>NC_053489.1:197292409-197947687 GCF_905171775.1 Rana temporaria | reverse complement strand
CAGATGATTTTTTCTATAACAAGAGTCAGTCTGACCTACATAAGTAACAGAGATGTCAGCCGGACTCTGCACTGAGTGGTGAGCTGGGGGAGATATCCCACTCTGAGTACCGATATTATGCCTTTATTTTTCTTATTATTCTTGTGGGTGTGTTTTGATTGTTTTAATAAAGCAACTGACAATTAAATACAGAGATCCCTATTTACCATTTGAAGATATTCGCTTGCACATTGAAGAATTATTCACGCTGTTTGACATTGACTAACACGATATACCAGGGCTCAAAATTTCAAGCCCTGAGCTTCTAGCCAGGCCTCAAGTGTTACTCGCCACCAGTTGCCTCCCCTAACCCATACACTGCCCCGCCCCTAAAAACGCCCTTGTAGATTATCTCTTGGAATGACACTGTTAATGTTTTATGCTTTATCAAGTTACACAATTAAATATTACCAACATCAACTTTAACAAAATGGGACAGGGCACTGGGGCAGACCAGAGGGACATGGCACTGGGGCAAACCAGAGGGACATGGCACTGGGGCAAACCAGAGGGACATGGCACTGGGGCAAACCAGAGGGACATGGCACTGGGGCAAACCAGAGGGACATGGCACTGGGGCAAACCAGAGGGACATGGACTTTTTTACTTCTGCAAATATTGCCCTCCCTCTTCTTATGTACAAGACTCCCTCCTCCTCCTCTCCTCCTCTGCCTCCTCTGAATTGTAAGGAGAGCACCTGTGTACTGCTCTGCATGTGTGCGGATCACCCGACTACTTTTCCTGGGCACGCACCTTTCCTCTTCGGCCGCCAATCGCAGCGTGGCTCTAAGTGTAGGCACAGATTGGACTGTTGGTCATGCAGAACTGTTATCACTCGCCCCCAGCTTAAATCCACTCGCCAAATGCTAGCATGCGAGTGGAAATTTTGAGGGCTGCGATATACTATTTATAAGTGGTTCACATTTTACTTTCAAAAAGTTTTATTTTCGAAAAAGAACAAGATACAGAGTAAAAAACAATGAATTGCAAAGACAGGACATTGTCTTAAAAAAAGATCAGAGGATGGGATACAACAATTGCAGTTTTACAAAAATCTATGCGAACAAGCTATCTGGACACTGGATATGTAACGCATATAGAAAGGGAGCATATCCTCCTCAAAACATGTCGTAAACTCGAGCGGCGCATGTGCGGAGGCTAGCAGGACGGACATGTCGGGCTAGAGCTCTGCTCTGTGAGGGAGCAAAGCCGCATATCTCAGGACGCCAGTCAAATCAAAAGTGATAACATTGGTGGACTCATTTGCCTAAGAGGTGAGGGGGACCTTTTATGAGGAAAATGGTGCTGGGGGGTACCCGAAACAAGTCAAAAACTAACCCCAATAGTGGCAGCCAGCAGACTAAAAGTACAGCAAAAAAGGCGCCAGCCCCCCTGAGCTGTTTTCTCCTCAGGGAAAGAGAAAAGGAGTATGGCAAAGCCGATGAAACCCACTATCTCCCTGGGAGATTTAAACTCTGACAGCGAAGATGATAATGACATTTCTCAAGAAGCACTTCAAGACACAGCTGTCCCCTCAGGATTATTAAAGCAATTTGAGAAAATGCTGCATAAAGCCTTAAAGCACACCTCAGAACAAATCACCTCTAACCTCACAAAGGAGATTAGAGAATTGAGGCAACGGACAGAAACATTGGAAATGAAAGTTGAAGAAATTGAAGTTTTCACCCAAGAATGTCTGACTGAACTGGATTCACTTAAAGAGGAAAATATAACACTACAAAATAGGTTGGAGGATTACGAAAACCGCACCAGAAGGTCCAATTTAGGATTCAGAGGTATTCCTGAATCAGTCTTAGACCTCCAAGCCACCATACTAGCCTTATGTCAGGAATTACTGCCAGGAATAGCAGTGGAACGGATGGAAATGGACAGAGTCCACAGGGCACTTATGCCCAAAAAGACAGAGGGTCCCCCTAGGGACATTATTGCCAAGTTCCGTTATTAAAGAACAAAGGAGCAGATATTGGAAGCAGCCAGAGAAAATAACAATTTACTCTTCCAAGGATATAACTATCAGATATTTGCAGATATCTCCCAGCTAACTATATCCAAGAGGCGGGCAATGAAACCTCTTTTATTGGAACTCCAACACCACAAGATTAAATATCAATGGGGATTCCCCTTTTCCCTGCGCTTCACCTACCAAGGAACCAAAATTACTTGCAGAACACCTGACCAACTTCAACAAGCCTTACTAGACCTCAAGCTAATTGAAGGAGCAGCCACAGCAACCACCTCACGCAGAAGATCAGCATCTGCTTCTTGCCACAACAATTTACCTCAGCATGGGATGAATAATGGTACCCACCATTCACATAAACAAAGCAGATTTGCATCCCAACCCCAGGACCAAGAAAATACAATGGACTGACTGCTTCAGCAACACTTTTTGGGAAAGGAAAATACAATTCAAGTAATGACTTTTTTCCCCAAAAGGAATTGAGTGTAACACTTAATTTCCATTCTTCAATATTTTTTTTGTTTATACTTTTTTTTTTCTCAATTTAAATAATTTTTTTATGAAATACCTGATGAACCGATCGTATATTCTAAACACACAGAGTAATATTACTATCTTATCACCCACTACTTGTGTGTAAATTCAGGGTACTAACCCCCTATATTAATTTAGCTAGTTTGTTAATATACTTGTGCTTTGCACCCATTTTGCTTCACAAATACTTTAAGGCTATTTGTTTACAAGTGAAGCATAGTTATCAATACACCTTAAACAAAGATAATGAAAAGTTATTTTTTTTTTTGTTGTTAACCACTTCCATACAGGGCACTTACGTACCTTCCCGCCCAAGCCAATTTTCAGCTTTCAGCACTGTCGCACTTTGAATGGCAATTGCGCGGTCATGCTACACTGTACCCAAACAAAATTGGCGTCCTTTTTTACCCACAAATAGAGCTTTCTTTTGGTGGTATTTGATCACCTCTGCGTTTTTTTTTTTTGCGCAACAACTAAAAAAAGACCGAAAATTTTGAAAAAATTACGTTTTTATTTTTTTCGGTAATTTTTTTTGTAAATAAGTAAGTTTTCTCTTTCAATTACGGGCACTGATATGGTGGCACTGATGGGCACAGATGAGATGGCACTGATGGACATCGACGAGGTAGTACTGACGGGCACAGATGAGGTGGCACTGATTGGCGGCGCTGGTATGCAGCACTGATGGGCACACATAGGCAGCACTCATGGGCACACATAGCCGGCACTGATGGGCACTCATGGGCGGCACTGATGGGCACTCATGGGCGGCACTGATGGGCACTCATGGGCGGCACTGATGGGCACTCATGGGCGGCAATGATGAGCACTCATGGGCGGCACAGATGGGCACTGTGGGGTGGCACTTATGGGTGGCACAGAAGGGCACTGTGGGTGGCACTGATGGGCACTGTGGGGTGGCACTGATGGACACTGTGGGGTGGCACTGATGGACACTGTGGGGCGGCACTGATTTACTTGTTGCCAGTCAGTGCCCATTTGTGGGCACTGATTGGCATCTTTTTTTTTTTGCATCTTTTTTTTTTTTTCAGACTTTTATTTATTTTTTTCAGACTCTTTTTTTTTTTTTACTTTTTTTTTCATTTTTTTTTGTTTTGCCCTTCCCTGGTGGGCATCCCTGGTGGTCCATGTGGCGATCCGAGGGGGGGCTGCGCTGATAAACAATCAGCGCGAACCCCCCCTGTCAGGAGAGCCGCCGATCGGCTCTCCTCTACTCGCGTCTGTCAGACGCGAGTGAGGAAGAGCCATCAACGGCTCTTCCTGTTTACATCGTGATCAGCCGTGGTTGGACACGGCTGATCACGTGGTAAAGAGTCTCCGTGAGAGACTCTTTACCGAGATCGGTGTTGCGGGGTGTCAGACTGACACCCCGCAACAACGATCGCCGCGATGCGCGCCCCCGGGGGCGCGCAGCGGCTAAGAATCCTGAGGACGTCATATGACGTCCAGTCAGGATTCTACAACCACTTTGCCGACGTCAATCTGTCATTGGCGGGCGGCAAGTGGTTAAACATTCTGGCTATTATAGTCACAATGCTTAGTGTTACAATAGGGGAACGTTCAATATTATTTTAAACCTTGAATAACCCCGCATTTCATTGCGGGAATATTTTAAAAGTAACCAGTACTACCCCAGTAGTTTATTCACTATTGCATTCCCCCCCCCCCCCCCAATTTCACTTTCATGTTTGGGAAAACAAACATAAATTATCCACGGTTTTGTTATATTTAGTTAGGGCGAAAAATTTGCACCCTAAGGGGTGCACATATCTCATTTAGTAAGCGACTCTCCAGTGCACAGAAAAAACATGTGCCTCACTAGGATCTCCTCGGATCCCCATAATATTATGTGAGGATTCGACGAGGGCCCCTTTCCCCCTGATAGGGGACGTTATCCCTTATCACGGGTAAACCTAAAGTACTTTATTATCTTAAATGTATTCAGATATTCTATAATCTGTATTGTCTCTCATTTTCTTTTTAAGGACGATTATTTTGGATCCCCCTTTACTTATTTTTTTCCTTTGTCTGCACGGACTGGGCCGGGAAGCCACTTCTTAATGAATAATGGTAAGATTAACTTGATGAATAGGCTATCATGGCTCCATTAATTGTATTGACTCTTAATGTACAAGGTTTAACCACTAGAGTACCGGGCCATCGTCAAATGACGGCTCCACGGTTACTCTGAAAATTCAACAGGACGTCATATGACGTCCTGTATTCTTGCGGCCACTGGGGGGCGTGCGAGCGCGCCGGCGGCTGCGCGCGCGCGCCCGGCGCGTCCCCGAGATGCCGATGCGCGTGCCTGGCGGTCGCGATGTCCGCCAGGCACTCGGAATCGGCGGCTACAGGGACAAGACGTGGAGCTCTGTGTGTAAACACAGAGCTCCACGTCCTGTCAGGGGAGAGAGGAGACCGATCTGTGTCCCTTGTACATAGGGACATAGATCGGTCACCTCCCCCAGTCACCCCCCTTTCCCCACAGTTAGAACACAATTTAGGTATACATATTAACCCCTCCCTCACCCCCTAGTGTTAACCCCTTGAATGCCAGTCACATTTATACAGTAATTAGTGCATATTTATCGCATTAATCGCTGTATAAATGTGAATGGCGCCAAAAACGTGTCAAAAGTGTCCGATGTGTTCGCCGCAATGTCACGGTGACAGTAAAAAAAATCGCAAATCGCCGCCAATACTAGTAAAAAAATTAATAAAATAAAAATGCCATAAATCTATCAGCTATTTTGTAAACGCTATAACTTTTGCGCAAACCAATCAATATATGATCATTGCGATTTTTTTTACTAAAAGTATGTAGAAGAATACATATCGGCCTAAACTGAGGAAAAAAAAAAGTTTTTTTTTTTTAAAAATTGTGATATTTATTAAATAAAAAAGTAAAAAATAGTGTTTTTTTTTTAAATTGTCACTCTTCTTTTGTTTATAGCGCAAAAAATAAAAACCGCAGAGGTGATCAAATACCACCAAAAGAAAGCTCTATTTGTGGGAACAAAATGATAAAAAAATTGTTTGGGTACAGTGTAGCACGACCGCGCAATTGTCATTCAAAGTGCGACAGTGCTGAAAGCTGAAAATTGGCTTGGGCAGGAAGGGGCGTAAGTGCCCAGTATGGAAGTGGTTAAATGTACCTCAGAAACTAACAAAAGCATTTAGATCGTTTCAGGCTAAGAAAGCTCACATTGTTTGTTTGCAAGAAACGCACTTTACCACAAACACTACATTTTATAATGCCTTTTATCCACAAGTGTATACAGCATCTGCTACTACCAAGAAAAGGGGAACCCTAATAGCATTTCACCGAACTACACCATTTGTACTGCAATCAGTAATCAAAGACCCAGAGGGTCGATACATTATTCTAACGGGCTTTATCATGGACACCGCTATTACAGTGATCTCTTATTATGCACCTAACCTTAATTCAGTACCCTTTATGTCACATCTTTTCCAAATTATTGATACTCACAAAATGGGCTCTCTTTTTATATGTGGTGATTCCAATCAGGTCCTCCTTCCATTTTTGGACAAAACCCCATATGCTCCTCCAAGATATCAAGCCAAGTGGTCTCTCTCTAACCTCCTATCCAAATATAATTTAGCAGATTCCTGGAGAGAATCTAATCCAACTAAACGTAATTATACCTATTTTTCTAACCCACATCAATCATTCAGTCGCATTGATCACATATTTTTAACAATTGGTATGATACCAGAAATACTCAATTCTACTATCATACCCATGCGGCGGTCTGACCACAATGCAGTGTTCACCACGGTAGCATTTGCTATACCCAAAAACCATGATCCAACTTGGTATCTCCCAGATATATTGTTTAAGCATCCTTCTTACTGCTTAGTAATTGAACAAGCCCTAAAAGAATATTTAAAGCACAATATGAGTCCAGAAATATCCCCACTCACGCTTTGGGAAGCGCACAAACCAGTATTAAGAGGAACATTCCAACAACAATTAGGGATCCTTAAAAGAGAATGTAAACAAATGGCAAGACAACTAGAAACAGAATTTAACCTATCATTCACGGCCTTTGAAAATAGTCATACTCCCACCGCCAAAATTCGTCTCGATAAAGCGCATTTAGAGTATGATCTATACCTTACTGATTCAGCAGACAAAGCATTAAATAGAACTAAACATACATTCTATAAGAACACTAATAAACCTGGCACATATTTAGCAAGAGCTCTGAACTCTATTAATAAGACCTTCAAGCCTATCAAACTTAAAATAGCAAACAACATTATTACTAGTAACCCACTTAAAATAGTACAGAAGTTCAGTTCCCACCTAAAAACACTCTATTCAGAGGCTAATACATTTAATGACACAGAAGCAGACTCCTTCTTCTCACAAATTCAATTACCACAAATAAAGGAAACTCAAAAAACACAACTAGAAAAACCAATCACACAAGACGACGTAGCAGCTGCCATTAAAGAACTTAAATGAAATAAGAGGCTAGGACCCAATGGATTCTCAGCCCGATATTATAAAACCTTCAAAAGAAAGAGAGAAAGAGAAGGCGCCTCCAGGTTAGTAAACATGAAAACTTTTAATCATACAAAGGTGCAGCATCCACTTACAGTTAAGTAGTAGAAAAACAGCATGTTTTGGAAAGTCCCTTAGGTGTTGTCTTGCCGCGCTCGATGGTGGAGATCGCCTGTGTTTTCTGTCCGTTGTCCGGTCCGAACAATCCTGCAGTGAAGTCCAGCTGGTATACTGCAGCATTGTGGATGGGTCTGGAGGAAAACGCAGGCCGCGGTGACGTCACTAGGATGCAACGACATTTCAGAGCCGGCGCTTGTGGATGACAGAGTGCGCTCCTTTTTCAAGCATAGGAGCTAAGGGGTACTACATGCCTTTTATGGAAAACGAGTGTCTGCCATCTAGTGGCGAAGAACGAAAATTGATCCTTTTTATGGAAATAGCAAGTACACAGCTCAACCATATAAAGTGAATGGAGCCAAATGTATATAAATATAAATTATAAACACAAAATGTAAAAATACACATATGTGGGGATATGGAAACATTAATAAATCACAATGGTGATAAAATTTGTGATAAAATTTATAATAAAAATTATTATTATTATGTTGGAATTAGGTACAATAAATTGGGGATTTACGGTTAGAGTTAAAATTAAAAATTAAAATAGAAAATATATGATATATGATATATATATGTTTAATAATTAGAGATGGGTTGAGATAAGATTTTAGTGCTAGATATAACGATAGAAATTAGGATAGAAAACATGTGTATATTAGAATGAAAATAAAAATAAAGATAAATATAAATATAAAAAAAATTAAAATAAACAGGATATAAGATATACATATAAAAAAATATACATATAAAAACCATGTATAAATGCGTAAAAAGACCACATAATGGTAATATGTAAACGCATATATACATGTGAACATAAATGTGCATGTGGTTGGGCGGGTATAAGTATTGTAGGTGTTCTATCATTACTCTCGATAATGTACGTTTTTTTTTAGAAGGGTATTAAATCAAAATATTAGGTTGATGATGGAAAATTATCAATGTGTGAATGAGAAGGAAGTGAGTAAATCTTACACATTTTTTCATTTCAACTTCTAAACGTGGTTAGGCTTATAGTTGGAAATGACATAGATTGGTTAGAGAAGGGTGGATATTTCGAGTATTTCATTTAGCCCCCCAGGCGAAAGGGTATCCAGAGTATATATCCAAAACGTCTCGCGTTCACATAGCTTATAGAACCTCTCTGCCTCTGTCAGATTTTTAGGCATTTGTTCTATCACCCAAATCTGTAGGCCTTCAGTGGACCCTTTTTGACATTTTGCAAAGTGTTGGGGAACGCTATGCTTATCTACCCCTCCTTCGATTTTCCTTCGGTGCTGTCCGAATCTCTGCCTGAGGGGACGAATAGTACGTCCTACATACAGGAGTTGACAAGGACAGCGGAGGCAATAGACCACATGATCAGAAGAGCAGTTATAGAACTCGCCAAACGTGTATGTTTTGCCCTTTCCAGAAAAACTCTTCTGCCCATGTTGTACGAAAGCACACATCTTACACAAAACTTTTTTGCATTGGAACATGCCAAGTAATGGAATTAGGCAAAGGTCTTGCCTTATATTAGAGGCAATGGGCTTGAGCTTGCTCGGAGCGATTTTGTTTTTGATGTTGGGTGCTCTCTTGTATGTAATCGTGGGGAATTTGGGAAGGACCGATTTTAAATGTATGTCTTCCAAGAGGATGGGCCAATGTTTTTTTATGATTTTTTCCATTTTTTTTATGGTCATGATGAAATCTGGTGGTGAATCGAACTGAGTGATCTGAGATGTTGTTTTTTGCATTATATTTTATTGGCTCTTTTTGATATTGGGTATAGGCTTCTCCGATTAAGGAATCTGGATAGCCTTTGTCTTGTAATTTTTTAATGAGTAGCTTTCCCTGTTCTTCTAAATCTATTGTACTGGTACAGTTTCGTCGGAGACGACAGAACTGGCCCCTTGGGATGTTGTTTATATACAAGAGAGCACCCAACATCAAAAACAAAATCGCTCCGAGCAAGCTCAAGCCCATTGCCTCTAATATAAGGCAAGATCTTTGCCTAATTCCATTACTTGGCATGTTCCAATGCAAAAAAGATGTGTGTAAGATGTGTGCTTTCGTACAACATGGGCAGAAGAGTTTTTCTGGAAAGGGCAAAACATACACGTTTGGCGAGTTCTATAACTCTTCTGATCATGTGGTCTATTGTCTCTGCTGTCCTTGTCAACTCCTGTATGTAGGACGTACTCTTCGTCCCCTCAGGCAGAGATTCGGACAGCACCGAAGGAAAATCGAAGGAGGGGTAGATAAGCATAGCGTTCCCCAACACTTTGCAAAATGTCAAAAAGGGTCCACTGAAGGCCTACAGATTTGGGTGATAGAACAAATGCCTAAAAATCTGACAGAGGCAGAGAGGTTCTATAAGCTATGTGAACGCGAGACGTTTTGGATATATACTCTGGATACCCTTTCGCCTGGGGGGCTAAATTAAATACTCGAAATATCCACCCTTCTCTAACCAATCTATGTCATTTCCAACTATAAGCCTAACCACGTTTAGAAGTTGAAATGAAAAAATTTGTAAGATTTACTCACTTCCTTCTCATTCACACATTGATCATTTTCCATCATCAACCTAATATTTTGATTTAATACCCTTCTCAAAAAAAACGTACATTATCGAGAGTAATGATAGAACACCTACAATACTTATACCCGCCCAACCACATGCACATTTATGTTCACATGTATATATGCATGTACATATTACCATTATGTGGTCTTTTTACGCATCTATACATGGTTTTTATATGTATATTTTTTTATATGTATATCTTATATCCTGTTTATTTTTATTTTTTTTATATTTATCTTTATTTTTATTTTCATTCTAATATACACATGTTTTCTATCCTAATTTCTATCGTTATCTCTAGCACTAAAATCTTATCTCAACCCATCTCTAATTATTAAACATATATATATCATATGTCATATATTTTCTATTTTCATTTTTAATTTTAACTCTAACCGTCAATCCCCAATTTATTGTACCTAATTCCAACATAATAATAATAATTTTTATAATAAATTTTATCACAAATTTTATCACCATTGTGATTTATTAATGTTTCCATATCCCCACATACAGGTGGTTCTCAAAAAATTAGCATATTGTGATAAAGTTCATTATTTTCTGTAATGTACTGATAAACATTAGACATTTTCATATATTTTAGATTCATTACACACAACTGAAGTAGTTCAAGCCTTTTTTATTGTTTTAATATTGATGATTTTGGCATACAGCTCATGAAAACCCAAAATTCCTATCTCAAAAAATTAGCATATCATGAAAAGGTTCTCTAAACGAGCTCTTAACCTAATCATCTGAATCAACTAATTAACTCTAAACACCTGCAAAAGATTCCTGAGGCTTTTAAAAACTCCCAGCCTGGTTCATTACTCCAAACCGCAATCATGGGTAAGACTGCCGACCTGACTGCTGTCCAGAAGGCCATCATTGACACCCTCAAGCAAGAGGGTAAGACACGGAAAGAAATTTCTGAACGAATAGGCTGTTCCCAGAGTGCTGTATCAAGGCACCTCAGTGGGAAGTCTGTGGGAAGGAAAAAGTGTGGCAGAAAACGCTGCACAACGAGAAGAGGTGACCGGACCCTGAGGAAGATTGTGGAGAAGGACCGATTCCAGACCTTGGGGGACCTGCGGAAGCAGTGGACTGAGTCTGGAGTAGAAACATCCAGAGCCACCGTGTACAGGCGTGTGCAGGAAATGGGCTACAGGTGCCGCATTCCCCAGGTCAAGCCACTTTTGAACCAGAAACAGCGTCAGAAGCGCCTGGGCTACAGAGAAGCAACACTGGACTGTTGCTCAGTGGTCCAAAGTACTTTTTTCGGATGAAAGCAAATTTTGCATGTCATTCGGTAATCAAGGTGCCAGAGTCTGGAGGAAGACTGGGGAGAGGGAAATGCCAAAATGCCTAAAGTCCAGTGTCAAGTACCCACAGTCAGTGATGGTCTGGGGTGCCATGTCAGCTGCTGGTGTTGGTCCACTGTGTTTTATCAAGGGCAGGGTGAATGCAGCTAGCTATCAGGAGATTTTGGAGCACTTCATGCTTCCATCTGCTGAAAAGCTTTATGGAGATGAAGATTTAATTTTTCAGCACGACCTGGCACCTGCTCACAGTGCCAAAACCACTGGTAAATGGTTTACTGACCATGGTATTACTGTGCTCAATTGGCCTGCCAACTCTCCTGACCTGAACCCCATAGAGAATCTGTGGGATATTGGGAAGAGAAAGTTGAGAGACGCAAGACCCAACACTCTGGATGAGCTTAAGGCCGCTACCGAAGCATCCTGGGCCTCCATAACACCTCAGCAGTGCCACAGGCTGATTGCCTCCATGCCACGCCGCATTGAAGCAGTCATTTCTGCAAAAGGGTTCCTGACCAAGTATTGAGTGCATAACTGAACATAATTATTTGAAGGTTGACTTTTTTTTAATTAAAAACACTTTTCTTTTATTGGTCGGATGAAATATGCTAATTTTTTGAGATAGGAATTTGGGGTTTTCATGAGCTGTGTGCCAAAATCATCAATATTAAAACAATAAAAAGTCTTGAACTACTTCAGTTGTGTGTAATGAATCTAAAATATATGAAAGTCTAATATTTATCAGTACATTACAGAAAATAATGAACTTTATCACAATATGCTAATTTTTTGAGAACCACCTGTATGTGTATTTTTACATTTTGTGTTTATAATTTATATTTATATACATTTGGCTCCATTCACTTTATATGGTTGAGCTGTGTACTTGCTATTTCGATAAAAAGGATCAATTTTAAGGTCTTATTCATTCATTATTGTTCCATACTTATTTATTCACACTCAGGAGGTTTTTTCTATGCACTACGATTTATTGTTAAGCTACTTTTTATTTATTGTTTTTTCAGCGCCACTACCCCATTTTTTTATAAAACCTTCAAGGACCTTATCTCCCCAAGGATGGCAGAAGCATTTAATGACTTACTAAAACAAAAAACCTTTAGGCAAGAATCATTGTTGGCCATAATATGTATGATCCCTAGACCACATTCGGATGACACCCTTGGTACAAATTATCGTCCTATTTCTATGTTAAATACGGATATCAAAATACTAGCCAAAATATTAGCAAATCGCTTTAATAAAATAATTGGAGTGCTGATTCATCGAGACCAAGTTAGTTTTATGCCCGCGCGACAAGCAGGCGACAATATACGAAGGGCGAGCCTATTAGCGCACATAGCAAAAAAGCAAGGAATTCCAGCGTGTTTTCTCTCTTTAGACATCAAACAAGCATTTGACTCCATTTCATGGTCATACCTAAAATACACATTACAAAAATGGGGTTTTGGCCCTAATTTTAAAAAATTGATCATGGAACTCTACAATAATCCAAAAGCATATGTAAAGTATGCAGGGTATAAGTCAGACCCTTTTAGCATAGAAAGAGGCACACGACAGGGATGCCCACTATCCCCATTATTATTTGCCCTCCTTATTGAACCACTTGCGCAAAAGATCAGATCTGACCCCACTATTATAGGCATAGAATTAGGAGGACACAAACACAAAATATGCCTATTTGCTGACGATATCCTCCTATTTCTCTCATCCCCCCAAGTGTCAGGCCCTAATCTCATTCCAATCCTAAATCATTTTGCATCATTTTCAGGCTTAGTAATCAATCCAAAAAAATGTTTAGCGCTGAATATATCCCTCTCAAACATAGAACTGAGTTCGGCCAAAATAGGTCTCCCATTTGAATGGCCAGAAAAATGCATCCCTTATTTAGGGATACATCTTACTGCATCCATATCGGATTTATTCTCACATAATTATCCCGCAATTCTAAAACATATATCAAATTTAAGGAATTCATGGACCCATCTCCCATTATCATGGTTTGGAAGAATCAATGCAGTCAAAATGACGATATTACCAAAACTTTTATACCTCTTTAGATTGCTACCCATCCCAATACCTGCATATTACTTGAGGATAGTTCAGAAGAGAGTTTCATCTTTTGTCTGGGGTTCTTCCAAACCGAGAATAAAAATACAAACTCTATACCTCCCCAAAGTAAAGGGGGGACTTGGATATCCCAACTTTGCGCATTATTACAGAGCTGCACAAATAGCAACACTTGCTAAATATCATGCACAACAGGAAATACCTCTCTGGGTATCAATAGAAGCAATTGAATGCGACCCCATTCCATTATCCAATGTGCTGTGGGTGCAGAAATATAAGAAATCCCATTATTAAACATTTACTTTCCCTATGGGGTAGATTCAAAATAAAAAAACAACTACAATCTCCCTCACAATCCATTGTTATCATTCTATACATATCTGTCATTTTATCCTGCATGGGTCTCTCCCAAATCTTTTAAGGAATGGGCTTTAAGGGATATCCTGTGCATGCACAAATTTGTAGACTCCACATCTTTCATTCCATTCCCAACATTATGTGAATTATATGGTATACCGCAAACGGAATTATTCAGATACCTCCAAATAAAAAACTTTTTTATGCCTCTAATAACTTCTTCACCTTTGTTAACCCGCTTGTCTATTTTTGAAAATATTTGTAAAAAAGATCTGCATGCTAGGGGTTTATATTCGCAATCACTAATACAATTCAATATGGATAAACTATCCTATGTCCGAAAATGGGAGGAGGATCTAGAATCTGAATTAAATGCATCTGATTGGAATCAAATATGGTATAACACAAAAACAGCCTCCTCAAATGTACTCGCAATGGAGGCAAATTATAAAGTGTTAACAAGATGGTACTTAGTACCGGCTAGGGTAGCAAAATATGTGCAGAACTATTCTGTGCAATGTTTTAGGCGATGTTCTGATACAGGTACATATCATTATATTTGGTGTCCGAAGCGCTGACATTTTGGACGGAAATTTTCAATATTGCAAGTATATTGACAAAAAAGAAAATTCCTTTAGACCTCAAAACAGCATTGCTCAACTTGAAACCTGATAATATAACACATATGCAATTTAAACTGCTATTGCAGCTCTTCAAAGCAGCGAAGCAGACATTAGCAAAGGCCTGGAAATCTCCTAATCTAATAGTGAATGAAGTTAAAGAAAGGATGAATAACTATATGACCTATGCTAAAATGACAGCAATAGATACGGACATGATCACCAAGTTTGAGAGAATATGGAAACCTTGGATTACATATGCAATGCCAATATCCTTTAATAATTAAGTACTTTTGCCATGATAGCCTAAGCATTACAATTACCTATTGTACTTTTTAGTCAGTGGCAGTGGAACTCGCCCTAGTCCTGCAGACTCCTTTATTTTACCCCCTTTTTTTTTTCTTCTCTCTTTATCTCGGTTATTCTTTTTATTTTATTTTTTCTGTTTTTGATTCACTACTATGTTTTTGAAACTCTCGTTATTAGCTTGATATTTATTTTTACTAGCCGAAATTCTAAATTAGGAATTTATTAATACAAGACGTTATTGTAATGTAAGTCGCTTTATAGATTCTTGCCTATATGTTATTGATAGTAATTCAACTTTTTTTTATCAAATATTGTATCTGTTAAATCTTCATTAGATTAATATACATTTGTATAAGCGCAAAGGAGTTTCTCCCCTATGTAATGTATTTGTTGTATGTAACTTGTACAATTTTTCTGAATCACATAATAAAGATATTTTGACAAGGAAAAAAAATATATATATACACGAAAAAAACATGTCGTAAACTGCAAGACCAGTGAACCCTGAGCCAGCCACAGAGGACCCAAACCCACAAGCGGACAGGCACAATGGGCCCCCCTCCCCCCAGCACCCCCACAGGGAACTTGCTTTGGCGAAGGCCTGAAGCCCATCCGCCTCCCTGCCCCGGAGGAACACCCAATAAAGTTCTGGCCTCTGGAAAATCACAGACGACAAAGAGAAGTCACTTTGAAAGAAAAAAGGGATAGCAGACAAAGGCAGAATAAAGAAAAGACTGGGAAAGGCAAGAGGAGAAGAGGGGGGATGGAGGGATGCCAAACCAACTACTCATAAATAATGATCTGGCTTCAATTAGGCTGAATTCCTGGTACCAGGGATATTCCCATGAACCGGGCCCAAGGCCCCCAAACCAGCTCAAAAGTAGACTTAGTATCATTAAGGAAACTGGCCAACTTCTCCTGGGCCATGATCCAAGATACCTTCCTAATCGCAACCTTAGTTGAGACTCTCGGGCACTTCCATGCCCTAGCGAGCGTGATTTTTGCTCCCAACAGGATAAAATGGATCAATATACGAATATGCTTGGAAGACCTAGGTAGACGTGCATTAAGAAGTACAAACTCTGGAGAATCTCAAAACCAGTAATTATTTTAATGAGGTGGTTCACATTATATATATATATATATATATATATATATATATATATATATATATATATATATATATATATATATATATATGTAGGTGCTGGATGTGAGGCTTTTGGTGTTATCTGCCAGTGCAGGTAAATTTAGGCAGGCCTATGCTGCGAGCTAGGCCTGTTTGTTTTTGATCTGGGGGCAGGGAGTGGTTTTAGTGTAGCAGTGGGTGTGACTGACATGTGCTTCAGTTTTTGGGCACCTCCCCTGCTTCCAGTGAGAATGTTCTGGAAAAGGGGCAAGGCTGAGAGTTGGAGTGGCATGGAGTGCATGTAGGAGCTCTGACCAATCCCCAAATAGGATTGGCAGGGGGCGGGCCTCCTATATATTCCCTCAGTTAGCCTGCTGGTGGGAGTTGTCGACCTGGTGAACTGAAGGCTGAAGTGCTAGACTGCATGCTGGAGAAACACCCCCATCTGGGAGGTAGCTTCCCCTTACGCGGTCATTGAGAGGTGTCCTGGTACAGGAGCTGGAGATCAGTTGGTTCGCATGGTCCGGGTAAATTCTTCAGGAAGGACTCGGGGAAGGAGTCAGTGAGTGAGGCACAGTGGAGATCTGGAAGAGGACCGCCAGGGAGAGCTGTGAGGGAAAAGGAGTGGAGTCACGCTGTATAAATCAGGACAAAGAATTGCTTATTATCCAATAAAGTGACATGGACACAATAGAAGGTAAATAACCAATCGGCATACAGTGAATATCATATATAAACACACAATGCATGTAAAATTGAAAAATTGAAAAGTGAAAAAATAATAAAGCAAAGTCCAATAATAAACAAAGGCAAGGATAGTGAGCCCAAAGTGTAAAATGAATCCACACATGGTGCAGTTGATGACAAACAAGAGCCTCCACCACCATCAAACACTGACCCTTACCAGAGCCAAGGATCTAAAGGAGATCAAACACAGCAGAAGTACAGGAGTGACATCCGTCATCCACATAAAAGGTGTAAACTGTAACATCCGTCAGGTATGATCAGCCAGGTATTCACCAGTATCCCAATCAAACACAGGGTAACGAGACTGCTTGTTGGAAGCTAAACAGTGGCACCTTGAGTGGAGAGTCTGAACAAGTTTTGCTTTGGACTGCTGGTGATTGCTGTGTTGCATTTTTAGTATCTTTACCCTGTGTTTGATTGGGATACTGGCGAATACCTGGCTGATCATACCTGACGGATGTTACAGTTTACACCTTTAATGTGGATGACGGATGTCACTCCTGTACTTCTGCTGTGTTTGATCTCCTTGCGATCTTTGGCTCTGGTAAGGGTCAGTGTTTGATGGTGGTGGAGGCTCTTGTTTGTCATCAACTGCACCGTTTGTGGATTCATTTTACACTTTGGGCTCACTATCCTTGCCTTCGTTTATTATTGGACTTTGCTTTATTATTTTTTCACTTTTCAATTTTTTTATTTTTCAATTTTACATGCATTGGGGCAGATTCATGTAGATCTGCGGATCTTTAGATCCGCTAGATCTACCTGGTTTGCGATCCGCCGGTGCAATTTAGCGAGGCAAGTGCATGATTCATCAAGCACTTACCTCGCAAACTGCACCGTCGGATCCTAACTCCCCCCGGCGGAATGCAAATTCCGTGGCTAGGGGGAGTGTACAATTTAAATCAGGCGCGTTCCCGCGCCAATTAAACTGCGCATGCGCCGGGGCGAAAAAGCCCAGTGCGCATGCTCCAAATGACGTCGCTACGACGTCATTGTTTGCGGCGGGTACGTCGTTTGCGGCCATCGGTATTCCCGATCGCGGTACGCAAACGACGTAGAAAATTTAAAAATCGGTGCGGGAACGTCGGCCATACTTAACATTAGCTACCCCTCATAGAAGCGGGGGTAGCTATCTGCCGGAAAAACCCGAACGCAAACGACGTAGAAAACGAGCGACGGGCGGGCGTACGGACGTGAATTGGCGGTTTTCCTCATTTGCATATGCGACGGGTAAAAAATCGCGACGACACCTAGCGGCCGGCATGAGATTACAGCCTAAGATTCGACTGGTGTAAGTCACTTACACCAGTCGGATCCAAGGGAGATCTATGCAGAACTGATTCTTATGAATCAGTGGCATAGCTCCGACGGTGGGATCTCACAGATCCGACCGTCGGGTCTCACAGATACGACGGCGGATCAGGAGATCCGCCGTCGTATCTATTGATGAATCTGCCCCATTGTGTGTTTATATATGATATTCACTGTATGCTGATTGGTTATTTACCTTGTATTGTGTCCATGTCACTTTATTGGATAATAAGCAATTCTTTGTCCTGATTTATACAGCGCGACTCCACTCCTTTTCCTATGTATTTTTGATGTTGTATAGCATTTTTGAGTCGCAGCTTTTCTTTTATATATTTTTCACATATGGTATGCGCAATTTTTTTCTGTTCTATATTTTTTTAGAGCTGTGAGGGAGTCTTTCTTGACACAGTCATGGAAAGGTGTCCTGGAACAGAAGCTGGCTGTAGAGCCAGAGGAGAGACTGTGGTGTTTGTTTCAAATCGATGCAGCCTGAGGGCGCAGGATTTGCAAGTCGGGACCGCTGGGCTTAGCATTCCACCATCAAATATTTTCCTCGAGTAATATCCACGGCCACAAAAAGTCTCTAGAGAAGCGCAGTATATGTGGAAGAAGGTATATAACACCCCGCTTCAATCTGTCGTTTTGGGGGGCCACTGGTTTATCGCACCAGTTATGAAACTTTTTTTTTCAGTACATTTTGTCACTGTGTGTAGCAGAGGTAACGCAGCGAAAGAGGCAAAAATACTGCAGTACCCAAATACACTATTATGAAAGTATATTTTTATATAACACCCCGCTTCTGTCGTTTTGGGGGGGCACTGGTTTATCGCAGTAACGTTTGTCACTGTGTGTAGCAGAGGTAACGCAGTAAAACAGAAAAGAAAATTCTGCAGTACCCAAATACACCACCAGTCACAATGCTGCACAATACAAATCCACTATAATATGCTTTCTATATTAGAAAGTATATTATAAGTGTATTACACCCCTATATACTGCACACCAAACAATAGTACACCTATACCAGTCCTTAAAATGACTTGTGTGGACCTGTTAGCTAACAATTTGTGTCACTATGTAACAGTACTGGTAAAGGGAGTGAACCACAACCGCAGTTAGCAAGGATTTAAATGCGCTTCTTTATGTGACAACTCAGTATTGGGCCCCAGGGGTCACTCCTCACAAACAGGAGTTTGGGGGATCTCTACATCATCTCTCTGTCACATAAAAGAAAGGCGTTGAGCTACTAAGCTTGGATGCATTACAACATGCGACCAGAGCTTAGCATTTTAAAATTATAGTATGCACTAAAAGATATGTATGCACAACTGCATGCAAGTAATTATTAGTATTACATAGCGTTGTGCATTAGGTCACTAAGGGAGAAGGTATGAAATACGTAAATCCTTAGCATAGAAAGTTTAGGCGAACATGTTACGCAAGTTAGGGCATAAGCCCATAAACATGTAGTACTTTTGTCAAGCTCGTAGTAAATGCGTTGTTGAGACAACTAATAATTACATTTGAGAGGCAATTATAACTCAGGTACTTTGACAGTACACATAGTAAATAGGAGTTGTTGCGACAACTAATAATTGCATTTGAGAGGCAAATATAGCTGAGGTAACAATAGTTGCATATGAGAGGCAATATAGCACAGGTAATTTGAGGGTAGCTGACCCTTTAACCCTCTTGGCGGTATTCCCGAGTCTGATTTGGGGGTTACATTTTTGTGCTGCGATCGGTAACCCCGAGTCAGACTCGGGCTCACCTCGCAGCATCTACAGGCAGTGTTTACTTACCTTTTCCCTGGATCCTGCGACGCTGCCGCACTGTGTGAGGGAGCGGTGTCCTCCTCGCTCGATTCACAGTGCCTGTGTGCCGCCGATCTCCGTTCCCTGCGACATTACAACGCACGGGGGCGGAGAACGGCACCAAATTCAAAAAAGTCAACAAACACATTACATACAGTATACTGTAATCTTATAGATTACAGTACTGTATGTAAAAAATACACACCCCCTTGTCCCTAGTGGTCTGCCCAGTGTCCTACATGTTCTTTTGTATAATAAAAACTGTTCTCTCTGCCTGCAAACTGTAGATTGTCCATAGCAACCAAAAGTGTCCCTTTATGTCAAAAATGGTTTTAGAGCAGCTAGAAAACAGCGATAATAAATTATAATCACTTGCAGAATTGAGCGATAGCGATTTGTGGCGAAATTCGTCATAAAAAATAAAAGTAATGACAGCGACAATTCTGCAACTGAGCAAATTTCAGTGATTTTGAGTTGATTACATTATTGAATAATTTTTATTATAATTATATTATTTTTTGTTATAATTATTTATTATATTATAATTTATAATTTTGTTTTAAAAAAATGTCATACCCGGGATGCCTACTAAACTCTTGTTTGGACAGATTTAAGTGAGTTATTCCTAAGAATTACAGGCCTACAGTATAAAACGCCAAATTTCCTTGCAAATAATGGTACCGCTTTCAGCACCTAAAATCTAAAATAATCATACCGCCAGGGAGGTTAAGGTACTCCTTAGCAAACAGTCCTTAGCACAGCAGTATATCACAATTAGTATGTTGATATCCACAAGACGTATTAAGTAACAACAAATGTATTAGATGGAACACAAGCAGCAGATCTTCTTATAGGACTACAAGTCATACAATAGTTACTTATCTGTAGGCTTCAATGCAGAACATAGGGATTCTGTGGTGTAGGGTGTTCAGCAAAGGCCTCAAGGTTGTCCCCAACAATGCTGTGTTGTAGTAGGTGTATTAGCACTAAAGTAGTAGTTGTTGCCTGGAGCGGTGTTGCAGCATGGGGAGCGATAGCAGCCTGGACGCAGTGAGGGTCTGTTGCTAGCTGGTAATGTTGCCTCTATTTTAGTGTGGCCGGAACGGCTGACAATAATAGAACGAAGCCTGTATGGCTTGTGAATGGCTTTATAGCCAGTGGACAGCTGTAGTGCATAGTACTAATTCAAAAGACCGCCGATTCATGGCGCACTTCCACGTTCCTCGCTGGAACGCACACGGCGCCAGGCGATGACGTTATCGCGCGAGCGCCGTATGCGTTCAAGCACGGAATGCATTACGGCGCTGAAAGCGCCTGCAGTACAGAGGGAACAGACGGCGCGACGGCGCCTGTTACACACTACAGTTTGTCCCTGCTCCACACAGCAACCTCTCCCTACACTGACAAAAAGCAGAATGTATCACACCAGTTCTAAAACTTTTTTTTCAGTATCGTTTGTCACGGTGTATAGCAAGAGGTAAAGCAGCAAACCAGAAAAAAAGATTTTGCAGTACCAAAATACACCAGTCACAATGCTGCACAGTGCACAATACAAATCCACTATAATATGCTTTCTATGTTAGAAAGTATATTATAAGTGTATTACACCCCTATATACTGCACACCAAACAATAGTACACCTATACCAGTCCTTAAAGCGGGAGTTCACCCATAAAACAATTTTTCCCCTTAGATGGATGCTCGTTTTGTCTAGGGGAATCGGCTAGTTGTTTTAAAATATGAGCTGTACTTACCGTTTTCGAGATGCATCTTCTCCGTCGCTTTCGGGTATGGGTCTTCGGGAGCGGGCGTTCCTTCTTGATTGACAGTCTTCCAAGAGGCTTCCGACGGTCGCATCCATCGCGTCACTAGTAGCCGAAAGAAGCCGAACGTCGGTGCGGCTCTATACTGCGCCTGCGCACCGACGTTCGGCTTCTTTCGGAAAATCGTGACGCGATGGATGCGACCGTCGGAAGCCTCTCGGAAGACTGTCAATCAAAATAGGAACGCCCAGTCCCGCAGCCCATACCCGGAAGCGGTGGAGAAGATGCATCTCGTAAACGGTAAGTACAGCTCATATTTTAAAACAACTAGCCGATTCCCCTAGACAAAACGAGCATCCATCTAAGGGGAAAAAGTGTTATGTACGGGTGAACCCCCGCTTTAAAAGGACTTTTGTGGACCTTTTAGCTAGCGATTTGTTTCAATACAGCCTGTCCCTGATCTACACAGCAACCTCTCCCTACACTGACAAAAAGCAGAATGTAAAATGGCCACCAGATCAGGTCTATTTATAAGGTAGGGGGTATCTCCATGTGCTGAAATGTCTCAATTGGCTGTCTTGTACCACCTGATGGATGTGTCATGGGTCAAAGTTCTGCTCAATGTAAAATTGCGGACGGGCGCGAATATCGCCAGATGTCCGTCCCTTTGCCGAACTGTGAACGAGCAAAGTTTTCCGCTAAACGACCGCCAGGCCATCTCTACTCCCCAGAGGGGCTCAAAGATATTGAGGTCAGGAGACTGAGATGGCCACTCCAGAACCTTCACGTTATTCTGCTGTAGCCAATGACAGTCAGGTCAACATGGCCTTGTGTTTTGGATCATTGTCATGTTGGAATACCCAAGTACATCCCATGCGCAGCTTCTTGGCTAATGAATGCAGATGTTCTTACAGTATTTTTTGATAACATACTGCATTTGTAGCCTTTGTAGCTCACACATCCCCAAAACATCAGTGTTCCATCTTTCACAGTAAGAACGGTGTACCATTTGTCAGAACCATTGACGTATCTCGGCATAGAGCCTACATATACCGTCAGAATGTTTATACTGAAATATAAAATATTATTGTATTTATGGAAATATGTAAATCTGTGCTTTGGGAGATATACACTTTTCACAAGTAACACAAATGAATATTTAAAATATATATATTTATTAACTAAAGATATAGTGCAAAATTAAAATCAGGTACAATTCGTGATAAAACAATTAATTGATATACTTCTACAATCAGAGATTCATGATGGTTAAATGTTCAGATAATATTTATATTATATGACAAGGTAAATTCATAGCTCTTATTTAAATCATCCTGGTATATTTAAAAACTGGTGACTTGTAATATAACCTTCCCGTTATTTCCACGGACTCTAGTAATTAGCTTGTGTTTACCTTGACACTGTGTTATCTCTTCTCAATACCAAACAGATCTCTTGCTTAATACTCCTTATATATATGTACAGAACAAATGTCATATTGTACACAAGCTCTGCAATGCAGACAAGCTTATTTTAAATTTAAAGAGGATTTATTTTTGGCAGACATCACTCTAAAACCATGGTACAAACGGGTGGCAATTAGCTTTTTGAAGACAACCAAAACTTGTATATGTCTCCTAATATTTGGAATGCAATTATCTCATACTGCAGTTAGAAATAACCAACTCCCAAATTATCTTTGCCAAGTATATTTAAATTGTTTTAGTTATGTAAATGCGAAAAACCTTCATTACCAAAAGGTAAATAAACAAAATTATATGTAGCGCTCACCCCCGAAGGAGCCGCTGATTAGTTTGGGATCGGCGTACTAAGTTGCCCTCTTGTTTTTGTCTAGGGTGACATTTGTGAGTGTGGATAAAGAGTGAGTGTCCAGACATCAAATAGGTTTTCAATGCTTTATTCCAAGGCCCAACACGGCCAACATCAACATGGCACACAATAGAGAAAGGTTGATGAGCAAGGAGAGAACTTTGGTATCAGGCCTTGGATATGAAGGAGAGCAAGCCCGCTCTCCACAATAATTAAGCTCAACTCGTCGCCACTCCAGCCAGAGTGGGTAAAGTGCCCCCGGACAGCCGATTGTCATAGGCCTGGCAGCCGGAGCGCCACTTGCAAATCACTGGGAGGAAACAGGCCTCTGCCACAGGCTTAGCAACTTGAGATATAAGAGATTAAATTGAATGAATCCTCCCAGTCAGTTCAAATAGTGTCACCAATTGACAGCTTTAAGCATACCTGTCATGCAGTGTGGTGACGGGATCCCCGATGGTTCGTCTAGGCCTCCTGGACAACCTCTAGTTCTAGGTTCTCCCCGAGCCGATACCCATCACACAGCTCCCAGCCTAGGATCCTCTCAGCAGAGGGTTTGGGACCCAGCAAGCCGCTGGGGCCCCTCTCAATGTTAGGTTGAGGCTCTGCATGGTTCGCAACCTCGGTGAAGTAGGCCACGGTGGCGGGGCCCATGGATGCGTGCACCCTGAAGGTGGATGCCACACCTGGAACTCGGGCCCCGCACAGAACAGAACAACTAATGGCCGTTGCCACAGATATACCCCCCCCAGCATGCCCAAACGAGGGAAAACCTCCTCTGATTGGCTGCTGGGGAAGGTGGGTCTGTCAGAACCCCTCTAGCGCCAACTGTCGCCCAGGGGTGGTAACGCACCCCTGGAGCGCAGACTGGCCTACAGGACAGTTCTGAATTGACAACAGCCCAAATTACAATAAATTGTGAATGGGAGTAAACTAAACCTCCCATTTCCCATTAACTTTAGCGTAGCGCCCATACTGAAAGTAAGGGGGCACTACATATACATTACCAGTATTTAAGAGTTCTTTCTGTTTGAGAAGTGAAAGTCCTATGAGGGACCCGCTTCAACCCCCTACATCTTTGCGTTCAATCTCTCCCTTCCAGCTTCCTTCAGAGATCCTCTCAGAGAGAGTTCTCCAGACATCTTCTCAGAGTCAGCTTCCTCAGAGATCACCCAAAGATTCCTCCAAAGACCAGAGATCAAGAGACCATCAGCCCTCAGCCATCCTCTGTGCTCTCTGCAATCACTCTTTATCTCCCCCAAAAAGTGGGTGTGTTTCTCACATTACTACATCACTAACGATGTCATGTGATGCTATGTTGGGAAGGATGTCATAGCAACCAACTATGCGGCCATTTTGAGTAATGCCACTGTCAACCTGTAGGGGTGGTGGTATATAAGGAATAATTCCTAATGATAGGGTCGTCCAGAGTTAATCATAATTTATGACCCCCTGTGACCTGAGCCTATAAAAACCGCAATAAGTTGTCCTATATGTCAAACAATTGTCAGACATCCTGGCACTTCAATTACATTTGTTGGATCGGAATGTTTACATATCATTAGCTTATACATTTGTTCAATTCTTAAGACAAGTGAAAACTTTTGAAGTACCTTTCAAAGCAAAACCCTTGCTTCCCAAATACAGATTCTCAATGTCACTTGTGATCTCACATTTTTAAGGATAATAATATATATGTGCTTAACGAGTTATAATATATGAATTACTAATATACATATATTGTTAAGGCATTACAAAGAAACAATACTATTTAAGATACATAATATATAATCCCACGACATTGTGAATAAGCCCCATGGCCTCAATATATAAAGACAATACCAGTTGTTTTGTGTCATGCTGTGCAAGGCCTTTCATCTTGTTTATCTTACTGGGAGTCCTAAACTTTTGAGTTACAACCTGGGAGATGGCACAGCCAGACATCCAGTCTCTTTTAAAGATGTAAAATCATTCTGGTAACAAGGCCTTATTCACAGGCTTTGAACTGTGACTCAACCTAAGACACAAATGGTGTCTCTTCTGCCTACTATATATGTGAATATGGGAAACTATGAAAAGTATACAATGTACGACTTTATATGTATTCTTTTAACCCCAAATGTCCTGACACTTTCATCATAGGCCTAGTTGACTCCTTTCCAAATGTAGTGTTTATGGTTGTGGCCAAAAAGCTCAATTTTGGTCTCATCACTCCAAATTACTTTGTACCAGAAGGTTTGAGGCTTGTCTTTATGCTGTTTGGCATATTGTAAGTGGGATACTTTGTAGCATTTGCACAGTAATGTCTTTCTTCTGGTGACTCGACCATGCAGCCCATCTTTCTTCAAGTGCCTCCTTATTGTGCATCTTGAAACAGACATACCACATATTTTCAGAGAGTCCTGTATTTCACCTGAAGTTATTTGTGGGTTTTTCTTTGCATCCCAAACAATTTTCTTGGAAGTTGTGGCTGAAATTTTAGTTGGTCTACCTGACCGTGGTTTGGTTTCAACAGAACCCCTCATTTTCCACTTCTTGATTAGAGTTTGAACACTGCTAATTGGCATTCTCAATTCCTTGGATATCCTTTAATATCCCTTTCCTGTTTTATACAGTTCAACTACCTTTTCCCACAGATCCTTTGACAATTCTTTTGCTTTCTCCATGACTCAGAATCCAGAAACATCAGTGCAGCACTGGATGAAAAATGCATGGGTCTGTCCGGAGTCCAGAAACTCATTGACCTTTTATACACACACACTAATTACAAGCAAACAGATCACAGGTAAAGGCCCTTTCACACGGAGCGGATCCGTATTGATCCGCCCCGTGTGTGTCCGTCGGCTCAGCAGGGATCATCCGTAAATCCCCGCTGAGCTGTCGGCGGACAGGGCAGTCCCCGCACACTGTGCAGAGACCGCCCTGTCTTTCCTCCGCTCTCCCCTATGGGGAATCGGATGAATACGGACAGTGTGTCCGTATTCATCCAATCCGTTACGCCAGACGGAAGAAAAATAGGGTTTTCCGAAAAAGCGGATCTTTGCGGAGGCGGATGTTTGCGGACGTTAGCGGATGCTCAATCCGCTAACGTCTGCAATCCCATAGGGAAGCATTACAAGTCCGTAAACGGACTTGTAATAAACGGACTGTTTGTCCGCCCGTGTGAAAGAGCCCTAAGGATGCTCAACTTTATTAGCCATTCAAAACCTTTTGTGTCAACTTGTGTGCATGTTATCAGGCCAAAATCACCAGGCTATGTAGACTTTTGATCAGGGTCATTTGGGTAGTTTCTGTTGTGATTATGATTTAAAAAGAGTAAACACAGTTAATTGATTATAAATGGCTTCAGCCAAACACTAACCATGAGTGAAAGAAAAGTTTTTGTGTTATCATTCATATTCTCTGAAAAATGGCCAAGAAATCATAAATTCTGCCAGGGTATGTAAACTTATGAGAACAACTGTATATATATATTTCCTGGCCCACCTCATGTCAGCACATAACGGGTTAACACCTTCTTTGGAGCCCCACATGACCACATGTTCCAAGCTGAATAAAAAACAGCTACCCACAAGGCCGCATGTTGAATGCAGTTGGTAAGTAATTTGTTTGCTGCATACCCCCTGCCAAACCTACCCCTTCATGTTCATCCTCTCGTGGAGTTGGAAGACCCTAAATGCTGGAGGTAAATCCTTCTAAGAACTGGGTGCCTTTTTGTGCCAAGACCTTGGGCAAAATGATGCTTAACCACTTCCTATTTTGGCACTTCTCTCCTACATGCATAAATCATATTTTTTTTGTTAGAAAATTACTCAGAACCCCCAAACACTATATATGTTTTTTTAGCAGACACCCTAGGAAATAAAATTCCGGCCATTGCAACTTTTTATCTCGCACAGTATTTGCGCAATCATTTTTTAAATGCCTTTTTTGGGGGAAAAAAACGGTTTTGTGAATTAAAAAATAACAAAACAGTAAAGTTAATCCAATTTTTTTGTATAATGTGAAAGATGAAGTTACGCCGAGTAAATAGATACCTAATATGTCACGCTTTAAAATTGCGCACACTCATGGAATGGCGCCAAACGTCAGTACTTAAAAATCTCCATAGGCGTCGCTTATTTTTTTTTTACAAGTTACAAATTTAGAGTTACAGAGTAGTTCTAGTGCTAGAATTGTTGCTGGTGCTCTAATGCACGCGGCGATACCTCAGATGTGTGGTTTGAACGGCATTTACATATGTGGGCGGGACTTACGTGTGTGTTCGCTTCTAAACGCGAGCTACCGGGGATAGGGGCGTTTAAAAAAAATTTATTATTATTTTTTTTTTTTTTTACTCAATTTCTTTTATTTTTACACTTTTTTTGTCATTTTTTTTATCACTTCTATTCCTATTACAAGGAATGTAAACATCCCTTGTAATAGGAATAGTTTGTGACAGGTACTCTTTATGGAGAGATGCAGGGTCAATAAGACCCCACATCTGTCCTCCAGGCTGGAAAGCATTAGATTGTGAAAAAAAATTCACAGATCTAATGCTTTCAGCCACGATTGCGGCTGTGTTTACATTCCAGGACCCGGGCGTGATGTCATAACATTGCGCCCGGGCCTCTGACGATCATAGAGATGACTGGTGACCATCTGGTCACCAGTCTACTCTATGGTTTCCATCGGACGCCGGCGGATCGTTTCTCCGGGTCTCCGATGGCAAAGGTTAGCCCGGAGAAGCACCGGATGGCGGCGGGACAGCCGCTATGATCGTTCTTATGGTGCAGGGATTCGTCGGCTGAAGAGATGGATATCTGAATGATGCCTGTAGCTGCAGGCATCATTCAGATATCCCCACTGAAAGTCCAGGACGTCATATGACGTCCTTGGGCGGGAAGTGGTTAAACAGCATTGCCATTGTACAGGTGTGGTATTAAAAGAGCTGTCCCTGTCTTTTTATATGCAGTGCACTTCACTGCTCTCCTGGCTTTATTGTCAGTCTGAGAGCAGCTATGAATGGTGTCACAGAGTGCAGGGAGATTGGTAGAACAGGATGGAAACCGCCAGACGCCATGCAATCATGTAAATGATCTTGGAGGTCTGCATTTGAGAGTGCTTCTCTCCCTCTCTCTCTGCAGTCCTGCCAGGTAAAGGACTTACCTCAGATTCTGACTGAGTCTCCTGTCTGCCTTTGGATGTGCTGTCTTGGCTCCCCTGTGTAACAGCACTGGTGAACGGAGTAAACCACAACTGAGATTAGCAAGGGTTTTAATGCGATTCTCAGTATTGGGCCCCAGGCGTCACTCGCAACAGGAGTTTGGGGGATCTATACATCATATCTGTGTCACATAAAGAAAGGCGTTGAGCTACTAAGCATGGACGCATTACATCATGCGACCAGAGCTTAGCATTTAAAAATATAGTTCAAGGTCAATATTCCAATACCCCTCAATATGCAAGTGATTATCAGTAAGGGACCCCAGGCATCACTCCTCACAAACAGGAGTTTGGGGGTTCTCTACATCATATCACTTTAAGCATATAGGGATGTATTAGGCCACTAAGGGTGATGCTATGAAATAGCATCAACCCCTAGCATAGAAAAGTTAGAGCGAACATGTTCAAATAATTAGGACAAGGCCTATACTTATGAGAGGTGAAAAAAGCTCAGGGTATATGAGTGTAGATGTCCCTTTAAGATATTCCTTAGGAAACAGTCCTTTAGCACAACAGTATATGCCAAATATGTTGATAGTCAGAAGGCAAGATAAACAATAGCAATTGTATAGCTGGCACCTAAGTAGCAGATATTGCTATAGCACTACAAGTAATAGAATAGCTACTTATCCATTTTGCAGGCTTCAGGATAGGCACTAGAGATTCTGTGGTGAAGGATGTTCAGCAGTGGAGTGGATGAAGGCAGATGGCTCTTAAGGAGACAGTGTACCTGTTTTTTGGTGATAGCTAATATGGTTTTCTCCATATATTTTGTCCAAATATGAGCTTGCCTGTTATATATTTTGTCCAAATATGAGCGTGCCTGTTAGTGGCACAGACGATTAGCTAAGGTAGGAAAGTGCAACGTGGGACATTTAAAAAAGTGCTCAAGGAAATTCTGCAAATTAAGGTGTTTTGCATTATTTTAGGAGCAGAAACCCTGAACGCAAATGCTCCAAAAACATAAGACCCACCAATGATCATTTTATCCTGACCAGGATGATGACACCTAACAGGTTGTCACATTCATTAAGCATGTGGTCAATACACTCCACCCCCAATCGCGCTCTCCAATCAACCAACCAAAACCTCATCCACATCCCCAAGTCCTGCTACAAATCGAAGGGAGACCGAAGATTTGCAGTCCAAGGACCACGGCTTTGGAACGCTCTACCCACAAACATCCGCATAGAGGAAAACCATTGGGCCTTCAGGAAAAAACTTAAGACCCACCTCTTCTGAAGGATCAGGACGACACTGGATGGAAATAAGCGCTTGAGGCGATTTAGTTTGCATTTGTAGCGCCATACAAGTTATTCACTCACTCACTCACTCACTCTAAAGTGTTTCCACTTACCCTGTGAAGGGACAGGATCCAGGAAATTGGCGCATTCGTTTATGCCAGCATGACAGAAATTACCTCACCAAGCTCAGGGTGCATTTTTAGCCTCTATGCAGTCTGCAGTGGGGCAGAAATTAAATTGCTCAGGCTGCCTCACAAAGATGTGGTTTGTGCAAAATTCGTAGCCCTATTAAGGGGACTATAGCAGAAAGCATGCTACAAATATCTATGCCACAAGCAACACCTATAATAATAGAGCGTAAACCGCTCATTGATGAAGGATGGTCTTTTCCCACAGTGATATTGTGTAAATCGCTTGTTGATTGAGGATGGTCTTTTCCTATAATGATAGAGCGTAAATCGCTCGTTGATAAAGGATGGTCTTTTCCCATAACGATAGAGCGTAAATCGCTTGTTGATGTAGGATGGTCTTTTCCCATAATTATAGAGAGTAAATCGCTCGTTGATGAAGGATGGTCTTTTCCTATAAGTATAGAGCGTAAATCACTCACTGATGAAGGATGACAGAGACCTTTGTTGTTTATTGTTCTCATGTTCCATCCGCATTAATATATATTTTTTCCAGATGCTTTTGATAGACCTAGTACAAGAGCTGGCGCACTCAGTCACTGCTATAGGAGCATTGTCGTTACGCCACTGGAGGGCAGGTGGAACTTCTACACAAGCCTTCGACTTTTCCTATAATGGGAGGTTGTTATTTGGTCAAACGCTGAACAACACAATTAAGTGAGTGAGTGAGTGAGTAACTTGTATAGCGCAACAAATGCGACCTAAATCGCCTTAAGGCGCTTCCTGTCCAGAGTCGTGCCTGTCCTTCAGAAGAGGTGGGTCTTTAGTTTTTTCCTAAAGGCCTGATGGTTTTCCTCCAAGCGGATTGTAGAAGGTAGAGCATTCCAGAGCCGTGGTCCTTGGACCGAAAATCTACGTTCTCCCTTTGATTTGTAGCGGGATTTAGGAATTTGGATAAGGTTTTGGTCGGTTGACCGGAGAACGCGCTTGGTGACGTAGGGTTTTATTTTCTCGCTTAAATATTGGGGAGCGTTTCCCTGTATACATTTGTGGGTGAGTCAGAGTGTCTTGAATGTCACCCGATCCTGTACGGGCAGCCAGTGGAGGGATCTCAAGGCCGGGGAGACTGATTACCACGGCTTTTTACCTGTTACCAGTCTGTCTGCCGTGTTCTGGACAACTTGTAGACGTGGAATCTGATATTTTGGTAGTCCTAAATAGAGGGAATTTGCGTAGTCGAGTCGTGAGTTGATGATCGTTCCCACCACTACTGCCATGTCCTCTTCTGGGATGAAGGGGATGAGTCTACGTAGCATTCGGAGCAGATGATGAGAACCGCTGACAATTGATCCTATTTGTGCATCCAACGTCATGTCAGAGTCAAAGGTGACTCCGAGACTTTTGGCTTTATTGCTTGGTGCGATGGTTTGTCCGAGGATGGTGGGCGGTGTCCCTGTGGTCCTAGAAATGGATTTCCTATTTGCGTGAAGGGTGAGTAGTTCTGTTTTGGATCCGTTAAGTTTGAGGGAGCTTTCGGTCATCCAATTGTCAATCAGCGTAAGGCACTTTCCAAGCGAAAGAATTAAGCGAATGACAGGAGGAAAAGTCTAGACTGTGGCCACAGACTAGTAAGAGGAAGCCGCCATCCTTCACTCAAGCCCACTGAACTTCAGAGGGTGCAGGAGGCCAAACCTTATAGGGCAGGCTGCAGATTTAATAGATCACAGAGGAGATGTCTCAAGGTTACTTTTGACATGAAATCAAGTCCAGAGCAAGCTTCTAAGATGGCTGAAAAGTATTTTTTGAAGGTGTGTCCAACCAGTCTCTTTAAGCTGGGGCCAGGGGGCCTGAGTGAGGTTGATGATTGTAGCCTCCTTCTGGAGGGTTTGGACGACAATCATCTAAGACCAGTGGGTCCAGAAGACAGGTGGGACTAAAATAGAGAATTCCAAAGCTGACCACTGAATCCATTTAATTTATGTCCAACAGATTTTTAGAAGAGAAAATGTTTGCAAGATTTTTATACTGCTACAAGGCCATCATGCCAGTGATTCCAAAAACAAATAATCATCTGGGGGCCTTTCTCAACAGTTTTCTAGTACCTAAGGCAGGAGCCTTCTGGCCTGCTTCAGTTTGAAGGAATCAAATGTGTTCATATACACCAAGAGGTTCAAGATGGAGTCCATGCAGACAGTTACAGGGACAGTTCAGCAGGGGGACCAGTTGGTATCAATCGACCGGCCGACTCATATTTCCGCATACCGATCAATGCCGAGCACCAGAGGCGTGTGAGATTTACGGTGCCCAGATTTCACTTCCAGTTCAGGTGTCTGCCTTTTACAGAATTGGCACAGCCCCAGGAATCTTTTTGAAGATCTTGTTGGCAGTGGTGGTACCTTGGGCCAGGTGGCACATGAGTGAGGGCTATCTATGAATCAGAAAATCTTTGTGCTTATATAAATTTAACAAGAACTTGAATTTTGAACATTGCCACTGCGCTTCTTTTGGAGGCATGGCTCTCAGCCCAGGAGATAGGATGATTCTGAAGCCAGATGCCAGTCTCTGGGTCTGGGGAGTACACAATCTGAAGAAACAAGTGCAAGGCCATTGGAGCGCGGTGAAGTGCAGACTCCCCAAGTATCTTGAATAGAAGGAAGCCTTTTTCTAGCATTGCAAGCCTTTTAGGATCTTCAAGGGGGCCAGAGTAAGGTTGACAACAAGACAGTAGTAGCCTACATTGCCCGACAAGGGGACTACAAAAGACTTTTCTTGTTACATCTTGCAAAGAAACTTTTCGTAGGGCAGAGAATCACTTACAGTCAGTTAAGGTTGTGTCATGGATATGCAATAGCCTGACAGCTTACCTGTGTTTCCATCTGTTCAGTAGAGGCCTGACTCTGTTCTGGTTCCCTTTTTATCACTTCCTCTTCCTGTATGGCTCCACCCATGCCAGCCCAGGAAGTCTTTATTAACTGTTGCTCTACAGGTCTGCAGTGCTGTTCAAACTGTCAGGTCACCCGTAGTCAGGTGACAAGTGCACTCCATTGGGGTCAGGGATGCACCTAAGGGTAGTGAACCCTATGGCCGACCGCTGCTATCAGGGACGAAGCGTGAACCTAAGATCACCCGGGCGCGGAGTCTAAGACCCAGTTTTGTATTCACCAGAGCCCCTGGTGGTGGGGATGACCTTGGCCGCAACTGGGTCCAGGTCGCGACCCCGAGATTCTCTAGGTCACACTCCGCAGGGAGAGAGGGGAAGCAGCCAGCAGGACAAACGGTGGTGATGGGTAGGCCGAGGTCAGGGCAACAGGCAGACAAGGATAACCGTGGGACAGGCAAATGGTCAGGGGCACAGGCAGACAAGGATAAGACAGGAACAAGCCAAAACGGTACACGGAAAGATGATCGTAGCACACTGCAAACAGGAACCAGCAAACTATACTGCAGACAGGAACTAAGCAAAGAACACTGTTGAACAGCACTGCAGACCTGTAGAGCAACAGTTAATAAAGACTTCCTGGGCTGCCCTGGGTGGAGCCATACAGGAAGAGGAAGTGATAAAAAGGGAACCAGAACAGAGTCAGGCCTCTACTGAACAGATGGAAACACAGGTAAGCTGCCAGGCTATTGCATATCCATGACAGATTGGTCTTGTTGCCAGGGAAGCAAATCCAATTATTGGTTCAGTTAGGCAAAATATTTTTTTCAACAAGTGAAAATATTGGCTCTATGGGGTGTTCCAGCAGTACTTCTCAGGGTGACTTTACTGAACATGCAGCTTCTGATATTTGCAACAGGATACCAATGCAAAGACTCCGTTATACAAGATAGGTTCACAGTGCCATGGAATTTTCTGTTTGATCTTTGTCTCTGGTCAAATTAAATCTTTTATGGCAAGGTCAGTAACAGCACCCCAATCCAATGAGACTACTTTAAATAGACTGGCTGTGGATTAGGCTACACTAGAGGTGCAGATATTCTCATCTGAGGTTGTTCAGACCTTGGTGACAAGAAGATCATCCATGAATGCTACATAGGAGAGGATATGAAAGAAGTCTGTTTTGTCTGCTCAGCAAAAGCATTCTCTCCTGTGTTCCCTGCTCTAGCCAATATTCTTAATATTTTACAGTCAGCACTAGAGGTTGGTCTGGCATACAACTCCATTTAAGGTACTGTACAGATCTCTGCTTTATCTTTTCACAGGCTGCAGATGGGTACAAAAGCCAGTGACTAGATGCTTCTTCCAGATTCCAATACATTTGACCTTGAGGGAAATCCTTGTTCCCTCTGAGGGATTTAGGCTTGAATCTGAGAGCACCCTTTTCTCCAATAGGTTTCATCTCCATTGAAGTACTTCACAGTAAAACTAGTTCTCCTAACAGCAACTACTTCAGACAGAGGGATGTTGAAGATTGCAACACTTTCCTGCAAGGGCCCTTTGGAGTCTTTTTTTTCTTCTCTTCCTTTTTACCAGAGATAGGGAGACCATGTCTATCTCCAAAGTTAAATTTTAAAGAGGTATCCAGTTTCCAAAAAAACTGGGAAGCAGTCCTTCCAAGTTTTCACACAAGAGGCACTGAGTGCACAACAGGAAGTCTTCAGTGAGGATGGGCCAGGAAAAGAAAATTATGGTAAGTGATAACAATTATACCGATTTCTTTGTGGGTGAGCACCTGGGTAAATTTATTTTAAACATATGTGCCATGGCTACACTTGGAACTGTATATACACTATATTACCAAAAGTATTGGGACTCCTGCCTTTACATGCACATCCCAGTCTTAGTCCACAGAGTTCAATATTGAGTTGGCCCACCCTTTGCATCTATACCAGCTTCAAATCTGTAATATTGTGTGTGTGTGTGTGTATATATATATATATATATATATATATATATATATATATATATATATATACACACATACACCTGAATCATCCAAATTTTGAGCCATTGGTAACTCTGCAAACACCACCCAGGTAAAAAAATAAAAATAAATCAATTGAGCTGGGTGGTAAATTATCAGCCAAATAGTGATTGCATTATATCAGATGCAGTCACTGTTCAGTAGCAGCAGCAGTCGCTGCCTGCATACAGTGGAAATGTCTCCATCCAAGCTGCTAGCATGATACTGTAGATACAGTAGATTTCTTTTTTTTCTCTCTGTTAGGACTGAATGGCCAACATTCTAGTCATCTATACATGCCTTGACTCTCAGCCTTGTAAAATAAAAGCAATAGTTGTGTTTAAATCAGTATTAACATTTATAAAGATTTATGGATAATTTCAGTTTAAAATTGTGAGTAGAAAGTGATTATAGTCTGGTAGTTCTGCTCCCTTAACCATAACTTGGCTGTAAGAAAGCTAAGAAGATATATTTTTGATAAATCAGGACCTTATGTAATCTGAATCAGGTTCCCAGGTTTACATTGCCCTATTTGCCTCAGGTCTACAGTATATCTTGTGTTTGATAAAAATAAGTATCACAGCTGCACACTAAGATAGCCCTTGTATCAATGTTTTTATGTATGTCTCCTCTGTATCTTAGTGGCTAATATCTGGGTGATATTTTAGCACTGTAAATGGGTCAGTGAAGCAAGACCATTATTCTGCAATTTTTTTTGTGCAAAGCTGTAACTTAAACTTACAATATACTCAAACATTACGTCTGTGGTTCTTGCTTTAAGCTGGCATTAGCCTATATATCCTCACTACAATCTTTTGGGACCTCGAAAGATCTGTAATCTGGAAAAACTAAATATGATACATGTTCAAGTAACAACCACAATTAATCCTTTTCTTCCTCCTTCACATTATCTTATTTCATTTTTCTTCTTTTCTTTTTTTGTTAATTTTTGCACATTTCTCTTCCTGTTATTTATAAACATTGATAAGCACATTTTAATAACCAACTTTACATTTGTTGCATGCCCTCATTCACATAGCATAACTTGTTAAAAGATTAAAATTGCAGCTTGTTTTTTTAGGTGCTCTCTACTAGAGCATCCAGCAAGGAAAAAATTCTAGGCAGTTGTTTTTGTTTATGAGGGGCCTGGGCAGCTGTGCTTGCTATACTTAACCCGGTCTGTACTGTGCAGGCAGATCTCATGAATTGTATCTAGATTTGAACACTGTTTGTCCTAACAAAGGATTAAAAGTATAGAAGCTGTACTTCTTGCAATGTATTCTAATGAGGACAGACCTGGGACAGTCTTACTTTATTGTTCAAAAAAACTTGCAGTCAGCCATGACACCTCATTCTGAGAAACATCTAAAAGGTAAGCCATTTAAAAAAAAAGAAAAAAAAAAGAATAGGCATGCTATGTGAATGGGAACGCAAAGCAAACATTTAGTGGGGTTTTCTCAAATTTGAATGCAAAAGTGGAACGCTTGAAAAATTGCTTTCATCTGTGCCCCTGTTCCCTATCCTGGGTTATCCTAACTTTTTTACAGGGATCCACCTCATCTGCCTTTTTTGCTGCCTGACAGTGCCTGTGTTAAAGTAACTCAAATCTCTTTGCGTCCCAGAACTTGTACCTCTTCCTCACTGTGTCCAAAACGAAAAAAAAATAAACTTTTAGTTCTTCACGAGTGATCGATATATGGGTGGCCACTCACCAGAAATGTATGACCCTTTTTACAGGAAGGTTAAACAGCGCTTTTGGAATAACAATTGATACCACTGACAGCACAGTTCCACTCCCCTGGCCCCTCGAGGTGAAACTAGGATGGGAAAAATTACTCCACAAGAGACATCGAGGAAGGTCTCATAGTGTAGTAATTTTATTAAGGTAAACAATTACAATATCAAATGGCGATTACATTCGCATGTTACAGTGCCGAGCCAGGCACCAGGTGTAATCAGTGTGTGCAAGTCGGCTGGTCCATGTAGGATGGCATGTAGTCCATGTCTCTCAGGGCAAAGCCTAAATGGGATGTAGGATCAGGACCTGGAATGGCGGATCCTCTACTCCGGCATATGTTTTGCCATGTTAGCATCTTCAGGAAGTGATGTCACACCGCTCCTAGCTTGCTTATAAGTTAATGGAAAGGATACTATTGGTGGGACTCCTCCAAAATGGAGGAGGAGACAAATATATGATGCAAAATCTCACTCTTGGGAATGCTGACGTGCCGACACACACTGTCCCCATCATACAACGTTAACCAGCCCTAAATCACAATTAGTAGACTAAAAAGCATTTATAAATGCTTTTTAGTCTAAGTGTGATTTAGGAACTGTGCTGTCAGTGGAATCAATTGGTATTCCAGAACCGCTGTTTGACCCTCCTGTAAAAAGGGGTCATCGTTTTCTGGTGAGTGTCCATCCATCTATTGAGCACTCGTGGTGAAGAACTAAATGTTTATTTTTTGAGCATCACATTTTGGTGTTGGGATTCATCACATATGGACTTTTTATCTTGCTATACAATTTATATTTGCAATACATTTTATATGTTTTACTGAACATTACTAGCGCCTCAATATATTGTTTGCAGATTTTGATTACTTGTTCACTTTTAAAGGGGCATCTTATACTATGTTTGTTCATTGATTCCACGGGGCACCATTCATTGTTTTTCATTCTTTAAAAAAAAAAAAATGTGACTAGAGTTGTTTTTTAAAAATATATATTTTTTTGTTTGCTTAGCATTATTTAGATGTAAAATGATTATGTCCCTTTGTTGCACAAATTACACATGTTAATGATATTCCAAACATATTGCAATACATAATCATCTCAAATCTAACTTTCAAGTGTATTTCAATATCTTCAACATTATAATAAAATCTCTAATGCCTCTCTTAGATACACAGTCCTTGGCTCACAATAAGATGTAAGTGGTACTGGGGCTTGTTAATAAGTGGAAGCTACTAGTAATTTCTGCAGCAGTGTTTGATTCATGTTTATGGACGCAAAACATCTTTAAGCATCCCTCTAATCAGCAGCTGTTCCATTAACCTTTCCCTGAACCAAGAGGCTACCTACTGTTAGAATAGCTTGGGGTGTTTAATGCCTTTTTTGCTGTTGCAGCCCAGCATTGCCTTTAGTGATGTCATGTTATTCCTCTAGAGTATTAGTTAATTGGATCCCTGAGACAAGTAAACAAATTACTGAATTTATATAATTGGCACTTTTACGTACTGAGTACAGTGTGACATGAGTCATATGGATAAGTGTGAATCATATTTAAAACAAACATGGATTAATGTGAAGGTACAGTATGAAAAAAGCTGCACGCATTGTTGAGACTTTATATAAATCCCTATGATAATAAATGAAAAAATATATATATATATATATATATATATATATATATATATATATATATATATATATTAAAATCGAAAAAAAGTAAAATGCAAAATCAGAGAGACCTGAATCATAAACATGCCCCATTGCATAATGTGAATACCTCTCATTGTCACCTTCTTCGCATGCTGAGATCTGGGGTTGGGCCGAAGTGTCAGTTTTACATTTTATTACTTGAATATTATTTAAGAAGATACCTGGGATGTGGAGGAAGTTTTCCTTTTTAAGATTTCAGAGCACCCACCCACCAGTGTTTTACAAGAAGTCACTAGAGGTTCTATGAGAGATTGTGAAGAGGAGAAGGAGAAGGTTTATGGTTACATGGGATGAGTGCTTAATTAAAAGAGAAGGTCTCAGTGTACAACGTGGATCTGTGCGAGGCAAAAGGCTTGCTTCTAAGTTGGGGTGCTGCCCTAATGCCAATTGTTGCATGACCATGGCCCCTGTGTTTGTGTCCCGGGCAGAGGCGGCTCTAGGCTTTGTGAGGCCTTAGGCAAAACTTAGACATGAGGCCCCACTAATGCCCTTGAACTACGCAGCAGGCCTTTCCAGATTGAGATGCTTGCGTGGTGGATGGGAAAAATGACATGCATGGACGCAACATCACTCCTCATTGGCTGGCAGGCAGAACATCAGGAGTCTTAGGTTACGTGAGAGGTGAGTGTAACAGGGCTTTTAACGTTGCCTGCACACAGCAGCATTAGGAAGTCCTGTCACCTCTAAAATAAAGTGCTGCAGATTAGATGTTCGGCACGCTTAAGAGAGACAGGGCTCTGAGCACAGCAGTCTTAAGGTCCCCTGTGAATAAAAACTGGGGTAATGTGTGTCGCACTACCCCTGAAGGAGCCGCTTGGTAATTTTGGGTTACCTGTGATGCGCCTCAACTCCAAGAACACTCTCAGCCCCTCTGACACACCTGGTTGATTGAATCACTACAGACACACATAGCGTATAGTACCTTTCACCTTACTGTGGCATATAGACAATAAACAATTACACACGTGCTTAGTAGTAGACACTTTGGGGCAGATCCACAAAAGGATTACGCCGACGTATCTATTGATACACCGGCGTAATTTTAAATTTCCTGCGTCGTATCTTTGTTTTGTATCCACAAAACAAGATACGACGGCATCTGGGAGCGATCCGACAGGCGTACGTCTTAGTACGCCGTCGGATCTTAGATGCAATTTTTCGGCGGCCGCTAGGTGGAGTTTCCGTCGAAATCCGCGTTGAGTATGCAAATTAGCTATTTACGGTGATCCACGAACGTACGTCCGGCTGGCGCATTTTTTTACATCGTTTTCTTTCGGCTTTTTCTGGCGTATAGTTAAAGGTGCTGTTATGAGGCGTACTCAATGTTAAGTATGGCCGTCGTTCCCTCGTACAATTTAGAAATGTTTACATTGTTTGCGTAAGTCGTTCGCGAATAGGGATTTGCGTAGAATGACATCACCGTCGGAAGCATTGGCTTTTTCCGGGTTAATTTCGAGCATGTGCACTGGGATACCCCCACGGCCTTCGCATGCGCAGTTTAAAAAAAACGTTGTTTACGTCGGGTCACGACGTATTAACATAAAACACGCCCCCATTACATCCATTTGAATTCTGAGCCCTTACGCCACCAGAGATACACTACGCGGCCGTAACTTACGGTGCGAATTGTTTGTGGATTCGAAAGAAAAAAAATAAGTTGCGGTGGCGTAGTGTATCTTAGATACGCTGAGCCCAGCGTATTAATGCGCCCAGGTACGTGGATCTACCCCTTTTTGTCTAGAATTAGGAACTTGCATGAATGACAAAAAGTGTAGTTCACAAAGCAGAGTAGAACTATATTAATAGCAGGAATATAAATATGAGAATAGGTAAATCAATATTTAGCAACACAACTGTAATCTAAATGTGTCTAAAGGAATAGCAGTTTTTTAGTGGTTTTTGAGTGCACTCGAAAAAATGAGAGAAGGTGGGGTCCCCTTTTAAATGGCAACAACAAACTGCGCAGGGCCAGTGCAAGGATTTTTGTTTACTTATCCCCGGTCCAATAAGTGACAACATACAGGGGAGGGCTGGCAGCCTCCAGTCAAGTGGCCTATTGAACCACCCAATCAGCTCATCCATGCCCACCTGGTTTTTCAATGCAGCCTCACCAGTGCCCATTAATGCAGCCTCACCAGTGCCCATTAATGCAGCATCACCAGTGCCCATCAATGCAGCCTCCCCAGTGCCCATCAATGCAGCCTCCCCAGTGCCAATCAATGCAGCCTCCCCAGTGCCCATCAATGCAGCCTCACCAGTGCCCATCAATGCAGTCTCACCAGTGTCCATAAATGCATGCTCACCAGAGCTGTAGTTTCCCCTGCCCTAATCAGTAGCTTAAGCGCGGACTACAACTCCTGGAATAAAACAGTGGCTGGCTGGGTCGTCGACCCAACTTCCTACAGAAGAAAAAAAAAGGCAGCGGGCAACGGCTGCCGGTTGTTTTTAACATAGGTTAGAGTGGCCTAGGGAGAAATTTCCACTCTGCCCCCCGGCCCAGCCCGCCCCTGACGTCATACATGACACTTCCTGCCCATTAATGCAGCCTCACCAGTGCCCATTAATGCAGCATCACCAGTGCCCATCAATGCAGCCTCCCCAGTGCCCATCAATGCAGCCTCCCCAGTGCCCATCAATGAAGCCTGAGGAGGGGAATGTGCAGGAAGCATCGAGAGAGAGAGAGACATCCAGTCCTTTTAGCGGTGGCTCGAGCAGGGGGGATGAAGGAGTTCTCCTTCTCGGACCCGCTCCTGTCATTTGCCGGCGGCAGCTGGCGGGGAGAGCAAGTGGATCAGAATCCGCGGCACCCGCTTACACATGTCACAGGCAAATTCGGCGATCGCGGGGCCCCTGTGATCGCGAGGCCTCATTTACAAGGGTCCCCTATTTGCAGTTTTAGCCCTGCCCACATACAGGGGGCACAATTTAATGGCTAAGTATTTTTCTTAGTTTTGATCTGCTTCAATATGTCTAAATATAACCATGGTCAGTATCAAGATTTATCATTTAAACATTGTATTGCAAGGACTATTCAGCAGACAAGGAAACATACATACAAGCATGCATACATAAGGAGGGGAACATATTGATACTTGGGAGTCAAACTTCCCTAATTTGTCTTACTAACTAGTACAGTAATCCCCTATTCAATGGAAGTTCCCTTAGAGGACATCAAAACCCTCATTAGACAGTCACAAAGAAAAAAGTGAAAAGTTTCAGAAAGGCACATCTTGGGGTGTCTGTTGTAAGATACCGTAAGTGAAATAGAATAAATAACTAAAGCGCTGATACTAATAAATACATGGATAAATAATGGACGATCAAGTGATAAAAGCTGCAAATACGTGAATGTGTATCTCACACTAAAAAACTGATTAAAAAAGAGTGTAATTGCGCTAAAATCAACCCATATATTCATAAAACCACCAGTGATGTTAATATGTGAAGTGTTGCCAATGATACCGTACTTCATATATATTTTGCAAACAATCATAAAAGCATATAAAAAACAACTAAAATTGTGCATTCAGTGTGTCTAATAAAAATAAACTGAAAATAAACCCCCAATGGTAGCAATAAATATATATAAATATAAATGAATTACATGTGAAAAAATTCTGGATAAAGTGCTACATTACATATACCCTGTGTATAAGAATATATACATATGATGTGGAGATCAATCCATAAGAGATAGCAATGTGTTTGGTCACAGGTACTGTAAGGTGCTTACTAACATAGAGCAGTCCTTAGCAAATGTCAATGCTGAAAACTGGCTAAAAAAACATTGGGCCAGATTCAGCTAGATCCGCGCAATATTTGCGTGGGCAAAGGGCAACGATTTTTGCTCTGCGCCCACGCAAATATTTTGATATGCCCGCGATTCACGGAGCAGTAGCTCCGTAAATTGCGCGGGCGATATGCTAAATAGCCCGGCGTAAGGGCGCCTAATGTAAATGATCCCGCCGGGGGCGGGAATCATTTAAATTAGGCGCGCTCCCGCTCCGAGCGAACAGCGCATGCTCCGTCGGGAAACTTTCCCGACGTGCATTGCGGCAAATGACGTCGCAAGGACGTCATTTGCTTCTAAGTGAACGTGAATGGCGTCCAGCGCCATTCACGAATCACTTACGTAAACGACGTGAAATTTAAATTTCACGAGCGGGAAGGGCGGCTATACTTTAGCATTGGCTGCCCCTGCTATAGCAGGAGCAACCTTGCGCTAAAGTCGCCATACGGAAACTCCGTACCTTGCGTGCGCAGGGCCCGCGCAACTTTTGTGAATCGGTGGTAGTATGCAATTTGCATACTATACGCCGATCACAATGGCCGCGCCCCCTAGCGGCCAACGCAAGAATGCAGCCTGAGATATGAAGGCATAAGGAGGCTTATGTCTGTCATATCCTAGGCTGCAGTCCGCGTAGCGATGTTCCTGAATCAGGGGCATTTGCTACGCGGGAGCAAAACAGCTATTGCGCCGCGCAACCTATGGTTGCGCGGGCGCAATAGCTTCTTGAATCTGGGCCATTGTATGTAAACAACTCACATTTAATCAAATGTGTCTCCGCGTGTAATGCGATCAGATACAATGTTGCACTCCTCAGGGGCAGAAAAATTGGACCTTGTGCACTGGTGCTGCACTGCTACCCCTGACAGATACTCTAGTTGGAGTGCAGGAATGAGCCCGCTGCAAAGTATTGCATCAAAAATTGTAATTACACGCCCCTGTTAAACAGGGGCAGAAAAATTGGGCCTTAGCCACTGGTGACGGTGCCCAGAACCAAAAATGTTCTTACAAGCTATCAGTATGATCATTGAGGAGGAAAAGGATAGTCACTCAGCATAACAGGATAGTCACTCAGCATAACAGGATAGTCACTCAGCATCAGCATAGGCAGTCTTAAAGGGATCGGACATTTCAAAAAAAATTATTCAGTTACATCAGCATCAGGTGCTTGGTAGCTGGTGGTGATCCAAGCCTGATAAATTTTTATGAAGGTCAGTCGATTGACCGAGTCGGTGGAGAGGCGCACCCTGTGATCGGTTACAAAGCCTCCAGCAGCACTAAATGTGCGTTCTGAAAGAACGCTGGATGCAGGACAGGCCAGTAGCTCAATTGCGTACTGTGCAAGCTCTGGCCAGTGATCCATCCTCAAGACCCAGTAAGCCAGAGGATTTTCGGTGGGAAAGGTGTCCAAGTCTGATCTTGCCCCTAGGTATTCCCGCACCATGTAAAACAGACGCTGGCGAGGGTTGCTGGAACCGGTCATACCTTGGGGCTGCGGACTAAAAAATTGTCTGAACGCATCGGTCAGACGGCCACCTTCTCCACCTCTCCTTCTGTGACTGACCGAAGCCTCAGCAACACGTTGTCCAGGACCAGGATTTTGTAACCTCCCAGTTTCTGGGAACGCATTGCACAGACCTTTCTGCAAGGTCTCCCGAAGATGTTTCATCTTCTGCTCCCTCTGCGCTGGTAAGATAAGGTCTGCAACCTTACTCTTGTAACGTGGATCAAGGAGGGTCGCCAGCCAGTCATGATCCCTCTCCTTGATAGCACAAATACAAGGATCCTTCCGCAGGGTCAGTGAGGCCATACAGCATAGGTTTGCTGAGGCATTCAGTGCGGAGTCCTCTGGGTCACTAAGGATGACAGGATCCGCAGCCACCTCGTCCCAGCCACGTACAAGACCATGGGTTTCTTGGGACTGTAATTGATCCCTTGAAGACTGCTTTTGATGCTAAGTGCTAGGATCCACCTCCATGCTGACACAATCCTCCTCCTCGTCCTCTTCCTGTGTGATAGGTGGGCAAGCAGTAACGCTGAGAGGCAAGAAAGTCCTCCTCTGTTCTGCCTCAAGAGCCCTGTCCATTATTCCACGCAGCGTGTGCTCCAACAGATGAATAAGAGGGACAGTGTCACTGATGCACGCACTGTCACAGCTCACCATCCTTGTGGCCTCCTCAAATGGTGACAGGACAGTGCATGCATCCCTGATCATGGCCCACTGGCATGGGGAAAAAAACAAGCTCCCCTGACACTGTTCTGCTGCCATATTGGCACAGATACTCATTGATGGCTCTCTGCTGCGTGTGCAGCTGCTGCAGCATGGCCAACGTAGAGTTCCACCTGGTGGGCATGTCACAGATTAGGCGTCTGATTCAGTTTGTATTCCTTTTGGAGGTCTGCCAGCCGAGCACTGGCATTATATGACCGTCGGAAATGCACACAGAGTTTCCTGGCCTGCTTCAGGACATCCTGTAAGCCTGAGTACCTGCCCAGGAACTGCTGCACCACCAAGTTAAGGACATGAGCAAAACAGCGCACATGGGTCAGTTGTCCCTGTCGCAGGGCAGAGAGGAGGTTGGGGCCATTGTCACAAACCACCATTCCTGGCTTAAGCTGGCATGGCGTCAACCACCTCTGAGCCTGCCCTTGCAGAGCTGACAGAACCTCTGCCCCAGTGTGGCTCCTGTCCCCCAAGCACACCATCTCAAGCACCGCATGGCATCTCACGAAGCTCATCCCTACTTGTGGGAACATCCGGTGCAATACAACAGGTGTCCTGTATCATCTAGTAAGAATTTTATACCATCCCTCATGGTACCTACTTGCCAAAGATGCCTCATGTGTGAACAATAAAATCGTGTTCTTCTGGGCCTGAGAGAATGTTTTCCCTAGGTCTCTTTCCCACATTTGTAGGAGCACCAGTTCAGTTCTTGTGGTGCTTCTAACCTAATCAACAAAGCATACAAATGTGACAATCGGAGATCGCATGCGCCGGAGCTCCGTGATGGCAGCCTAAGCTAGGAGCTCCGCATCACCCCAGCCCCGTATTCGATCTAGCGGGCACAGCGCTGCAGCGAAGGACCCGGTAACTCGGTCATCCAGCACGGGAACCTTTGGGGCACCTCAGCGGATGTCTAATCCGGCTGCCCGCCGCGATCTCGGGCCGGAATTTAACAAGTCCGGCGGGGACGGAGGATCCAAGATGGCCGCGACTCAGGCCTCCACTCCATCGCACGCGGCAGCGTGAGAGAGGAAGCCGGAATACAGGCAAGTGATAGCCCCGGCCATCCTCACATACTCCCAGGCAACCCAGGGCATACAACATCTTCCTCAGGCCCCCTGACCGGCTTCCACGGAATCCCTCATAGGCCGCACCATGGAGGAGTTCACCCTATCTCCAGCAGGGCCTGACTTCCTTCTCCACCTAGCAACACCCTCACCATCACAGCATGATTCGGATCAATACTCTCCACAGGGGGATCTTTTCATAAAGCTCTCTGCCCTACTTGACAGAGGCCTGGCCAACACAGCTGCTCAGATTACTAGGGAGATGAAATTTGATTTTGCTAATTTGGGCTCTAGAATGGAGGCAATAGAGAACAAATTGGACATTACAGTGGCTTGCACCAACCAAAACGCTGCTCATATCCAAACCCTCCAAGATCAACTAGAAATTGCTCTAAAACAAAGTATCAAAATAACTATGGAACCGTGGTTCAATGATATAAACAGCGCTATGAGATTGATAGTGTCTAGCCCCAAATAGGAGCTTTAAATAAGAACATAGGTGGTGTGCTAGGTGACCAAAAGACCAGGTATTAGTGCACCCTAAACCTTATCTGTAGATTCACCAGGTAATGTGATGGTATCACCCTTTGGGATGTAACCTTACCACAGCGTACAAGAGGACTGGCGTGTTAATGTCAGTACTCTCAGGCACACCTTCCTCTATTCTCTAAGTCAGCCACGGTCATTCCATTGCAGGCACATAAAACAAAAGGAAATACTAAATAGTGAAGTACCGCTTAAGCAATGTCCCACACAATGCAAAGGAGAACAAGCCCCCTATGTAAATGCCCGTACAGAAAAGACACAGTAAATGAACCAAAATGCAAGCCTGTAAACTCCTGCTGTCACCGCCGTTCTCTGGGCACCAGAGGCCGCCCAAGTGCTGGTATCGCTGGGGAACTGATGGTCAGCTGTGGAGTGCAGTAAGGCTTCCGTGTTGCGCCGATGTAGCCACGGTCTGACGCGTTTCGTCACTTCCGACTTCGACTGAGGGCGTGGCTACATAGCGCCGTCACTATCCCTTTATTCCCTGACAGCAACAGCTATTGGTTGTAAAAGCAGAAGCCCTCCGGCCACGATAGGTGCAACCGGACCGGGAGGAGGGGCTGATGCCGAGCTGTGCTGTTTGGGGCTAGTAGGGAAACGTAGACTATATTGCTGCACAGAATTTAATTGAGCACAATGTCTCCAAAAAGTTAAAATTTACAAACTGGATGCATCAGCCATACAATAGCCGGCAGAATCACCTGTAAATGATTCAAGCATTCCAAAGTAAAAAATTAAAAGCATATGTATAATCAAGGCGAGTCGAGATAGACAAAGCTAGGGCATTTGGAAATGTCAGCCAATCAGAGATGACCTGGGTGGATGTTATGCAAATCAGTCTACGAGCTGTCTTAAGGGCATCAAGAGACCGTGCTCTCTTTAGCCAATCTGCAAGGACTGGGGCGGGTAAATTTGCTCAGCAGCACATTATTGCACGCTCGAGTCAACAATGCTACATGACCCGGAGGTCCAGATGCTCCGCCAAAGTATAAAATTGAGTAGTAAATCATACAGGTGGTCCAAGGGGATAATCACACTATCAATAATCATAATATTATTATTAATGGACCAGCTGTAAAACGGACAAAAAAACCCACGCACAGTGTATGTCACTTGAGCCTATATGATAGCTGTATTATGCAGGACCCAGTAGAGCGTGCACCCATCATTAAGTTAGTTTAATTCTCATATAGACAAAATCATATTTATGAGCCCCGTGCTCAAATATGTGAACAAACACTGTGAACGAACGATGACTTCCATAATACTAGGGAATATGTGCGTGGATAATTCCATGATAAAATGTCACACGTGTGACATTCATGCTGCATATATATATATATATATATATATATATATGTGCAAATCTAATGGTAGGGTGATTTTGAGAGTCGACTGTGTCTGTTCTGGAATCTCTTTTAAAATATAATGTAAATAGCGCCCCCATATAGATTATGTACGTTGTATCCTGATCCAAAGGAAAAGTATCGCATTGACGGCTGATGTAGTATACTGCGTCAGTCACTCAGGATAAAAGTAAAAAAATGGATGACTTCATAAAATCAATAAATAATTAATTAATTATAATAAAATCATTGTATATAATATGGTAGTGATAAAATAGTTATGGAGAAAAAAATAACTATAGTAAAAAATCACTATAAAAATGAGATAAGATAAAACGGGCATAGCAGTGGGGATTCACTGCAACAATGTATCAAATAAAGTGCAAGTGATAAAAAGTAATAGAAATTGTCAATTAAAAATTATCAATTAAAAATTAATAATTAAAAATGACTGGATTTTTATCAATTTTAATCACTTTTGATAATTCCAACACACTTGACTTCACATCCTTTTTCCTCACTTGGGATCAAGTGACTTACTGCCCATTGGCGCCGGAAGTGCATTTAGGTTCCCATTTGTCTAGTTTATGCACCTCAATTTTATAGAAATTGCTCTGTCTAAAATCGATGAACTCGAGAATAGGTCGAGGAGGTATAATTTTAGGGTCAGGGGTCTCCCAGAGACCATCACTGATGTTGCAGAAGCAGTGCAAGACCTGGTAAAAGAGCTCATTCCATCGATTCAGCCCCATCGTCTGGAAATGGACAGGGCCCATAGACTCTGGGCCCACCCAGGAAAGATGGTCTCCTGAGGGATGTCGTTGTTAAGCCACATTTTTATGCTACCAAAGAGGAAGTAATGAAACAATCCAGATTGCGGCAACAAATCTCCTTTCGTGGACATCAGATTCAAATTTTTGCGGATCTTTCTCCTTCTACCATCCAAAAGAGACGAGCTCTTAAACCTATTCTCAATGTCCTCTCTAAGCGAGAAATCAAATATCGTTGGAACTTTCCCTTTGCAGTCAAATTTTCCTTTCAGGGCAAAGCTTATGCCTTTTCCAGCTTATCGGAAGGTGAGAAACTGTTGCTTCGTTTCAAGCTTATATCCCAGGAAGCTCCCATGGACATCTCAGCTGCCTCGGCAAAATCCTCCAAGCGTCCATCTCCCACAAGTCCAATTTCTCCAATGTGGAATGTCGGAAAATCCAAGAAACCCAAAGAGGGTGGTAACCCATAGACTGGTTGGCCTGGAGTATGGTTTTTGATTTTTCCGGAGGCTCTCCTGGTTCTTCACGTGAAGGGACATAAGTGTTTTTTTTTTCTTTATGTTGATAGTTTGTTTATCTTTTTTTTTGTTCAGATATGATTGTCCTAGGATCAGTTTAAGCCTCCTTCCTACTGGAGCGGGTTTCGAGGTGTTCTTTAAAAGCGTCTCTGACGGTCCTCCTAATGCCCTCTAGGTTATATACTTGCTATTTTAGGGCATGGAGGTATTACTGATAGGCAACTGCTTATGGTCGCTTTTTCTCTATGGTAATTTTGTTTTATGTTAATATTTTTATTTTTATTTTTTGAAAATTTAGGTTTCCTGAATCACCGGGTCACATAGTAACCTAACAAAACTATTGGGCCCCTCTACGTTTTATATGATCTTTCATCACAGGATCACCTTTGGTGTGCCTTTGCATCGCAATTTTTTTTTGTTTAAAGTTAGGGGCTGGGATGACACCCATGCGCCTCCGCCCCGCCCACACTGGCGGGTTTCCGCTCCTGGGGGATGGGTAGTCGGTCCTCTTTTGGAGGTCTGCAACCTTTGTTCTTTAAGTTCCTGGCTGGAATTTTCCTCACCAGAAATTTTGATTCTTCTCAGAAGAATATTCTGATTATTTTGTTTTGTTTAGCGATTGTGTTTTTTTTCTCTCCTCTTCTCTTTTTCTCACCTTTTTCTTTTTTTCGAGTCAGCCTGCGGTACGTCCTCGACCTCAGAAGCTGGGCCTGGTCTTCCACCTCCCGACCCCTGCCTCAGGTTTATATAGAGAGAAGACACCGAAGGGTAAGTTCTATGTATCATAGTAGATATCCATCCCTCTGCCTAGATGTCTGAACCAAACCTTTTGAATGGGGAGCTTAAAATTGCTACCCATAACACACAGGGTCTAAATTCCCCCCGGAAGAGAAGGATAGCGTTTGATCATTATCGTTCGTCCAAATTTGATATAGTCATGCTCCAGGAGACTCATTTTCCTGCTCGGTACAGTCTTAAGTTCCTTCATTCACACTATCCAACCTTCTTTTTAGCGAATGCGGAAAATAAGACAAAGGGAGTTGCTGTCCTATTTTCTAAAAATTGTAAATTTCACCACACTGCCACACATAGAGACCCAGAGGGTAGGTATATTCTGGTCAAGGGTCTGATAGAGGGTAATTTGTACTCCTTTGTTTCATATTACGCTCCGAACAAAGGTCAAGCTACTTTTTTCCAAACCCTCCTTGAAACCTTACTTCCTCTTGTTGAGGGCAGGGCTATATTTGGCGGAGACTCAAACGTCGCCTTCGATCAGGGCCTTGATAGATCTAAACCTCTTAAATCACAATTAACGCGCCCCACTAAGGCCAGTTTAAATATTGCCCATACTCTCTATAAACAGGGACTGATCGATATATGGAGAGAGCTTAATCTGACTAAAAAGGATTACACCCATTACTCTGCCCCTCATCAATTTTACTCCAGAATTGATCATATTCTGGTGCCTCCTAATCTTATTCCCTCTACTACCAAAGCGACTATTGCTGATACCTCTTGGTCAGACCACTCTATCGTCTGGCTATCAATGCTGAACTCTCTTTCTAAGCCTTCAGGGACTCATTGGCGTCTCAATGAATCCCTCTTGAGTGACCCCACCATCTCTAACGACATAGAAAACTCCCTGAAGGAATACTTCCTTCTTAACAATGTGGAGGATGTTTCTCCAGAGGTTCTTTGGGCAGCCCATAAAGTGGCAATAAGGGGTAAAATAATAAGCTTAGCATCGCGTCTTAAAACAGAGAGGCTTCTTGATATTAGAACATTGGAGACTAAATATGTGGCGCTGAAATCCCAACAAAAGAAGTCACCCTCCAAGGATTTGGCGAATCAAATAGATTCCACGAGGTTAGAACTTAATTTACTGCTGACTGCGAAAGCGGAAAAGGACATACGCTGGAGTGGGGATAAATTCTACCACCAGAGGGACAAAATAGGTTCCATGTTAGCATCAAAGTTAACCCCTCAAATTCGAACTCTTGCCTTCCCCAAAATTAGGGTTGAGAACCGAAATCTATCAGCCAATCCCAATAAAATTCTCAAAGCCTTCCAAGGGTTTTATTCCAAACTCTTTAGTTCATCACAGATAGATGGGGGCCTAGGGATTTCTGACTTCCTCCATGACCTGCCTATTCCTGCACTCACCTCCGGTCATAGGGATGTCTTGGAGGCTGCTTTCTCGGTAGAGGAAATAGCAGCAGTTATTAAGAATTTAAAAACTGGGTCAGCTCCCGGTCCAGATGGACTTTCCGCACTTTACTATAAAGCCTTTTCGGAAACATTGACACCTTACATGGCTAGATTTTTTTTTAAAAGGTTTTTTATTAGCCATAAAACACATTCACAGGAAACGACAGTGCATTCAAGGTACAAAAATAATGGTACACATTCCTAGTGAGGAGGATAGGAAATTCACATGGCATTCAAAGTATAATGCCGCATACACACCATCACTTTATGTGATGAAAAAAAATGACGTTTTTAAAAACGTCACTTTAATTGACTGTGTGTGGGGGAAAACGTCGTTTTATGTCTTGTAAAAAACGACCAAAAAAAATTGAAGCATGCTTCAATTTTATGTGTCGTTTTTCAAAAGTGCACTTTTTACTTCACAGAAATTGACCGTGTGTAGCAAAAAACGTTGTTTTCTAAGACGTTTTTTCATCCACGCATGCCCAGAAGCTACTTATGAAGCAAGCTTCAATGGTAAAACGTGGTGGAACGTAACCTCACTTTGCAAGAACATTGTGAGAAAAACGATGGTGTGTAGGCAACTTCGTCTTTGAAAATTGAAGTTTCAAAAACGTCATTTTTTACTTCACAGAAAGTGTCGTTTTTTTTCATCACATAAAGTGATGGTGTGTACGGGGCATAAGAATAACAGCACGCATTCTGAGAACGCGGAGGATAAGGAATTTCACAAGTGCACGTCTCTTTGTATCCAAATAACAGAAGAAGATCCTAACATGGGTCTTCCTAAAGTGCATACAGCAGTTTTTTATATTTTACAAACTTGTAACTACAACTAAGCCTCACAGTTCTGTCTAATACCCATCAAGTAGTACATTAATCCATATCATGGAGAAGCGACATAGTGCGGCGTAGCCATCATAAAATAGAACACAGAGTAAAGAAACTAAAATGCAGAGAGAAAAAAAACATACCAAAGTATCCCACCAGAAAAATAGAAAGAAAAAACCCCATTTGTGTGCCGTGCGCTGCCGTCCCTCCAATCCCCACAGTTCTCCCAATAGCAAGTATACAATGAGTGTTATACGGTTCAGTCAAAGCCAGCCGGCCTTTACGTCTCACCAGGATTGGTATCCATGGAGTCCACCCATCTCCCCCATACGCCACAGAATTTTTTCTTACTCCCTCTTGCTTCATAAGTCATTTTATACATCGTGACATTGGTGTTTACCAGCCCCTTCCAAGCAGATAGAGTGAGACCTTCCCTCTTCACCCAGTTTAGGACTATCAGTTTTCTGACATAGTAAAAGAGCAACCTCAAAAATATTCGCATATTATTACTCATAACTTCATCTTCTATAATGCCTAAAAGGCACAAAAGTGGACTACATATATTTGGGAGATCGAAAGTATCTGCAATAAACTGTGTAACCTGCGACCATAACGGGCGGATCTTGTCGCACTCCCACACCATATGAATAAAGGTGCCTTCTGCCACCAGACACTTATGACAAACAGGGTCATCTCTTCTGCCCATTCTATATAATCTGTGTGGTGTATAGTGCATTTGGTGCAGGTACCTCAGTTGTATTAGTTTGTCCCTAGCGGAGATCACCGTAGGGAGATAGGATAATAGTACCTCCTCCCAGTGGGATTCAGTCAGTTCAGGGATTATAGCCGTCCACCTAAGTTTCGCTTTTTCCTTCCTTGGCTGTGTCCTTCCCATTAGCACCGCATAATAAGTGGAAATCAGTTTAGTGTGTTCAGGCTTCAGTAGCAAGGACTCCAGCTTAGTGTTTTTCAAGACGACGGGTCCCGTGCCAAACTGAGCGCGAACAGCATGCCTCAGTCTGGTGTAATGAAACGACCAAGTTGCAGGCACACCCAGCTCTCCCCTTATATGTGTGAATGTCTTACATTCCCCCCGATCGAAGATTTGATGGAGATATACTAGGCCAAATTTGGCCCATCTATGCCCATCCTCCAGCAGGCGAAGGTTCGCCAATCTGGGGTTAAACCACAGAGGGGCATTAGGAGACAAGTGTAGGGGACTATCCTGGACATGCTTCATACAGATCTCAAGCACCTTTCTGGCTGGTCGGAGGACCGCCATTCCACCCTCCGTCGGAGCTTCCCCCCTATAAAAATTTTTTAACAGTGTCTCATAGGAGGTTGCCGCGGCCGCCTCCACCGCAACAGCGGCGTTGTTCAGCTGAGGAAACATACGCCAGTGTGCTTGAACTAGCTGCGATGCCAAGTAGTACAGACGGAGGTTGGGGATTGCCAGACCTCCCCTCCCTACTGGTAGTTGCAACACAGCCAGCGCCACTCGAACAGTCCTACTTCCCCATAAAAAGGAGGACAGCAGGGAGTCAATGTATCTAAAGGTCTTCCTGGGGATGTACAAGGGGGCATTAGAGAGTATGTACAAAAACTTTGGGAGGTATATCATTTTAAACAGGTTGGCCCTCCCCAACAGCGTGAGCGGAAGATCCTTCCACTTCTGTACCCTGTCCCTGAAGTCTCTAATTACCGGCCATAGATTTGTCTCGGAGAACCTGTCCACTGGTAGCTCTATATTTATTCCTAAATATTTAAAACGGGTTGTCACCCTGAGCGGGTACTGAGGGGGGGGGGGGTCAGGGTCGGCTGTGGATCTAGAGGAAAGAGCGTCGATTTGGACCAATTGATACGGAATCCGGAGAAGTCTACGAAGTCCTGTACCAAGGAGAAGGCAGCCGTCAAAGACACATCCGGGTCCCCCAGGTACAGGAGCATGTCATCAGCATATAATGATACGCGTTCCTCCAAGTCCCCAACCAACAGTCCCTTGATGTCAGCCTGTTCTCTAAGCTTAACCGCCAGGGGCTCTATGGCCAAGGCAAACAAAAGTGGTGACAGGGGGCAACCCTGTCTCGTTCCCCTGCCAATGTTAAATGATTGCGAGATAAGTCCGTTGACCCTAACACTTGCTCTCGGCTCCTTATAAAGCAACCTAACCCAGCCAATGAAACGTGGCCCAAGGCCCAGCTTCAAAAGCAAAGCAAAGAGGTAATTCCATTCGACATAGTCGAACGCTTTTTTTGTGTCGAGTGAGGCCACCACCCACCTACCACAATTAGCATGAGACATTTGTAGATTGACATATAGCCTCCTCAAGTTCATCTGAGTGCACCTCCCCGGTATGAACCCGGGCTAGATTTTTTAATGCAAAGACCAAGGGAAGTCCTCTAGACCCTCATCTTAATACTGCATATATTTCAGTAATCCCCAAACCTAACAAAAACCCGGAGGAGGTGGAGAATTATAGGCCTATTTCTCTCATAAATAATGACTTAAAGATCTTAACAAAAATTTTGGCCAATCGTCTCTCCTCCTTCATAGGCAGATACATTCATAAAGATCAGGTGGGATTTATTCCAGGTCGACAGGGGCCTGATCAAATAAGAAGAGCCGTTGATGTGGTCTCTATCTTACAATCAAATTGGGAAGGTGGCCCTAAACAAAGGGGAATGCTATTGTCTCTCGATTTGCATAAAGCATTCGATTCCATTGAATGGCCCTACTTATTTTCTCTTTTGACACGCTGGGGGTTTGGTAAAAAATTTCTAGGCATACTCCATTCCCTTTACTCCACGCCGAGAGCAATGATTCGCCTATTAGGACATTATTCATTGTCTTTCCATATCTCAAGGGGGACCAGACAGGGTTGTCCCCTCTCGCCCTTGGTCTTTGCTATCGCCATTGAAACATTGGCGATTGCTATCCGCTCCAATCCCAATGTTTCAGGTGTCTCTTGTGGAACTCAGATACATAAGTGTGGACTATTTGCGGACGATATGTTGCTTTTTATTACCTCCCCAGTTACCTCTCTACCTAATTTATGTAAGATACTCAAAGAATTTTCTACAGTCTCTGGCCTCCAAGTAAATTACAAGAAGTCTTATGCCCTTAATGTATCTTTGCCTCCAAGCACGGTGGAGGCTCTAAAGGCCTCCTTTGAGTTTAAATGGAAAGGCGATTATTTGGAATACCTCGGGATTAATATCCCTCCTAAAATAGAACTATTATATTCCGTGAACTTTCCACCCACTTACAAAAAACTTGAAATGGATCTGAAAAATTGGGCTAAGGGTGGTTTGTCCTGGTTAGGTAGGATTCATTCTATTAAAATGACCCTCCTTCCCCGTTTGTTATATCTGTTTAGAGCCATCCCAGTTAATATTAGAAAAGATCGCCTCCAGTCTCTACAGAAGAAAATTATACAGTTTGTTTGGGGTTGGTCAGGTCATAGGCTTCCCCGTACTACGCTTCTTAGGCCCAAAAAGTCTGGTGGTTTAGGTTTACCGAACCTAGTCTGGTACTATCAAGCTGCGTGGTTGGCCCAGCTGTCAGCGGTTTATTCCAAATTTGAGAAACCAGACTGGATCCAGATAGAAAGTCAAGCTGTCCCGTCGTACACTTTAGATTTTTTATTTTGGATTCCCTCTAAGGATAGACCCGCTATTCTCTCCCCTATCTTATCGCAATCCCTATCACTGTGGGATAGGTTAAAATCTATTCCTACGCTGACCTCAAGTTGTAGGCCTCTTGCCCACATATTCAACAACCCGGACTTCATTCCGGGTTTGGATATCAACTCTTTTAAGTGGTGGTTGGACAAGGGACTGTACCGGATCGGACATTTTTTTGTAGCCTCAGGACCTTTGACTCTTAATCATTGTAAGCGACAACTTAAGCTCCCGAACTCAGAACTTTTCAGGTTAGGTCAGATCCACCATTTTCTCCAAAAAGTGTGGAAGGAGAAACCTTCACCTCCGCGCTTCACGGCTTATGAGTCGTGGTGCGGAAGGGTGGAGGAGCAGAGGGGTGGCATCTCTATCATATATCAGTGTTTGGCTCACCAGGATTGCAAGACCCCCTATATGTTGGCCTGGGAAAATGATTTTAAGTTAGATTTTAACCTGGATTCATGGTCTTTAGCCTTTTCGAGAGCATACAAAGGCATCCTGAATATCTCCCTAATAGAAGCTAACCTAAAAGTATTCTCGAGATGGTATCTGACCCCCGCCAAATTGTCACTCATGTACCCTTCTACTACACCTATTTGCTTTAGAGGATGTTCTCTGGTTGGCTTCATGGCCCACATTTGGTGGGAATGTCCCAGAATTAGGATGTTTTGGAAAAAAGTTTTTAATCTAATATATAGGGTTACAGGCCTCCAAATCCCTAGGTCCCCGGACGTAGCTCTCCTTAACGCCCACATACCCAAGACCCCAAAATGTTCACATATCTTGATCCACTTTATCCTGTTAGGAGCTAAATCTACATTAGCTAAAGCCTGGAAGCAGCCCTAGGTTTCTTTCATGGCCGCTAAACGTAAAATTTCCTGGATCATGACCCAAGAAAAACTATCCAGCATCTTGCTCGACTCCAAGGACCGGTTCGAGTCTATTTGGGAACCCTGGGCACTTCATGTTGGCATTTATTTATGTCCGGGTATTCCGGCTTAACATTTAATTTGTGTTGCTAGATCCTAATTTTAATCATTTTCAGTGGTTGATCTGAGGCCTCGTACACACGACCGGATCTATCCGCTGGGATTTATCCGCAGATCAGTTCCAGCGGATAGATCCGGTGGTGTGTACGTCCGAGCGGACATTTATCGGCGGAAAAAATTCCAGCCGACGGATTTCCAGCGGATAAAAATTTCTTAGCATGCTAAGAAATTTATCCGCTGGAATCCTGTCCAGCGGATTGATCCGGTGGTCTGTACAGACTCACCGGATCATTCCATCCGCTCCTCTCCCTCGCATGCGTCGTAATGATTCGACGCATGCGTGGAAGTCTTTATCTTCCAGCGTCGCGCACGTCGGCGCGGCATCATCGCGGCGACGGCGCGACACGTCACCGCGGATGGATTCTGCGCGGATTTCGATCTGATGGTTAGTACAACCATCAGATCAAAATCCACCAGAGGATTTATCCGCTGGAACGGTCCGGAGGACCGTTTCCAGCGGATAGTCCTCTCGTGTGTACGGGGCCTGAGAGTCGTTTCACCGCAGGCTGGCTCTTTTCTTCCCTTCTCTTTTCTCTCTTCCTCGCTCTATCTGTACTTCTTTTTATTAGTTCTTGTTGCTTGTATATTTTTTCTCTTTCTAGTTTACACTTATTTTTTTATAGCCTTTAGCTGAGGACTTCCGACAGATCTTATTCTATGTGAAATTGTAGTCTGTAAGGCCTGGCTGAAAAGTCGGTGTACCTAAGATTGGAATTATAGGGCTTGGATTTGGAGAGATGTTAGTAGTCTTAAAAATCTTTTTAATAGTCCGGACTGTGGTTCCCACAATTAGGAGCCCCTTCACTGTTCGTGGGATATCTGCATCTGTAAGCCATGGAAGACCATCCAGGGGTATTGTAATCGTCGCCTATTCCATATGGACCCACGGTTTCTTATTTTGACAGTCAGTCAATCACCCTTGTCAAATGTGCAGCTTTGTGATATTTAACTGGGTCGGGAACCCCAATCCCCCCAATCCCATTGATCATTATAACAATATGTATTACAATGGCAGTGAACTGCTGAAAAAAAAAACATGTAAATACCTTTTTTGCTGTGCATAAAGGTCACATGAGTTTTACCTGCTCATTCACGTCAGCAGGGAAATATCTATGGGAGGAGCATCTAGCAAGCTGTTCTGAGCAAGTCTGAAGTATGAGCCTGTGTCTGCACAGTGCTGATTCTCATTAAAAAAAAAAGTGGTGGCAATGACCCCAGGCAAGGTGTTATCTCTACTAAACGGCAGAATGAACCAGGCTTATTTTACTTTTCAATGCCAAAAGTGTACTATTTATTGTAATGATATTTTTTATACATTAAGGGTTTAATGATACTTTAAATTGTTCCAACAGAGCACTGTATTGTATGAAAATATTTGGTGAAGAAAAAAGATTCCTGCCTTTTTACAGTTATCTAAGACATCCAAAAACAAAGTAAGTATGTTCAGTGATCAATTGGATAATTTTCCAGCCTTTATGTATAAATATAAATGTAGGATAATGAGTTTTAGAATAAAACTGGTCATCAAAAAAAAGGGAAATGAGGGAGTTTTGGGGCAAGAGGGAAGATATCAGTCACTGGATAGGCTCCTGTAGATTTAGAGTGCCCCAACTTGCAAGTTGTTGTCACTGAGAACAAAGCTATAAATAGAGCCCAGCATTAGGTGCTGCTAGTCTGCCACCATCATCTGCCACCAAACATATACTCTGATTTTAGGTCTCTCCCTGTTTCCAGATTAGATCTCTGTAAAGGGAGTCTACTCTTTTAAACACCCACAGGGGTATCCATATCAGAGGGTTATGAAAAAAAAGCTATTGGAACAAATAATTTTTACTAGATATGCAGGTCCCACAATGGATAGGGGTACTTGTACTAGATTTTGCAGTTCTTTTTTATTTTCATCAAAAGAGGTCCTATATTCCACTTGATGTAAACTGCTAACACTGAAGATATCTGTACAGCAAAATATTAAAAAGAATAGAATGGAACAAATTAAACTCTAAGGCCCCATACACACCATAGAATCCATCCGCAGATAAATCCCAGCAAATGGGTTTCAGCGGATAGATCCTATGGTGTGTACACGCCAGCGGATCTTTTTCCGCGGATAAATCTCCCCTGGGATGGATTCCAGCAGATCGGATATTTGCTGACATGCACAACAAATCCATCTGCTGAAGTCCATCCCAACGGATGGATCCGCTCGTCTGTACAGACTCACCGGATCCATCCGTCCAAAGGGATTCCCCGCACGCGTCGTAATGATTTGACGCATGCGTGGAATTCCTTATATGACAGCGTTGCGCCCGTCGCCGCGTCATAATCGCGGCGACGGCGCGACACGTCATCGCCAGAGGATTTCCGCGCGGATTTCAATGCGATGGTGAGTACACTCCATCGCATAGAAATCTGCGGAAATCTTTGAGAGGATTTATCCGTGGAAACGGTCCGCTGGACCGTATCCGCGGATAAATTCTCTCGTGTGTATGGGGCCTTAGATCGAATCCATCATACTCTCTGAATATCTCCTAACATAGACCACTAATTAATATCAACATATAAAAAGTCTATAATGTAACTGAAAAAACCCTGTTTGTATAACATATTCATGGATATCATCATTATGGTCGCTGCGATGTATAACCCAGTTCATCTTTATATGTAACATTTATCTCATGTTAAGTACATACCTGGTAAGTTTTAAATGTACCTATGCTTCTGTTATAAATTTGTATCAAACTATTACCTTTTGATATAATAAAAATTGTTTGTAAACCAAAAAAAAGTGTACTACTGTTGCTATTTATAACGAATCCCAAATATTAACTATATGTAGAAATAAAGGACATAACTGAAGCTAAGGACCCAGCTGGATCTTCCAAAAATAACAAAGCACCATCTGCATAAAGTGAAATTTTGTCCTCATCATTATTGTTATGGAAACCTATATTAACCTGGGGGCCATTGCAAATAGAAGGGAAGAGAAAGGGAAAGGGACTGGATAAGGTGACATTAATTTCAATATATGTGCTACTGGGCTGAATTAGGTATTTGAAGGCAACTAATAAAGCCAACAAATATAGCATGAACCAAAACCGATTTTTAGTAATGCTTACCCCAGGTATTGCCATTCAGTGCTATTAAAGGCTTTGGCCCATCTAATGATTACTCTTTTACACAAAATGTGTGGTATAATTTGTAGATCAAGAGACAATCTTCTGATGTTCATTACAGTAGACATGGTGGGTATTTAACCTGCCTGGGCTGGGTGTACAATATTACTAACATTGGATGTCTGCTGGAATGATATACCGGTAATTCAAGCAAGAGCATCCTTATCAGGTTTTTAATAGAGGGATTCATTCATAAATGGAGGAAGGGTACCCGTTTCAAATTCCTAGTTAAACATATTCAGAAGCACCAGGAGGAGGACATCTCCATAGGTGCTATAGATTTGTGCCTGTAAGTCATCTACACTGGCAGCTTTATTATTTTAGAGAGGCAGAGAGAGCCAGTTTGAGTTCTTCTATAGTGATGGGAGCATTAAACATTGAATTCTTCAATCAGAAATAGACGATAGAAAGAGATATGTTTCAACGTGCCTTCTTCATATGAAACTTTACTGCTGTATAAATCCATATTAACAATTAAAAAAGCAGCAGCTACCTCAGTGAAAATAGTTATTGTGTGTCCTATCCCATAAGAAAACTAAGAAACGTGAGCTAGAGGTTTTTAGGATTTAGTTATGGAGGAAGACATGCTTTCACTCTCTTCAAAATAGGCCTGTTGCTTAAAAATAGAGTTGTAGGCCTGTTGTTCTAATCATAAGAATCATTTTTTTTAATGTGGCGCATGCAAAAAAATCCAGTTTAGCTTGTCTGACAGTGTCAATAAGTTTAGACTCACAATTAGAGTTGAGCGAACCCGAACTGTAAAGTTCGGGTTCAGTACGGACTTTGGGTTTTTCCCGAACTCAAACCTGAACCCGAATAATTGGAAAAAATTTGGGTCCGGGTCTGGAGTTCGGGAAAAAAAAATGCGCGGAGGTCCCCGCAAATTCAATACCCAGACCCTTTAGATCTGGTATGGATATTAAGGGGAACCCCGCCGTCAATTTAAAAAAAAAATGACGTGCGGTTCCCCCTAAATATCCATAACCAGACCCTTCAGGTCTGGTATGGATATTAAGGGGAACCCCGGTGACAATTAAAAAAAAAAAATGACGTGCGGTTCCCCCTAAATATCCATAACCAGACCCGTTATCCGAGCACGTTGACCTGGCCGGCCGCAGAAAAGAGGGGGGGACAGAGTGCGCCCCCCCTCTCCTGAACCACACCAGGCCACATGCCCTCAACATTGGGAGGGTGCTTTGGGGTGCCCCCCAAAGCACCTTGTCCCCTTGTTGATGGGGACAAGGGTCTCATCCCCACAACCCTTGCCCGGTGGTTGTGGGGGTATGCGGGCGGGAGGCTTATCAGAATCTGGAAGACCCCTTTAACAAAGGGGACCCCCAGATCCTGACCCCCCCCTGTGTAAAATGGTAATGGGGTACACTGTACCCCTACCATTTCACAAAGGAAGTGTAAATTCTTGTAAAAAAAAAAACACACCGTAGAATAAAGTCCTTTATTAATAAAAAAAAAAAAAAAAAAAACTCCAGCGGTGATAATCCACTCGTTCCCGGCTTCCTGCTCCAACGTTGTCCTGATCCAGCGACGGATGCGGGTGATCTCCTGTCCAGCGATGAGAAGATCCATCCATCCAGAGAGCAGCATCGCCGACCTCCTCTCACCGCTGGACACAGCCCAGTGAATGACGCGCTGAAGCTGTGACATTACTTATATATGGGAGGCAGGGCCACCCGTCACGTGACCCCGCACCCTCTGACGTACCCTCTGCTACGTCACTGGATAAGCCCAGTCTTCCCTCTTCCTGGGCTTCCCCAGGATGGATCTTCTCATCGCTGGACAGGAGATCACCCGCACCCGTCGCTGAATCAGGACAACGTTGGAGCAGGAAGCCGGGAACGAGTGGATTATCACCGCTGGAGTTTTTTTCTTTTTTTTTTTTTATTAATAAAGGACTTTATTCTACGGTGTGTTTTTTTTTTTTACAAGAATTTACACTTCCTTCGTGAAATGGTAGGGGTACAGTGTACCCCATTGCCATTTCACACAGGGGGGGGGGGTCAGGATCTGGGGGTCCCCTTTGTTAAAGGGGTCTTCCAGATTCTGATAAGCCTCCCGCCCGCATACCCCCACAACCACCGGGCAAGGGTTGTGGGGATGAGACCCTTGTCCCCATCAACATGGGGACAAGGTGCTTTGGGGGGCCACCCCAAAGCACCCTCCCAATGTTGAGGGCATGTGGCCTGGTGCAGTTCAGGAGAGGGGGGGCCGCACTCTGTCCCCCCCTCTTTTCTGCAGCCGGCCAGGTCAATGTGCTCGGATAACAGGTCTGGTTATGGATATTTAGGGGGAACCGCACGTCATTTTTTTTTAAAATTGACGGCAGGGTTCCCCTTAATATCCATACCAGACCTGAAGGGTCTGGTTATGGATATTTATGGGGAACCGCACGTCATTTTTTTTTAAATTGACGGCAGGGTTCCCCTTAATATCCATACCAGACCTAAAGGGTCTGGTTATTGAATTTGCGGGGACCTCCGCGCATTTTTTTTCTAAAAGTCCGTGTCCCATTGACTACAATGGGGTTCGGAGTTCGGGTTCGGGTTCCCGAACCCAAACTTTTTTTTTAAAGTTCGGGTTCGGACCCGAACCCGAACATACAGGTGTCCGCTCAACTCTACTCACAATACCTAGAGCTATTTAAATTTTTGTTATTTGAGTAATCAGAGCATCTCTGAGGTACACTTTCAGGAAATCCCAAGCTATGAAAACATGAGCAGACTGTATATTGTGATACAGAAATACTTGGGAGATCTATAAAAATAGTTACTTTCCATGTTACATTTCAATCTAGTTGTTTTCATATAGGGGGATTTAGATAGGTTTACGCTGGCGTATCAGTAGATATGCCGTTGTAACTCTGAATCTACGCCGTCGTAAATTTAAGCGTATTCTGGAAACCAGAAACGTACATGCGCCCGTCGCAATTAGTTACGCAGTTTACGTTAGAGATACGCCAGCATAAAGATAAAGCTGCTCCCTAGGTGGCGCAGCCCATGCAAGGTATGGACGTCGGAACATACCTATCTTTTTACGTCGTTTGCGTAAGTCGTACCCGAATCAGGCTGGACATAATTTACGTTCACGTCGGAACGGCGTACTTTGGAGCAATGCACACTGGGATATGTCCACGGACGGCGCATGCGCCGTTCGTAAAAAACGTCAATCACGTCGGGTCATGAGTAATTTACATAAAACACGCCCCCTCATCCTCATTTGAATTAGGCGCGCTTACGCCGGACCATTTACCCTACGCCGCCGTAACTTAGGAGGCAAGTGCTTTGTGAATACAGCACTTGCCTCTCTGACTTACGGTGGCATAGCGTATATGCGATATGCTACGCCGCCTCAAAAGTGAGCCGCCCTACCTGAATCCAGCTAATAGTCTTTTGACTAAAATGTCATTCACAAAGCATTCAATACACTCTAAAGGAGTGTTTCCACTCACCCTGTGAAGGAGCTACCTATACTGGCAATGAACAGTCTCCAAGCCCTCCCAGGAAAACAATCCGCTTCAGACTCTTCCAAAAAAAAAAAGATACAGATGAAATTAACTGCATGAATTTTTCCTGGTTCAAGCAGCCAAGGATAAAGATTGCCTAACAGGCTGTCACATTCATTAAACACATGGCCAATACACTCTAAAGGAGTTGTTTCCATTCACTCTGTAAAGGGACAGGATCCCAGGAAATTGCCACATGTCTCATACCCAGCTCATATAAAGTTTGGGCTGTCCACCTGGGTACATTGGGATGTGGTCCCTGTGTTCACATGCTAAATGCATCATCTATCAGGTATACCCTTTGCTGGTCTCTGGGGCAGCATATGAGGTGTAAACAGTGCCGATCCCGACCTCCCTGGGGCCCTAAGCAGGGGGGGGGGGGGCTCTGCCGCTTGAGAAGCGCGGGGGGAGGTGTTTTGCTGTCATGGATTGTCCCAACTGGCACAATCCGTGACATTTGGGAGGTATGCATTGAAAAGTGAGAAGCGGGAGGTGTTGACTTCTTACCTCTTCTCCCATACAGCCAGCGAGTTAAAACATGGGGTGAGGGGCCAAAAATGACTTCTCACCAGGAAGGGCCTCTAGTAATTTGGGGGGCCCTCTGCAGCTTTGCGGGGCCCTAAGCGGCTTGCATAGTGAGCCTATAGGGCTGATCGGCCCTGGGTGTAAATCACACTCAATGGGGAAGCAGTGCAATATAATGGCTGGAGTTTACACTTGCCTTAATAGTAGGTAGATACTGAGCTTCCTTATGGATGAGGCACTGCACTGCTGCTTAATAGTCAAGCTCAATGTTTTTTGCCTGACTTCTTCATCTGCAGAAAAACAAATGGCATCCCCAAATAAAGACCAGTGCTACCAAAGAAAGTAGGGGACAGTGCCCATCTGCTTGCTAGGCAAACAGTGCCTTTTCAGACTCTTCCATAAAGGGAGAAGCAGATGAACATGACTGGTTTGGTTAAGCAGTCAGTGATGAAGATGACGAAGACCAGAAGTTTGTCGCAATTCATTAAGCATGTGGTCAAAACAACTAAATGAGTGGTTTGAACTCCCCTTGTGCGAGAGTCATCTATTCTGGCAAGGTCCAGTTTTCCTTCCAAAACCAGCAATTGGTCCTTAAAGGGGTTGGAAAGGTAAATGTTTTTTCACCTTAATGCATCCTATGCATTAAGGTGAAAAAACATCAGATAGTACCGCCCCCCCCCCGAGCCCCCGTTTTACTTACCTGACCCCTTGAAAGTTCCGCACCCATCCCCGTCATCCTTTTCGGTTCCCAGCCTGGCCGTTGATTGGCTCCACTGGATAGATTGAAAGCAGCGCAGCCATTGGCTGGCGCTGCTGTCAATCACATCCAATGACGTGGCGCGCCGCTGTATCACAGGAGTGCAACCGCAAGAGCTATCCACCATGTGACCTAGCTTGCATGAAGGTGGAAAGCTCTTGCAGGAGTGGGCCATGACAGCCACCGAGGGACCCCAGAAGACGTGGATCTAGCTACACAGTGGAGGTAAGTTTGTTAAAAAAAAAATACCGGTACTTTAGTGTCCCTTTAATAGCTTTCTTAGGCCAATCAACCTTTTTCAGACTCTTCCAAAGAAAGAAGATGCAGATCAGGATGACCTTTATCCACTGTTAGCCCTCCTTTGTAAGGCTGGTGAGATGCCTTAAGACAAAAGGAAAACAGTGGAAGTATTTTGAGTCCCTCCATAGACCACTTTGCAATTTCTCTATGGTGACTGTATTATGGCCCATGCTAGTAGAATGGAGCAAAAAGCATGTTTTCACAGCAGATGTCAAAGTTATTTCCTTGTGAAGAGGAAGGTGTCCAGCGTTGGAAGTCACCCCTTTTGGTCAGTGTGTCCCTTATGGGATTGGTCAGGTACATTACTTTACCATAAGAAGATGCTGTGGCCTTCAAGGAAGTACTCATTCACTACATTTGTTCATGGAATATTAAGCTTAAACTGACAGCAATGTATTGTAATTGTGGACAGTCTGACTTCCTGCCTCAAGATAAATGTCTGAGTTGGCAGTTGGCGAATAAAGAACAGGGTCATCTGACCCCTACACAGTCCTTCTGAAATTGGAAGCCCAACTAACCATGGGGCAGATTCACATAGAAATACATCGGCGCAGCGTATCAGAGATACACTACGCCGCTGTAACTTACTTTTGGCTGGTTCGAATCCTGGAAGAATTTTGCGCCGTAAGTTACGGTGGCGTAGTGTATCTCTGGCGGCGGAATTCAAATCGCCGATTAGGGGGCGTGTTTCATTTAAATGAAGAGCATCCCCGCGCCGAATGAACTGCGCATGCTCCGTTTCTAAATTTCCCGCCGTGCATTGCGCGAAATGACGTCGCAAGGACGTAATTTTTTAAACGTAGACGTGACTTACGTCCATCCCGATTCACGACGCGGGAACGACGGCCATACTTAACATGGCAAATCTAACTATACGCCGCAAAAAACAGCTTTAACTATACGCCGGAAAAAGCCGACTACAAACGCCGTAAAAAATTGCGCCGGCCACTCGTACGTTCGTGGATCGTCGGAAATAGCTAATTTGCATACCCGACGCGGAAAACGACGTGAACGCCACCCAGCGGGTGCTGAAGTATTGCATCTTAGATCCGAAGGCGTACGAAGACCTACACCTGTCGGATCTAACCCAGAAGCCGTCGTATCTTGTTTTGAGGATTCAAAACAACGATACGACACGGGAAATTTGAAAGAATGCCGGCGTATGGATCTGTGGATCTGCCCCCATGGTTCAAAGTATGCCTTTCTCTGCTGCTAGAGAACATACAGGTAGTAAGGTACTGAATTGTCCTAGTGTTCCCCTTCATCTGTCAGTGTCTGCATGCCTGGTGACTATCGGGACCATGGTCTCTCCTGTCATGATGTTGAGTGGCTCAGTGGAGAAGATACCCTTTCCAGGGGTTCCTCTTCAACGGTGGATATGCACCAAACCATTTATATCTTACAGACACCTAGTGCAAATCTTCTCAGTTGCCAGACAGTGGTGCAAGGTCAAGTTCTCCATCCAACTCAGGAGAAGCTCAAGTTAGTGAAAGCTGCCATGACCCTAGTATTTTTTTCAATGGCGGGTGGTCCACTTTTAAATAAAAGTGGTCTCCACGGTGGATTCGCTGCAAGATCACTTTTATCGGTGGCGGGAAAGGTGCCTCTTACCGGATCCTTTGCTAGTGGCGGAGACGATCCGATGCTTTCTCCTGATGGGCAGGAAGACAAGTGAGGGAATGATAGCCCCCACTCGGCTTTATGCCCTTGGAGGACAAGAGCGATGTCAAATGTCCTTTCTACCCTCTGGCCTTAAAGGGGCAAACTTTTAAAAAAGTGGAAAAAAATGTTTTTTTTTCTTTTGCTTCTAAGTGTAAATGCAAGATCTGAGGTCTTTATGACCCCAGATCTCACATTAATCACTTCAGACGATTTGGCCGGTCAATGACCAGGCCATTTTTTTTCAGTACGGCATTGTGTCACTTTCTTTCCCACAAATAGAGCTTTTTTTTGTTTGGTATTTGATCACCACAAAAGAAGAGCGTAAATAAAAATAAAAAAACACAATCTCGAGATACGCCGCGTAAGTTTATATATGCGCCGTCATATCTATGCGCCGTGCCCACAATCTGAGATACGCCTGAAAATAGGCTGCATACGACCGACGTAACTTTCCTACGCCAGCGTATCGTGGGCGCATATTTATGCTGGCCGCAAGGGGCGCTCCCATAGATTTTCTATGCACATATGCAAATGAGGGAGATACGCCGATTCACGAATGTAGTTGCGCCCTGCGCATAATATACACGGTTTTACGTCCGGCGTAAAGTTATTCCACATATAGGAGGCGCAACTCATGCAAAGGTATGGACCATGGAACAGAGCCGTCGTATTTTTCATCGTTTACGTAGTACGTGAATAGGGCTGGGCGTAGGTTACGTTAACGTCGTAGGCAGTGATTCTGCGCGAATGCGCACTGGGATGCGTCCACGGGACGGCGCATGCGCCGTACGTTATTCGTATCTTTATGACGCTCAGTCCATCATTTACATGGGGTCACGCCTCATTAGCATGTCTCACGCCCACTTCCACCTATGCTGGCTTACGCCGAGGAAACCCAGCGTATCTTTAACAGCGAGTGGGAGCAAGTGCTTTGTGAATCCAGTGCTTGCATCTGTGCGCTGCGCCGGCGTAGCGTAAAAGAGATACGCTACGGCGGCATAAATATGCGCCGATGTATGTGAATCCAGGCAAATATCTTTTACTTTTTGCTATAATAAATATCCAATTTAAAAAAAAAAAAAAATTTTTTCCTCAGTGTAGGCCGATATGTATTCTTCTACATACTTTTGGTTAAATAAAAATAATAAGCGTATATTGATTGGTTTGCACAAAAGTTATTGGGCCAAATTCTCAAAAGAGATACGCGGACTTAACTAAAGTTTTCTAAATTTACACGGCGCGTATCTTTGCGCCCGATCTTCAAAACGAGTTAAGCCTAGATTTCCGGATTTTCAGTCCTACCTAAAATAGTTACACCTGCGCATCCCCGGGCGCAAATTACGCTAGTCTCGCCGCTGTTTTTGATAGGCAAAGATGCAAATGAGGGAGTTAGGGCGATTCTCAAAATTAAGTGTGTGCGGCGTATTTTCCGCCCTGTGCGCACCTGTTAGTTTCCCTGTGTAAATTTCCACATTATAAAAGCAGCCCTAATTTTACACATGCCATGGAAGGGTTTGCTGAAAGTAGTGACTAGAGCTATAGTTGTGAAGGATCTGTCTGGAAAAATGCCTGGGGCATCAATGATTGGATGGGCCAGCAACCTCCTGCCCTGATGGGGCTGCCACCTCCTGCCCTGATGGGGATGCCACCTCCTGCCCTGATGGGGCTGCCACCTCCTGGGCTGATGACCCAGCAACCTCCTGGGCTGACGGGGCTGCCACCTCCTGGGCTGATGACCCAGCAACCTCCTGGGCTGATGGGGCTGCAACCTCCTGGCCATCTGGGGAGGACATAAAACAATCACAGGTTGGTGGATCCACACACTTGGCACATCTGCCCTTCCCCCACCCACACATGCTAATCACCAGATAGAAATTAAAAAAAAATTACCTGTCCTCACAGGAGGATCAGAGTCAAAGCCAGGCAGGCCCACCACCTGCTGTGGGTGGAAACACTGGGCCACTGCCCATTCCTCCTCACTCATCCTGACTGGGCAGGGTCCCCCTCCTCCAGTGCCCCTGGTATGGGCATGCAGCGTTGCCAGCTTGTTCCGGGACACGCTCTTCAAATCGTTGATTTTTTTTTTAACTCCAGCGATGGTCCTGGTCTCTCCCCCCCGCCGCATTGATCCGATCGGTGATCTTTTTAAGGATCTCCTTCCTCCTGGCCGGGGTGGTGTTGTGGCTCTCAGGGCCATGGAGAAAACGCCCATATTTTATGACGCCCTGAGCAAGAATATGCTTCTCTGCCACTGTAAAATTTAGCTTCCTGCGCTTGGTGGCCATCACAGACACCACCCAGCAACAGGAAACTCACCCAAAAAACAATCAACAATACACACACAACACAGAAAAAAAAACAAGCAAACAAAAAAAAAAACACAAACAGACAGCTACTATAAATTCAAAAACAAACAGGCAAAAAAGGGAAACAAAAAACAATCACACACCAAAAAAGAAACACTTATCAAAAACAAACAGGCAAAAAAGGGAAACAAAAAACAATCACACACCAAAAAAGAAACACTTATCAAAAACAAACAGGCAAACAATCAAAACAAATAACAAATTATCAAAAACAAACACCAACTATACTCTACAACTCCTCAACAACTTTTCTCACAAACAAATCTTACCAACAAACACTGACAAACGTTCAAAGCAGAAGCAACTTGCTTTAGGAAGGGAACACAGGGAAATACTTTTGCAAGGGAAGTGTGTTTGACTGGGGCTATTTAGACACAGGGCGATCCTCAAACTAAGTACGCTTGGCCTTTTACCTATCTCACTGATTGCGATGAGCAAAGTTCTGCACATGCCCAGTGAGGTCCAGATTTGTGCGCGCATGCGCAGTACGGCCGGCCCTTCATTTGCATGGGGTCACGGCTCATTACAATGAAGCACGCCCACTTCATTCCCACTTGCCATAACCACGCCTTACGCCTTGGAATTTAGGTTAAGGATGGCGCAATTTTGTGCGCAAATGCGCTGAGGATACGGCACTTACGACACCAACTTAGGGCGCCGTAACTTAAATGACATAAGTTAGGTAATACTAAATTTGCACAGCTTTTTGAGAATTTGGCCCATAGCATCTACAAAATAGGGGATATATTTATGGCATTTTTTTTTATATTTTTGTAATAGTAATGGTGGAGATCAGCGATTTTTATCAGCGGATGACAAATCAGACGCTTTTAAAAAAAAATTGGGACCATTGTCATTTATACAGCGATTATTGCTATAAAAATGCACTGATTACTGTATAAATGACACTGGCAGGGAAGGGGTTAACACTAAGGGGTTATTAAGGGGTTAACTGTGTTCCCTAATGTGTGTTTTAACTGTAGGGGGGTGTTACTGACTAGGGGAAGAGATTGATCGGTTTTCATACATTGTATGAACACAGGAGTAGTCTCCTCGCCCCTGAGAGAACTGGGATTTGTGTGTTTACACACACACATCCCCATTCTCGTTCTGTAACGAGAAATCGTGGGTGCCCGCCGGGCACTCGCATCAGCTCTGGGGACACACTGTGGGTATACGCATGCGCCACTGGAGGCGTCTTGAAGAGCCAACGTACAGCTACAACGGCTCGCGCAGGGGGGCCAGCCTGTCGTAGTATAACTGCGGCGGCTGGCCTGGAAGCCGTTAAAGAGGTCCTGTCATGCTTTTTTCTATTACAAGGGATCTTTACATTCCTTGTAATAGGAATAAAAGTGATCCATTTTTTTTAAGCGCCTCATCCCTCCAAGCTCATGTGCAAAAGTGAACACATTAGAGTGAAAGCAATCATTTTTTTTTCAATCTCTTTTTATTTACATTTTTCCTCCATCACAGTCACATTGTGAAACAAAATTACATACAACAATAACATATTACAAAATATTTTTCTTTCCTTTTCCCCTTCTCCCTCCCTTGGGCCAAACGAAATCAGTTAGTAGCATACCTCTCCCCTTCATGAATCCTACATACCAATTCCTCCTATTTTAGCTATCATTCCTTAACTACTCTGGGCTAGATTCAGGTAGGACTTACGCAGACGTATCTCGAGATACGCCGCGTAAGTCTAAATGTGCGCCGTCGTATCTATGCGCCGTACCCACATAACTAGATACGCCTGAAAATAGGCCTCTCCAGACCGACGTAACTTTCCTCCGCCGTCGTATCGTAGGCGCATATTTACGCAGAACGCTGCATATGAGATGCGCTACGCCAGTATAAAGATGCGCCAATCTACCTGAATCTAGCCCTCTATAGCTAGTGAATTGTCTATTGACCTTTATATTTCCATCTGATCCCAAAATAAATGACGTCAGCCCTGGTAGCATCAGCCATGGTTCCCACATTTCATGACATTTTTTGCTAAACCCCTGTTCTTATACACCTGCCATTCCTCTTGAGACGAGGAGATTAAGGGGGGATATGATCAATATGTACACATATATAAGGGGTCCATATATTGATCTTGGTGTTGAGTTATTCACTTTACGGTCAACATAGAGGACAAGGGGGCACTCTTTACGCCTAGAGGAAAAGACATTTCATCTCCAAATACGGAAAGGTTTCTTCACAGTAAGAGATGTGGAAAAGACTCCCTCCAGAGGTGGTTCTGGCCAGCTCAGTAGATTGCTTTAACCACATCCGGACCGCCGCATGTACATTTACGTCGGCAGAATGGCACAGACAGGCACATCAACGTACCTGTACGTGCCTGCCTAGACGTGGGTCGGGAGTCCGATCGGGACCCCCCCGTACATGCGGCGGTTCCCGTGGCTTCAGGAGCAATCCGGGACGAGGGCGCGGCTATTCGTTTCTAGCCACCCCCTCGCGATCGCTCCCCGGAGCTGAAGAACGGGGAGAGCCGTATGTAAACACGGCTTCCCCGTGCTTCACTGTGGCGGCTGCATCGATCGAGTGATCCCTTTTATAGGGAGACTCGATCGATGACGTCAGACCTACAGCCACACCCCCCTACAGTTGTAAACACACACTAGGTGAACCCTAACTCCTACAGCGCCCCCTGTGGTTAACTCCCAAACTGCAACTGTAATTTTCACAATAAACAATGCAATTTAAATGCATTTTTTGCTGTGAAAATGACAATGGTCCCAAAAATGTGTCAAAATTGTCCGAAGCGTCCGCCATAATGTCGCAGTCACGAAAAAAATCGCTGATCACCGCCATTAGTAGTAAAAAAAAAAAACTATCCCCTATTTTGTAAACGCTATAAATTTTGCGCAAACCAATCGATAAACGCTTATTGCGATTTTTTTTACCAAAAATAGGTAGAAGAATACGTATCGGCCTAAACTGAGGGAAAAAAAAAATATATGTTTTGGGGGATATTTATTTATTTTGTTTGGGAGCCACGTCGCACGACCGCGCAATTGTCTGTTAAAGCGACGCAGTGCCGAATTGTAAAAACCCCTTGGGTCATTTAGCAGCATATTGGTCCGGTCCTTAAGTGGTTAAGAAAGGCATGGACTCTTTCCCAAGTGCACACAGTATAACTGACATTTATAAGTAAAGTTTATCCATGTAAAATCTAATTGCCTCTTTGGGGTCAGGAAGGAATTGTTTCCCCTGCTGTAACAAATTGGATCATGCTTTGCTGGGTTTTTTTTTTTTTGTGCCTTTTTCTGGATCAACTGTGGGTATAGGATTGGGTATATGGGATTGTTTGATATTATTTTTTATTTATCTTTATGGTTGAACTAGATGGACTAGTGTCTTTTTTCAACCTGACTAACTATGTAACTATGTAACTTTGCAAAAATCCTTTAACAATGCATTTACATTTACCTGTATCCACCATTCCTCATGTGTTGGAATTTTGGAGGATATCCATTTTATTGCTATATAGCTGCAGAACACCCTTTAAAAGTCTATGGGAGAAATCAAAAGTGTTTCTGCCATTTTTCATAGACTTTTATCTGTATTGCCGGGACCCGACAATTCATTAATAGCGCAAGTAATTTTAACCACTTCCATACAGGGCACGTATACACCTTCACGCCCAGACCAATTGCTGTTGCACTTTGAATGACAATTGCGCGGTCAGGCTACACTGTACCCAAACTAAATTTTTATCATTTTGTTCCCACAAATAGAGCTTTGTTTTGGTGGTATTTGATCACCTCTGGGATTTTTATTTTCTGCAAAAAAAAATAAAAAATTACTGAAAATTTAGAAAAAAAAATACGTATTTTTTTGTTTCAGTTATAAAACACTGGCCCGGATTCAAAGAGATCTGTGCATTATTTACGGAGGCGCAGGGCAACGATTTTGCCCTGCGCCCCCGCAAATTTGCTCTGCTGCCCTTGATTCACGGAGCAGAAGCTCCGTGAATTGCGCGGGCGCGCCGGCCAAATTGCCCGGCGCTAGAGCACGCAATTTAAATGATCCCGTAGGGGGCGGGAATCATTTAAATTAGGCGCGCTCCCGCGCCGAGCGTAGAGCGCATGCTCCGTCGGGAAACTTTCCCGACGTGCATTGCGGCAAATGATGTCGCAAGGAAGTCATTTGCTTCCAAGTGAAAGTGAATGGCGTCCAGCGCCATTCACGAATCACTTACGCAAACGACGTGAAATTTAAATTTCGCGACGCGGGAACGACGGGTATATTTTAGCATTGGCTGCCCCTACTATTAGAAGAGCCTTATGCCACGCAGATTTTAGGCTGCAGTCGGCATTACGATGTTCCTGAATCAGGAGCATTCGTAACGCCGGAGCAAGTAAGCAATTGCGCTGTGTAACCTATGGTTACACAGGCGCAATTGCTTCTTGAATCTGGGCCATTGTAAATAAGTACGTTTTCTCCTTCATGGATGAGCACTGATGGTACTGCACTGATGGGCACTGATAAGGTGGCACTGATGGGCACCGAAAGCCAACTACAAGTCCAAAGGAGAAAGGAGATTCACGGTCCAAGGGCCTAGACCATGGGTCTTCAAACTACGGCCCTCCAGTTGTTCAGGAACTACAATTCCCATCATGCCTAGTCATGTCTGTGAATGTCCGAGTTTTACAATGCCTCATGGGATGTGTAGTTCCGCAACAGCTGGAGGGCCGTAGTTTGAGGATCCCTGGCCTAGACTATGGAACGCTTTACCAACCAGCATTCGGTTGGAGGAGAACCACTTGACGTTCAGGAGAAAGATCAAGACTCATCTCTTTTGATACCAAAGGAGACAGGAACAACAAGCGCCCAGAGGCGATTAAGTTCGCATGTGTTGCGCTATATAAGTTTTCATTCATTCATTCATTCATTGATGGGCACTGATGATGGGCACTAATATGCGGCACTGATAGGCGGTATGGATGGGCACGGATAGGCGGCATGGATGGGCACAGATAGGTGGCATTGATGGGTATGGATAGGATGCATGAATGGGCACTTATAATCGGCATGGATGGTCACTGATAGGTGGCATGGATGGGCATAGATGGGCACTGATAGGTGGCACTAACGTACTAATGTATGTGTTGTACTAATGGATGCCAATCAGTGCCAAACAATAATTCCTGCCAACCAGTGATGCCCATTGTGGGCACTGATTGGCATCCATTGTGGGCACTGATTGGCATCCATTATTTGTGATTGTCATCCCTGGTGGTCTAGGGTGGAATACCTGTGGTGGGCATCCCTTGTGGTCTAGTGGCATCCCTGGTGGTTCAGTGTGGGCATCCTCGGGGGATCTGTGCTGATAATCGATCAGCACAAACCCCCCCTGTCAGAGGAGCAGCCGATCGGCTTTTCCTGTTTACATTGTGATCAGCCGTGATTGGACACAACTGATTACGTGGTAAAGAGTCTCCGTTGGAGACTCTTTACCTAGATCGTGTTGTGGGGTGTCAGACTGACACCCTGCAACAATGATCGCCATGATGCACGCCCCCGGGGGCGCGCATCGGCTCAATATCCTGAGGACATCATATGACGTCCAGTCAGGATATTGAAACCACTTTGCTGGTGTCTTTTTGCATAAGGCGGGCAGCAAGTGATTAAATTACTTTTTTTTCCTTCAAAAATTTAATTTTGTGCAGGAAACCAACATTAAAAAAAAAATGTGTGGGGGTCCCCCCAAATTCCATATCAGGTCCTTCAGGTCTGGTATGGATATTAAGGGCAACCCCATGTAATTAAAAAAAATGGTGTGTGGTTCCCCCAAAAATCCATACCAGACCCTTTAGGGCAGGCCGCAGGAAAAGAGGGGGGCGAGAGAGCGCCCCCCTCCTGAACCATACCAGGCCACATGCCCTCAACATGGGGAGGATGCTTTGGGGGTCTGTGACCCCCCAAAGCACCTTGTCCCCATGTTGATGGGGACAAGGGCCTCATCCCCAAAACCCAACCCAACCCAAACCAAACCCAAGCCCGGTGGTTGTGGGGGTCTGCGGGTGGGGGGCTTATCGTAATCTGGAAGCCCCCTTTAACAAAGGGGACCCCCATATTCCGCCACCCCTATGTGAATTGGTAACGGGGTACATTGTACTTCTACCATTTCACACAAAAAAGTGTCAAAAAAGGTAAAAAAAACACAGACAGCTTGGGAAAAGTCCCTTAATAAAAATAAAAAAATTAATTAATTCCAGCGATGTACATCCTTCTACGACCCAACCCCGTGCTACCCACCACTATCCGTCGCTACCTGCCGCTACGAACGATACAGCCTCCTCCATAGAAGGCTCTCGGGTGAATGACGTGTGAGCCGTGTGACATTTCTTTTAAAACCGAGGGCGGGGCCACCTGTGGCGCGCATGAGTGACCCCGTCCCGTTCTGATGTAACAGGGGTTTCCGGCGGCTTCCCTGTGGTGTGACGGGTGACCCCGCCCCCTCTTGCGTGTCACGAGAAACTCGACACAGTTGAATGCTTTGGCTGTGTCTAGGGAGAGAATAGCTCTTTTCCCCATCAGTTTTTGTGGATCTTCCTGGTATGAAGCCTGATTGATCCAAATGTATCAACTTGTGTATGACTTTATTTAATCTAGATTCTAAGACCCTTGCCAGAATCTTAGCATCAGAATTTAACAATGAGATCGAGGGATAGGACTCTGGCAATAGACGATCCTTATCTGGCTTGGTTAGTACTATATTACAGGCATCATTCATAGATTCCAGAAGCTTAAATTATGCATGTGCATGATTCAACACTTTCAGCAGTTCTGGCAACAAAAATATCTCCAACATTTTTATACATTTCTGATGGTAAACCATCTAAACCAGGAAACACAAAAAACCGCGCTTCACACAAACAGTCTATAGGCAGCAGCTGACGTTGGAAAAAACAAGCAATATATAATATAAAAAGCCGCGCCAATCACAATAAAAAATAAAATAAAAGTCAATCACTGAAGATAAAGTTGATATGATCTCCTTGAGAACAATATTAACGGATAGAGCCTTTAGTTTGTTTGATGAATGACACTAAGTTCTTAAAGTTGGTCAAACCACGAACACCCAGGTGACATGCATGCTTATAGTGCAAATCCTCCACCGTAAGAATAAGCTGCTTACCAAACGGCAAGTCTTTAATGCATTTGGCTTTAGCCCAGCCACGGCCTTTCAATCCTCTAGATACTTCAGGGTGGACACACTTGTAATTAAGCAGCGAGATCCCAGCCTCAGCATAGAATTGGAAGGCAGTTGCAGTTCACTCTCGTTACCCCCCGCTCAGGACATTAGCAATCAAGCGATCCAGACATATATATCAAGGATAAAGAAGGGGCACAATAGCGTAATACCGCAAGATAAGGAAATTTATTTAAAAGTAATGTACTTACATCAGTACGAATAAAAACAGCATATAACAGCAATAGTAAAGCCGGCCGGCTTGAGGAGCCCTCCTCCTTGGCGTGGTGACGTCACTGACGCAGCCTCCCAGACGCGTTTCGTCACTACTAGACGTTTTCAATGGGGGGACCCCCCATTGAAAACGTCTAGTAGTGACGAAACGCGTCTGGGAGGCTGCGTCAGTGACGTCACCACGCCAAGGAGGAGGGCTCCTCAAGCCGGCCGGCTTTACTATTGCTGTTATATGCTGTTTTTATTCGTACTGATGTAAGTACATTACTTTTAAATAAATTTCCTTATCTTGCGGTATTACGCTATTGTGCCCCTTCTTTATCCTTGATATATATGTCTGGATCGCTTGATTGCTAATGTCCTGAGCGGGGGGGTAACGAGAGTGAACTGCAACTGCCTTCCAATTCTATGCTGAGGCTGGGATCTCGCTGCTTAATTACAAGTGTGTCCACCCTGAAGTATCTAGAGGATTGAAAGGCCGTGGCTGGGCTAAAGCCAAATGCATTAAAGACTTGCCGTTTGGTAAGCAGCTTATTCTTACGGTGGAGGATTTGCACTATAAGCATGCATGTCACCTGGGTGTTCGTGGTTTGACCAACTTTAAGAACTTAGTGTCATTCATCAAACAAACTAAAGGCTCTATCCGTTAATATTGTTCTCAAGGAGATCATATCAACTTTATCTTCAGTGATTGACTTTTATTTTATTTTTTATTGTGATTGGCGCGGCTTTTTATATTATCTAAACCAGGAGCTTTCCCATTAGGGGAATCCAAAACTGCCCTATTTAATTTTTCTAATGTTAGAGGTCAGTGGCGGCTGGTGCTCAACATTTTTGGGGGGGCGCAAACAAACAAAAAATTGCAGCCTCACTGTGCCCATCAAATGCAGCCACTGTGCCATCAATTGTCACCACTGTGCCATGCCATCAAACGCAGCCACTGTGCCATCAATTGTCACCACTGTGGATAATCCAGGGGGTAGGGCTATTTTGTCACTGGATGCGACTAAAGCATTCGATAGTGTGGAGTGGCCCTACCTCTTGGAAATATTAACTAGGTTCGGACTGGGAGATAGGTTTATAACATGGGTAAAGGTGCTTTACTCTAAACCAAGAGCTAGACTCCGGGTCAACAATAACCTCTCCCTCCCATTTGAGCTACATAGAGGCACCCGACAGGGATGCCTGTTATCCCCATTGCTGTTCGCCTTGGCCATTGAGCCCTTGGTGATACGGCTCAGAACTACATCGGAGGTGGTTGGGTTCTGTAGGGGCCAGAGGGAAAAAAAGATCTCCTTGTATGCAGATGATATACTTATATATTTAGGTGATACGACAGCATCGCTGCGAACAGCAATGGGAATAATAGGAGAATTTGGAGGCTTTTCTGGGTTTAGTATAAATTGGTCCAAATCAATATTAATGCCTATAGATCCGGTGGGGGAGCAGTTACCGGTAGGAGCAGAGCAGATTACTATATCAAGTAGTTTCTGCTATTTGGGTGTAGTGGTTTCTCCGGATACGTCTGAATATCTTCAGCTGAACCTGGGTCCACTACTGGTAAAACAAAGAGAGAAAAGTAACAGCTGGTGCAAACTCCCCCTATCAGTGGTAGGGAGAGCCAACCTAATTAAAATGGTATGGGCTCCACAACTCCTATACATCTTCCATAATTCACCGATGTGGATATCGAATAAATGGTTCAAAAGAATTGATACCCAGATGCAGGAGTTGATATGGAAGAAAAAGGTAGCTAGGATTAGTTTAACTACTCTGCAATATGGAAAGGATAGGGGGGGATTGGCGGTACCTCATCCTAAAACTTATTTTCTGGCCTCTCAGATACAACAGCTGGCGGGATGGAGACGGGAAGAAAGAGAGGATCCGAATAGAAACTTGGTGACTGGTACGGCTCCCTCATTAAAGGCAGCCTCTCATCTTGAGATGGGCTTGCCCAGTATGCCACAGTCAGCACCTACAGGAACCCCCTCAGAATGTTATGGGGGGAGCTACGGAAAACTTTGGGGACAGAGGGTGTGCTACCATTCACTCCGATATGGAACAATCCGAGATATGAAAAGCTACAGGATATAGCAGGTTTCACTTCCTGGAAAAAAAGGGGAATCTGGTTCTTTTCACAGCTGTACGAGGGTGAAGTTCTGAAAACTTATGAGCAGCTGTGTAGGGAATACCAATTAGCACCCCGGGGGCTAATCGGTATCTTCAGTATCTTCAGCTCGGGCATGCCCTACAGAAACAACAACAAATACGATCGCTACTGGTAACATCACCGTCGCCTTTGATGATGGCGGTTCTGCAAGCAGAAACTCGGAGAGGACTGATAACAAAAATATACGAGGGACTGTTAGCAACAATTCAGAATCATGATTCCCTTAGAAGCCATAGGAAGTGGGTGGAAGACATCAGGGAGATAGACGGATACCAGTGGGAGAGGGCGCTTGAATCTGTCCCGGTGGTGTCCGTTTCTGCGTCACATAAACTGTCGCAACTCTTTATCCTACACAGGGCTTATAGAACTGCGCCTCAACTATATAGATGGGGAAGAAGGGATACTCCTATGTGCCCAAAGTGCAGGGTCCAACAGGGGGACTTTATACATTTGATTTGGAGATGTCCAAAGCTCCATAGGTACTGGCAGGAAGTATCCCAGTGTATTACTAGAGTAGCACAGGTACCAGTCCAATTGGATACACATATATACTTGTTAGGGGCCATTGACCCTGGAGAGTATACAAAAGGAAAGTATTATATGGTAACTAGACTGTTGTATTTGGCAAGAAAACTCATTGCTCGTTATTGGATGGCCTTGGGGGTCCCCACAGGGAAGCAATGGATTGCGTATGTCAACTCCCTTTTGGGTAGAGAACATCTGGCATATAAAAGAAGGAAAAAATAGGGTAAATTCGAGGAAATTTGGCATGCCTGGTTGAGAGATACGAGTGCCGCACCACCAAAACTGTTGCTGGATAGATTTTCTATGTAGAATGCAGAGGGCAGGGGGGAGGGGGGGATATAATAAATAAAGAGATGTATATGGGTATATTATAGGAAAGCAAAAATGTTGTATAATGCATGTTAATTGAATTGCAATGGATGTCGAATAGACATATCTATGTATGAAATAAGAAAAGCAAAATAAAAATAAAGTGGATTTAAAAAAAATTTATCACCACTGTGCCATGCCATCAAATGCAGTCACTACGCCATCAGTTCGCACCACTGTGCCATGCCATCAAACGCAGTCACTGTGCCATGCCATCAAACGTAGCCACTGTGCCATGCCATCAAACGCAGCCACTGTGCCATTCCATCAAACACAGCCACTGTGCCATCAATTGTCACCACTGTGCCATGCCATCAAACGCAGCCACTGTGCCCCTCAATTGTCACCACTGTGCCAATTGTCACCACTGTGCCCTTTAATTGTCGCCACTGTGCCCATTGTTGCCACTGTGCATGTCACTGTGCCCTTTAATTGTTGCCACTGTGCCCTTTGTCACCACTGTGCCCATTGTCGCCACTGTGCCCATTGTTGTCACTGTGCCCATAGTTGTCACTGTGCCCTTTACTTGATGCCACTGTGCCCTTTGTCACCACTGTGCCCTTTGTCACCACGGTGCCCATTGATGCCACTGTGCCCTTTGTCACTGCTCTGCCCATTGTCGCCACTGTGCCCTGTAAAATGCACTTACCTTTCTGCTTCCACGTCCCTCAATGTCCTCTCCCACCCTCGATGACGCTTCAGCCAATCAGGTTACCGATAACCAGAATCGGTGAACCTGAATGGCTGAGACGGCCGTCAGTCTTATCCAAGGGACGCAGCCCCCAATACGTTCCGAGGATAAGACATTCGGGAGCCGAGGGGCTGTACTCGGAAAACCTATCAGAGCCGCTGGCTCTGATGTGCACTTCTGCACAGCCAACCAGCTGCCGATATTCAGGTAACTGGCGCCCTATGTCCGGCCATCTGAATAGACCAGCGGCCGCTGGCCACAATAACATACATTCATGCAATGCATAAATGTATGTTATTTGCGAGAGTCAGAGGGGGCGGCTCTGCAGAACGACATTCTTAATGTCTTAAAGGGCCCGTTTTTTTTCCCCTGTTTTTTTTTTTATGACTACAGGAGGGGGGGCGGCGCCCGGGCACCCCCTAAGGACGGGCCACCACTGTTAGAGGTGCATCAATGTATTCTCTTTCCTATCTGGAAATAGATGGTATTGTCAGGGAATTCAGGAAATCTCTGAGACCTCCTCTGTAACTCAAAACTGGTAACCTGTAGAAGTTTTTAAACATCGTTTATGGGTATTTTTAAAGCAAAGTTTGTCAACATACCACGAGCTGGCGCAATTTTGAAGCATGACATGTTGGGTATAAAAAAATAATAGCGTTTGTAAAACCATTGCGCAAGTACTGTGACATAAAGTATTGCAACGACCACCATTTTATTCTCTAGGGTGTCTTAAAAAAAAGAAAAATATATATATAATGTTTGGGAGTTCTAAGTAATTTTTTGGCAAAAAGAAAATTATTCTAACTTGTGAACACCATGGCCCAGATTCACGTAGAGGGCGCATCTTTTGGCCGGCGTAGCGCATCTCATTTGCGCTACGCCGACGTAACATAAAGAGAGACAAGACCAGTATTCACAAAGCACTTGCTACCTAAGTTACGGCGGCGTAGCATAAATGGGCCGGCGTAAGCCCGCCTAATTCAAAGTAGGATGGTAGTGGGTGTGTTGTATTAAAATGAATCGTGACCCCATGTAAATGAAGCGCCTAACAAACGGCGCATGCGTGCTCATGCTCAGAATCACGTCAAATTTACGCCCTAAGATACGACGGTTCAATGGCAACGATGTGAACGTAACCTACGCCCAGCCCCATTCACGTACGACTTGCGTAAAGGACGTAAAATCCGATATGCAGTTTCGACGTCCATACCCTAACATGACTTAGACCAGCTATTTGGTGGTTTATCTTTACGCCGGACGTACGCCTTACGTAAACGGCATAGCTTACTGCGACGGGCGCAAGTACGTTTGTGAATCGGCGTATCTAGGTCATTTACATATTCGACATGTAAATCAATGAAAGCGCCCCTAGCGGCCAGCGTTAATATGCGCCCAAGATACGAGGGCGTAGGAGACTTACGCCGGTCGGATGGAGCCAGAATTCAGGCGTATCTCATTACAAGAATAAGGCACATAGATACGACGGCGCATCCATGGACTTACGCAGCGTATATAAAGATACGTTGACGTAAGTCTTTGTGAATCCGGCTACAAGTGTCAAAAATAGGCTTGGTCCTAAAGGATGAACAAAAATAATTGCTGCTTTATAGTCTCATAAAAAACTAAATTAACATGACAAAAAAAACATAGAACAGATATGTACCATTTAAGATGGGGTTGTTAGCTCTCGTGGTAGATGCCTTTTTCCAGTGATTCAAGCCAGTCAGGAACTATATTTAAGGGCATGGTAGCCCATTTTTATTAAAAGGAAACAAAATAAAAGTCCAAACAAAGTTTTCCCACACAGGGGGTTCTTCTCCATCAAATACACAAAACAGAAAATGCTAGCCCACCTGGCTCTCTGCAGCAGTATCTGCACTTTATCCTGGTCACCCAGACCAACGGACTCCTTAAAGTAGACAGCTTCCCTTTAGCGTCTACAGCTCTGCCTGACAATACGCGGTGACGTGGCCACGCCGTCGCAGCGACAATGACGCGGCGACGTGCGCGGCCCTGGAAGGTCAATGCTTCCACGCATGCGTCAAATCACTTTGACGCATGCAAGGGCTTTCGGCCGAGCGGTCATGTCCGGTGAGTCTGTACAGACGACCGAACATGTCCGACGGACAGGCTTCCAGCGGACATGTTTCTTAGCATGCTAAGAAACATTTGTCCGCTGGAAACCTGTCCGATCCGCCGGAAAATTGTCCGGTCAGACGTACAGACGACCGAACATGTCCGCTGAAACTGGTCTGCGGACCAGTTTCAGCAGACATGTTCGGTCGTGTGTACGGGCCTAAGGCCCCATACACACGGGAGGATTTATCCGCGGATACGGTCCAGCGGACAGTTTCCGCGGATAAATCCTCTCGAGGATTTCCGCGGTTTTCCATCCGATGGAGTATACTCACCATCGAATCGAAATCCGCGCCGAAATCCTCTGGCGATGACGTGTCGCGCCGTCGCCGCGATTATGACACGGCGACGTGCGCGACGCTGTCATATAAGGAATTCCACGCATGCGTCGAATCATTACGACGCATGCGGGGGATCCCTTCGGACGGATGGATCCGGTGAGTCTGTACAGACCAGCGGATCCATCCGTTGGGATGGATTCCAGCGGATAGATTTGATAGCATGTCATCAAATATTTATCCGCTGGAAATCCATCCCAGGGGATAAATATCCGCGGAAACAGATCCGCTGGAGTGTACACACCATAGGATCTATCCGCTGAAACCCATTCGCTGGGATTTTTCAGCGGATGGATTCTATCGTGTGTATGGGGCCTTAGTGTGGAGCTGTCTCCAACTGGGAGCCATGAGGTCTTCCCACACTCTCATTATAAAGGGCTGTGCTCACCTGAGCACACACCCTGCTGATCATCCACAAGATCTGGATACAGGGTTGGAGATCCCGTCCCTCCCCAGACACTGTGGAATCTCCAAACTACAGAGCCCCATGTCAAAATACCAAAACCTGGAGAAAGCTGCAAAAGCATTCTTCTCCAGTCCACATCTACGCTCTGTAGTCTTGCACCTCGCAAATGTGCATACCCTGCGTCCAGCAAACTGTCCATTTTACCTTGACAGTAGCTCAAATGCCGCGATGCCACGATCATTTTTCAACATGAAATAAAACGTTGTTTTTCAGCATGTCCAAAAAACAAAGTTTTTCCAACTTCATCATTAAAAACGACATTGCCCACACACCATCGTTTTTAAAAAATGATGAACAAAGCGCGGTGACGTACAACACGTACAACAGCACTCTAAAGGGGAAGTTCTATTCGCCTTTGGGCTGCTTTAGCTGATTCCTTGTTAGCAAAAGACGATTCAAACTTTTTTGTCTGTTACAGAGTGATGAATGTGTTTACTCCATTATGAACGGTAGTTTTACCAGAACGAGCGATCCCATCTCATCACTTGCTTCTGAGCATTCGCGGGTTTAAAACGTTGTTTTTGCCCACATACGATCATTTTTTTACAACCCGAAAAACTCAATTTTTTAAAACAACGTTAAAAAATGCAGCATGTTCGAAAAAAAAATTGTCGTTTTTCAGAAACTGAAAAACTATGTGCAGCCCACACACAAGTGGGAAGTTCTATTCGCCTTTGGGCTGCTTTAGCTGATTCCTTGTTAGCAAAAGACGATTCAAACTTTTTTGTCTGTTACAGAGTGATGAATGTGTTTACTCCATTATGAACGGTAGTTTTACCAGAACGAGCGATCCCATCTCATCACTTGCTTCTGAGCATTCGCGGGTTTAAAACGTTGTTTTTGCCCACATACGATCATTTTTTTACAACCCGAAAAACTCAATTTTTTAAAACAACGTTAAAAAATGCAGCATGTTCGAAAAAAAAATTGTCGTTTTTCAGAAACTGAAAAACTATGTGCAGCCCACACACAATCATTTTAAATTACGTTTTTTAAAAACAACGTTTTTTTCATGCTGAAAAATGATCGTGTGTACACGGCACTACTGTCACAACCTGTATTACTCATTCATAACTGTTTTCGTTAACAAAAAAAAGAAAACAAACTATGATTACTAATTGGAATATACATAAATAGATGCACTTGAGCTAGAGCACATTTCACATAAAAATGTTTTATTCACATATATGTGATTGTGGCTGCAGTGCAGTTCCATATGATAAACTCGGGAACAATTGACACTTGCAAATGCGTGGAAGTGACAATTTGATATTTACAAAGGCATGTTCTTCAGGATTAACTCTCTTTTTCACCTAGTAGAAATCTTAATTGACCTAATTGGGAGTAACTAAATGTAGAGTAACCATTACTTCCCGGGTTTTCTAAGCAAATGAACCCCTATGTGTCTTATGGACACAAAAATCCAGGCTCGAGAGCGAACATGCATGAGTGCCCCCATAGCATGAGGCTTATTATGGGGGCACTTGGCAGGGGGGAGGAGCCCAGAGCACTGGCGGGAAACCTGAGAAGGGGAGGATCAGGACTGCTCTGTGCAAAATCATTGTACAGAGCAGGTAAAGGTTTGTTATTACAAAAATATAGCCTTTAGTATCACTCTAAACCCCAAAAATATAAATATAATCTTCAATATGTTCAAAAGTTTTATTTCAATCTTTGTAAATCTACAGATTTTATTAAAATAATGCCCTGTTCAGTTATGTACAGTACTGTTATAGGTTGACAACTGTGTCTCATTTGTTTTCCTGCATTGTCACTGGCACACCTAGTGGAGCTTCTAAGTGATTGTACCAACAGGCATGGTCCACCATTAATGCTGCATACACACGATAGGTTAGTCTGATGAAAACGGTCTGATGGACCGTTTTCATCAGACCAAACCGATCGTGTGTGGGCCCCATCGGTTATTTATCCATAGGTTAAAAAAATAGGAATTTGTTTTAAAATTATCTGATGGATAAAAAACCTATAGAAAAAAACAATCGTCTGTGGGCACGTCCATCGGTTAAAAATCCATGCATGCTCAGAATCAAGTCGACGCATGCTTGGAAGCATTGAACTTAATTTTTTTCAGCACGTCATTGTGTTTTACATCACCACGTTCTGACGCGATCGTTTTTTTAACTGATGGTGTGTAGGCACGACTGATCATCAGTCATCTTCATCGGATAACTGATGGAAAAATCCATCAGACCGTTTTCATCAGACTAACCTATCGTGTGTACAGGGCATTACACTATCAGGAAATTGGTTTAGAGCAATGATATGCAGCTGATAATGCAGCGAGTATATGTAGATATAAAATATCTGAAAGTGTTCAGAAAACTGAAATGCAAAAAGATGAAAGAAAGGTGAAAGCAGAACTTTATGGGGAAAAGAGGAAGTTTTTATGATACAGTGCTTTAGCTAACTAAATGTCATCCAGTTAGGGTTTACATCTACTAGAGAGTAACTGCCATTTATGAGGGTAGAAATATTTTTTTCCTACTGTAAGACATTTTACAAAGGATTATTTTCTCTGGATTAAAAAATATATTTTTATGTAAAATTTACACTGGTCATAAACACCTACCCACACATAACTATGTAGCTAAATACATTAAAGGTCAGCAATGAGTTCAGAAACCATATAAAAGCACAAGGCCAGATGTGTGTCAAGTGTTATTATCCTGGTATGAGTATTCCAAATCTACTTTTCTTACAACCTTATAAGCTGTAGTGAGTTACTGGAGGTGTTATACAGTACATAATAATATTTCAGCAGTTGTAGTTGCTGTTTTCTGTGTTTGACCTTTGCTAGCTGAATTTTCTTCTCTCTGCTTATAGCGACTAAGCAAACCTGTATATAGCAGCTATGACATTAGTGACAGACAATTATAGCAAAAGGCAAACAGGAGAACATCATGTAAGAAATTAGGACAAAAGGTATGGCTATCCTTGAAACATCCTTGAAACAGTTGGTATGGCTAGAATAGGCAGCTTCCTCTACACTCCTTTGGTTCTCCAAATTGCCCTTGCTGGATCTACCTTACTACAGGGGCAACCTGGAAAGTATTCCATATGTCATTTGACTCCTTCAGGATAGCTCTAGTGCCTTTGCCCCTGCTCCCTATCCTTGATTACCATGATTTGGACCTTGGGTAAGCAAGATAAACATTTTAATCGGATCAAACAAGCCCAAACCTGGTGCACACATCATTTTTTATGTCCTCTACTCAACTCACAATTCCTGGGCATTCTCCTCATTAAACACCTTGCAGATATTGCAGCTCACACCTTACAGATATTGTAGCTCACACACTTTTTGTGTTCCCTACTCAGTCCTGAAAAAATGTCCCACAAATTAACACCATTTGAACAGGAATGCCACTCAATCACTCCCTTTTCATGACTTATAAATAGCTCCTTGTGGAGGTTTTTGAATTCTTACCACACTAGATCACTGAGAGCAAGATCTGGGGATTACTTTGTCATCAGCAGCACGTGTGAAGATCCTTACCATGCCCTTAAGATCCTCCAATTGTAATAATCATCAGGAATCAGGGTATAAAATGGTTACTCTAAGGTACTGTACTCCTGTCCTGCTACATTGTATATATAATTCTAAATGCTGCCAGTGGGAAGTTGTCATCATCCCAACTGGTTACAATCTGTACCTAAAAATCAATTCCAACGGATCAGATGAAATTGTTCTAATTTAGAAGATTTTAGTCTGCAAGTACAGTGTATCCACTTTGAGAGACTGCTTTGTAGAGAAGGGCTATGACAGCTGTGTCCTGGAGTCAAAAAATCCAGAGAATATCCACTCTGGATAGGAATACACTTCTAGTTCCCAAAGAAAATAAAGTAAATGTATTTAATGAATTTAAATGGTCCTTTATGACCACTTTCACATCTCAGTATAGATGGGTTAATAAATTCTATGAAAACATTGGGAGGTGACGGTCTTGAAGGGAGATAATGTATTGGGTCCAGCTCTTCCTGATAAACCGAAAGTTATCTTTATTCTTTAGAAGAACCCAACATTTTTTCCAGGGCTGTTTTTTATTCCCAGTCTGGCCCTGTATAGAAGGAATGTTTAGATTTATGAAGAATATTTTCTGCTGATTCTATCAAAAAAAGTTCTAAACGTGTTTTGTCATAGTTTCATTTGTTTGATGGAGTGAGTGTAGTTTGGAAATTCTCAGAAGCTTTATAAAAAGCCTCTTCTAATTGTTTATGAAGTTGACGTTTTATCTTATGGTGGTGGGAGGCTTGGCTGATGCAAACCCCTCTAATACATGGTTTGAGAGCTTCCCAGCAGGTCAGAGGGTCTGTATTAGTGAGTGATACTGTTATTTATAAGGTAATCTTGTATGACTGTTTCTATTTGTTGTCGATATAACTAGGAGGTATACTGACTAGGTAGAGAACTCAATGAATAACTTTAGTTATTGTTAAACTTCCTAATAGAGAAAGTATAAGGTATGAAGAGGAGGAGGTGCTCAGAAAGAACTGGGGGAGAATGAAGAGGAGCTCAGGAAGAACTGGAGAAGAAGGAGGGGGAGCTAAAAAAAAAAAGAAAGAACTGGGGAAGAATGAAAAGGAGCTCAGGAAGAACTGGAGAAGAATGAGAGGGAGCTAAAAAAAACTGGGGAAGAATGAAGAGGAGCTCAGGAGGAACTGGAGAAGAATGAGGAGGATCTCATGAAGAATAAGGAGGTGTTCAGTAAGAACTGGGAAAGAATGGAGAGGAGCTCAGGAAGAACTGGAGAAGAATGAAGAGGAGCTCAGGAAGAACTGTAGAAGAATGAGGAGGAGCTCAGGAAAAACTGGGGAATAATGAAGAGAAGCTCAGGTGGAACTGGCAAAGAATGCGGAGGAGCTCAGAAAGAATGAGGAGGAGCTTGGGAAGAACTGAGAAAGAATGGAGAGGATCTCAAGAGGAACAGGGGAAAATGGGGAGGAGTTCAGGAATAATAATGGGGAATACAGGAGGAGCTCAGGAAGAAGCCCTGGGAGGAGTAGAAGGAGCCCCAGAAAACTGACAGAGGAATGAGAAGTCCAGGAAGGAGATGGAGGAGCTTGGGAAAAAGGAGGACAGGCTGTAACCGGAGTGTGGTGTGGCAAGAGAAGGCTAACACAGGAAGGATGGGTAACCTAGGGGAATAGATTTAAATGGCAGATTGTACAAGGGAGTATGTATCAAATGTGTTTTTTTTATTGGAGGGTGGGCAGGTATATAAAAGTTTTGAGTGCTGTATATTTAGGAGAGGGTAGTAGGTTGCATGGTGATGGTTACAACTAGGGAGTAAAGGGTGGTGACAATGAAGGAGGGGTGTATACAAAGTATAATGGGGTGTGATGCGTGCATACAGGGTAGGACAGGGTGTGATGCCATAGCTGTAAGAAGGTGTGATTGGTGTAAGCAGGAACAGTGAAGTGTGATGGGTGGTGAGAGGTGCAAGAGGGCTTATGTGACTGGTGTATGCAGAGTATAGTAGGGTGGGATCTGTGGTGAAAGGTGTTGGCAGGGTATGTTGGTGTGTGATTAGTGTATGCAGGGTATAATAGGGCTGCCCTCAAAATTTCCACTCGCCTACTAGCAGTTGGCGAGTGGATTTAAGCTGGGGGCGAGTGATGACAGGGCTGCATGACCAATCTCCCTCCAATCTGTGCCTACACTTAGAGTCCCGATGAGATTGGCGGCCGAAGAGGAAAGGTGCATGCTCGGGAAAAGTAGTCTGGTGAGCCGCGCACAGGCAGAGCAGTACACAGGTGCTCTCCTTATAATTCTCATTAAGCCATGGGACCTAACAGTATGACCTCTCTGAGCTTGCCCCCCTCCCCCGGGCCCCGACCAATGTAGCTGGAGAGCAGAAAGTAATGAGTGAGGTGGAGGATTGCAAAAATTTCCACTCCGGTGCAGCGCTCACTGAAAGTTGCCCTGACATGAGAGCGGCGGCCTTCTAGTTTGTGCAGTTTTCTTCTCCTTGTGCTCTATGTAAGTGTCCAACAGTTTAGCCTGAGCACTGTGAACAGACTGGTCTCAATGTGTGCTGTGTGCTGTCAGTGTGCGCTGTGCTATGGTGTCAATGGCTGTGCAGTTGTGTGGATCTCAGCGCTGGATTGTACTCCCTCCCCCTGTGCTGCAGCTCCTCTCCTCTCTGCCAGCCTGAATAAAAGGTCTGGTCTGCCCCCAGTGCCCTGTCCCTCTGATCTGCCCCCAGTGCCCTGTCCCTCTGGTCTGCCCCCAGTGCCCTGTCCCTCTGGTCTGCCCCCAGTGCCCTGTCCCTCTGGTCTGCCCCCAGTGCCCTGTCCCATTTTGTTGAAGTTGTTGTTGTTGGTAATATTTAATTTTGTAACTTGATTCTGCATAAAACATTGTCATTCCATGAGATAATCTATGAGGGCGTGTTTACGGGTGCAATTAGGCGCAGGGCAGTGTATGAATTAGGTGGGGCAACTGGTGGCGAGTAACTCTTGAGGCCTGGCTAGTAGCTCAGGACTTGAAATTTTGAGCTCTGTAATAGGGTGTAATGGTGAGTGTTGGGTGGTGTCAGGACTCTGCAGGGAGTGGGTGGCTGTGCATTGGTCTGTAGGGTAGCAGGTGTAATGGGTGTGTGCAGGGTATGATGAGTGTACACAGGATACAATGGGATATAATGGAGTGTACATTATTCTGAAGGGTATCGGGTGTGACTGTACACAATAGAGGGGTGTGATGGGTGGTGACTGATGCAGGCTGGGCATTGCAGGGTGTTGTGGTGATTGGGTGACACTCACCAGATCCTCTGGGGTTTGACTCTCCCTCTCTGGACAGCAGCAGCAACACAGCACATGTCTCTCCCGTAGGCTTCCCTCTTCCAGGCTCCAGCACCCGTCAGACTGCAGCCTGTCATATTAATCAAGCAGCCTTCTCCCCAAGAGCCCGGTCCCTGTGTATCAATCATCCGGACAGTCCTGCCCACCACTGGTCATATGACTGCCGAGTGTCCGCGGGACTCGGGAGCAAATCTGGGCTGGTGAGGGAGGTAAAACTTGTCTCAGACTCAGTACTGCAGGGACCGCGGCTGGCTCTCTATTGATCCATCGCATGGTACACAACATGCGCAGTTCTGAGCTGGAATCAGAGTGGCCCAGGGGGGAATTGCCACTCTGCATCCTGGCCCAGCCCGCCCCTGTCCTAGAGCTTTTCAGGTTACCTTACCAGTAGCCTACTATGGTTGTGTTAGACATGCCCACAAAAGCTCCTCCGCTGTACACAGGCTGTCTCCTGTATGTCCAGGAGGCATTTTTGAGGCATTTGCTTAGTAATGTCTTTCTTCTGGCGATTTGACCATGCAGCCCATCTTTCTTCAAGTGCCTCCTAATTGTGCATCTTGAAACAGCCACATCACATGTTTTCAGAGAGTCCTGTATTTCACCTGAAGTTATTTGTGGGTTTTTCTTTGCATCCCGAACAATTTTCCTGTCAGTTGTGGCTGAAACTGTAGTTGGTCTACCTGACCGTGGTTTGGTTTCAACAGAACCTCTCATTTTCCACTTCTTGATTAGAGTTTGAAAACTGCTGATTGGCATTCTCAATTACTTGGATATCTTTTCATACCCCTTTCCTGTTTTATACAGTTATACTACCTTTTCTTGACAATTCTTTTTCTTTCCCCATTACTCAGAATCCAGAAACGTCAGTGCAGCACTGGATGAAAGATGCAAGGGTCTGCCAGGAGTCCAGAAACTCACTGACAAACAGATCAAAGGTGATAATAGTTACATTGAATAGCCATCCAAACCTCTTTGTGTGCACTTGTATGTATGATATCAGGCCAAAATCACCAGGGTATGTAAAATTTTGATCAGGGTAATTTGGGAAGTTTCTGTTGCCATTAGTATTTAAAATGAATAAACACACTTTATTGATAACAAATGGCTTCAATCCAACACTAACCATGAGAGAAAGAAATGTTTTTGTGTTATCATTCATGAAAAATGGCCAAGAAATCATAAATTCTGCCAGGGTATGTAAATTTGAGCACAACTGTATATATTTTGGGGGGTTATCCATCTGGTAAGCAGTTTTTTTTCTGTAATTTGTGGTAGACGAGCACAGAAATGATTGAACACATGAAACATGAAAAATCTGAACTTCTATGGACACAATTGTGTTGATTGATAGACTTTTTACTTCTTTTATATATTTTATTGTTCGCATGATATTATTTATTAATCTCTTTTACATAAAATAATTTGCATGGATTGGAAAAACTTAAGGTACAGCACAATATTGTTGGGTGTCTATATATTTAGTTATCTTGCATTCAGGTAATAGTGCGTGCTGCTTTATGATTATTTATATGTTTGTATTTTTTGCACTTAATGCAGTTTTTTTTATTTTAAAAAGTACACAATATAGTTTGCTTACAAATAAATTATTTCTTGAACAACGCTGGGTTTTTAAAAGGTGCTCATATATGGAACAATAATAAGCCAATATAAAAGACTGTTTTAAATGTTACCCACTGATAACTGGCTGATGTTTGGGGCAGCAACAACCCCAGATATAGTCTCAAATATCATGCATGTAAAGTATGGCTATATGAGGGCCACCCAGTGTGCTATGTGTGCCTCACAGCTAGCTGACTCGATGTAATTATCACTACAAGAAATCAGATGTTAGGTGCAGGTATTAAACACACAAACTGATCAGATCTGGCTGCCAGATTGATGGTTGCAGATCAAAGCATCAGCACTTGAAAATATGAAATTCCAATCTTCACATTTCAATGACCTTAACTGACTGTTACATGCTTTCATTATAGAACTGAGTGAAGGTTTCCTCCTAATGTAAAGGTTTGGCTGACTCACAAAGAGAAGAAATAAGGAAAGCGTAACATTTGATTTTCAGTCCACAGAACTGATGGATTAAGCCATGAAGTAAATTATAAAGAGGTCTTCTTTCCTCAAGTCCATCACAGTGCACGGTGAAGGGGAGTATTGGCAACATGTCTGTTTGGAAAGGGAAACACTGATTCTCAAATAAATGGGATCTCTTGCTGGCTATTGATCAATCTGTCACATTCAATGACTGAGCTGTTCTATAGTAAGAGACAGATGTTACCCACGCAAAAGAAAGAAAAAAAAAAACAATCAGATTAGGCACGCTTATTTAATTACACTCCTAGCGTGATCCATAGGTCTAGGCAGAACAAGGATGCTGTATCATTTTAGCTTTTTAAGGTCACTGCAATTTACTTCTTCCTGATTTCTATACTAGCTGATGGGGTTTAGAATGTTGTCAGATTTTTCTTCTAGCATACCAAAACCTAAAGATTTGTATTTTTTTTTCTTAAAGAAAAAGTGTACTTTTTAAAAACCTTGGGCCAGATCCACAGTGAGAGTACGCCGGCGTATCTACTGATACGCCAGCGTACTTTCAAATTTCCCGCGTTGTATCTTTAGTTTGAATCTTCAAACCAAGATATGACGACATCTGTGTTTGATCCGACAGGCGTACGGCTTCGTACGCCTTAGGATCGTAGATACAAGACTTCTGCGTCCGCTGGGTGGAGTTTGCGTAGTTTTCCGCGTCGGGTATGCAAATTAGCTTTTTCAGACGATCCACGAACGTACGCGCGGCCGTCGCATTCTCTTACGTCGTCTCTAGTCGGCTTTTTCCGGCGTATAGTTAAAGCTGGTATTTTGCGGCGTATAGATAGACTTGCCATGTTAAGTATGGCCGTCGTTCCCGCGTTGAAATTTGAAATTTTTATTTTTTTTGCGTAAGTCGTCCGTGAATAGGGATGGACGTAATTCACGTCTAAGTTAAAAAAATGACGTTGTTGCAAAGTCATTTTGCGCAATACACGGCGGGAAATTTCGAAACGGAACATGCGCAGTTCATTCAGCGTGGGGACGCGCTTCATTTAAATGAAACACGCCCCCTAATCGCCGATTTGAATTCCGCCGCCAGAAATACACTACGCCGCCGTAACTTACGGTGCAAAATCTTCCAGGATTCGATTTAAAGCCAGGTAAGATACGGCGGCGTAGCGTATCTCTGATACGCTGCGCCGATCCATTTCTATGTGGATCTGGCCCCTTTACTCTTTTATTATACACAGGGATACCAATTCATTTTGCTTTGAGAGCTGTTATTACAGGACCAGATCATCATAAATAAGGATGAGCTTTGACTCGAGCATCAGGTGTTCGCTCGTTCGCCGAACAGAAAATGTTATGGATCATTCGTGGCAAATTTGAGCGTCCCATAATGCAGTGCAAGACCAAAGTGCATTGCTGTATAATGATTGATCAAAGCATACACCTGACCTGCATGCTTTGGCCAATCATAGCACGCTTCAATCTTGGCTCAGGGGGACTAAGTCCACGCCCCACACTAATATATATATATATATATATATATATATACTCTGCATTCAGCGTAGCCTACTGTATATATACTGTAATGCCTCGGCTGTGTGTGTTGCTTTAGGTACACAGCTTAACATAAACCGAGTCCCAATGAAAGACGCGCTGGTTGTTGAATGCAATCTTTACTGAGATATAATGAACAGGAATGTGTACAATAGTGTGTTGATATGGGATGAGATGAGATGAGATGTGGTAAAACTGTGAAACAAACATAAAAAGACAAATGTAAGCATGGCTATTCAAGCATCATACATTATACATGGCTAATACAAAATATAGGCCTAACATGTGCTTGCTTACTACACTGAAACACACATTATCTATCTGCAATGTCTAGCATCCCTTTACACAAGCTGAACTAGCAAAACCCCTTTACTCACAGGCTTTGGTGTTCGTCAGGTTTGCAAACTGTAATAGCTTTAAGATGTCTTGTGGAACTGGTCACTACAGTAGCTAGAGCTGGAATGAAACAGGAAATGTCCCAGCAAGCCTCAGGCCCCGTACACACTACCGAGTTTCTCGGCAGAATTCAGCCAGAAACTCGGTCGGAGCTGGATTCTGCCGAGAAACTCGGTCGTGTGTACACTTTTCAGCGAGGAACCCGTCGAGGAACTCGTCGGGCCGAAAAGAGAACATGTTCTCTATTTTCTCGTTAGTCAATGGGAAAAGTCGGCCCGCCGAGTTCCTCGGCGGCTTCCACACTGAACTCGACGAGGAACTCGATGTGTTTGGCACATCGAGTTCCTCGGTCGTGTGTACGGGGCCTCAGACATACAGAGAAGACCCGCCTCTATGCTTCAAGAAAATGGAGGGTCTTAAAGAAACAGACACTGCTGAGTGCCAAGCATGTAATATACATTGCAAAGGCAGCACACTCCCCACCTGGCATACCTTTTGTTATGCCACTAACCTTTGGGCAGAAGTAAAACTACTTCGGAAATTGGCCTAGCATACACCTTGGGAATGCCCTGTCTAACAATTCTAACTTCAACCTTTCTAACTCTAGCATCACTACTAGGATCAGTCCCCACAGTGAGTCCAATAGGCCATTCGTTCCTGTGGGCCTGTGTGTCTTTTAATAAGACAATGTCTCCAACTTGTAAGTTAGGTTTGTCATCTTGCCATTTCTTGCGTGGCTGGAGTGTCACCAGGTATTCCTGTCTCCACCTCTTCCAGAAAATGTCTGCAAGACTTTGAACTTGTCTCCATTGCTTGGTGTACAAGTCCTTAGGTATGATGAAGGGATGTCTCTCTTGGATAGTCATATCCGCTGCCGATAAACGACCTCCAATTCTTAGTACTCCATCTTCATCGAGGATAGGGTTCAACTTCTTGAGCGAACTGTGTGGAGAAATCTCTTCCTTTTTCAGAAGGCTTTGAATTTCTTCTTTAAAGACTTCCTGCTGGACGCATTTGATGATCGCGACCTTGGCTTGTTCAAGATGGTCATTGCTACGCTAATCAGTATTAGTAGCTCTGCAGGAGTATCTGGCTAGACAGATAAGTTTTCCGATTGCACGGGTCAGCGACTTCCAACTGGAAAACCTTTCAAATCTATGGGCGCCCAGACTGTCTCTGGTAACTAAAGTCTTACAAACTGCAACTTGAGGTCTTACCTCTTTGTCTTGATCTGGTTCTATGAGCTGAAAGGTCTCTACCTGAGTAGTCTCTTTGGTTTCTGGCTTACCAAGAAACGATGGACCTACGAACCAGTTAGTTTGCTTGAGTACAGCGGCTGACACCAATCTTGTCCCATGATCAGCTGGGTTCTTGTCTGTGCTGATGTGATGCCACTGATCTGGACTTGTAGACTTTCTGATACGTGTCACTCTGTTGGTCACGTATGTGTAAAATCTTTTTGAAGCATTGTGAATATATCCTAACACAATCTTGCTGTCTGTATAAAAGTTCACTGCATGGATCTCGATGTCCAGTTCAGTCGTAATCATGTCTGCCATCTCTACTGCTAAGACAGCAGCACAAAGTTCTAGACGTGGGACAGTGTGAGCAGGTCTGGGAGCTAGTTTAGATTTTCCCATGATGAACCCAACATGGCTTTGTCCCTCAGTGTCTATTACCCTAAGGTAAGTTACAGCTGCGATAGCCATAGTGGAAGCGTCAGAGAATACGCATAATTCTCTCCTCTTTGTAGCAGACAAGGAAACAAATACGTACGGTCTTGGAATGTTGAATTGTTCAAGCTCTAACAATGAGTCTTTCCACAACTTCCACTGCATTTGCTTCTCTTCAGGAAGAAGTACGTCCCAGTCAATTTGTTCCTGCTCAGTAGTGATCTATCTCAAAAGAGCTTTGCCTTGCATGATGATGGGTGCTACGGATCCCAGGGGGTCATAAAGACTGTTGACTGTAGATAGGACACCTCTTTTTGTGAATGGTTTCTCTTCTCTGGAGACCCTGAAGGTGAAACTGTCAGTCTTTAGGTCCCAACTAAGCCCAAGACTTCTTTGCAAGGGTGGTGATTCTGTTCCTAGATCTAAGTCTTTGAGGTCTTTAGCACGGTCTTCCATTGGAAATGCTTCCATGACTCTGTATCTGTTGGAAGCTACCTTGTTCAATCTTATGTTGGATTCTGCCAACATTTCTTTTGTACTTTTCAGGACGTTAATAGCTTCTTCGTTGCTGGAGAAAGAAGCAAGTCCATCGTCCACGTAGAAGTTCTTCATGACGAACTGTCTGGCTTCTTGACTATGTCTTTCACCTTGCTGTGCTGCTCGTTTCAGGTTGTAGATAGCTACATCTGGGGAAGGGCTGTTTCCAAACACATGTACCTTCATCCTGTACTCTGTGGTGTCTTTGTTAAAGTCATTGTCTGCATACCACAGGAACCTTAAGTAGTCTCTGTGATCTTCTCGAATGAAGAAACAGTAGAACATCTGTTGTACATCTGCTGTTACTGCTACGATTTCATTTCTGAACCTGATGAGTACTCCAAGGAGTGTGTTGTTCAGGTCAGGTCCGCTGAGAAGGACGTCATTTAATGAGATGCCTTCGTGCTTCGCACTAGAGTCAAATACTACACGTATCTGACCTGGTTTCTGAGGATGATACACCCCAAATATTGGTAAGTACCAGTGTTCTTGGTTTTCTTGTAGTGGTGGTGCCCTTTCTGCCTGCTCGTTGTCAAAAATCTTTTGCATGAAGGCTTGGAAGTGTTTCTTCATATTTGGCTTTCTTTGTAGAGTGCGCTGCAACAAACTGAAGCGTTTCTCTGCTTGTACCCTGTTGTCAGGAAGGTGATGGCGTGGTGACCGGAAGGGTAGAGGGGCTACCCAGCTGCCTGACTTGTCTCTGTAGACTTCTCTGTCCATGATCTCGAGGAAGAGGGTATCTTCTACCGAGGGTGCTGGCTTGTCGTCGTCTCGTGTTCTTTCAAACACCTTACAACCCAGTTCATCTGTATTTCCAGTTGAGGTTAAGTCTTCCATGCACCTCTGGATACTTCGATGATGTGTTGGGTTATCTAATCTCTCTTTAATGTGTAGACTGTTGGTACATAGGCAAAGACAAGATGTACGACCATTCTGCAACAGATGTGTTCTGTAGACATTTACCTTTGCTGGTTTGTGCAGTCCGTCTAGACATACTTCTCCAATGATGACCCATCCGAGATCAGGGCGTTGTGCAAATGGTGCATTGTGTGGCCCATTGTACTGTTCTCTGACTTTGTGCACTCTGAGAATATCTCTCCCAAGTAGAAGGGTGATTGCAGCATCTGGATCTAGTGCTGGTATTTGGTCTGCTATTCGCACCAGATGAGGGTGATGATGAGCAACTTCAGGTGTGGGAATCTCTGACCTGTCGTCTGGTATCTCATCACATTCTATGAGGGTAGGAAGAGTCTAATGACTCGATGATGTAGTTATTTGCTCTTCTCCCTATTGTCTCTACAACTCCAGAACAAGTCTTCAAGGTGTATGGAGTTGGACTTCCTTTGTCACCGAAGAGGTCAAAGAACTCTGTTTTTGCCAGGGATCTGTTACTCTGTTCATCCAAGACTGTGTACACCTTGATTGTTTTTTCTCTGAAACCTGCTGGATACACCTTGACTAAGCATATCTTGGAGCATGATCTTGAGTGGCCCTGCTCTGTACAGATCTCAGTGCACTTTGAGGTTACTGCTGGCGCTGTACTCTCGCCTTGCTCCCCACCATGATCTTCTTGAGTTGCCAGAACTTCTTGTTTCCATGGTGGTGGTCCCGGGTGCAGTGTTGACAAGTGTTTGTCACTGTTACACTCTGCGCATTGTATTGTTTTTTTTACAGTCTTTTGCAAGATGCTGAATTGAAGCGCAGCATCTGAAACAAATGCAATTGTCTTTAAGATAAGCTTTGCAAAAAGGGGGCGTGTCCTGGCTATGGAGGAGTGAGGACGCGTGTGTCTGCCGCTCCGATCCACCGCCGCACCTAACCTGAGCTACAAGGGAGGATTGCCTGCCGTTTGTCCCCTGACATGTCGCAGAAGAACCGGGCACCCCCGCAGACCCCTCGGGGAGGCGGCTCGAGACAGGGACAGCTCGATTCCTTCCTCGTGGTGCCGACCAGAGGCGGCCGCGAGGCATTCAAGATGGCGCCGGCCGGGAGATCACAGAGCGCTGCCCCAGCCTCGCAGGCCCCGACGACCCGATCCCAGCTGCAACCGAGCTCCCCCGGGCCTACTCCGTCGCTGGTGAGTGACCTGACGGCCCCGATCTCCCCGCACTCGCCCTCCTCTCTCCTGGGCCTCTCTGAGGAGCCTGACCCCCTGGAGGACGCAGACATCAGACGCCATATTTGGGCCCTCCCCACCAAAGCGGACCTAGAGCGCTTTGCAGACCGGGTTGAGAAGGCCCTGAAAGAAGATGTGGCCCAATTAAAGACGGACACTACCCATCTGGGCAATAGGGTAGAAGCCCTGGAGCAGAAGCTGGAAGATGTGCTCCCGGTCATCTCGCAGCTACAGGAGAAATGTTCGGCTCAGAGCCATCAAATTGAGGCCTTGCTGTGTCATTTAGATGACATGGAGAACCGCAGCCTAAGGGCGAATATCAGGATAAGGGGCTTGCCTGAAGCGACCGGAGCAAGGGATATAACCCCTACATTAGAAGACATATTTAAGGACATTTTAGGCCTGCCTGCTACGGCTGTGGTGGAGATTGACCGTGCACATAGAGCACTTAAACCACCGTCGCAAGACGTGAACAACCCGCGTGATGTCATCTGCAAACTCCATAAATACACACTTAAGGACCGTATAATGCAGAAGATGAGAGGTAAAACCCACTACGATTTTGATGGTGCCCGTCTGACATTTTACCAGGACATCTCAAGGCGCACCCTTATGCAGAGAAGGCTGCTGCGACCCCTTTTGGCGGCCTTACAAGACGCAGGCCTGACATACCGCTGGGGTTTCCCCTTCTATCTTCAGGCTACCAAAGATGGCAGAACTGTGACTCTACGCACGAAGGAAATTTTGCCACACTTCCTTTAGTCTCTTGACCTGGACCCGGTGGACTTCCCGGACTGGCGGACGTCGTCGGAGGTCCCTAACCTCGCCCTCCCGCCTTCGGGCCCCTGGCAAACGGCTAAACGCAGGAACCGCAGACGGAGACGGAGTCAACGCCTTTCCGAGTCCTCGCAAGGGCCTGCTCCAGTTGGAGACTGATCCTCCTTTACTTCATCTCCGGCCGGAGATGCTTGATGATTCCTATACCGATGTGCCCATTCCCAACTGTTTGGGCTCCCTGTTGCCTATACCCCTTGGGACTGCCACCTTAGACATTTAGCTCCCTTTCCTCCCATACATACCGCTCCACGCCTGGTGCGGTGGCCGGTGGCGGATGCCCCCTCCTTTCCCTCTTGTTGTGTTAGCCTCGTTCCCCCAGTAGGCTACCCTTTTTTGTTTTTTGGGTACTGATCCCCTTTGGGATCTTGGACTAGGGTCCGGGCCCCCCCTCCGTTAAGGATCGGGGTCCCGGACAGGGTCCATAGTAAATTGGCTAGACTGTTTGGTCTCGACCTTTCCCCCCCTCTCCCTTTATTTTTATTTTTCCTATATTTTTTACTGTTTTTTGCCGTGTTTACTATGCATTTCCTGACTATTGATGCATGTCATTTTGTCTCCACTCCTCCCACTCTTTCATCTGTCCTTTTCTCCCTTTTCCTCCTCTCCTCCCCTTGCCCTTCTCCTACTCCTCTCTCTCCTAGGTGCGTCTTGCTGCTCCGCCTTCCACACCGTGCGCCCCGTATCTATCAGCGACTCCATCCTCTCCGGACACACCTATGGCCACCCTACAGGTAAGCTCTTACAATGTTAGAGGCTTATGCTCCCCCCACAAGCGCAGTAAGCTCTGGTGGGAGTTGAAGAGGCTCAAAACGCAGGTGGTCTTCCTGCAAGAGACCCACTTTACGCCTCAGTCGCTACCCAGGCTCCCTAAACACCTCTTTAGCCAGTGCTTTATTAGTACATCTCCAACCCCTAAATCCAGGGGTACCGCAATAGCTATACACAGGTCATGCCCCTTTCAACCCACTGACACCCGAATAGCCCCCTTAGGCCGCTACGTATTTCTGAAGGGCTCCCTGGCAGGGCACACCTACACGTTCGCATCTATCTATGCCCCTAATGTTAATCAGCTGGGGTTCCTCGACACTATGTTGGAACGTTTGGGCGAGTTTAGAGAGGGCTCCCTGATCCTGGGGGGAGACTTCAATGTCAGCCCTGACCCCTTACTTGACACTTCTCATGCTAGACCCACACACTCCTACGCGTTCCTTAAACACTTCCGTAAGTCCCTCCAATCCCTCCTCCTGACGGATAGCTGGCGAACACTACACCCGTCTGACCGCGACTTTAGCTACTATTCTAAGGTACATGACGTTTACACCCGCATAGATCACCTGTATGTGGACCGGAACTCCCTGGAGCTTTTGAGATCTGCCTCCATAGGACAGATCACCATTTCGGACCATGCGCCGGTGTCGGCGGTCTTTGCCTTACCCTCCGGCTCACGTCGATCCTGGACATGGCGACTGAATGACAACCTATTAGACGACGCGGGGGTGGTGGGAGAAATCGCAGACACTCTGTCCCACTATTTTTCCGAGAATTCCACGGCTGACGTGAGTGAGGGCACGTTGTGGGAGGCCCATAAGGCCGTGATCAGGGGGGCATTGATCTCTCAAGGCTCCCGTCTGAAGCGAGAACGCATGGCGGACTTTCACAGGGTGTACACCGCCCTCCAGAAAGCTGAACTCGACCATAAAACGACAGGGGGCCCAGAGGCACTGCGTACCCTGACGGAACTGCGGGAGTTGTTCCTGCGGCTTCTGGACAGGCAGACACACAAACGTTTCCGCCACATGTCCCATAGGTTCTACGAACATGGGAACAAGTGCAGTCGCATGCTAGCACGGGCGCTCCGGACACAAACGGCGCAGATGCATGTTCACAAATTAAATTCCCCTTCAGGGGCACCGACGGTGCTGTCCTCTAAAATCGCAGCGGGCTTCCGGGAGTACTACGCCGCTTTGTATGATTTGAACCCTGATCTCTCCTCCCCAGCGCGGGCCGCGAAATGTCAGGCGATTTGTGACTACCTTGCCTCGTCGGCATTCCCCTCGCTCACGGACGACCAGTCCTCAGCTTTGGAACAACCAATCACCCTGACAGAACTCAGATCGACGATTGGGTCTCTACCCGCTGGGAAGAGCCCGGGCCCAGACGGGTTTACCAAGGCATACTTTGCGACCTTTCTCTCCCACTTGGAAAACCCACTACTACGCTACTTTAATTCTATAGCGGGGGGTACGGCAATTCCGTCGGAAGCTTTACTAGCCCATATTACCGTGATCCCGAAGGAGGGTAAGGATCCCGCCGCCCCACAGAGTTACCGCCCTATCTCGCTCCTTAACTTAGATGTGAAGATCCTAGCGAAAATATTGGCCAATAGGCTCAAACATCTGTTGCCTGGACTTGTGCACCTTGATCAGACAGGCTTCATCCCAGGCAGGGAGGCGCGGGACAACTCCATACGGGCGGTCCAGCTCATTCACTGGGCCCGCTCTTGTGCAGACCCCCAGCCCTACCTCATCATCTCCACCGATGCCGAAAAGGCATTTGACCGGGTGGACTGGTCGTACCTGCAAGAGGTACTTAAACACTTGGGCTTGGGCCCCCGTATGTTGGCGTCCGTCCTGGCTCTGTACTCTGATCCATGTGCACAGGTGAAGGTGAATGGTACCCTCTCCTCCCGCTTTCCCATCAGGAACGGCACGAGGCAGGGGTGCCCACTTTCGCCCCTCCTCTTTGCTCTGGTACTGGAGCCCCTGCTCCGTACAGTTCGGGCTAATGGTGATATTAGGGGCTTGCAGGTTGGGAATACGGAACATAAACTCTCAGCTTACGCTGACGATGTTCTTTTCCATCTCGCGAACCCGCTGCTCTCGCTGCCGGTCCTGTTGAAAGAACTTAACCACTTTTGCACCCTATCCAATTTCAAAATAAATTTTGACAAATCGGAGATCCTTCCCATTAACCTGACCCCAGACTTAACAAACAGACTCAAGGCTGCCTTTCCCTTCTCGTGGGCCAACACCTCCTTACGCTACCTGGGAGTACGACTCATGGATAGGTACGAAGCCTTGTAGAAGACAAACTTCCCCCCTTTGTTAGCTGCGATTAAAGATGATCTCACTAAGTGGACTCGCACTGCCTTCACCTGGTTTGGCCGGGTGAACGTGGTGAAGATGAACATTCTACCGCGTATCCTTTTCTATTTCCAAATGCTCCCGATTAGATTGCCTAGACTGTTCTTTGATCGCCTCTCTAGCATGCTGACTGAATTTATCTGGAGCGCGCGTAAGCCCCGAATAGCTCTCAAGACGTTAAAGCGCTCTAAGACAGAGGGTGGGCTGGGACTTCCTGACATTAGACGATATTATAGGGCAGTCGCTCTCCAAAGGATACTGAACTGGCGTTTCCACTCTCAATCGAAGCTCTGGGTATCTCTAGAGAAGTGCCTTGCGGGGCGGAACCTATCGTACGCACCGTGGTTACAGCGGGAACACAGAGGCCTATCAGAGACAACCTCCCCATTGACGACCCATGTGCTCGCGCTCTGGGATAGATTAAACGCTTCGCTTAAATTGTCTCCCCCTGTGTCGCCGCTGGCCCCATTGGGTGGCTTCCTTTGGTTCCCTCCGGGGGAACAAATGGCCTTTTTTGGGCCATGGGTGGAGGATGGGAACGCCAGCTGCGGGAACCTCATGAAAGATGGTAAGCTTCTGGACTACGAGACCCTTCCGACGGGAAGACAGGGGCCACGGATGAACTTCTGGCGGTACAGGCAACTACACCACTTTTTTGAAAAACAGGGTCACAGGATAAGAGATCCCTCTTCTGTCACCCCGTCTGAGGGTCTGTTCATTGCTGATGAGCCTACCCCACATCTGGTGTCTGAACTCTACCGTTTGCTGGGGTCTGCTGCCCCTTTGCCCGTGCCCGCCTACATACGGAAATGGGAGAGAGATTTGGATCAGGTCCTTACGGAAGCACAACTGACCCATCTATACCGCCTCACTCATTCTTCCTCTGTGGACTCTAAAACACAAGAGACAAATTTTAAACTATTGTCTCGCTGGTACCGGGTGCCGGCGGACTTAGCGTGTATTTACCCAACTGAGTCCGGGCTGTGTTGGCGTGGGTGCGGGCACAGGGGCACACTCATCCACATATGGTGGAGCTGCCCTCTGATTGAGCCCTTCTGGGCGGACGTTAGAGACCAGATACTGACGATCACCGGGGTTGACATACCCTTCTCTCCGGTGCACTTCCTTCTCCATGTCCCAACAATTCCTCTTAGTCACTATAAGAAAAGTGTAATTCCACACTTACTCAATGCGGCCAGGAGGTTGCTTCCGGTGTACTGGAGGCAGACTAGAGTACCTGGTCGCGAGGATTGGATACGGGCGGTAAGTGACATCGGAGAGGCTGAGAGATGGGTGGCGACCTGTCGCGACCGACAGGATCGACATATGACCGTGTGGGCACCGTGGACAGACTATGTCTCGGACCCTGTTTTTGTCCCCTCTAGCCTAGACGTGGCTTTGCTGGAACTGGCGGAGCCCTCCCTTAAGACTCGCAGGCTGCAAGCTCTAGCTGGGGAGCAACTGGACCCACCAGCACTTGGTTAAGGAGATGGCCGTCCGGCACTGATGTTTGTTGTTGGAGTGGAGCGCGCGGTGTGGAAGCGGACAGGTTTTACTCTTACTGACAAGGTACGCACTCTTCCTTTCTCTACTCCCCCCCCCCCTTTTTTTTCTTTTTTTCTCTTCCCCCCCTCTTCCCCTTTCCCCCCCCTTTCTCCCTACATGTCTTACCTGTGCTCCTTCTTCTTCCCAGACCCTTATCTCCCTCTCACCCTCTCCCCTCCCAGAAGTCCGATCCCCCCTTTTTTGTTGATACAGCTTGTGACCAGTGATGGAATGTTACTCCTTGAGAATGTTGAGTGTGGTGATGGGCTAGTTCGAGCAAATTGCTAGACCTTGGTATACCCCATAGCCCGCCTGGGGGCCCTTGCCGACTCCTGGCCCGGACCTGGAGCTCACTTGGGGGTGGTGGGTGGTTAGTTGGAGGTCTCAGTACCCCCCCCCGCCGCCCCAGATGTGGGCTTCTGGTTCGGTTTTGAGCCCTACGGCTCGCCTGGGTTGGTGGGGCTCTCGCGCGGACCTCCCTCCTGGCTCATATCCGGGCTTGGGGGGTCCGGCGGGGAGTTCTGCTCCTCCCCCTCTGAGATATCACACCTTAGATGCTCGTTCCCACAACATCTTTGATCGTGGCCCATGTGGCCTCCATGTTGCAGAGGGGGGCCGGGCCGGCCGCGGACGACCTTAGGGTGTTGGCTGCTAGACCGGCCCCCCATGATTGAGTTTGAGTCTGACACTGGCGGCCCATACCTGCTCACACAATGTGCATTGTTTGATACATGGCTCCAATGTTTGGCGGCCCTGCGTGGCCAGATCTTTATGTAATAATAACCTGTTGGGTGTATCTGACATTTGGCTTATACGCTCTTCCCCCTCCCCCTTTTATGTTTCTGTTTTCCTTTTAATTTTTCAATTAATACTGATTATACAAAAAAAAAAGATAAGCTTTGCGCTCTTCTATCTACTTCTGAAACTGCAAAATTTTCTTAGTGGATGAGGCTTGTTGTGGATAGGACATATTTTGTCTGGCTCCTCAACTTTCTTCCTTGTGTTGTCTTCCTGATTGGGTGCAGATTCAGGCGGAACTTCTGTCTTCCTTACAGAAACTGTTGCTCTGCGTTCTTTGTAAAGCCCTGGAGGTTTGGAAGCTTGCCATTCTCTTGTTCAGGAAAGCAAAGCTTGGGTCATTGCGTATTTCAGCTTGGTTTTCTATGAATTCAGCGAAGAAGGCGAACGGTGGAAATGCAACTCGATGATCTTTCTTGTATCTTGAAGCTTGAGCTACCCACCTTTCTTGCAAGTTGTAAGGAAGTTTCTCGATTATGGGCTCAACTCCACGTGCTGTATCCAGATATGAGAGACCTGGCAGATATCCACTAGACTTAGCGGCTTCTATTTCTAAGAGTAGGTCTCCCAAACCTCTCAGCTTTTGGTAATCCTTATTTGTTATTCTTGGATAGTTTTCTATCCTTTTCAGCAGAGCATCCTTGATCACTTCAGGTGATCCATAGCATTGTTCTAGTCTTCGCCACACCATTGCAAGTCCTGCTGCTGCTTCATGAACATGTACTCATCTGATCCTTTGGGCTTGCTCAGTGGACTCTGGTCCTAGCCATCTGACAAGTTGGTCAAGCTTTCCTTTCTCTGTCAGATTTAAGTCTTGGGTACCACTCAGGAAAGATGACTTCCAGGCCCAGTAGTTTTCTGGACAGTCATCAAATTTCATGAGACCAGTGCCCACTATCTCACGGTGCATCAGGAATTTTGCCACTTCTATAGCACTTGTTGCGCCTGGCGAATACTTCTCGGGTGTAAACTCAGGGTATGGCTGCGGCTGGTAAGGCTGATGAGGCGCTTGGCTGAATCCACTTTGTTTAGGTGGTTGTTCTCGTCTGTTGTAAGTCTTTCTGCTATAATCCAGACTTGTATTTGCTTGAGGAGAGAGTATGCGAGCATCCGTTTGCACTCTTGGAGGGTTGGCAGATTGGTCTCTGAGCATGCGACCACTTGACTTCCCACTCTGGGATTCTGATTCAGCCTTGCAATGTTGCGTAGTATCAAAGTTGCTTATTGCTGGTGGAGTCAATGAAGACCTAGGTGCGTCATTGGACTGCTGGTCAGTGTACATGGTTGCTTGTGACTGTACGTACTCACAGGTGCGTTGGATTGCGCTGTGGGCTGACATCTGGTTTTCTATGCCATCTAACTGAGCTTCAGCAGCCCCTGTGAAAACTTCTGCCTCGGCTAAGGCTGCTGCAGCGTTTTTCTGCTGTTTGAGTAAGTGTAAAGATGCTTCCACTTCTGCTTTCTTTTTGATTGCTTCTGATTCACTCTTTGCTTTTTCTCTCATCAATTCAGCTTCCTGCTCCGCATAAGAAGCCATGGCGCAAGCTGCCTCTGCTTTTGCTCTTGCCTTAGTCGCTTTGTCGCTAGCCGATGACAGACTGGTGATGCTTGAATGTCTAGAACTAGTACGCTTAGATCTTGCTGAATCGGCGCTAGCTGAAGTCAGATTTGTTTGACTGGATGCTCTAGACTTGATTCTTGGCAAGCTGTGTGTGTCATCCTCCTTATAGGAGCATTGAGGGTTAACTGTCAGAGTGTTGTTCTCTGTGTTCTGCATCTTGATTTAGCTGGCAGCGTAGATAATGATGATGACTGGACACAGGCAGTATCAGTGTTGTAGTGAGTGAGAGAAATTAGTTTCACTTTAGCTTCACTCCACGTGGCTGAAAGGAGTTATTAGTCCTTTTACTGCGGACGACGATTCAAAGCTGTTTAGCTGCTTCTGACAACGTTTTAAAGCCTTTTTACTGTAATGCCTCGGCTGTGTGTGTTGCTTTAGGTACACAGCTTAACATCAAGTATAAACCGAGTCCCAATGAAAGACACGCTGGTTGTTGAACTGATGCAATCTTTACTGAGATATAATGAACAGGAATGTGTACAATAGTGTGTTGATATGGGATGAGATGAGATGATATGTGGTAAAACTGTGAAACAAACATAAAAAGACAAATGTAAGCATGGCTATTCAAGCATCATACATTATACATGGCTAATACAAAATATAGGCCTAACATGTGCTTGCTTACTACACTGAAACACACATTATCTATCTGCAATGTCTAGCATCCCTTTACACAAGCTGAACTAGCAAAACCCCTTTACTCACAGGCTTTGGTGTTCGTCAGGTTTGCAAACTGTAATAGCTTTAAGATGTCTTGTGGAATTGGTCACTACAGTAGCTAGAGCTGGAATGAAACAGGAAATGTCCCAGCAAGCCTTAGACATACAGAGAAGACCCGCCTCTATGCTTCAAGAAAATGGAGGGTCTTAAATAGTGTTGAGCAGAATACGCCATATTCGATTTCGCGATATATCACGAATATATAGTCGAATATTCGAGATATATTCGCTAAATTCGAATATTCGTGATATTTTATCGAAATGAAATGATTGCGAATTTTCGCTATTGCGAATTTTCGCTATTGCGAATGCGAAAATAATTGCGAATTTTCGATAACTGCGGTAGGAGCACTCTGATTGGCTCAGAATATTCTTGATATTTTTTCGAAATTTCGCAAAATGCGAATGCGATATTTACTGCGCAATTTCGACAAATGCTGTAGGAGCACTCTGATTGGCTCAGAATATTTGTGATATTTTACAATACAAAATAATTGCGAATATTCGGCAAATGCGGAAGGAGCACTCTGATTGGCTCAGAATATTCTTGATATTTTACAATACAAAATAATTGCGAATATTCGGCAAATGCGGAAGGAGCACTCTGATTGGCTCAGAATATTCTTGATATTTTACAATACAAAATAATTGCGAATATTCGACAAATGCGGAAGGAGCACTCTGATTGGCTCAGAATATTCTTGATATTTTACAATACAAAATAATTGCGAATATTCGGCAAATGCGGAAGGAGCACTCTGATTGGCTCAGAATATTCTTGATATTTTACAATAGAAAATAAAAAGTGTTTTGCATTGGTGGTGATTCTTTACTCTATCCATCTGTCACAGCCGTTTGTCAATCAAACACCTTGAAGATTGAACACGTTCATGCTGCATGCTTTGGACTTTTTTTCACTTCACATATCAAAGACATTTTTATGAAAGATTATTTTTCTATTATTGGGACTATATTTCTTTATATATTTGTTTCACTGTGTATTTCACAAGTTATTTGCGCTTGCTTATTTTATAATTTGCCCACATGTCTTGTCACTAGACATATTTTTTATTCTTGTAGAGCGACTCCATTTTCTGTCTTGTATTAATTTATGTTGTATAACATTTTTGAGTTGCTGCTGTATTCTCCCCTTTTTTTAAGGTATGCGCAATTTTTTCCTTCTTACAAAAAAAAATAATATCAAACATACAAATATTCATAACAGAAACATACACAAAGCCCCCCCCCTTTTGCATCAGAGACAATCAGAGTTCTCCTACCACAGTTATCGAAAATTCGCAATCATTTTCGCATTCGCATTAGCGAAAATTCGCAATTTTTTTTTTTTCAATTCGGCAACATAAAAGGATCGCCTCAGCTTAGCTACTCGGCCCAGGGTCTCTAATCATACCAGCAATGCTTTTAGACGTCGATAGGATGTGATCTGTTTTAAAAATAAAATTGAAAAAATGCGAATATTCGGAATTGCGAATATTCACCGCGAAATTCGAAATATATCGCGAATACTCGAATATGCCATATTCGAGCCGAATATTCGCAATACGAATATTCGTGAGCAACACTAGTCTTAAAGAAACAGACACTGCTGAGTGCCAAGCATGTAATATATATTGCAAAGGCAGCACATATACAGTGCATGTACAGTTTCTAATACAGTGTGTGCAGTTTCAAACACACTTCAGGTAGTATACACAGTATTTAATACAGTGTAGTGCAGTGTTAAAATAAATATCCATCATGTCCGGAAGGCCTCCAAGGAGAGGCAGAAGCTCACAGGCCACTCAAATAAGGCAAGCAGCCTCTGAAATAATATTTAACAGCAGGGACTGTTCCTGCACCCAACAAGAGTAGAGAAAAAGAAGAAATGGCTGCACATCCAAAGTTTCCAAAAGTTTAATTGCAGATTGTCAAAATACACCAGGTGTTAGTCACATAGAGGTGTTTCACACATCTGATCTGTGCTTAATTATTACCCTAGGCGGGCCGGGGTCTAGCACTCCTACTTGGTTCCAATCAAGGTATTGCACAAGAGGGATTCCTCTTCTTTTGACCCAACAAGAGTAACTGTGAGGGGCTACTGTGTTCTGGCACCACTAACACCTAAGGCCCAATTTTTCAGCAGAGTATATAGTGCAGTCCATGTAGTATATATATTGCAGTTCAGAGTATATAGTGCAGTCCATATAGTATGTATACTGCAGTTCAGAGTATATAGTGCACTCAGTGTAGTATATATAATACAGTGCAGGGTATATAGTGCAGTGTACAATATATAATATAGTGTATTGAAGTGGTTAAGGGGAGCCTTATGACAGAATTAAGAAAAAAACGCATAGGTTCCCCCGTGCATACCAGGCCCTTTTGGCATGGAGTTCACCTTAATATCCATGCCAGACCCGAAGGGCCTGGTATGGACTAGGGAGGGGACCCATGCTGTTTTTTTAAAAGATTTTTTTATGCATATTGCTGGGATCTGGCAATACATTACAACCGTGAGCAATTTTAAATTACATTTTTTCTTTAGAAATTTCATTTTGCTGCAGTACTTTTCTAAACATGGGGGAAATGCGCTACTTAACAGGGAGACTAAGGGGACCCCCAGGAACAATATTTAATGGAATATTTCATGCTTATTGTTTCACTTTAAGCATTCTTAAAATCACTGCACTTTTTATGACAATAACATGTGTATAAGCCTCTAAGATTAGCACTTTTGATTTGTCACGTTAATGTCCCATAGACTTTAAGGCTTCATTTCCACTGGTGTTTTTACAGCCACTGTTGTTAGCCTTTTTTACAGCTTAAAAATGCCTGTCTATGTTTATTTTGTGAGCGTTTTCGCGCGTTTTTGAGTGTTTTTTAAAGTCTGGCGTTTTTACAGCTCTACTCTGGAGCTTCAGAACGCCCTGGCCCTGCGTTTTTTTTACAGCTCAAAAACGCCTATGCCATTTGCAGCTCAAAAACGCCTATGTGGGCATGATGCCATAGAATAACATGGACAGGCGTTTTTAAGCTGTAAAAAACACTCAGAAAAGTGGCTGTAAAAACGCCAGTGGAAATGAAGCCTAACGGTGTTTGCCTGTTTGCACAAATGTTTTGTCTGTTTGCGAGTTCTGGTTTGAACCGAACCAGGGGGTGTTCGGCTCATCCCAAATCATTAACATGCTTTGCTTGCATTCATCTTGTAATATGTGTGTAATATGTTTTTATAAGCAAGAAGGCACCTTTTTCATATATCTGTTGGATTCAGTGCATTCAGTCCCACAAGCCATAAACTGTGTTTTTTATCCTGCAATTCATTAATGTATTGACTAGTGATCAACTGTTAAAAGATAACAGTCCTGTATGAGTTTAGTTAACCTCTGTCCATCCCTCCAACCCATGTGATTCCAGAAAACGAATAGTAAGCAAAGTGTATATTTGATGCCAGTGGTGTAACTAGTGCAAGAAACCACGAAGGACCCCCTGACCCCTGGCTGGGGCCCTTTCCACCAAGCTAAGCCCGGTAGCAGAATTTCAGGTCCTGGTCACAAGTCCACTTGCAACCCTGCTAGTTGCATTACTGGTGTCAGTAGTTTTTTTTTTGTTAGTTTATTATCATTTTTTACCATTTTATTTATTTATTTACAATTTTATTTTTTATCATTTGGTGAAATATCAGGGGTCTAAACAGATCTCTGATATTTCACCTTTGAGAAAAAGAAAGTGGATTTAGGACACCAATCCCTTTTACTTTCATCCTGCAGCTGCTGAATGCCTACAGGAGAGAGAGTAGGAGAAGCAGGCTTCTCTATATGCCCAGTCTCTATATGTCCAGTTGTACCGAGGGGGGTCATTTGGGCCTCCTAGAGCATGGGTCCAGGTTAGTCACAATTACAACCCCCATGATTCCTGTAGTTAAGCCCCTGTTTGGAGCCATCCCTGATGCCTTTCTTGTTCTCAGTTCTAGGTTCTGGAGCAGCAGCGAATGATGTTTGATGGTGTGACCCCACTCTTGCCTTTACATCCTACTAATTCCATGTTAGACATTTAAAGGGTTGAGACTTAGAAAGGAAGGGATACACACATTAATTGTGCTGTAGCTGCCAACCAATCTTGATGTAGTTTTGCAGGCACCAAACCTTAATCCCCTGATCCTGCATGCAGGGGTTGCAAAAATATTTGTGCATCAGTAGGTCTGTTGTGAGTGTTTTGTTCCCTATAGTGGTATGGGAAGTTTATTTTTCTGCAATTGATTTCAAGACTCCCCTTTGCTCCAGCAGCATTTAAAGACAGACTTTTTTTTTAAAGGTATAAACTCACTGCATCTTGGTCTAAATACTTTAAATTGCGCGTTTCTGCTGCTGCTGCTTCTTCTTGTCCCTGTTTTCAAACTATTGTGATTTCTGAATCAAAATGCCAATGCACAGATGTTCCATATTAGATAAGAAGAGTATTAGGAAATTGTAATGTAAAGTATTCACTCTAAGGATGCTATGAAGACCCAAAAAACATAGATAACAAGGTTAAACATATTGGGGCAGATCCACATACATACGCTGCGCCCGCTGTAACTATGTACTGTAAGATAAGCTACGCCGCTGTAACTTACTTGGCTTTTGTTTGAATCTTCAATGAATTTGCACCGTAAGTTACGGCGGCGTAGTGTATCTCTCGCGGAATTCAAATTGGGCGGGTAGGGGGCGTGTTTCATTTAAATGAAGCGCGTCCCCGTGACGATCGAACTGTGCATGCGCCATCCGTAAAAACTCCCAGGGTGCATTGCTCCAAATGTTTTCAACGTGAACGTAAATGGCATCCAGCCCCATTCACGGACGACTTACGCAAACGACATAACATTTTCAAAATTAGACATGGGAACGACGGCCATACTTTAACATTGAGTACGCCACCATATACGCCACCATATAGCAGCTTTAACTATACGCCGGCAAAAGCCGAACGGAAACAACGTAAAAAAATGCGACGGCCGGTCGTACGTTTGTGGATCGTCGGAAATAGCTAATTTGCATACTCGACACGGATTACGATGGGAACGCCACCTAGCGGAAGCCGAAAAATTGCATCCAAGATCCGACGGCGTACGAAGACGTACGCCTGTCGGATCTAACACAGATGCCATCGTATCTTGTTTTGTGGATACCAAAACAAAGATACGACGCGCAAAATTTGAAATTACGCGGCGTATCAAGAGATACACCGGCGTAATTTCTTTGAGGATCTGCCACTGAGTACTCACAATCCTTATACAACCTATTGCCCCCATCATTTACATGCAGAGAAGTTTCCATTCTTGACCTATAAAGAAGTCAATGCTGGAGTTGCCAACCTGATAAGACCATTCTGAACTTTCTCCAGCTGATTAACATTTAGCTATGGCTCACTCAACAAAAATCCCCCATAGAAACCAAAGAAAGACAATGACACAGGGATTATTCAAGACACTGTGGTTATTTAATCAATTTGATGCTGCCCCCTCCTTTTCCAACCATCTGATGTAATGATCAGTGGAGTACCCCCATGGGTAAGTTTGTGCTTTCCAAAGGCTGGAACCAACACCACTAAATAGCTTACAGCTATGCATTTATCCTTTTGCTGCCCTACTCCCATTTGACAGGGATACTAGGTAAGAAAACTAAGAACAGATGCCACAACAAACACATTAAACAAAAGGCAACAGAAGGCAGGAGATCCAACTATGGGGTAGTGGACTATGCAATAAATTTATTTTAGACATTTGTACACTGTAAACATTATGCACAGGGCAACGGTTCTACCCCCTCCCCATTTCATTACTTTCACTTTTAAAAAGGGTTAGAGTCATAAAATAAAAAAAAGCTTTACACAATGAACGAAAAAACCATCATTAAATATAATTGATTCAGTTATAAATATTTTCTGAAATGCTGTTGATTAATTATAGTGTTTTTTCTTAACCAGATGATGCAGCTGTTGGTATGCCATCTTTGATCACTGTCTAAAAAGCTTTCTGCAATGCACAATCCTAAGCACTACTCAAATCAATTATTAGTATTGAGCAGTGACACCACCAGTTACTGCAACAAAACATTCACTATTTCATCAGCTTTCTCAGGATTACAGTGTGTTCTATTTGGTACATATATCTATGTTTATCTCTGTCCAGTTGTACAGCATCTAGAGGTACTGACGTGGTTAAATGTGTCATTTCATACACTACATGCCTGTAGGAGATGCCTTAAATGATACATGCATTTTCTCTTGCGACCAGAGTTTAAAGTGATTTATCGTACTATTGGATGTTCATTGTCCTCCCGACAAATATATACCAGAGTATATCAGGTGCCTTGGCTACCTTTTATGCAACTAATGTCATAATATAAATTTACTGAGGAGTAAGGGTTTTAGCTAATATATTTTACTTCTTAAATTGTTTTCTTTTAACAGATTATTTTAAATTGTCACAACAGGCATGATGACTACAAGGCCTTGTTAACAAACAAAGCCATGTCAGTGATAACTGCCATTGTATTTATTTCTATAGACACATGGGGGCAGATCCACATACATACTCTGCGCCCGTAAAAACTCCCAGGGTGCATTGCTCCAAATGACGTCGTAAGGATGTCATTGTTTTCAATGTGAACGTAAATGGCATCCAGCCCCATTCACGGACGACTTACGCAAACAACGTAAAATTTTCAAAATTAGACGCGGGAATGACGACCATACTTAACATTGAGTACGCCACCATATAGCAGCTTTAACTATACGCCGGAAAAAGCCGAACAGAAACAACGTAAAAAAATGTGACGGCCGGTCGTAGGTTCGTGGATCATCGGAAATAGCTAATTTGCATACTCAACGCGGATTACGACGGGAACGCCACCTAGCAGAAGCCGAAAAATTGCATCTAAGATCCGACGGCGTACGAAGACGTACGCCTGTTGGATCTAACACAGATGCTGTCGTATCTTGTTTTGTGGATACCAAAACAAAGATATGACGCGCAAAATTTGAAATTACGCGGCGTATCAAGAGATACGCCGGCGTAATTTCGTTGAGGATCTGCCCATTGAAGTGCACATGGCATTAAATACAATTTTAAAAGGCTTTTGCAAAAAGTAAGGTAACATAATAAAAAAAAAATAACGGAAAATTGTTATCAATACTTACTGTAATTTTCCTTTCCTGGCCTGTCCTCACGTCAGCACACAATGGGTTAATCCCTACCTCCGGTCCTCCAGTACCACCTTCTTATTAGCTGATAAATAGGGGGCCCCTCCTCCCTTGCCCTTGTTCCACTTAACTGGTGGACGACAGGCTTATAGGAAGGGAAAAGAACTGTGCTGACATGAGGACAGGCCAGGAAAGGAAAATGACAGTAAATATTGATAACAATTCTCCGTTTTCCTGGCCAGCCTCACGTCAGCACACAATGGGATTTAATTTAGCTCATCTAGGGTGGTAAAATAAATATAAGACTCAAACAATTGAAAATGTTGCTTTAGTGAATATTTTGTTTTGAATAGAATGGGATTCTGCGCAACCTCTCACACAGACATGGTAAGTGAAAAAATGAATAAATAAACAAGTCAATATAACAAGAGAGCTAACAAGCTCAATGTGGATGAAGTAAAAAAGTGAATGCAATAATAAATAGATATATATCACAAGAGAGCTCGCAAGCTCAATATGTGGACAAAGCAAATGAAAGTGCAAAAAAGTCCCAAAAATTTGAATATATAAGTGAAGATGTCACAGATAGCAACATAAAATATTACAGTGACAATGTGCCAAATAGTACTATATTGAATAAAATAAAGAAGCTGCCAGATGGGAACTGCTGATGTTGCTGAATTCCACTTAATCAGAAAAAGGTTGTTGACTGATGTATATACACATCCCTCCCTGGGCTCCCAGGACTCTTACCTCCAGGTTAATAATAAGGGGCATCCAGTAAAGCCTCAGTGGAAGTCCTCTATGGATGATCTCCAACCAATCCTCCTAAACAGCAGATCCACGTTCCTCAGATAATCCAGGCAATGCTCAGAGTTGGAAAAGGGGGAACAAAAGGAGGCTCCAATCGTGAAATACAGTAAGACTCAGGGATATTTATTGAAAAGACCTGTGCTTACATCAAAAACGAAAAAAACGTGCAGCAAATTTAAAAACGAGCGGCGTCCACAGCGCCAGCTTACGTCACTACAGGTGTATGTCCGTCCGTCCAATCCCTCAGGAGGGATTGGACGGACGGACGTACACCTGGAGTGACGTAAGCTGGCGCTGTGGACGCCGCTCTTTCCAAAACGTCATCTAGGTAGTGGAAGATCTTTATGCCCCACAAATGTATAACGGCGATGATAGCTGGCAAGATCTTGGAGAGACTTGAGGTGCTGTGCTGATCCTGAAGGGTAGACAGAATTGGAAATGGTCTTCCCGTACCATGAATCGCCAGTCCCCATGCAATGGGGTAAATGATCTTGGAGGTCTGCAGTTGGGAAGGCTTCTCTCCCTCTGCAGTCCTGCCAGGTAAAGGAGATTGGCCCATGCGTTTATACCAGCATGATAGAAGATGTCTTGCCAAGCTCAGGGTGCATTTTGAGCTTGCATGCAGTCTGCAGTGGCAGAGAAATGAAATTGCACAGGTTACCTCACAAGTATGTAGCTGTGCAAAATTCTGAGGCCTATTAAGGCAGCTATAACAGAACGTATGCTGCCAAATATCCACGCAACAAGCAACACCCCTAACGATCGAGTGTAAATCGCTCATTCATGAAGGATGTTTTTTTCCCATACTGGCAGAGCGTAAATCGCTCGTTCATGAAGGATGGTCTTTTCCCATACTGGCAGAGCGTAAATCACTCGTTCATGAAGGATGGTCCTTTGCTATACTGGCAGAGCGTAAATCGCTCGTTCATGAAGGATGGTCTTTTCCCATACTGGCAAAGCGTAAATCGCTCATTCATGAAGGATGGTCTTTTCCCATACTGGCAGAGCGTAAATCGCTTGTTCATGAAGGATGGTCTTTTCCCATACTGGCAGAGTGTAAATCGCTCCTTCTTGAAGGATGGTCCTTTGCCATACTGGCAGAGCATAAATTGCTCGTTGATGAAGGATGACCGAGACCTTGTCAGAAGACCAATTTACAGCAACAAGTTCTCTGAACTTTATCCAAATAAGATGGCTGACGTATGTTTATGCATTGCACTTCCAGGGTGGATTCTGCCCTCTAGTGTCTGGAACAGCAAATGTCTTCCAGAGATCCTATGGATAAAAAAAAATGGACTTGTTCACACCGGATGCAGTCCAGTGCATTTTTTATTCTGCATCAAGAAACGCATAAACAGTTGCAATTTTGATTCTATTTACTTAGTTCACACCAGTACAGCTCATTCTAGTGCAGTCAACAAAAGTAGAATGTTGCCTTGTTTCTGTATGGAACACATCTGGAAAGTGGCAAAAAATGCATCAAAAACACTCATGCAGAAACACATCTGGAACATAGTAATTGTGGCAATCTGGCCATCAGACTTGCACCAAACCTATGCAGTGACAGGTTTTACCTACCAATCAGCAACAGAGAAAAACTTGCTATATATATATACTTCAGGAGTGGTATTGCATTCAACACAGGAAATTACAAGATTTGGCATAGTTTCCAGAAAGAGTTGAATCTAGCAATTGACTTCTGGCTGATGCTTTTGGTAGACCTGTTACAAGTGCTGGCACACTTAGTCACTGCTATGAGAGCCTTATGGCTATGCCACTGGAGGGCAGGCTGAACCTCTACACAAGCCTTCAACCTTTCTTATAATGGGAGGTTATTTTTTGGCCAAACACTGAACAAAGCAATTAAGCGAATGACAAGAGGAAAAGTTCAGGCGGCGGTGGCCACAGACTAGTAAGAGGAAGCCGCCATCCTTCATTCAAGCCCACCAAACTTCAGAAGGTGCAGGCTGCAGATTTAACAGATCACAGTGGAGAATTCCAAAGTTGACCACTTAATTCATCCACTTTATGTTCACCAAATCTCCGGAAGAGAATACTGCTACAAGGCCATCATGACAGTGATGCCAGAAACATAGAATCATCTGTGGATCTGCACATCAGAGTTTTCCAGGGGCAGATGGCGCTAAACATGCCCAGCAGCGGCCCTCATCAGGACAGGCTCTTGTCGTGTTAGGTTCTGCCGCCATCGCGGTCTGATCAGCTTTGCGGCCTGGACTGGCCATTTATTGGGATCTATGTACTGTGCGTGACCCAGACGCAGATTTTGAACGGTGGCAGGACTTTTTCTTCCGCAAATGTCTTGTTTTAGGGCTTCTGCTCCTATAAAGACAAAACACCTCCTGGTGTCGCACTCTTTTGTTTTGTGGCCCCCATAGACCCCCTCCTACCTTTCCGATGATCTTCGTACATTTTGGGGCTGTGGTGAGCTCATGCTGTATTGATGAAAGACGGGATATAGCCAATAAGCTTTTTTTTTTTGTAATTTTACCTTGCATTGGTAACGGAATCTCTCAGGGTGGCAGTGGATTTGTGAGAATATCTGAGCAGGTGTGAACAAATGAGGTTAATCATTTAGTGGAGACAGCCTAGTGCACACTGACACAGCCCAGCCACCCCTCCCTCTCTGTGAAGGAGACTCTTCTTACTAGCTGTAGCAAACAGCACAGAATCCTCTGTCTCTCTAAGTTTTATATTCAGGCTATACCTGACACCCGCACAACAGAAAAACACAGGGAAGGCAGCCAGCGCGCTCCTAAGGTGTGGATATTTAGAGAGCATGATAATACAGCAGCACCACAGCCCAGGAAATGGTAAGCTCTTTAAGCCTTAATCTGCCCGCATAGCTCCTGCACATAGAGCTTCCAGTGTAAGAAAAAGATACTACCTTTATTATTCTGGACCTTCCAGTCCCAGGAGAGGCTTGAACCTGGGTGGGTTGATCGGCAGGGTTATTTCTTTCTTGTCTGCAGCTTCTTTCTTTCAGCGAGTCAGCGTGTCTGGTGGTCTGGAGTCGGACCAAAAAAAAGGAACAAGGGCAAGGGAGGAGGGGCCCCCTATTTATCAGCTAATAAGAAGGTGGTACTGGAGGACCAGAGGTAGGGATTAACCCATTGTGTGCTGACGTGAGGCTGGCCAGGAAAAAAGATTACAATAAAGAAATATAAAAAAATCAAATACCCCTGTACCTTTTGGGAGCCATATAAAGCTCATTGTACAATTAAAAATGCTCAAATTTCACCTTCCCTACCACCTCAAATACATTTGGTCAAATTTCATCAAAATGTCCAGATTTTCACTGTAAATTTGGTGAAACAAAATGTATGTGAAGCTGACTCTAACTTTGGGAGTGATTTGGAGTGGCGGTTGGATGAAATCATGGATTTCAGAGAAGGGCTACTGAACATCTCAGAAGTGCACTGGGCACTGGAAGATTTGGAGTTTCTGGCCGTTCAGGAATGGGAGCTGGAGATTGCCTACAGATGGCTGCTAGACTCTGCTCAGCACCAGGGCTGGGCTCCCTTTGCCTGGCACTATCAGGAAATACCAGTGGACAACGCTGAAATCTTGGCTGAAGAATCGGCAATGTGGCAGAGTAACAGTGTGCTTTGCCAACCTGCCCCCGCAGCTATGGACGCAGAGGTCTTATGGCGGATGCAGCAAGTGCTGACTGACCTTGATGATCCTGTTTCTGCATGGGATGATCTTGGAGGGAGGAATGTGCCTGTCCAGCAGTATGCCAGAGAATCGGCAGTGGAAAATCTGGATATTGCCATCCCCAAAGATGAAGTGCTGACAGCAGTGCAGAGTACTGCTAACCTCTGCCTAGCACTGATAGCATCTTCTGGGTTCCACAGACAGGAGATGGTGAACCTCTATCCCCAGACACCAGTTGCAGAGACAGGGAATTTGATAGACTTTTTTGCTGAGGAAGAACAACCTGATGAGCCTCCAGCAGAAGAGCTGGTATCAGGGCCACACTTCACTATGCTCTGCCCATCACCAACAGCAGTATCTGTGGAGTTGCAAGGAACTTCCCCAGCTAAAGCGCTGGTCACCGGACAGAGGGTTCAAGACCTCTGCCCCACCCCTGTGGCAGTTCCGGAGGCTCAGGGTGAGAAGGTGACGATCACTTCCCAGCAGCAGATACAGGGGGAGAAGGGAGAGGAGGTGTTCATCGTCCCTCCCCAACAGTTGGCCTGGGTGGAGAATGCAGTCTTTCCCCCCCAGCAAAGACCCATGCAACTGGAAGACAGTACCACAGACATGGACAACGGTTAGCTGGAGCGGATGATGTTGAGTCCCCAGCAGAAGTGCTGGCAAAAGGGCAGAGTGCCGCTGGCTCCTGCCTAGCACATACAGTGTCTCTACAGCTTCAGGAAGCTGGGGCGGTCAGCCCCTCTGCCCAGCAGCAGACCAAGCCCCGGAATGTTAAAAAAACACCCAGCTGAAGCGCTGGCAGCCGGACAGAGAGTAAATTACCTCTGCCCCACACCTACTGGTGTCAACTAAGCCTTGCAGCCAAGATTGGAGGTCATGCGGACAGACTATGTGAGTTCACTTTGTCCGACTAACGCATGTCCAGACCAGGTGGAGGTCTGGGACCTTGTTAGTCGACTTTTGATGGGGGAGAAATGTGACAGACTAGGACCCTCTTATGTCTAAAATCATCCTATGTCCACTAGGGGCATAGGATGACTGAGGAATGATATCTTGGACTACATGAGATGGGATTATTATGCAATTATTATCCACAATATATTCCAGGATATCTGTAAAGAACTATTTACTGTTGTTGATTCTGACACCCCACATTTAAAGTGCACAATGATGTGCACTGAATGGTGTAGATTCAATTTTTAATTTTCCTTTTTGCTGTTTTGTAATTATTGTTGTTTTGTTTCTTTCTCTATGTATTTTCTTTAACTCTTTTTGAGTCATTTTTTGTTACTATCAAAATAACTCTTAATTTTGATGGAAAATAAAAATCACCAACTCCTGGTAACTACTGTATATATGATGTAATTATTTAGCAAGAATTTTGCAGATTCCTACCTGTTTTTGTGCCATAGGATGAACTCCTATAATAATATAATCAGGTCCAGTGTTGTGCTAAAAAAACATTACACCTTGCAGCACCCGTTTAGATGTGCTGGACTGTATCCATGCATTTAACAACAACAATTTAGAGCAGTATAAAGGTATTGCTTCTAATTTGACCTCAAATTCTCATTCTCAACTTCTGGTAAAAGCATTTAGCTCATTACAAAAAACTGACTAAAAATGTAATTGGTTGCAAGGACAGTTTACGTAACAATTATAAATGTTACATCAACTTAAAAAAAAAACAAGAAGAATTTTCCCTTGGTGTGGTTTTAGTTAAATTTTTAGGAAGGCAACTCCAATAATTACAAGGACCATTCGGCTAAGCAAATCATGTGAGTTCCAGATTAACACTACCTAGAAGATCACAGGTTGCTTATCCTAACTTACTGCATGACATAAATTCACTAACTGTAGATGTTTTCTAGCACAACTTAGAGAAAACAAAATGTTTTCTGCTACTTATCTTAGAACTGCAGAGAAGTTACTGAGGCAGGAGACTTAACTAAATTGCTTTATAATTACGTTTATGAAAAATGAAGCCATCCGAGCATCACCTGTAAGGGAAATCTGTTGTTAAAATGCAGCATTTAACCCTGGCACTTTGGCAGATGCACAACCCAAGTGCCAGGCATTAATTAAACAATTTATGTTTGCAATCCACATGGGTATGGATTGCTTTGCTAATTAAAACAATATTAACTCCTTATATTCTTGCTATTTATCAGGCAGTGGCCTACCTACAACTGACATAGGCCCAAAGCCCATTACCCATTTTATAGGCAATTCCCGACTGTGACCCATGTCACATTACCATTAAACATACATAATGGCTTCTTCTGACTGCATTTTACAGCAACACCATATACATTTTTGAATGTGATATTCTTTCCACAAGTGATTTGACAATTACATGTGTAGTATAGTTAAGGCAGACAAGCTGTACAACCTTCATCACAGTTACATGGTATATTGGGGCTGCAGTTTTGTCTCTCCCTGTGATGTGGCAGTTTGGATGGTATGCAGAGCACACCGCCATCTTGCCTTGTGCTATAAGCACACACTTCATCTTAGTGAAATAATCCATCTTTAAGCTAAAAGGTTCACTCACCATGCATTCGGTCTGCCATTCATACAATAAGACACCATTGACCCCAGCTTGTTCTCATGTCGGCATCATCACAAGACTGCCTGCCGACGCCCACATGGAGTTCTTTTTTTAGAACAAAAGCCTTGATGGACCACAGCTGATTGGAGGAGATCACAGCATGTGACCATAGGAAGTGACCATAGGAAGTGATGTCACAGCATGTGACCAACTCCATGGGAAGCCAGGACACAGCATGGGGGCTCGACACAGCAAATGCCCATATATGGATGGGACAATAATACAACATAATACAACAACAGCATGATACAATAACGATACAGTAATAATAACAATACGATACAGTAATAAATCAATAACCAATGAACACAGTTCCTGATGAGGGGAACTTATCTGCAGGTGTATGCTAACATCACAAAACAGTGTTGATCAGGCACCGAGAGATGACAAAAAAGCATATATCCGCTAAACCGACAATGCATTTGCAGAGTGAACGCATCCCACAGGCAGATATCTGTGCATGACACAGGGGCCCTTTCACCGGCCGACACCCCCACTCCACAAACACTCTTCTCCAAATCAGGAAGGTAATCTCAACCAGTCTCACTCCGCCCCAGTCAGCTCTTTAGAGCGGGCTGCGGGAGAACCAACAATGGGTGACACTATGACAATACATATTAAATACATCTTCATTAAATTTCCACAACACCTGTTCCACACTTAAATCAATTCAATGCTGTAACTGTACTGTCAAAATTAAAGCACAAAAAAAGTGAAGAAAGGTGCATGTATGTACCTTTGTTCTTTATAACTCAACTCCACCAAAACCAATTCTCAATTTTGGGTGGACACTGATAAGTTACCATAAGCTAATTCTCTGTTCCCAAAATCTATTTAGAAAATCCTGATCCTAGATGGCTACAGTATGTTTACTTCAATAAGGCAATGAAAATGTTGCTCTTGCAACTAGAATTATAAATGATCTATTTGAAATATAGAGAATCCACTATAGAAGACTGAATCATGATTCAGATTTCAAAAAAGCAATGACATTGGGGAGGATCTCCAATTCTGGTGTGGATATTTCACACTGGAATTTCAAATTTTAAAACATATAACAAATTAGCATGGAAGTTTAAGAGAGCTTACTATGGTTTTATGTCAAACTAATATTATTTTTTTTATGTATAGATTATCAAGCTGATGTGTTATGTACATTTTTTTTTCTGACACAGACAACTCAGAGCATTATACGTTTTTTTTTTTCTAAAAAGCCTGTCGATGTCTAAACCTGGGCTAGAGCTTGCGTGTATACATTTCAGCTTTGATTTCTGAGCTCTGTGGACAACAGGCTTCTTTTCCTAGAGGGATGAAGGTATCCTTGGAAAACATGTAAAAACATGTTAAGAGGTCCACCTGTTGGCTGTATACACAGTATTATCATATGCAATATTTCATATGTACCTGATTGAAGGACAAATATGTGTGTATATACAAATATGTATATAAACAAAAATTATATATTTACGGTATATACAGTATACGTTTTGCTTTAATTCACAGCTATAGTGTAATGGGGGTGAACCTCAATGGGGTTCAGGCTGAATACTGCTGTTCCAAAATTATTTGTGTGGAGATGCCTGAACGCGGGCGCAAACACACTGGACATCTGTACAGTACAGTTACTTCCTTATCTCTAATTTATTACAGGCAGTGCCAAGCTCTTTTACACACAGCACGATAAAGCATACGTCACTATTATGCAAATGTTATCAGTCTAAAAGGCACATCTGGTTGGCTGAAGTTTGCTCCTCACTTGTTCAATCTTCTCATTTCCTCATTCTTCCAATGCATGGGTAGTAGGGGGTAGGCGCCATCTTTAGCTTCAGTGATCTCGATGGGTGGGGGTGTTACTAGAGACCATTTTGAGTAAGGACTTTATTAAAGCAGTTTACATATATATACAAAGTAGAATATAGACTTTATGGTATAGAAAAGATGCATAGAAACATGTATACACAGAAGAAAATAGGCATTTTTATGATTATCACAATCCTTCACAGTCCCCCCTAAAATGGCTATTTTCCTGTCCCTCATACTAAAGGTCCTACTCACCTGGTCCATCCTCCTCAGCAATTCTTTTAGGCTGTATATAGAGATGGGAAGTAACTAGTTCACTACCCCCCTCGACACAGCTTAGAGAAGGGCAGTCAGGTGCTACCTATCCCTATAACCCTATAGGATCGTGAGATTATGGACAGGGTGTGACTGTAAAGGGGTGAAGGGTCAAACGGACAAGGTACTATGTCACACTAATCAATGGTCAAGGTGGCCACATGTGTGCTTGAAAAGTTATACCAAAATGTAATTATGTTATCTTTTGGTATTGCTTTATCTTACCGTTAACCAAGACACAATAGAAAAAAAAATGTTAACAACGATAGAGCACATGCAAATGACAAAACACTGAAGGCAAATTTCAGAAATGGTGTAGAAGACATAACATTTTCAGCTTTGGAAGACTTGCTATTTCAATGTCTTTGGAGATCACAATGCTAACAAGTGACATAGATGAGCAGCTTTTCAAACAGAGATGTATTGACTATTACTTGCTCTTAACACCTCTGTGAATTCTATTTTATGGTTCTATTTTCTATTTTATGGTTCTTTACCCATTTTGTCATCCCTTCCTTTCTTCTATTTTCCTTAGCCCAAGAATAAGATTGTTTTTGAATTTTTGTTTAGGCCTGTAAAATACTCGTTTAAGTGTATAACAAAACCATTAGTAAAACTGTATGTTACTTATAGTGAGGTGGCAATCTGAGCATTGATTTGTATACCAAGTATTTTTTCTGTTCTTCTGTGTTGTAAATATCCAACTGGCTGAATATTGGTCATAATAATTTCAAATGTCAGTTCCATACAGACTGTTGCAAAGTTTTAGGCAAGTGTGAAAAAATTTCGTAAAATAAGAATGTTTTCAAATATATATATATATATATATATATATATATATATATATATATATATATATATATATATATATATATATATATATATATATATATATATATTATAGTTGTTTATTTTTATTGGTTTACAAAATGCAAAGTAAGCGAACAGAAGAAGAAACTAAATCAAATCAACATTTGGTTTGACTACCCTTCAGGTTTTGGGATTTTGAAGGATTATAGTCAGCTGTATGATTTATTATACCAAGCAGGTGTTAATGATTATCAATTTCTTATGTAGGTTGAAACACAGTCATTAACTTAAACAGAAACAGCTGTGTAGAAGGCTTAAAACTGGGTGAGGAATGGCCAAACTGCTGGTTGGTTGTGGAGGTTGTGGAAGACAGTTTCATGTCACAGGTCATACACCATGGCAAGACTGAGCACAGCAAAAAGACACAAGGTAGCTATACTGCATCAGCAAGGAGATGTTGAAGCTCTTTTGAAGAAGCACAAAAAAACAACACTGAGGACTGTAAACACAGTGGTTGACCAAGGAAACCTAAGAATGCTTAATTCCCCTCGACAGAAGATGTCCAGCAGTGCCATCAACACAGAACTGCAGCACAAAACCAGTGGGACCCAGGTACACCCATCTACTGTCTCGAGAAGTCTGGCCAGAAGTGGTCTCCATGGAAGAATTGCAATGATCCCAAACATACAGCCAATTTCATTAAGAACTATCTTTAGCATAAAGAAGAACAAGGAGCCTTGGAAGTGATAGTTTGGGCCTCACAAAGGCCTGGTCTCAAAATCGTTGAGTCTGTCTGGGATCACATAAAGATACATAAGGATTTGAGGCAACCTACATCCACAGAAAATCTGTGGTTAGTTTTCCAAGATGTTTGGAACAATTTACTTGCTGAGTTACTAAAAAAACTTTGCAAGTGTACCTAGAAGAATTCATGCTGTTTTGAAGGCAAAGAGTGGTAACACAAAATATTGATTTGATTTGGATTGCTCTCTGTTCATTTGCTTTCATTTCCATTTTGTTAATTGATAACACATAAACTATTAGCTCCTCTGTTTGTGAAAGCATTCATAACCATTTCAAGTCTAGACACTTTCACCCCCTTCCAGTCCAAGTCAATTTTCAGTGTTGTCACATTTTAAGTGCTTATTACTCCGACATGCAACATTGTACCCAAATTAATTAGGGTTAGGGGTAGGGATAGGGTTTCCCATTGAACAATAAGGCTAGGACTCAGGAATTGAAACAGGGACCTCCCCCAGAGGTCAAAGGTCAGAAGGTGGGTTCCCAGAGGTCAAAGGTCACGAGGCGTGGCTCACCAACCCCCACCAAAGTGTACCACCTACCCCAACTAAGTCGGGGAATGAACAAGTCACGGAATGAACAAGTCGGGGAATGAACAAGTCGGGGAAAGTGTAGTCTTTGTTATAACATTTTGCAAATAAATACTCTTTCTTCATAAATTTATCCCAGAAATCGGGAGTGACGAGTTATGTCGTCACTTCCGGTTTCAGCTCTTTGTTTACCTGGTCAACAGCAGCCAGGGAAACAGCCGATTAGACACATGGGAGGCAAGAGGAGATATTTAGACCCCAGATCTCCCCATAAAGAGGACCTGTCGCGGCTCTTGCTATTACAAGGGATGTTGTTAATTTCATATAAAAAGAAAGTGTAAAAAATCTATATACATTTTTTATAAAATAAATAATAAAATATATAAAAAAAGTTTAAAGCACCCCCATCCCACTGTGCTTATGCGCTAATGTGATCGCATAGGTTACTCCCGCACACATATGTAAATGGTGATCGTACCACACATGTGAGGTATTGTCACGAACGTCATAGTGAGAGTAGCAATTTTAGCACCAGACCTCATGTGAAACTCTAAACTGGTAACCTGTAAAGGCGTCTAAAGTATCATCTTTGGATAATTTTAAGCACTGTAGTTTGCCACCATTCCCACCATTTAACGGGCAGATATAATTTTAAAGCATGACATGTTAGGTATCTGTTTACCCGAGGTCTCTACATAAAAAGGACCTATCATGCTTATTGCTATCACAAGGGATTTTGAAAAAAAAATAATAATACGGTGTAAAACAATACATTTAGATAAAACAAATAATAAAAAAAAAACATAAAAAAAAATGAAAGAGCCCCTGTATCCCTGTGCTTACTCCGAAAATCCGAATGCACATGTTGGTCTCGCACTTGTGAGGTATCGCCACAAATTTTATAATTCTAGCACCAGACCTCTCATGTAACCTTAAACTGGTGACCTGTAAAGGCTTTTAAATTGTTGCCTATGGAGATACTAAGTACTCAGAGATACTAAGTACCGTAGTATGTTGCTATTCCATGGGCACACACTGGCCCAGATTCACGTAGGAGATACGACGGCGTATCTCCAGATACGCCGTCGTATCTCTGAGTCTGAGGCGTCGTACCTTGGCGCCTGATTCAAAGAATCAGATACGCCAGAATTTTTCTAAGATACGACCAGCGTAAGTCGCCTAGGTCGTCGTATCTTAACTGCATATTTATGCTGGCCGCTAGGCTGATTTACACTTAGAATATGTAAATCAGCTAGATACGCCAATTCACGAACGTACGCCCGGCCGTCGCATTACAAATACGCCATTTACGTTAGGCTTTTTCCGGTGTAAAGTTACCCCTGCTATATGAGGCGCAGCCAATGTTAAGTATGGACGTCGGGCCAGCGTCAAATTTTCCGTCGATTACATAATTTGCGTAAGTCAATCGCGAATAGGGCTGTGCGTCATTTACGAAAGCATTGGCTTTTTGCGGGTTAATTTGGAGCATGCGCACTGGGATACTTTCACGGACGGCGCATGCGCCGTTCGTAAAAAGCGTCATTTACGTGGGGTCACAATACATTATCATAAAACACACCCACATGTTCCATATTTGAATTAGGCGGGCTTACGCCGGCCTATTTACGCTACGCCGCCGCAACTTTGCTTTGAGAATACTGCACTTGCCTGTCAAAGTTGCGGAGGCGTAGCGTAAATAGGATACGTTACGCCCGCTCAGAAATACGCACTCCCTGCGTGAATCTGGCCCAGTGTTTTAAAGCATTATTTGTTAGCATAACATTATCTTTTATATTTTAACAAACAATAAGGGATTATACTGTATTGTGGTTGTGTGCAGTAAAATGTATTAAAGCGTAATTCTCTAGAAAAAATAATTGTGTTTCTTTTATATTGTGATTGCTTTTACAGTCATGATGGCTATAAAAGCAATAATTTCTCTCTCTCTCTGGCTGCATTCCTGCAGCCATTGAGAAATACTGTGAGAGCTGTAATGTCTGGTCCCTGCAATATGGATGAAAATCATTGAGAAAAATAGCATGGGTAGGGACCCCCCAGGTCATTACAAGCTCCTTTGGCCCTTTATACTTTGAACAGCAGTATACAGGCAATGCAAACAAGACATGGACTGTAGGTTTGTTGTTAAGTAGAATCTGTTTGTAATTTTGAACTGTTACTTTTTTAAAGTGTAGCTTCAGCCATAAAATATATGTTTAAGCTTTTCTGAAAACATAGACAAGGGTTATCACCCCTGTAACATTTGTTTTGCTGCCTGTGTGCATCTGTTCAGAAGATTTCAATTCACATTCTGTCCCAATGACAAATGATTTTTTGAAAATGTGTTTTTTTTTTGTGAAACAAGGATTGGTGATAAAGCATCAGTGGACAGGAGACACCTCTTACAGAAGAGAATTTCCCTTCCTAGGGTTAGATTTCCTCTCACTTCCTGTTGTCTCCTTCCGTTTGCAAGTAGGGTGACCTATTGACCTAAAGTGTGAACTATTATATCAAGAATTGTAATTACATGCCATTGTTGAACAGTGGTAGAAAAATTGGGCCTTTGGTGCTGGCGCTGGTGCCACAACACTGTAAGTCCTCACAGTTACTCTTGGTGGGCGCAGGAATGGGCCCTGCTGTGAAATATTAGATCAATAATTGTAATTACATGCCTCTGTTGAACAGGGGCAGAACAATTGGGCCTTAGGCACTGGTGCTGGTGCCACAACACTGCAACACCTAAGAGATACCCTTGGTGGGCACAGGAATGGGCCCTGCTGTGAAATATTAGATTAAGAATTGTAATTACATGCCCCTGTTGAAAAGGGGCAGAAAAATTGGGCCTTTGTTGGTGGTGGTGCTGGTGCCACAACTCTGTAAGCCCTCACAGTTACTCTTGGTGGGCACGGGAATGGGCCCTGCTGTGAAATATTAGATCAAGAATTGTAATTACATGCCCCTGTTGAACAGGGGCAGAAAAATTGGGCCTTTGTTGGTGGTGGTGCTGGTGCCACAACACTGCAACCCCTCACAGATACTCTAGTTGGAGCGCAGGAATGAGCCCGCTGCAAAGTATTGCATCAAAAAAATTTAATTACATGCCCCTGTTAAACAGGGGCAGAAAAATTGGGCCTTAGGCACTGGTGCTGGTGCCACAACACTGCAACCCCTCACAGATACTCTAGTTGGAGCGCAGGAATGAGCCCGCTGCAAAGTATTGCTTCAAAAATTGTAATTACACGCCCCTGTTAAACAGGGGCAGAAGAATTGGGCCTTAGGCACTGGTGGCGGCGCCCAGAACTAAAAATGTTCTTACAAGCTATCAGCATGATCATTGAGGAGGAAAAGGATAGTCACTCAGCATAACAGGATAGTCACTCAGCATCAGCATAGGCCGTCATGAAGGGATCTGACATTTAAAAAAAAAATATTCAGTTACATCAGCATCAGGTGCGTGGTAGCTGGTGGTGATCCAAGCCTGATTCATTTTTATGAAGGTCAGTCGATCGACCGAGTCGTTGGAGACGCACGCTATATGCCAGCTTCCCCAGCGTGGAACCATTTCTCCACATTTACAACGCCGAACAGCCTCAGTGCCGGGGACAGGCATCAACAAGAGTAAGGGGCCATTTGGCGCTGTATGTTTTTATAGCTTCTTAATAAAACGTTATTATACTATGGCGGTCCTCTCTTTTCTCGGTTTTGCTACATGGTAATGGAGTCTGGCTGAATCAAGGGATTAAGAGCCGTGCATGAAGTCCAAGGCTTGTGATACATGCTGTTTTTGACCACTTTTTAAGTAAACAGGTCAACACCATTTGGTAAGGTGCCATCCTTGAGCACATTTGGGGTGATCTTCTGTTTTGGTGGAGGTGGAAATCTTGTATAGTGAATTTGAATCGATCTTCAGGCACAAGCTTTACTGAGCACCAGCACTTTATTTATGGACTTTTTTGCACATTTTGCAAATTTTTTAACTATTTTGTTTATTTATTATTATCAATAACCACATGGTTTTGGTGGTTATTCAGGTTATCACTCACATTGTTTGTTATGGTTTATTTTATGTAATTTATTGTTGGTTACGATTGCAATCATCTTGCACTATTCTATGAATATTTAGCTTTGTTTAAACACTTGTAGCGCCCCCTAGTTCTCATGTTTACCCAATATTGTTTCAGTTCACTTAGCCCACAGGCGTTCACCTGACAGCAAACAACCTTGTATTCTGTGGCTGGTGGTACATTAGGCATTCACCGGATACAGAAGAAAGTGTCGGCCATTACAGGCCCCAAAAATTAGCCCACGGCCACAGGAGTTCACCGGACAGCAAACAACTTTGTACTCTGTGGCTGGTGGTACATTAGGCATTCAACGGATACAGAAGTAAGTGTCAGCCATTACAGGCCCCAAAAATTAGCCCACGGCCACAGGCGTTCACCGGACAACAAACAACTTTGTATTCTGTGGCTGGTGGTACATTAGGCATTCAACAGATATAGAAGTAAGTGTCAGCCATTACAGGCCCCATAAATTAGCACACGGCCACAGGCATTCACCAGACAGCAAACAACCTTGTTATGTGTTGGCCAGTACAGGCCCAAAACATTAGCCCACAGGCGTTCACCTGAATTTGAATGAAACATGGTCTACTGGTCACATGTGTTGAATTCCTCCAAGATCCATGCTTCATTCATTTTTATAAATGTGAGGTAGTCAACACTGTTGTGAGCTAGGCGAGTGCGCTTATCGATCACGACCCCCCCTGCTGCGCTGAACGTCCTTTCGGACAGGACACTGGATGAGGGGCAAGCCAACAGTTCCATTGCAAATTGTGCAAGCTCTGGCCAGAGGTCAAGCCTGCCCACCCAGTAGTCCAGGGGTTCATCACTTCTCAGTGCGTCTACATCGGCCGTTAACCTGATGTAGTCAGACACCTGACAGTCTTTGTGTTCCCTGATGCTGGATCTGGAGGACAGCTGTTGATGGGTTGGCTGAAAGAATGATCACATATCATTAGTGACCAAGACATCTTCAAACCGCCCTCTTCTTGCAGGCGCTGTTGGATTGGTACCCGAAACTGTTTCTCTGTGAGTGGAAATTCCTCTGCCAGCGGACGCAAAAGCAGAATGCAGCATTTCTCGAAGCAAGGTCTGGAAGTGCTGCATTCTGATAGCCCTCTGTAATGGTGGTAAGATTTCTGCCATGTTTTGTTTGTTCCGGGGGTCCAAATAATTTGCCACCCAGTACTGGTCCTTGCCTTTTATAATTTTTATATGGGGGTCCCTCTTAAAACACTTGAGCATGAAGGCCCCCATTTGCACAAAACTAGAAGCGCTGTACCGGCCTGGCTCCTGCTCATCATCCAGGACAATGTCGTCCTCGTTCTCCTCCCCCCATCCACGGACAACACCAGGGATCCCAGAAAGGTTTAAAGCATGCTCTTCTTGCTCCTCCTCCTCCGCCCGGCACCATCCTCCTCTGACTCCTCTTCAGACTCCCGTTGTTGACTTGTCTCAGGTGGAGTAGTGCCCCCTGGGAATTCATCCAGTATTGCGACTTCCTCATCTTCCTGCTCCTCGATGGCTTGATCAATGACACGACGCAATGCATGCTCCAGAAAGAAGGCGTAAGGTACAATGTCACTGATGGCGCCCTGGCTGCGACTGACTAGTTTGGTAATCTCATCAAATGGCCTCAGAAGTCTGCACTGGCGCAGTGAAAAAAAAACAAGCTCCCCAGAACCTGTCCTGCCGCAGAGTTCGTACAAGTAGCCGTTAACTGCACGTTTCTGCTGGAGCAGCCTATCAAGCATATACAATGTTGAGTTCCATCGTGTCGGGCAGTTACAAATAAGACGTCTGACGGGCAGGTTGTGTCGCCGCTGAATGTCAGCAAGGCGAGCCATGGCCGTGTAAGATCTTCTGAAATGGGCCGAGATTTTCCTGGCCTGCCGCAAGACGTCCTGGAGCCCAGGGTATTTGGCAACGAATCGCTGCACGATGCTTCAAGACGTGTGCCATGCATGGCACATGTGTAATTTTGCCCTGTTTCAGCGCACTCAGCAGATTGGCACTGTTGTCGCACACCACTTTGCCAACTGTCAAATTGAGCGGTGTTAGCCACTGATCTGCCTGTAAACGCAAAGCTGAAAGGAGTGCAGGACCAGTGTGGCTCTTGTCTTCCAGGCACAACAGACGCAGCACAGCATGGCAATGTCTCACCTGGCATGTCTAATAGGTTCTGGGGATTATGGGCGGCGCAACAGAAGAGACGGTAGCATCGGAAAAAGAGGAGTCAGCCAAGGAGGAGAGGGAGGATGGAGTAGGAGAAGGAGGAGAAGAAGAAGAGGCAGGCCTGCATGTAATCCGTGGCGGTAAAACCAAATCTACAGTGGGCAGTGAAAGTTATATACCTTCCCTGCCCGTGTTTGCTAGACCACGTGTCTGTGGTCAGATGTATCTTGGCACTGACACTGTGTGCCAGAGATACATTCACTTGCCGCTGAACATGGCCATTTAGCTCTGGGATGCCCTTCTGTGAAAAAAAATTCCTTCCTGGGACCTTTTTTGTGGTGTTCCAATGGCCACAAATTTTCGAAAGGCCTCCGAGTCCACCAGTTTATATGGCAGTAGCGGTCAACCGTTGGACAAGAGGGTTATCCGGCATTTCGTTTTTTACGATCGAACATTTGAGCCATGGAAGCCTGCTATTTTGCAGAAAAACGTGAGGAAGGCATGATGGAAGGTGGATTGGAGGACAATTGTGAGCATAGAGGGGAAGGAAAAGGAGAAGAGGCTGGACGGTGAGAGCCTGCAGTGTGGCTTTGTGGGTTCTGATGGCGTTGCTCCCACTGGGCTCGGTGATGGGAGGCCAGGTGCCTTCTTAAGGCGGTCGTCCCTAGGTGAGTATTGGGCTTACCGCGACTTATGTGTTGACTACAAAGGCTGCAGATGGCAACACTATTGTCTGCAGTGGACACATTGAAAAAATCCCACACTGCGGAGCCATGGGCCGGCGTCCTGGGAGCGCCAGATGTGACTGTACATGGTTGATGGCTCGCTCCTGATACATTAGGAGTCTGGTTTGTCCCTCCTGTGCAATGTAAGTTCGGCCTGCTTCTCCTCCCAATCTGCTGGTCCATCTCTCCCTCTGAACTTCCCTTCTCTTCTTCTCTTGTGGGCACCCACGTGACGTCTGTAGACACGTCATCATCGACGTCACCTTCCCCATCACTAACAGTAGAGATCTCGGAGTAGATAGCAACAGCGGGCACCAACTCCTTGGGCTGATCTGAGTACTGTCATCAGACTGCTGAGTGCCGGCTGTTGCTATCTCCTCTTCCTGATCCAATGCCAAGAATGTCTTCTGATGGATCGTAAAATAAATCCTGTGACTCAAGTGGAGGGTATATGGTGGTGGTGGTGCTGGTGGTGTTGGTGGCGAGCCACTCAACCAAGTCTGGTGCGTCCTTTGATGTAATCGAATGCACCTTGTGCCACTTCCCACTTTGGCTCTGGCCTGGTGCTCCTTCCCTACCCCTGCGGAAGGGCCTGCCTCTTCCTCTGCCTGTCCTTTTTTAAATGACCTTGTGACAACAAAAGGCTCTAGAGAAACGCAGTATATGTGGTAGAAGGTATAGAACACCCAGCTTCAATCTGTTGTTTTGGGGGGCCACTGGTTTATCGCACCAGTTATGAAACTTTTTTTTCAGGAATTTTTTTTAATGTGTGTGGCAAAGGTAACACAGCGAAAGAGGCAAAAATCCAGCAGTAACCAAATACACCACCAGTCACAATGCTGCACAATACACATCCACTATAATATGCTTTCTATATTTGAAAGTATATTATAAGTGTATATTACACCTTTATACTGCAGAGCAATTAGCACACCTATACCAGTGCTTGAAAGGACTTTTGTGGACCTGTTAGGTAGCGATTTGTGTCGCTAAACTCTGTCCCTGCTGGAAACGCCAACCTCGCTCTACACTGACAAAAGTATATGAATGTATTAGACACCTATATACTAGAGCAAGTAGCACAACTATACCAATCCTTAAAAGGACATTTGTGGACCTTTTAGATAGCTATTTGATAGAATACAGCCTGTCCCTGCTCCAAACAGCACCCTTTCCCTACACTGACAAAAAGTATATGAATGTATTAGACACCCATATACTGCAGAGCAAGTAACACACCTATACCAGTCCTTAAAAGGACTTTTGTGAACCTTTTAGATAGCTATTTGAATGAATACAGCCTGTCCCTGCTCCAAACAGCACCCTCTCCCTACACTGACAAAAAGCAGAATGTAAGATGGCCGCCAGATCAGGTCTATTTATAAGGTAGGGGGTATGCCCATGTGCTGAAATGTCTCAATTGGCTGTCCTGCACCACCTGATGGATGTGTCATAGGTCAAAGTTCTTACCCATGTAACATTGCGGACTGCCGCGAACATCGCCAGATGTCCGCCGGTTTGGCGGACCGCGAAAGACCAAAGTTTGGCGAGAAACGACTGCCGGGCAAACTGGCAGGCCATCTCTAGCAGAGAGGAGGTGGCAGGAGTGAGTGGCACAGAGGAGGTAGCAGCCTACCACCCCTGAAGAGGGCTATGGCACCCTTGTAATGGCCAAAATGAGTCAAATGTCCGAGGAACGACGCCTCATATTTGAGCCCCTCTTAATAAGTTTGATGAATAAGGGGGTGAGGGGGGTACTTACCAAGGACATGGTAATTTGTAGCCATGGCCATCCTCCCCCACCAGCTTAATCTCAACCTCCTCCTCCTCCACCTTCTTCTTCTCAACCTCCTCCACCTTCTTCTTCTCAACCTCCTCCACCTTCTTCTCCTCCACCTTCATCTCCTCCACCTTCATCTCCTCCACCTCCTCCTGGCACGAGTGCACCTCCAGAGGCACAGGCGCCAACCAAGCGGAGAAGGAATGGAAAAAGACAGTGCAGCGCTAGACAAAATATAAAATCAAGTGTGAAAAGTGTGTCAATAGAAAATTTAAATAAATGAATAAACCATGAATGAAAAATTATATAAGTGAAATATAAAAATAACACAATCTAATATGGCAATTATCCTCTGAAGTAAACAGGACTGTTGCAAAAAATAAACATGATAACTAAACCTGTGAAGGTAAGTGATGTCTAAAACAAATGTATTTCTGCAGTGAAGTCAGAGATCCTGTCTCAGTGTTCCAACAAATCAGTGTAAATTATGTAACATAAATAATCACAGTAATAATGATACACAGTGTTTCAGTATGAGTCCATGTTTCATGGAAAGTATAAATAACGTTGAATAAAGGTGAGTAAAATTAAATAGAGTCCACAAAAAAAAAAAAAGCGAGGGAGGGGTTTTGTAGTCCCCTCAGGTGAAAATGAGTAAAATTAAATAGAGTCCACAAAAGAAAAAAATGCGGGGGAGGGGTTTTGTAGTCCCCTCAGGTGAAGATGGTATAAGAGCAGAAGATCCACCAAAAGACCGCAGATGGAAATAGGAGGAAGCAATCCACAGACAATCCAATGTAAAGAGAAATGGAGGCTTACCGGAAAGCCTGTGACCCGACCTTCTCAGGAAGGGTCTAAACAGGCGTGTTGGGATACAAACGTCCCTCAGACAGTGGAGATGGATCGATATCCTTCACGAATCAAACGTCAGGGTCCACAGCGTCGTAGCTCCTCATATGGGTCAGGGATGACAGCACTGGCAGAGATATGTAGCAATGGTGGTCAGCAGATGTCATATGAAAAAAGGAAAAATTTCCATAGTATAGCCTGCTTGATATTGGTTTATTTAAAAATTCAATTAAAAATCCATTAAAAAGATTTCCCATACATAGGGAACAAATATACAGAGTCCTTGCAAGGAAAAGAAAAAGCTGCAAAATTTAAACAGACCGCCTTGGGCCGTTAGCGCATGCACAGTGCGTGTGTTGCAGCCCGACGATCGTTTCGTCGTAATGACATCATCAGGGGCACGCACACCTCACTGTGCATGCGTGATTTATACAGCCCAAAGCTTAAGCGAAATGAGCTCATTGGCCAAGGCGGAGTTAAGACAGAAATCACAATAGGCTGTACTTCTCATTGAGTTACAAAGGAAAAAAGAACCATGCCATCTTGTGGATAAAAAGCATATTACCGCTCAAAAATATCTATACTTCAAAAATAATTAAAATTGACATGGAACCCGAAGATAGGGCATAAAGAACATACACTAACATTAATTATAATGGTATGTATGAACAAAAAATGACTGCCCAACGGAAATATATATATAAAGGTTATATGTTAAAAAAATGTACACCCATAATGTCATAGGGATTTTTTCCTTTGGCAATAATGTCTGATTGATTAGGACTTAGTAACATATGAAATACACAAGAATCACATAACCAAATGCATAGATTAATCTTTAGCACTAGTGTCTAATTAGTGGATAATTAGCGGCTTGTAAATCATAAAGCCGAATGCATAGATCACAAAAATATACCAGGCAGATAAAAATTATGCCATAGAAAAAAAATGTGTATAAAAAAAAAAAAAATATAAAGAAAAATTAGTAGAGCAGGGTTCAAATGGGACTTGTTAACTATTATTGATGAAACAATTAATGTCCCATTCGACGTTAAGTCCTCCAGAGACATGACATCCGAGTTTATGGATCCAGTTGGTTTCGGCTCTGGAGATGGATCTTGTGCCATTGCTACCTCTCCAGTGTGGAACATATTTCTCCAAGGCAATGAACACAGTCCCCTCTGGGTTTTTATCATGTTTTAGTTCGTAGTGTTTGGACACATTATGTTTGTCAAATCCAGTCAGGATGTTGGTAATGTGTTCGCCCCATCTGACCTGTAATTTGCGTGTGGTTCGTCCTACATATTCCAAACCACATGGGCACCTTATAAGGTACACCGCACATTTAGTGCTACAGGTAATAAAGGTTTTGATGGGGTATGTTTTACCTGTGCCTATGGAGGTAAAATCCGTGTAGCGTCTGTTCTGGAGGACATTTAATTTACAGGCTCTACATTTTTTGCAAGGGTAGAAGCCTTTGAAGTCTCCAAAAAACACTGGTTGGCGTGGGACATCTAGCACATTAGGGGCCAACGAGTGTCTGAGGTTTGGAGCTCCTCTGAACAAAACTGTGGGGTTAGTTGTGAGGAGTGGACCTAGAATCCTGTCGTTTTTAATAACTGCCCAGTGTTTCTTTATGATTCTCTTAATAGCCCAATGTTGGCTAGAGAAGGTGGTTATGAAGGCTAAGCCAAAATTTTCTTTTGTACTAGTGTCCGATGGTTTATCTGTTAGCAGAGTGCATCGATCAATCTGACTTACTTCCCTAATGGTATTGCCAAGTCTTGCCTCATCATAACCCTTGGATAAAAATCTAGTTTTTAGTAGTGCTGCCTCTTTATAAAACTCATCTAGATTCGTGCAGTTGCGTCTAAGGCGTAAAAATTGGCCCTTTGGGACCGCTCTCAACCATGAAGGATGATGACAAGAGTCAACCGGTATGTATCCATTTCTATCCGTAGGCTTGAAGTATGTTGAAGTGACAATTTTGCCATCGGTTATAGAGATGTTTAAATCCAGAAAGTGTATCATAGTGGCACTCTTTTCATGGGTTAGGACAATACCCCTGTCGTTTCGATTGAGAGTCGAGATGAAGGAATTGACTGAATCATCGTCACCGTCCAGATGCACAGGATATCGTCGATGAATCTTTTCCAGAGGATGAGGTTTGATGGTCTGTTCATAAGTACAGTATCCTCCTCCCACTTCGACATGAACAAGTTCGCCATGCTTGGCGCAAATTTTGCCCCCATGGCTACCCCCTTGATTTGCTTATAGTGGGTGCCGTCATGCCAGAAGTGATTATGCTCCATGGCGAAATCAAGCAGTTCCATTATGAATCTGCAGTGAGTGTTTGTCAGAGTGGACTTCTGTATCAAAAAATGTTGTACTGCATCATGTCCCAAATTATGCGAAATAGACGTGTACAAAGAAGCCACATCTGCTGTGACTAACATATAGGTAGGTTTCCAAACTATATTTCCAAGGAGGTTGATGACATGTTTGGTGTCTTTTAAAAAGGAAGGAGTACCCATCACCAGTGGTTGCAAGTAGAAGTCAATATACTTGCCTATTCTAGAGGTTATGGAGTCAATACCACTGATGATGGGCCTTCCTGGGGGATTTATCAAGGTTTTATGAATCTTTGGCAAGATGTACATCACCGGAAGACGGGGTGCTAAGGGGACCAAGTGTTCCTTTTCTTTCTGGTTAAGAATACCCATGTCAAAACCCTTTGTAATGAGATCTTTCAGATCCTGTTTAAAGGGTATGGTGGGATTCATAGGGAGTGTGGCATAAGTATCAGGATCAGACAAAATTCTCGCCATCTCGGTAAGGTAGCAGGTCTTGTTTAGAATGACAATGGCTCCCCCCTTATCGGCAGGTCGTATTATTATGTCCTTTCTTTCACAGATGGAGTCCATACCTGCTTTTAGGTTAGCACGAGACTGTATAGGTTTGATTCTCAAATTATCAAGGTCCTTTAACAGTAAATCCCGAAAGACATTTAGGTTGGGAGCCTGAGAGCTAGATGGATTAAAGAGGGAGGCGTTAGCCATCCCTGAATGTTTGACCGCAGAGTTCTCTCTCAGTGATTGTCTTGCCGGGTTACTGAGGATATACCTCTTGATATTAAGTTTCCGTGTAAATTTTTGTATATCAACAAAGGTTTGAAATTTGTTCAAATTGCGTGCGGGGACAAACTTCAGACCCTTGTTTAAAGTTGTGAGCTCCTCCGTTGACAGTTCCTGTGAACTGAGATTGATGATCCCGGTGTTGGTTATGTCCTCCTCTGTCTTATTGGGGTGTAATTTCCTCCCCCCTCTGCACCCCCTCTTGCGTCCCCATTTCTTTTGGTTCGGTTGCGGGTGACAGGCCGAAAATCCCATTTCCCTTCCTTATACCAAGCGGAGAAGGAAGGCTGCAGAGAAGGCTGCAGAGAAGGTTGCAGAACAGGCTGCAGTGAAAGCAGCAAGGAAGGCTGCAGGGAAGGCTACCAGGAAGACCAGAAAGTGATGGCCTTGCTTCAAGGTGGTCTGACAGAATGCAGCCTGCTGTAGTACCACAAACTTGGGACATATATCTGACCTGCTGCTGTTCCTGACCTCTGGGAGTCCAGGACCAGATTGGGCTCCCTCCTGTATGTGCTTCTCAATGTCCCAATTTTAGTGTCCACACAGAGTTGCACAAATGGCAGCAGGTTCTTCAGTGCTGCCTTCTATTTTGTTTATTTATATTCTTTACCAGAATAAATGGTCATTTTGTTTTACAGTTCAATCAACCCAAACATTTAGCTTGTGAGTAGGCAGGTTAACTTGAAAAAAAATACAAAAGGTCTAATTATAAAGGGACAGATCAGATAACACCAAACAATAATGTTAAAAGTGTGGTAACTTGACACAACAAAATTAAAAAATAAATCATGGAGATGACTAGAAATTAAATAATAATTAAAAATGAAGATCTGTATTTAAACAAAAAAAAAAATATCTTGCTATATAAATTATTCAAAAATATTCATGAGTTCAGCATGAAAAATGTTACAAAAAGTTAGTCAGAACTCTGTGTGAATATCAGCAGCAAAAGAAGTTAATTATTCTTCATTATTGTACCATTCTAAAGATGGTTTAAATGCGCAAGCATTTAAACGATGCAATAATTTTGCATCGGATGTGCTATCTCCATTACGAACACTACTTTTACAGAAGGTGCGCTCCCGTCTCATACCTTATTCTGAGCATGCATACGTTTCTAAGCATACACACAAACCTGTTTATCTTCGTAAACCAGTCCGACGAGAAATACAACGAGGAAATTGAGACTCCCGACGAGAAAAAAGAGAACATGTTCTCTTTTTTTCTCGTCAAGATCCACGACAGTTTTCTCGACATACAAAAACATACACACGACCAATTTCCTCAGCAAAAAAGCTCTGCCAGCATTTTTCTTGATGAATTTTGAAGAAGGGAAAATGGTTGTGTGTATGAGGCCTACCACTTGTTTCTCTGTTCCCATGTTTGGCAAATTTTACCAGTTGGAAGTTGAAGGCTCATCTGATGCCAACTTTGGTCATAAGTTTTTTCAAGTGGCTCTGTCAGCATTGCTGAGCCCTCTGTTGGTGATCTATTATCACTTGTGAGCCTGTTAATATGATTTCTGTGTTGCCTACCCCTCAGTTGGACTGCTTTTACACATCCCTATGTACCCACATTGCCATATTGTGTACCTTAATGTATGATTATCAATTTGTTCTCCAAAAAAAAATGACTTTACAAGTCAAAAATCCAATTTTTTTGTTTGTTTCATTTTTGATTGGCTGTGTATTCTTTAGTAAAAACAAAAAAAATGTAGTTCTGCCTTAAAGTGTAATTCTTTAATCTCATTCATAGCTTGTCTGTGTTAACAGTTATAGAATTGTCACTGTGAAAGGGAAGGACTTGACAAGCAGAGAAAACATTTGCAAGGAGGATGAATGGGCAGCTATGAAGAAGGTATTTACTGTATATAACTATACATCATTGTCACCTTTGGTCAGTTTTTCTCAGCCAGCTTCACAGCAATAGAATAATATGTGTTAAGCCTATAATTCTGTATTAAACAAAAAAAATAAGACATGTCCTAAGCAAGATCTTGAGGACTAGATCTAGAAAATACTGTAACAAAGGTTACCAGCTTTTTTTCAGGGAAAACATAACTGCCTTATGATCTTTTTCTTATTAATAATATAAGTCCTTACTTTTTCTGTTTTTCCCCCAGAGCCATGATCCACCTCTAGACAATCTCAGAAATGTACATATTGGGGCATGCCTCCCTTGCTTTCCCCCATGGCAGCCCTCATCCTTGAATTTTTTTGGCTTGTATTACCTAATACAAAACAATATGGCCCAATATACTATGTGTTGCAAAGATTCCACTGCTAAAGAATATTCAGCATTCAACACACTTCTATATATGTCAATTGTCTGTCTCCTGATGCACTTAGTAGATCATTGGTTCCTATGTCACCTACTGTATCTTCTAATGATCTAAGGGCTGGCGGGAGGAATTATAGGCCCGGATTCAGATACGAGTTACGACGGCGTATCTCCAGATACGCCGTCGTAACTCTGAGTGTGCGGGGTCATATCTATGCGCCTGATTCTTAGAATCAGTTACGCATAGATTTCTCTAGGATCTGACCGGCGTAAGTCTCTTACGCCGTCGTATCTTAGTTGCATATTTACGCTGGACGCTAGGTGGCGCTTCCGTATATTTACGCGTTGAATATGCAAATTAGGTAGATACGCCGATTCAGAAACGTACGTCCGCCCGGCGCATTTTTTTACGTAGTTTATGTAAGGCTTTTTCCGGCGTAAAGTTATCCCTGCTATATGAGGCGTATCCAATGTTAAGTATGGACGTCGGGCCAGCGTCAAATTTTTCTGTCGATTACGTTGTTTGCGTAAGTCGTTCGCGAATAGGGCTTTGCGTAAGTTACATTCACGTCGATAGCATTGACTATTTGTGCCGTAATTAGGAGCATGCGCACTGGGATACGTTCACGGACGGCGCATGCGCCGTTCGTTAGAAACGTCAATTACGTGGGGTCACACATCATTTAAATAAAACACGCCCACATCTTCAACATTTGAATTAGGCAGGCTTATGCCAGCCCTTATACGCTACGCCGCCGTAACTTCGGCCGCAGAATCTTTCTGAATACCATACGTGGCTCACAAAGTTACGGCGGCGTAGCGTATAGGAGATACGATACGCCCGCATAAAGATACACATTTGTATCTGAATCTGGGCCATAGAGCATAAGAACCTGACTCTGCCAAAAGTGTGCTGGATGCTCAATCCTCTTCAACAGCAGTATCTATGCAATACAGAGCATATTGGCACCTGTAGAGGTAAGTATGAAATCTATTGCTTGCAAAGATATGTGCATAGAGTATATTTTGTATTTCACCAGTGTATAGGAATTTGGTGTGTCACACACACACAGAATATATATATATATAAATATATAAATACATTCATAATATCGTATTCAAAAAAGAGCAAGGCTGCAATCTATGTTACATATCTTATAAAATCTACCCCAACTCAAAACACACACACATAACACTAATGATTACATAGGGGGTTATTTACGAAAGGCAAATCCACTTTACACTATAAGTGCACTGCAAGTGCACTTGAAAGTGCAGTTGCTGTAGATCTGAGGGGGACATGCAAGGAAAATAAAAAACAGCATTGTTGCTTGCACATGATTGGATGATAAAATCAGCGAGTTTCCCCTCAGATCTACAGCGACTTCACTCCCAAGTGCACTTACAGTGCACTTTCAAGTGCACTTGCAGTGCGTTTGTAGTGCAAAGTAGATTTGCCTTTAGTAAATCAACCCCATAGTGTTGTATAAAGGTGCAATAATTAGATAGATAGATAGATAGATAGATAGATAGATAGATAGATAGATAGATAGATAGATATGTATATCTATATCTATCTATATATCTATATATATATATATATATATATATATATATATATATATATATATCTATATATATATATATATATATAGATATATATATATATATATATATATAGATATATATATAGATATATAGATATATAGATATATTTATATACACACACACTATATTACCAAAAGTATTGGGACACCTGCCCTGCTATTACACTCACATGAACTTTAATGGCATCCCAGTCTTAGACTTAGTCTGTAAGGTTCAATATTCATTTGGCCCACCCTTTGCAGCTATTACATCTTCAGTTCTTCTGGGAAGGTTGTCCAGAAGGTTTAGGAGTGTGTCTATGGGAATGTTTGACCTTTCTTCCAGAGGCGCATTTGTGAGGTAAGGCACTGATGTTGGACGAGAAGGCATGGCTCTCAGTCTACGCTCAAATTCATCCCAAAGATGTTCTATTGGGTTAAGGTCAAGACTCTGTGCAGGCCAGTCAAGTTCCTCCACTCCAAACTCGCTCATCCATGTCTTGATGGATCTTGCTTTGTGCACTGGTCCAAATCATTTGGTGGAGAGGAGATTATGGTGGGAGCAGTTTGGCGTTGGCCCTTCCTGTTCCAACATGACTGCACACCAGTGCACAAAGCCAGGTCACAAAGGCAGGCATCCCAATACTTTTGGTAATAGAGTATATATATATATATATATATATATATATATATATATATATATATATATATATATATATATACCAGGGCTCAAAATTTCAAGTCCTGAGCTACTAGCCAGGCCTCAAGAGTTACTCGCCACCAGTTACCCCACCTAATTCATACACTGCCCTGCGCCTAATTGCACCCGTAAACACGCCCTCGTAGATTATCTCATGGAATGACAATGTTTTATGCAGAATCAAGTTACAAAATTAAATATTACCAACAACAACTTTAACAAAATGGGACAGAGCACTGGAGGCAGACCAGAGGGACACGGCACTGGGGGCAGACCAGAGGGACAGGGCACTGGGGGCAGACCAGAGGGACAGGGCACTAGAACTGGGTCTCTTCCCCATTCTCTTGCTGTCTCCTCTGCAACTCCCATCCATCCTCTCTCTCTCTCCCTTCATCTCATCATCAGGAGCCTGTGTGTGCGGCTCCACGCTTGCATGTCCCCACTTCCCCCTTGTATTCAGGCTGGCAGAGAGGAGAGGAGCTGCAGCACAGCGAGAGGGAGTACAATCCAGCGCTGAGATCCACACAACTGCACAGCCATTGACACCATAGCACAGCGCACACTGACAGCGCACAGCACACATTGAGACCAGTCTGTTCACAGTGCTCAGGCTAAACTGTTGGACACTTACATAGAGCACAAGGAGAAGAAAACTGCACAAACTAGAAGGCTGCCGCTCTCATGTCAGGGCAACTTTCAGTGAGCGCTGCACCAGAGTGGTAATTTTTGCAATCCTCCACCTCACTCATTACTTTCTGCTCTCCAGCTACATTGGTCGGGGCCCGGGGAGGGGGGCAGGCTCAGAGAGGTCATACTGTTAGGTCCCATGGCTTAATGAGAATTGTAAGGAGAGCACCTGTGTACTGCTCTGCCTGTGCGCGGCTCACCAGACTACTTTTCCTGAGCATGCACCTTTCCTCTTCGGCCGCCAATCTCATCGGGACTCTAAGAGTCGGTTCACACTGGGGCGACTTGGAATCCGACTTGAGGTCGCCTCAAGTCGTCCCACGTCGCGCTGTAGAGAAAAACAATGTAAGTGAATGGGAGCGGTGTTAATACACACTACTCAAGTCGCTCCGCCTTCAGAAGAGGTTACTGTACTACTTCAATCCGACTTGTAGGCGATTTGTACCCATTGATTTCAATGGAAGTCGCCTCCAAGTCTGATCACTGTCTTAACTGAAGCGACTTTCCAGGAAGATTACATTTCTCAGGCAAACCTCTCCCTCCCCCTCCCTCCCCTAGAGCTGATTGTTGTTTGATTGGCCACTGGAAAGTCTCCTTTCCTGGAGACGACTTGAAGTCGTGTTGTAAATTGCCCCAGATCACCCTGTGGTTCATGCTCAAGTCGTGTTGGAGTTGCCTCTGAAAGTCGTGCTGGAAGTCGTGTTGCCCCAGTGTGAACCGACTCTTAGTGTAGGCACAGATTGGAGGGAGATTGGTCATGCAGCCCTGTCATCACTCGCCCCCAGCTTAAATCCACTCGCCAAATGCTAGTAGGCGAGTGGAAATTTTGAGGGCTGTATATACACACCTCTATAGGATTGCTTTGACAGCTATTAATATTCTAAATGAATTGTCTTGAGGTTGTCTGATACAGTAGCAAGGGACACTATATTGCCTATACACATATAGCTATGACCCAGACCCCTTCTTCCAGACAACCCAAAAATTTCAGATTTTAATTGTATTGTACCCCAAATATTTATGCTCACTGGGACACCTGTTTTGGCCAGAACTACTTTTATATTTTAGCAACCTTTAAGCAAAGAAAAATAGGCATTTGTTTGTCAGGCTCCTTACAAACCATCCAAAGCTCACTGAGGAAGTTTGTGGAAACGTAGTGCGTACGGGGGAGGAGCATACAGACATCGCTCGCTGCCATCATTTTCAGAAACAAACCTGTCATTTGTTTGTTTTATATGCTGCCAATCGTAGTTTTATGCTTACCCAATAAATTTTAGTATTTTGAAACGGAGAGCACTTAGATCTGTTTTTCTTCCATATATGGTGCATTATCTGCTGCGGATTGCTGAGGGACCTGACATTACATTTGCCATCGGGTGTATCTGCATTTAAGACATCTGCTTGCATGACTACCTGGTAACACAGGAGTCCATGCCTTAAGGTGAGAGTGGCCAATCCTGTAGTGGTGGAGGGATCACTTATTGTTTGAGTTCACGTCACCGGTGAATCTCATGTGGAGTTTGGAATTTGTTCTTCACACAATTCTCTGGACTTTTATTCACGTTTATTTGGACATTTTTTTTGTGTTTTGTTTTTTGCTGTTTTTTGCACTTTTTTTACACTTCTGTTGCATCAATTCAAATTTTATGTGCTGCACTAAATCTTTATAATACGTATCTTTTTGGATTTTGTGAATTTCTTTAAGTGTTCAGCTTGCATTCACTTGGGGAGGGAGATTTATTTATTTACACATTTATTGTATTTTTTGCGCTGATTGCACCTCTTGCTATTTGTATTTTGTGTCCTTACAAACTATAGCTAGACAATCCCTTGCATTATAAATAAATAAATACATAAATTAAAAAAAAAAACATTTTGATTACACCATCCACAAACATAGCCTTTCACCTAATTATATTTAGAAAACAAGGAATCTGGTGGTCATTTGTTTAATGTAGGTTTACTACGTATGTCAATTGCCCTTGACTTGCAAGTGCATCACCAACCAGTTAGAAAAGAACATAAATATGGTCTGGATTTGCATTAGTATGTTTTCATTGTCTTATAAATTTCTGTCAACTAACAGAACTTTGCAAATAGTAGATGATTCATGATAGCTGTGCATGTAACATCTGTGAGCAGTTATGCATAAAACAGAGCGTGTTGAAATAGTCAAATCAAGAAAAGACCTGAATCATTTACCACCTACTAAATTATATTTGCAGCAACAGCACAAATTTACGATCCAATAGGCAGATGTTAACAGCAGGTGTCATATCTGCTGCTAACATATTACGTGTCTGCAGCTAATAATGACCTTTATTTTTCCCTCCGATGGCAAACTACAGAAACTGTGTTCAATCTACATTAGGAATAGGTGCAAATAGCCTTTTAAGTCAGGAAATTATTTTTGGTTACCTTTAACCTTTAAAGATGAACTCCCCCTTAAATGTCCTTTGCTTACTGTCCACCACCCCTCTTTTCCAATCCATCCAATGGCTATTATATACAAAACAAATCAAATTCAAAATATTAACAACAACATACAAAGGCATCCAGAACTCTACCCCAAGCTACATTACCAAACTTGTATCAAAATATCACCCAAACAGTCCTCTCCTCCTCTCCCAGGACCCCCTGCTCTCTAGTTCCCTTGTTACCTCAATGCATTCTTGCATCCAGGACTTCTCCAGAGCCGCAGCCATTCTCTGAAATTCCCTATCTCAAACTATACAGCAATTTTTTCAGGTAATTTATCCATATAGAAACTGTACATTTACTTTCTCCATCAACTTATCCCCACACAGCTATTACCTTTTGTATATTACCTTTTGTATCACTTGTCCCTCCCTTTTAAATTGTTAACTGTATTGCAACTGTACTCTTTGCATTCATATTGCAAAGTGCTGTACAAACGGTTGACAACAAAAATATTTCTGTATTATAATAGAAATAATAATAATAATAATATGAAGAATAAGAATACAATTAATTATAGGCTAACTAATTATACTACTAAAGCCATACTAAAATCACCAAATAGCATACTAATTACTAAAATAATGTCCATTACTCCCTACTCATACTATTGACCTTTCTGGAGCCTTTGATACACTTGACTAACAGCTCCTCCTCACAAAAATCCACTCATTTCACCTCAAAGGTTCTTTCCTGGGTCTCCTGCCATCAAAATGTTCCTCCAGTGTTGCCTACAATTCTATCTCTTTTTCTCCACTTGCTCATTCTGTATAGAGACCTCATGTCTTCTCTTTCTCATTTGAAACATTACTTACAAAATCAAATTTATGCTGATGATATCCAAATTGAACTCTCTACTCCTCACCTAATCTCTTCAGTCTCATTTTGCATAACTAACTTACTAGCTAACATATCAGTATGAATTTCACACCACTTCCTAAAACAAAATCTTTCTAAAATGTTCCCAATTATATAACCCTCCCCCCATTCTCTTTCCCCCATCTTTTCCATCAAGATCTATAATACAACTATTATTCCCTCCCTTTATGTCAGAGTACTAGGTGTAATCCTGGACTCGGACCTGTCCTTTCAGCCCTAAATACAAATTTTGCAGACTTCACCTCCATAACAATTCTAAAATACAATTTTTCTTAAACAACAAAACCACCAAGATACTCATTCACTGCCTTGTAAAAAATTGTCAGATGGCGCAAGATAAGGCAGATTACAGACAACAGTGGCCCATGAATATAAGTAGGATATATCTTAATAAGGAAGTGGTATAACAAATTAATAATAAATTAATGGTAATAGTCCTTATATCAAACAAGTTCATGAATAAAGTCCATAAGCTCTTAGCGGCAGCAATCCCAAAAAGCAGAAGCACGCTTTGGAAATAGTACACAAAGAAAGAACAAGGATGCGCCAATCTAAGTGCAGTATAGGAGGGTTTTTAATAAAATAGACAAAACACACAGCCAAATGGCTACTCACTATAAATATGAGGTTACAGGCATTTCAGGTAAGTATGGTCCGTGGTCACTGGTGTCCGATATGTCCTGGTCCTTAGGGAGGTCTGCACAAGATGGGGGAGCTGTAGATGGAACAGTATGGTGCTGAAGACAACCATAGGGGAGGACAGCAAACCAGCAGAGAGCCGTACAGGACGGCGTGCGTCTCAGGATGGACCGCAAGCAGGGATCGTCGCACTGGAAGTGACGTGGCGTGGCCTACGGGAACGGACCAATCGGATGACGCGTTTCACAGCTCTGCTGTTTCATCAGATCCATGGCGTCCAATCAAGGAGGACGTCTTATATACGAAGGGGGATGCTGCTAAGGGGTCAACCGGATGCAAATACATGGAGGAAATAATATCCATACAGCACAATCAATGAAGATAATCAGCACAGACATCAAAGAATAGTCAAATGGAATAAAATTTGAAAAATTAAATCATAAAAGTGGTAAAATCATGATCTAATTACGATGCTCAGAACGGAAATGCTCTGACGATATTATGGACAGCCACAAGGGCGGTATTACTGCGGTTTCCCATTGATTTAAATGGGAAGGAGCGGTATACACACCGCTCCTTACACCGCTCCAAAGATGCTGCTTGCAGGAGATTTTTTTCTCTCCTACCAGCGCACCGCCTCAGTGTGAAAGCCCACGGGCTTTCACATTGAGAATGCTGGGCAGGATTTTTTCAGCCGATATTTAGGCGCTATTTTTAGCGCTATACCGCCTGAAAAACTCCTCAGTGTGAAAGGGGCCTAACACAGCCATTTTATTTATCAAACAAAATCAATACCATAACTTTAACATAACACATAACAATTTCAACAGTGTAACCAGGAGTTTTTTTTTAATGTCCCTAAAGGCAAAATGCCCATGTTTTCAGATTCACCCCAACCAGATAAAAGACATTAAAAACTCACACATGTTTCCCCTGGGGACCTAGCTCCTGGAAAAACCACCAATAACCAAGTGGAAATGCCATACAACAGATGGGCTTCCTGATTTTGAAACAATGAAAGTGTTAACTGACCCCCCAAATAACCCCTGGCACACAAAGCTGCTTTGACAAACATTAATTGTGTGGACATTTTCATTTAAGTAATAACTTTCCACAACCCTGGACTGACAACAACAACAAGTGAAGGGAGGGTGGGAAGGGAAAGTACTACTTTCCAGAATTAATCCCCAGCATTATTCACTTAAAAAACCCTTGAAGCTCCACCCCTCCCATCCTCCAAACAAAATATTTAGACATGTGCATTCGTTTTTGTCCGAATGCATTTTTGTCTGAATTTCGGATATTTTCGTTATCGTTTTAACAAACGAACGCGCAGAATCTGAAATCCGAAAGATCCGACATAAAAAAATGCTTTATTTTCGTTTTTGTTGCTACAACAGTTCGATATAGATAGGAGATTCGACATGACGCTGACAATAGCAATCTGTGTCTATCGAATCTGCGGTTGAATGTGCCTAACCTTAACTCTATTAGTCCAAGATTATTCTACATAGAGAGGAAAGATTCGACATAGAGTGAAAAGATTTGACATTATAGAGACAGTGTTGGGGTAGACCATTCGACATGAAAGATGAAGATTCGATGAAGCAGCGAAAAATATACAAACATCGACTCTGTCATTCTGAAATTATTCACTCTTGAGAATAAAGGGGAGAATAAGGGGGGATACGATCAACATATTCAAATATATAAGGGGTCCATATAGTGAACTTGGTGTTAAGTTATTCACTTTACGGTCAACACAGAGGACAAGGGGGCATTCTTTACGTCTAGAGGAAAAGAGATTTCACCTCCAAATACGGAAAGGTTTTTTCACAGTAAGAGCTGTGAAAATGTGAAATAGGCTCCCTTCAGAGGTGGTTCTGGTCAGCTCAGTAGATTGCTTTAACCCCCCTGACGGTAAACCCGAGCGTGACTCGGGGTTGGTTTTCAATGCTAAAATCGGTATCCCCGAATCACGCTCGGGGTGGACGTGCAGCGGCGCGGCTTACCTTTCGCTGGATCCACAGGCAAATTACTCACCTTGTCCCTGGATCCAGCGATGCCACCCCGCTGTGTGAGCGAGCGGGACCTCCTCGCTCGATTCACAGTCCCCGTGTGCCGCCGATCTCCGTTCCCTGCGACGTTACGATGCACGGGAGCGGAGAACGGCGCCAAATTCAAAAAAGTAAACAAACACTTTACATACAGTATACTGTAATCTTATAGATTACAGTACTGTATGTAAAAAATACACACCCCCCTTGTCCCTAGTGGTCTGCCCAGTGTCCTGCATGTACTTTTATAAAAATAAAAAATGTCATTTCTGCCTAAAAACTGTAGATTGTCCAAAAGTGTCCCTTTATGTCAAAAATGGTTTTAGATCAGCTAGAAAACAGCGATAATAAATTATAATCACTTGCAGAAATGTGCGATAGCGATTTGTGGGGAAATTCGTCATAAAAAAAAAAATAATAATGACAGCGACAATTCTGCAACTGAGCAAATTTCAGTGATTTTGAGTTGATTACATTATTGAATAATTTTTATTATAATTATATTATTATTTGTTATAATTATTTATAATTATTTATTATATTATAATTTATAATTTTGTTTTAAAAAAAAAATCTTTGCTTGGTCAGATTTAAGTGAGTTATTTCTAAAAATTACAGGCCTACAGTATAAAACGCCAAATTTCCTTGCAAAATAAATGTACCGCTTTTGGTACGTAATTCCAGACAGAATCATACCGCCAGGGAGGTTAAGAAAGGCCTGGATACTTTCCTAAATGTATGTAATATAACTGGGTACTAAGATTTGTAGGTAAAGTTGATCCGGGGAAAATCCGATTGCCTCTCGGGGGATCAGGAAAGAATTTTTTACCCTGCTGTATCAAATTGGATCATGCTCTGCTAGGGTTTTTTGCCTTCCTCTGCATCAACTGTGGGTATAGAATTGGGTATATGGGATTTTATAATATTTTTTTTATGGTTGAACTAGATGGACTTGTGTCTTTTTTCAACCTGACTAACAATTTAACTATGTAAGAACAAAAGAGAATAAAATAGAAAATAAAATAACAGCGTAGAATAGAATAGAATCGAAATTAATGGGATAAATAAGAATTTAATAAAATAAAAAGAATATAACCATCTTCTGAAAATCGACTCCCAAATAGAATACATTTGAATACATAAGAAAACAAAGAAAAAAATTGATAAAAAAGCATAGAAAAGAATAGAATTAGAAAAACAATAGAATAGAAGGAATATAATAATTTCACAAAATTCAGATAGAATCAACTTGAATTTGAATAGAATAGAAAATAACAGAATAGTATAGCAAAAAAAACAGGAAAGGACAGAATAGAAAAAATATAACCATCTTCCAAAATTTAAATTTCAAATAGAATAAATTTGAATTTAAATAGAAAAGAATAGAATAGAGAAGGATAGACGAGGATAGAATAGAATGGAATAGAAAATAAAATAATGGAATAAAATAGAATTAATATAAAAAAAGAATAGAATAAAAAAACAGAATAGTATAAAAATAATATAACCATTTCCCAAAATTCAAATAGATCAATAGAAAATAATAGATTAGATTAGAATAGTAATATGGGTATATTCTTTCTATTCTATTCTGTTTTTTTCTATACTATTCTGTTATTTTCTATTCTAATCTGTTCTTTACTATTCTATTTAAATTAGAATTTCTATTCTATTCTATTGTTTTTTGAATTATAGTCTTTTCTATTCCATTATTTTCTATTCAAATTTCAGAAGATGGTTATATTCTTTCTATTTTATTCTGTTCCTTTTTTTTATTCTATTCTATTTGTTTTTATTCTATTCCATTCAATTTTATTTACTATTCTTTTTTGTTTTGTTTTACTCTATTATATTATATTCTTTTATTTTCTGTTATATTATTTTTCTATCCGTTCCTTTATTTTGCATTCTATTTTATTCTCTTTGGAAATTGGAAAACTTTTCAAATTTGAAAACTATTTGAATCTGAAAACTTTTCGTATTTGTAAACTACTCGAATTCAAAAACTAATTAAATATAAAAAACTATTTGAATTTGAAAACAATTTGAGTGCGAAATTGAAAACTATTTGAGTGCGAAAACTTTTCTAATTCAAATACTATACAAAATTAATTTGAAAACTATTCATATTGATTTGAATTTGAATTCCAAAAATTGGAATCGTATAAACGAATTTCAAAAACAAACTAAAACGGGTTAAACAAATTGAATTAAACATATTTATGTTACTAACTAATCAAAATGAAACAAAACAAATTTTTTCGTTCTGCACTTGTCTACCATGCAGCCGCTGTGTCCCAATAAACAACAATGGGACTGCCTGCATGGGGATGCATGGAACAATTGTTTCATGTGAATGAAGCCTTATACTCTTGCTCTGACTTCCTTATGAAGGGTTCACCTGTGAACAAAGGTTAAAGGGGTTGTAAAGGTAAATGTTTTTTCACCTTAATGCATCGTATGCATCAAGGTGAAAAAACAGCCGACAATATCGCCCCCCCCCCCAGCCCCCGTTTTACTTACCTGAGCCCTCGAAAGTCCAGCGCTCGCCCCCGTCATCCTCCTCGTTTCTGAGCCGTTTCTGAGCCTGGCCGTTGATTGGCTACACTGGATGGATTGAAAGCAGCGCAGCCATAGGCTTGCGCTGCTGTCAATCACATCCAATGATGCTGTGCGCCAGGGGCGGGGCCGATTGATACAGTGAGTGTCAATAGCCGCCGGCTGTATTACAGGCGCGTGCCTGCAGGAACTCAACACCATGCGAGCTTGCATGAAAGTGTTGAGTTCTTGCGGGGAGGAGCCGAGACAGCTGCCGAGGGACCCCAGAAGACCAGGTTCGGGGACACTCTGTGCAAAACGAGCTGCACAGTGGAGGTAAGTAAAACATGTTTGTTATTTAAAAAAAAAAAAAAAATAACTTTACAACCCCTTTAAACTAGGATCTTATATATCATACCTCCCAACTTTCTGAGATGGGAATGAGGGACACCTATCAGCAAAAGTATGCAGGCATAGGACACACCCCTTGCCACGCCCCCTTAAAGGAAAATTGTACAAAAAAACAAGGTTGGTTAAACCCACAAGTGCTTTTTTTTACCACTACTATTTCTTTATATTGGCTTTTGGAATTTACAAATGCAGCAATTTAGAAATCAGGATGCAAGTTTAGTGCTGGGAAACACTTTTTGATAGATAAAAAGTGCATTTTATATACATCTATATAGATCAGACCAAAATGAGGGAAAATGAGGAGAATGAGGGACAGAGGGACATTGCTCCAAATCAGGGACAGTTGGGAGGTATGTATATATACACACTGCTTGCTCATGGCAAAGTTGTGGATGTCTGAAAAATAGCAATGCATGTACATGTGTGATGGGCTGATAAGATTCTCTTGCTATCACTGTGAATGCATTTCAAGGAGAATGACTCTACCCGTCCTTTCCAGTAGCTACGTTTGAGCCCAGTGAAGACTTCAGCATCAGATTCAGACTATTTTGCTGCATTCTTTTAGAATTTCAATGTACGTATTATTTGTTTAACAGCAAAATGATGAGCATTAATACAAAGTTATCCGTATGCTATGAAATGAAAATGCATTAAACTATTTTACATTTTTAATAAAACCCAGACCTTTTATTTAAAAAAAGTTTACATTTATGTATTCTAGAAAACAATAAATTCCACTTATGCAGCACATCTTTTTGCTGTTGTGAGTTTCTTTCTATTTTAATTATTCATGTGAAATAACTTATTTAAAGGCTATTGTAAACAAGCAAAAAGTATGCATATTTACTAAAATACTAAAAACATGTTTCTGTGATGCCTGCCCAAACAAAATCATTCAAAATAAGCTGCTATAGTAAAAAAATAAAACATAACTAAAATTAGAGACGTCAGAACTACAATAAAATCTCCTTGAAATAAAAAGTAAACATTAAGCTAAATATTGTTCAAATCATTTCTTCCACTTAGTGTAACTCAATTAGTCAACAAACACAGGAATCAATCCACTTACACAGCATGAGTGCTTCATAGTACAAGGGATATGAGACTTAACAGACAGTGTTAATCACTCTCCTTCCGTGTTTTACAAAACCCAGTCCTCTCACACTCCAGGATCATCACGTGGTACATTCAGTTACTCAGCCAGAAGTATTTAATCAATGAACAATTTGTCAAAGGCACAGAGTGCTACCTTTAAACCTCCTACCTACAGTATTGTGCTGGCATTACCGCAGTACCAGTCACAGGTGTAAAAACTTAACTTCACTGAAGCTTGTGTACAATTTGACAACAGAATATAATATTAAAGTGTTTGTAAATGTTCAAGGTTTTTTACCTTCATGCGTTGAATACATGAAGATAAAAAAAACTTCTGTGTGCAGCAACCCCCCAATACTTACCTGAGTCCCACCTCGATCCAGTAATGTGCACGAGAGCAGTGGCTCTCCCAGGTCTTTTCCTCCTCAATGGCTGAGACAGCAGCAGGAGCCATTGGTTTCTGCTATTGTCAATCACAGCCAGTAAATGAGAAGAAAGTGGAGTGCCAAGCCACACTCCCTGTGTGAATGGACACACAGAGCAGCAGCTTGGGAGTGAGCCTGCTCAGGTGTCCCCATAGTAAGCTGCTTGCTATATGGGCACCTGGCAAGAGGAGGGGGCTAGGAGCGCCAGCAGGGGGCCCATGAAGAGGAGGATTGGCATGGAGCAGATATGTATACAGGCATACCCCACTTTTAAGTACACATTGGGGTTTATTTACTATCGCTGGAGAGTGCAAAATCAGGCTCACTTCTGCATAGAAACCAATGAGCTTCTAACCTCAGCTTATTCACTTAAAGCGGAGGTCCACCCCAAAAAAAATGTTTTAACATTACATTCAGCTGAGTTGTCATAATGACAATCGGCAGTTTTTTTTTTTTTATCTTATCCCCGTACATACCATATTTTCACCGCCGCTTCCGGGTATGTCTTCTGCGGGACTGGGCGTTCCTAATTGATTGACAGGCTTCCGACCGTCGCATACAGCGCGTCGCGAGTTGCCGAAAGAAGCCGGACTGCGAGTCGGCTCTATACGGCACCTGCGTACCGACGTTCGGCTTCTTTCGGCAACTCGTGACGCGCAGTATGCGACGGTCGGAAGCCTGTCAATCAATTAGGAATGCCCAGTCCCGCAGAAGACTTACCCGGAAGCGGCGGTGAAAATACGGTATGTACGGGGATAAAGTTTAAAAAAACAGTCGATTGTCATTATGACAACTCGGCTGAATGTAATGTTAAAAAATGTTTTTTTGGGTGAACCTCCGCTTTAAGCTTTGGTAATAAAACCTGGAAGCTCATTGGTTTCTATGCAGAAGTGAGCCTAATTTTGCACTCTCCAGCGATAGTAAATAAACCCCATTGCATACTTAAAAGTGGGGTATGTCTATACCATGTTTTTTTTTAATTGGCCTTTAATATTTAAAATAATCAAGGATCTATAAAAACATAAAAATGATAAAAAAAAATATGAGCGGATATTAATACAGTGGAACCTTGGATTACAAGCATAATCCATTCCAGAAGAATGCTTGCAATCCAAAGTAATCGCATATCAAAGCGAGTTTCCCCATAGAAGTCAATGGAAACAAAGATAATTTGTTCCGCATTGACTTCTATTGCATGCAATACCGCATGTGGCCAGATGTGGGGGGCACCGGAGAGCCTCTGAATACTCGGGACAGCTCGGCTGAACTCGGAAACCCTCAGAAGGGCTCAGAAACACTTGGAAATTTAGTATTTCTGAGTGATTATGAGTATTTCTGAATGGCTCAAAACCGTTCTGAGTGTCACCGGCGCCCCCGCACCACTGGCCAAATGTGGTACTGCACACCCCATTGGCTTGAATCCTGCTCGTTTTGCGAGACAACACTCGCAAACAGAGTCAGAATTAAAAAAATAAAAGTTGCTCGCCTTCCAAAACGCTCGTTAACAGCATTACTCGTTAACCAAGAGTCCACTGTACTTTAAATAACTGATCCCCAACTCATCGCCTCCTTCCCAATAAACATGATTACACCCACAATGCAGGTCCTGTATGCATATGTAATGCCTTGTTCTCTGATTTGGTATGCATTGGTCTCTCATTTGGTATGCATTGTTCTCTCATTTGGACAGTATTTGAATAGCTGTAGGATACAAGCGTACATTCGTTTTCAAATAATTTGTCAAGGCATTTGATTTGTCACATCACTTTAGATTGAGGGACTTGGATTTTTAGCAGTTTATACCTCTGCACCTTTTACTATGTCACCTAATTTATGGAATTGTGTATGTTATATAATTTTCCTTCTCAAACTACATATTTTCAAAATCATTATTTGAAATGTCACATATTACTACTAATTAACATATTGTCTAATATTTGCTGTGCCTTATTGTTTGAAGAACAAAGGGCCAGATCCACAACCAGCGGGCTTAACTTAAATGTTCCGATTTAAGTTACACCGCCGCAAAATTTCTACCTAAGTGCCCGATCCACAAAGCACTTACCTAGAAATTTGCAGCTGTGTATCTTAAATCTGTCCGGTGCAAGGCGGGCCCAATCTAATGGGGCGAGTCCCATTTAAATTAGGCGCGCTCCCACGCCGGACGTACTGCGCATGCTCCCGACGCTATTTTCCCAACGTGCTTTGCGTTACGTTACGTTGCGCCAAGTTTTGTGAATCGCGACGGGTAAAAAAGAGATGCGGCGGAAAAAAAAAATGTAAAAAAAAATTTGACAGCGACGCGGGAAAGAAGGGTATACTTTTACATGGTGTACTAAGTTTACACTTTGTAAAAGCAGCCCTAATTTTGCGACGGCAAACTAACACTTACGGAGAAATAACGAAGGGAAAAAGCTTTGTGGATCTCCGTAAGTGCTAATTTGCATACCCGACGCTGGTTTACGACAAGAAATGCCCCCAGCGGCGGCCGAGGTACTGCATCCTAAGATCCGACAGTGTAAAAGTATTACACCTGTCGGATCTTCTGCCTATCTATGCGTAACTGATTCTGTGGATCAGTCGCATAGATAGAAACAGGGATACGACGGCGTTTCAGCAGATACGCCGTCATATCCCTTTTGTGGATCTGGCCCAAAGTTTATATTTCAGGTGTGTCCTTCTTAAGGCCTGTTTAATGACAGTAAGTTTCTTAGATTCTTGAATATAGTGTCACTTTAAAGCTCATATTTTTGAACGACTGTCTTAACAGCAGAGGCTTTGTGAGGCCTTAGGCAAAACTTAGACATGAGGCCCCACTCACGGCCATATTGGGAAAAATAATTCAAGCAAGAAAAATGGCTGCAGAAAATGCACAGATCTAGCACACAGGTGATCAGCACCACTTCCAGGGCACCCTCCTCACTCATCAGACATATTCTGCCAATGCAAGAGGGGGGAGAGAGGAGGAGGTGAGAAAGAGAGAGGGGTGATAGAGATCCAATGCCGCCAACATTAGTATTGATCACAGGCAAATTAGGCGGCCGCAAGGCCCCTGTGAGTGCGAGGCCTTAGGAGACTGCCTAATTTGCCTAATTAGAGAGTCGCCTCTGCTTAACAGTGATATATACCAAATGCCACAAGCTACTTTATTTGGTTACCATTTACTGTTATAGTATTCTTTGACACCCTGCAAAGGTTGAATGTACTTGAAAAAGAGTGAAATTGGGGCCGCCTATGGAGATAAGATAATTATCCCTGTCATTTTATATGCCAGAAGTTTTACAGGGCTTATATAATGTAGACTCTCAGTGTCAGTATATCTGATCGAATGGTATACTCATTATTTATATGCAAATTTCTAAGCAGATTAATTTAATGATTAATTACTTTAATAAGGTTTAAATGCGGAACATGTGGTAGGAGTCTATTTGTAACTCTTTTCTAAAGCCGTCAGTCTATCTTTGGCATAATATGTTAGAAATTTAAATCAATCCTTATATTAAATATTGAACCAAAGAAGAGTATTGAACTCTGCAAACTGTACCTAGAAAAACAGGCAAAGGCTTATTCTTCTGCTTTGCCTGTGGTCTTTTTGCATCTGATCTTTTCCCATTACCTATTTGCAAGATGGTTGACTTACTAAAGTTTGTTTACTTGGCGAAAGGAATTTTCACCTTGTAAGGGAATTTTCTTATTGAATGAGGTGAAGCTCTGCTGACTTCCATCATCTAATTGAGTGCAAGTAAAAATATATATTTTTTTCATTCTCCTAATTGGGTATTCTTTGCAAAAGTAATTTTCTCCTTATTTACTACGTTAAGTGATATTTCTTATTCCAAAAGAAGCGCTATAAAAACTCTGTCACAGTCTGTCTGTGTTCTGATCCCTGCATCGGACTCATATACATGTAAGCCTCGGGATGTGCTTGGAGAACAATGCAGATCTGTACAGACAGCTGCCTGTCATCGATTTGAGCAATCTGCCTACATGAGGCTGCATGGAACACATGTGCATCCCTCATGGGTGAAAACAGCCTTTTTCGCACAGGTGTATGCATAGGTACACTCATATGAATGAGGCCTTAAAGGGGTTGTAAGGGTTTGTTTTTTATGTTCTAAATAGGTTCCTTTAAGCTAGTGCATTGTTGGTTCACTTACCTTTTCCTTCGATTTCCCTTCTAAATGTTTTTTTTCTTTGTCTGAATTTCTCACTTCCTGTTCCTCCTCGGTAAGCTTGCCCCCATCATCCGAGCTGTTCTGGCTGGGGGTTAGTTAGCATGCTCACAGCGTCTCCCCACAGGGATGTAGTTCCAAGGGAGAGGGCGAGCACGCTGACTAACCCCCAGCCAGAACGGTTTGGATGATGGGGGAACGCTTACTGAGGAGGAACAGAAAGTGAGAAATTTCATACAAAAAAAAAAAAACATTTAGAAAGGAAATCGAAGGAAAAGGTAAGTGAACCAACAATGCACTAGCTTAAAGGAACATATTTAGAAAATAAAAAATGAACCTTTACAATCCCTTTAATTATTGCATATCAAAGGTAAGGTTAGTGGGAAGTGCTGAAAAACACAAAACATGTAGGGATGTTGTTCAAGAACATTGCTCAGATACTGCAGATGCAGGTTCTTATGAGAGGTTAGAAATAGCTGCCAAGCAACTACTTTGGTAGATTAACCGTAATCACCAATTATACATTACTTTGGTTGAAAATGTTGATACTTTTTTCCATTCAGCGTTAGATCTTTTTTTCCATGGAACATCACAAACTCCCTGGCTCAGCAGCATACTGTACACAGACTATTTAAATTCCTTGTAATTACTACTGCATCCTCCGTTCAAGCTGACTACTATATCATCACTGAAAATGTCCCCTTGCTTCATCTCTAAAAAAGCAGGGTAATATACCAAGAAATCACTGTGTATGCCATGACTGCAGTGTCCTTGGATATCAGTTCATCCATTCCTGGACCCAGCTGTGAAGCTGGAAATATAATTTTATCTATTCATGGTTAAGAAAACTAGCATAACTCAATACATTACTGCCCCATCACAGCTGATGACCTCAGGAGTAAATTGGGAAAAACATGATTTCTCGACCTCTGAAAGTGTATACAAAAAGGTGGTGCAGATCTATTATAAAAGGCAAAGTACAGTAACCTATATAGAAATTAAATGTTATGCCTTAGTTGGTCTGACTTTATCAAACTGAAGTTGAAATGACTATCATCATCATCACCATTGTCACCCAACCTGTTAGGTACCATTAGAACTTCAAAAGTTGATAATAGCTTTTACTTTACATACAGGTGATACTCGAAAAATTTGATTATCGTGCAAAAGTTAATTTCACTAATGCAACTTAAAAGGTGAAACTAATATATGAGATAGACTCATTACATGCAAAGCAAGCTAGTTCAAGCTGTGATTTGTCATAATTGTGATGATTATGGCTTACAGCTCATGAAAACCCCAAATCCACAATCTCCGAAAATTTGAATATTGTGAAAAGGTGCAATATTCTAGCCATAATCAACACCTGCAAAAGGTTACTGAGCCTTTAAATGGTCTCTCAGTCTGGTTCAGTAGGAATCACAATCATTGGAAAGACTGTTGACCTGACAGTTGTGCAGAAAACCATCATTGACACCCTCCATAAGGAGGGGAAGCCTCAAAAAGTAATTAAAAAAGAAGTTGGATGTTCCCAAAGAGCTGTATCAAAGCACATTAATAGAAAGTTATGTGGAAGGGAAAAGTGTGGAAGAAAAAGTTGCACAAGCAGCAGGGATGACGCAGCCTGGAGAAGATTGTCAAGAAAATGCCATTCAAAAGTGTTGGGGACTTTCACAAGAAGTGGACTGAGGCTGGTATCTGCTCCCCCCTCCCCTGGAAAGGGGCAAAATGTGACACCGGAGGGGAGGAGGATTCCGAAAAGTGGAAGTTCCATTTTTGGGTGGAACTCCGCTTTAACCAGTTCCCTACCGAGCCATAGTAATATGACGTTGGCAGGAACTGTCTCTCCCTCAGAGTGGACGTCATATGACGTCCTCTGCATCGCGTCCGCTAGGGGGCGGGCGCCCACGGCATTGCTCATGACCCGGTGCGTGTGCCCGGCCTCCGCGATGACGGCCGGGCACCCGCGCTTGCCGGCAATCACCACAGGAGTGTGGATCTGTGTGTGTAAACACACAGATCCACCTCCTGTCAGAGGTGAGGAGACCGATGTGTGTTCCCAGTACAGAGGAACACAGATCGGTCTCCTCCCCTTGTGAGTTCCCCTCCCCCTACAGTTAGAATCACTCCCAGGGAACATATTAACCCCTTCAGCGCCCCCTAGTGTTAACCCCTTCCCTGCCAGTCACATCTACACAGTGCCGTTTTATAGCACTAATGGCTGTATAAATGTGAATGGATCCAAAAACGTGTCAAAAGTGTCCGATATGTCCGCCGCAATGTCACGGTCACAATAAAAATCGCAGATCGCCGCCATTACTAGTAAAAAAATAATAATAAATAAAATAAATAAATAAATATAATAAATAAAAATGCCATAAATCTATCCCCTATTTTGTAGCGCTATAACTTTTGCGCAAACCAATAAATATACGCTTATTGTGATTTTTTTTACCAAAAATATGTAGAAGAATACGTATTGGTCTAAACTGAGGAAAACATTTTTTTTTTTATTTGATCTTTTTTAAATCAAAAAGTAAAAAATATGGTGTTTTTTCAAAATTGTTGCTCTTCTTTTGTTTATAGCGCAAAACATAAAAACCGCAGAGATGATCAAATACGACCAAACGAAAGCTCTATTTGTGGGGGGAAAAACATAAAGATTTCATTTGGGTACAGTGTTGCACACCACGCAATTTTCATTCAAAGTGCAACAGCGCTGAAAACTAAAAATTGGTCTGGGCAGGAAGGGGGTGAAAATGCCCTGTATGGAAGTGGTTAAGAATACCAAATTGAAAAAAGTCTCCCTTAGATATTCCAAAACACAGTTTAACATCCTTATCCTCAGTCATAAACAAGTATGTAAATTAAACATGGAAGTAATAAACCAACTGCATGTATTATATGTCAATTCAAAACTACAGTTTTTTTTTTGTTTTTTTTTTACACATTTAAAATCTCAAGGAATAAGACCAAACATTTTCCCCCTAGGCATTGTGTGTAATATTAAAATATGTTAAATGACGTATGTAAGCAATACCATAAACACATATAGTACCTATTTAAATATATGGAAATAATACTCTGAGAAGGTAACAACATACATGTTGTCAACATGCTATCCATTTGCCAACTGTAGCTTTTTATGCATATGCACAAAGGTTCAAACACCAGTAGTAAGCAGTAATATTATATACTCTGAATGGAGATTTCAATCTTAAATACCTGTGCATAGGCTTTTTGCTGTAACACCTCGGCTCACATTTTTTTTAACCTGCTGCATTGCATTCATTCCTTAGAAAGTGTCACATACCTGGTAGAAGAGCCTGATATGCAGAGGAAGGCCTCTCTTACACCTCTGGCTTTAGGGCCCCTGATAGAGTAGGCAGGTAGCGCAAGAGTGCAGAGTCGCACAAGTGCCAGTGGTCTTGCTGGCTGCTGGGCTTCTGGTATGCCAGATAACAGCGGATGTCCTGTAAACTGGAACAGGCTGGTGCTTGGATGTAGTAAGCAAGAGAGCAGACCCCAGTGGCTAACGGGCAGATGCTTGCAACTGGTTAGTTCTGTGAGGACTGAAACACAGACAGGGTCAATCTAGCCAGGTCATACACTTGCGGTAAATATGCTCATGCACACGCAGACGTGTGCGGCGCATCCCGTGACAGATAAGGGTGCCAGATTAGCTATTAGTCTACACACGCATTCCTTAAAGCCCTTTATAGGAAAAGAAGGCACACAACAGCATAATTTGGATGTCTAACATGCACAGCAAATTAGAACTGCTAAATGCACATCAATTAGATAGGATTAGGGATTGAGTTCCCTTCATATATCGCATGCTTACATGAGCTTGCGATGCAGGCATCCCTTTTTTTTTGTAATTTATCAATGACTCAGGCCAAGAAAATTGATAAGCAGCAACTGGCAGGCTTTAGGTGACCTTTTATCTCCAACACTGAAATAACTTTATGAGTGGAAAATATAAATCATTTACAAGTAAGCTTGCTCAGTGGTTCCAACTCCAACTGGTTTTATTTAACTTGTTGGAGCCCGGGCCATTGTCAAATGAGGGCCACAAGTGGCTCTTCAGGTCTGGGAGGCCGTCTATTGACGTCCTGGGCTCCTCCGGCCACTGGGGGGCGCGAGTGACGGCACGCATGTGCCCTCCGCGGCACTGAGGTGCTGATGCGCGTGCCTGGCCTCCACGATGTCCTCCAGGTACCGTCGATTGGCCATTACACAGCCAAGTATGTGGATCTCTGTGTGTAAACACAGAGATCCATGTCCTGTCAGGGAGAGGAGACCGATGCTGTGTCCCTTGTACATTGGACACAGATCGGCCACCTCCCCCAGTCAGTCCCCTCCCCCCACAGTAAGAATCACTCCTAGGGAACACATTTAACCCCTTCCTCGCCCCCTAGTGTTAACCCCTTCCCTGCCAGTCACATTTATACAGTAATCAGTGCATATTTATAGCACTGTTTGCTGTATAAATGTGAATGATCCCAAGAATGTGTCAAAAGTGTCCGATGTGTCCGCCATAATATCGCAGTCCTGACAAAAAACGCAGATAACCGCCATTACTAGTAAAAAAAAAAACACTATATGCTTATTGCGATTTTTTTTACCAAAAATATGTAGAAGAATACGTATCGGCCTAAACTGGGAAAAAATATATATATATTTTTTTCAAAAATTGGATATTTATTATAGCAAAAAGTAAAAAATATTGTGTTTTTTTCAAAAATTGTCGCTCTATTTTTGTTTATAGCGCAAAAAAAAAGGAGGTGATCAAATACCACAAAAAGAAAGCTCTATTTGTGGGGAAAAAAGGACGTCAATTTTGTTTGGGAGCCACGTCGCACGACCGTGCAATTTTTATTCAAACCGTGACAGTGCCGAAAGCTGAAATTTCGCCTGGGCAGGAAGGGGGTATATGAGCCCAGTAAGCAAGTGGTTAAACAGAAGAGGTATTGACCATATGGGGTATGTTTAAGGGTGGGTTACCGAACTCCTCAATTTGTTTTTTGCACCGTGAAATATGTTTAGGTACAATTATCAAAAATATTTGTTTTATGGTAATAATGTGCAAAATTACACATCGTAATCAAAACATGTTTTTTGAAAGCCCTTATCTAATATTTAGTAAATTTTTTTGTGTACAGATAGCACTATTGAAAAAAGTGATGGTGATATGAACATGTAAATGCTTCTTTCCTCTAGGGGGCACTTTATAGTGGAGAAATGGCACACATACCTTCTTAGGCACTATATTTATGTAGCAGTAATATGCATGCCAAATCAGTTGTACATTATTTCCATTTACTGAGTAGGAAAGTTCCTCCACCTTGCTGGAGACCAGAGAATGTTAAAAAATAAAATGGCACCAGTCAGTGAGCTTAGAAAAGCTCCTGCTCCAGAACAGAAAAGGTCCTACATGGCAGGGTCATCAGGTATTATTTTAATAAAAGTTGCAGATGTAAATGTGTGTAAAAACATACAGTATATATATACGATTTTAGTGCTTAGGATTAGATCTATAATGCCTTCGCTATTTTTTTTTTCACAAAGAATCTTTATTGGGTGAATAATAAAGCATAATACATTGTACACTTACAGAAGCACAATAACTGTGAAGGATTGTATACATCAAAAAATTAACAATCATAAAGAGGTGGCAAATAATCAATTCCATATAGGCATATATGTAGCAAAAGTGCCTTCATTTTAGAACTAAGATGAGAGAATATAGTTGCTAAGTCAAGCAAATTTGTGAAGGGGGTGGGATGGGGACAGGAGGGGGAGGGGGGGAGGGAAGGGAAAAAAAAAAAAAAGTTATAAGTACTGAAATGTTTCAATATCTACTCCTATCTATACCTTTATTTTATAATAGATTTGTAATGTTGAGAGTCTTTGAATGTTGACCAGTTAGACCAGGTTGCATAGAATTTAGTAATTCTTTCTTGGGAAATACTAATGAGTTCCTCAACTTTTTCCATGCTATTTATTCTCCTGAACCACTCAGCTTTCGTTGGAGTGTTAGAAGACCGCCAGTGGGAAGGGATACAGTGCCGTGCTGCATTAATCATGAACATGGGAAGTGATTTCAAATACTGATTTTTAGGCAAAGAACTGAAATGTAAGAGATACTGGGCCGGGGTAAAGCTTAGGTTTGACGATGTAACTAATTTAACTGTTTCATGTACCGATACCCAGAAGGACTGAATTAGAGGACATGACCACCAAACTAGTAGCATAGAGCCCTCCTCTCTTTTACATCTCCAACATCTGTCAGACACCAGGGGTGAAATTTTATGAAGAATTGTAGGGGTTCTATACCATCTGGTGATGATCTTGAAGCCACTTTCTTGTGTGGCCACATTTAGTGATCCTTTGTGTGCGTAAAGATAAATTGTCTCCCAGTCATCTTCAGTCAATTCTATGTCGAGATCTCTTTCCCATGCTTTACAGGATGAGCTGGAGAAGTCATTGTCGTCTTCAAATAGAGAGTTGTAAACAGTCGAGATAATATGTCTGTGTGGGGATGTTTTAGTGCAGAGATTTTCCAGCGAAGTGAGGGGCCTTTTCCAGTGAAGGATGTTAGTCAGGGTCAATGGCCACCTATCGAACGCCTTCAACCTTCGCAACGGAACCAGACAGGGATGTCCCCTATCTCCACTATTATTTGTTCTAACACTTGAACCCCTGCTTAATAAAATTAGATCAAATAGAGACATTGTGGGAATCGAGATTCATGACAAAACATATAAAATAGCAGCCTTCACTGACGATATGCTTCTTTTTCTCTCGAATCCTCATATTTCCATACCTAACCTTCTAAAATATCTAGATCACTTCCATTTACTGTCAAATTTCAAAATCAACCACTCCAAATCCAACGCCCTCAACATCTCATTACCCAATGATAAGGTAGAACTATGCAAGAAAAACTTCCCATTTAGGTGGGCCAGCCACAGTATCACATATTTAGGAATTGAAATCTCATCAAACATGAAAGACCTCTTCCGTCTCAACTTCGAACCCATTCTAAGAGAAACACAGGAAGATTTGAAAAGATGGAACGCCCTAAATGTATCCTGGTTCGGTCGAGCCTCCCTGATAAAAATGACCATCCTACCAAGGTTTCTCTATATTATGCAGACAATCCCAATCAAAATCCCCTTATCATTTTTCGCCGCATTTAGAAAAGCGTGCTCCTTATTCATTTGGAGGGGTAAATCCCCTAGAATCAAATTCTCGCGACAAATTTTACCCAAAAGCAGAGGTGGAATAGCCCTACCCGACCTTAGGAAGTACCATCAAGCTGCCCTACTGACGAGAATTGTAGACTGGAATATACATCACACAGTGAAAGACTGGGTCTCCCTAGAACAAGCGCAATACCCTCATGAGCTAAAAACTTTACCATGGATCAATCCCAAGTATCACCCAAACTTCCTAAAAACACATCCACTTATTGGACCCACACTCGAAAGCTTCCGTAATACTTTTAAAGTCAAAAATCAGTCTCCATGGCTCAGCCCCCTTACGCTGCTACGACACAACCCTGACTTTCCCCCAGGCATGGAAAAATCGTTTCCAACACATCAATGGCCATACAAAGAGATCCTGGCAAAACACTTTGTTAAAAATGGGAAATTCCTCTCTAGAGAGGACATCTTAAATGATATCAAACCATCCCTCTTATCTCAATGGAATTATATTCAAATTAGACACTTTTTAACCAATAACGCTATTTTAATACTGGTGGCAGTGCATTAAATAATTTGTAAAGGAAGTGAAATGACTTAAAATAAATAACACACATTTTGATAACTACATTTATGTCTATTTTCTTCATATAGATGGAGTAAAATAAAATGATTCACAATAGTTGCTTTTTAATGACTTATTTCTTTATAATAGCAAGGGATTTTGTGTGATGAATCAGCCTTCAAATCACAGTTGAATAATGCAAGTTAGATTTGTAACAAACAATCCAATCTGCTCATCTCTAGGGGTAAGGAAATTATTTAGCAGTCACGTTTTCATTAGAATACATATATTTAAATAGAAAACATGAGAATACCTGATCTTGCAATACATCAAGCACATTATGTATCCATTTTTTCAAACTCAAATATTGGAGATAAGCAGAACATTCTTTAAGTTTATATGCATAAAAGTCAATAGATGATATAGCACCCCTTGCTCCCTAGGGTCTATTAGGAACCCCCAGTGGTCAGATGGGCTGACATTTCACCTCATGTATTGTGGGGTGTGAATGATTGGGGGTCAGTCACTTTCTAAATGGTTAATGAGTTTTTTTCAGAACTAAAAGTGATATTTTTGGAGAGTGGGATAGGGCTCAGGACACCATTATACACAGTGCAAACTCCAGAGTCTACCATAAGCAATACAAGAAATTACCTTCAAGCTGAGCCAAACACGGTTTATTCATCAGATCCATGCTGTAGGGCAGATACAATTCTTAATCTCCCTAAACAAGCTACTAGAATTCCAATTGGGGTTCCTATTATAATCTTACACGCCTTTTGGTGTTCTCTCTTGAAGTCCTTGTGCACTGATGGGATCTATGGATTCTATGGATTTGTTGGTTTTAAACTTAAAAGGTTTTTATATGTCTTAATAGGTTCTAAAAGTTATTTGATAGATGTACAATCAAAAGGTTTAATTTGTAATGAATATATTTTAATGTATATACAGTATGCTTTATGCACAGGATATGCAATCCGAATAATCAAATGTATGGACATACAGTATGTATATTTGCAGTTTTAGAAACCGCATTAAATGATTCAACATAGTATCCAATTACGCAGGAGGAAATATATAAAGCCTTTCAGGAAACGTCAGGGGGAAAGAGCCCAGGCCAGGATGGATTACTGATTACATTTTATAAAAAATTCAAAGAACTCTTGGTTCCAGAGCTGTGCAATTATCTAAATAGAATAGGAGAACAGGAAGAAATAAGAAAGGAATCTCTTCTTGCCAGCATTTCAATTATACCTAAAACTGGAAAAGATGGATCTCTGTGCTTCAATTATCGCCCAATAGCACTGTTAAATGCTGACATAAAAGTATATGCAAAAATATTGGCAACGAGGATAAAAACATTAATGCCCGACTTGATAAATGGGGATCAAGCAGGCTTTGTAAAAGGAAGGGAAGGGAGAGACAATAGCATAAGAACCATATTGATTTTACAGCAGGACAAAAAGAAGAAACCCCCAGTCGTACTCATGTCAATAGATGCAGAAAAGGCATTTGACAGAGTCGACTGGGGGTTTATAATGGATACCTTGCGGAGCATAGGTTTTGGACCCAGATTTATGAAATGGGTAAAAAACCTGTACATCCATCCTACGGCCAGGGTGAAGGTCAATGAAAGTATGTTTTCTGTGTTTGAAATGATGAATGGAACCAGACAGGGCTGCCCGCTCTCGCCGCTCCTATATGTATTATCACTGGAACCATTATTAGTTAAAATTCGAAATAATCCGGAGATAGGGGGGTGAGAGTGGGGGAGGAGGAACATAAGGTGGCGGCGTATGCAGACGACATACTCCTATATTTGACTAAACCCAGACTCTCATTACCTAATGTAATAAAATAAATAAAAAAGTACGGGGAACTTTCCAACTTTAAGATAAACCCTATAAAAACAGTGGGCCAGATCCACAAACAGCGGCGCAAATTAAGTTAGTCAAAACTTATGTCATTTAACCACTTACCCCCCGGACCATATTGCTGCCCAAAGACCAGAGTACTTTTTGCGATTCGGGACTGCGTCGCTTTAACAGACAATTGCGCGGTCGTGCGACGTGGCTCCCAAACAAAATTGGCGTCCTTTTTTTCCCACAAATAGAGCTTTCTTTTGGTGGTATTTGATCACCTCTGCGTTTTTTATTTTTTGCGCTATAAACAAAAATAGAACGACAATTTTGAAAAAAATGAATATTTTTTACTTTTTGCTGTAATAAATATCCCCCAAAAATATATAAAAAAACATTGTTTTTCCTCAGTTTAGGCCGATACGTATTCTTCTACATATTTTTCATAAAAAAAAATCGCAATAAGCGTTTATTGATTGGTTTGCGCAAAAGTTATAGCGTTTACAAAATAGGGGGTATTTTTATGGCATTTTTATTAATATTTTTTTTTACTAGTAATGGCGGCGATCAGCGATTTTTTTTTCGGTATTGTGACATTATGGCGGACACTTCGGACATTTTTGACACATTTTTGGGACCATTGGCATTTTTATAGCGATCAGTGCTATAAAAATGCATTAGATTACTATAAAAATGCCACTGGCAGTGAAGGGGTTAACACTAGGGGGCGGGGAAGGGGTTAAGTATGCCTGGGTGTGTTCTTACTGTGGGGGGGGGTGGCCTCACTAGGGGAAACACTGATCTTCTGTTCATACATTGTAATGAGCCGTGACCCCATGCAAATGAAGGGCCGGTCGTACTGCGCATGCGCGCACGAATCTGCTCCTCACTGGGCATGTGCAGAACTTTGCTCGGCGCAATCAGTGAGATAGGTAAAAGGCCAAGTGTACTTAGTTTGAGGATCGCCCTGTGTATAAAAAGCCCCAGACATACACACTTCCCTTACAAAAGTATATCCCTGTGTTCCCCTTCCTAGAGCAAGTTGCTTCTGCTCTGATCGTTTGTTGGTGTGTGTTGGTGAGTTGTGTGTGAGATAAAAGTTTTGGAGGAGTAGTAGATTGTATTTGGTGTTTTTTTTGCTAAGTGTATTTTCTGATTGTTTTTTTCCTAAGTGTATTTTCTGTTTGTTTTTTTTCTGAGTGTATTTTCTGTTTGTTTTTTGCGTGTTTGTTTTTGAATTTGTAGTAGCTGTCTGCTTGTGTGTTTAGATTTTTGTGTGTGTTTCTTCTGTGAGTATTTTTGTTTGTTTGTTGTGTGAGTTTTTTTGTTTGTTTGTTGTGTGTGTATTTTTGTTGGTGCTTAGTGGTGGGTGTGATGGCACTGAAGCGAAGGAAGCTCAATTTTTCCACGATTGAGAAGCAGATACTTGCTCGGGTCATCATTAGTGTTGAGCAGAATACGCCATATTCGATTTCGCGATATATCTCGAATATATAGTCGAATATTCGAGATATATTCGCTAAATTCGAATATTCGTGATATTTTATCGAAATGAAATGATTGCGAAATGCGAACATAATTGCGAAATTTCGACAAATGCGGAAGGAGCACTCTGATTGGCTCAGAATATTCGTGATATTTTATCGAAATTTCGCAAAATGTGAATGCGATATTTATTGCGGAATTTCGACAAATGCTGTAGGAGCACTCTGATTGGCTCAGAATATTCGTGATATTTTATCGAAATTTCGCAAAATGCGAATGCGAAATTGATTGCGGAATTTCGCCAACTGAAATGAAATGAAACTGAAAATGAAAAAAAATGAAACTGAAAAAATCGTTCTGATGCGGAAGATAGGGCGAAGAAAATAATCGCGTGATATTCCGATTGCCGAATAATCGCATTGCGATTTTTCGGCAAGATAAAATGATCGCTTCAGCTACTCGGCCCAAGGTCTCTAATCATACCAGCAATGCTTTTAGACGTCGATGGAGATCTCTAGGATGTGATCTGTTCTAAAAATAAAATTGAAAACATTTGAATATTCGGAATAGCGAATATTCACCGCTAAATTCGAAATATATCGCGAATACTCGAATATGCCATATTCGAGCCGAATATTCGCAATACGAATATTTGTGAGCAACACTAGTCATCATCCAATATGGGCGTTTTTTGCATGGCCCTGATAGCCGGAACATTGGGGGGGTACTTGGATCTAATCCAATTCGATGTGCATGTGATGTGTCTGTGCTAGGGACCACAGTGGTGTGCATTCATGCATTCTCATTGTGACATAATTAATGTGTGTGTTTACTGTGCAAAGATGCATTCTCATTGTGACATGTTTAATGTGCATTTACTGTGCAAAGATGCCTTCTGCGAGGCGTCTCCTGGCTGCTGTTCCCTCAGCAGACCGGGTAGAGTTGGTTGGGGATTACAACAAAAACCTGGGGAATGCCCAGGGAAAAACCAAGCCTACTTACCGACCAGCTTGCAGAAAACCAATTAACCTGTCTACAGTATGTGTTAAAAACAGGGGTTCAGTCCGCACGCATTTGCAAACGCATGCGTGAGCCACAGAGCCGCGCCAAGGCACCCTGTAATATCTGTGGTCCTAACACTAAACAATGAGCGTCCCCACAGTGGAGGCACATGCATTTTAATGGATAGACAGGGGCAGGTGAACTGAAGGGAAGCCACCCCTCCTTTAAAGGTACAAGAGCACACCAAGCACCCAGCATATAGCACAATGGCTGCAAAGGTGTTGGTGCACTGATGGACCAATATAAACACCACAGGTGAAGCATAAACATGTCCACTGCCCCCGTCTATAGCTGGCCATAACAGTAAGTAGCATTGGAAGGCTAAAGCAGATAACAACAAAAACCTGGGGAATGCCCAGGGAAAAACCAAGCCTACTTACCGACCAGCTTGCAGAAAACCAATTAACCTGTCTACAGTATGTGTTAAAAACAGGGGTTCAGTCCGCACGCATTTGCAAACGCATGCGTGAGCCACAGAGCCGCGCCAAGGCACCCTGTAATATCTGTGGTCCTAACACTAAACAATGAGCGTCCCCACAGTGGAGGCACATGCATTTTAATGGATAGACATGGGCAGGTGAACTGAAGGGAAGCCACCCCTCCTTTAAAGTTGGGGGGGGGATTGTCAGGTTCGGGGGTCAGGTCATCACATATGTCAATCTCCAGGCCCCTTCTCACTGCGAAGTTGTGCAGAATACAACATGCACCGATGATCTGGCACACAAAGTCTGGGGAATACAACAGGGTACCCCCAGACTTATCCAGGCATCGGAAACGTGACTTCAGGAGGACAAATGTGCGTTCCACCACTGCACGGGTGCGTATTTGTGCAGCATTGTAGTTTTCCTCTCCTGGGGTTTGGGGGTTCCGGTATGGAGTCATAAGATGGGGTCCCAGTGCATATGCAGAGTCACCTGGAAGGGAAAAGCCAGAAGGATGTTAGTCATGCATGTGCCCCTCGTGATGTCTGCATCATGGGGGGGACAGTCATACCTGACACCCATGTCACTCACCAACCAGCCAGCTGTCCCCATACACAGTCTGTTCCAATTCTCTGGAGATGTTGCTGTGACGGAATATGTAGCTGTCATGGCTGAATCCTGGAAATTTGGCACAGACGTGCCATATGAGGTATTTGGCATCCACTATCACCTGGACATTGATTGAATGCCAGTGCTTCCTATTTCGGTACATGTGCTCTGTCTCATGGGGGGGCTGTAGTGCCACATGTGTGCAATCAATTGCCACGATGGTGCGTGGGAATCCAGCAATTTGGAAAAAATCGGTCATTGTGTCCATTCGCTGGACCTCCTGGGAGGGTTTGATGAATTGATTGGCCATGATGTGGAATTTCTGATTAGAAGTGGAATTTTTTTTACAAGTGGAAGAGTTAAAAACCAGGAGTTGCTTTTAGCTGCTTTTTAACTGTTTCTGCTGCAAGTGTTCAATTGTTTGTCTTTTTTTCTCTGACACTTTTTAAACAGCTTTTTTCTTTTCTTTTTTTCCTTTTTGCTAATTAAGGGGAGTGTTTAATTGTTAACAGGGGAGTGTCTAATTGTTAACAGGTGAGTATATAAGTGTCTGTAAAAACTCCATAAGAGCTGGCTCCTTGCTAAGAGTGGATCTGATGTGGAATTTCTGATTAGAAGTGGAATTTTTTTTTACAAGTGGAAGAGTTAAAAACCAGGAGTTTAAAACAGAGTTAAGACAGGAGTCTTCTAAAACTGTAAGTATCATCTTATTCTTCATACAAGTAATTATATTGTAACTGGGAAATGAGTGCTAGCAGGGTTGAAGGTTTTGCTCAGTGCACAGCGTGTCACATGTATGCAAAATTGGTGCAACAGCTCCAAGATGGATACCGCTGTGACAGATGTGAGCAGGTTGCCCTTCTGGAAGCTCGTATTAGAGATCTGGAGGAGCAAGTTGCAACACTGGGTAGAAATAACAACCTTGAAAGGGGTCCTCTGCTCGCTGAGCAAGTGGTCAGTAAGGTTGATGTGGAGGGTGGAGGGGCAAGTCAGGATTATCAGATAGGGAGATGGGTTAATGCAGTAAGAGGGAGTGGAAGGGGCGTGAAGAAAGGGAAGGCCAGTCCTGTATTTGTGCATCAAAACAAATTTGCCAAGTTGGGTGATGATGTGGAGGTGGCAAACACAGAGGTGGCAGCCCTAGATGTTACTGCTACCCCTAACAGCCGGGTGAGCAACCCATCTAGTAGAGGTGGGGAGGGGAGTGCAGGTAGGCCTAGACAGTTGGTGGTAATAGGGGATTCTATAATCAGAAGGACTGATAGAATAATTTGTCGCCAGGATCGCTTCAACCGAATGGTTTGCTGTCTCCCTGGTGCCAGGGTTCGGCATGTGGTGGACCGGGTGGATAAATTACTGGGAGGGGCTGGGCATGACCCAGCTGTCTTGGTCCACGTTGGAACCAATGACAGTATACATGGAAGGTGGAGGCTCCTTAAGAATCAATTTAAAGAACTAGGCTGCAAGATGAAGGGAAGGACCTCCAAGGTGATATTCTCTGAAATATTGCCTGTGCCATGCGCAACACAGGAAAGGCAGGGGGAGATTAGAGAGCTGAATGCATGGCTAAAGACCTGGTGTAGGAAGGAGGGATTTGGGTTTCTAGAGCACTGGGCTGACTTTTCATTGGGGTGCAACCTCTATGCTAAAGACGGTTTGCACTTGAATGGAAGGGGGTCTGCTGTGCTGGGGGAGAGGTTTATGGGAATGCTGGAGGAGTATTTAAACTAGGATTGAGGGGGGAGGGTGAATTAGAATTACATCGAGCAGACAGGTCAGTTAGTGGTCAGACATTAATGGAGAGTGGAATGGGGATAGATGGGGGAAGGGTTATGGCAGGTGACAAGAAAGTTCCCATGTTGCAAACAGCCATTGGAAATAATAGTGCCATTTGTACTACTATAAATTATATGAAAAACACCAGAGAAAAAAAATGTAACAATACATTTAAGTGTTTGTTCACCAATGCCAGAAGTCTGCCAAGCAAAACAGGTGAGCTGGAAGCTCTGGTGCATGAGGAGAGCTATGATGTAATCGGTATTGCTGAAACTTGGCTTCAATCCTCACATGACTGGGCTATTAATATTCCTGGCTATTCTCTCTTTCGGAAAGACAGGGTAAAAAGGAAAGGTGGAGGGGTCTGTCTCTATGTGAGAAGTGACCTCAAAGCAAGCGTGAAAGAGAACCTGGTTGATGGAGAGTGTGATGAGGCTGAAGCATTATGGGTGGAACTGCATACAGATGTGCGTAGTTCAAAATTAATCATTGGAGTTTGTTATAAACCACCCAATGTTAATGAGGAGGTGGAGACTCAGCTCCTTGCACAGATGGAAAGGGCTGCAAGGTCTGGGACGGTGATAATAATGGGGGATTTTAACTACCCAGAAATTGACTGGATTAATGGCACTTCTGGGACAGTTAAAGGACAAAAATTTAAAAACCTATTGCAGGACAATTTTATGGTGCAGTTTATTGAGGCCCCAACTAGGAATGATGCCCTGTTGGACCTGATAATCTCAAACCATGCAGAGCTTATTACTAATGTTCAGATAAAGGAACACCTGGGTAGCAGTGATCATAACATGATTTCATTTAATATTAACTATAAGCAAGAAATACATACAGGAAATATTAAAACACTAAATTTTAAGAGAGCAAATTTTGCAAGGATGAGGGCTGCTCTCCAGGACTTGGACTGGGAGGGACTATTGGCACAGCTGAACACAGAACAGAAATGGGAATTCTTCAAAAAGACTGTGTGGAACCTCACTGCAAAGTATGTTCCCATGGGCAATAAGTTTAAAAGGCTAAAAATAAAACCTATGTGGCTCACGGTCAAAGTTAAAAAAGCTATAAACAAAAAGAAAGCAGCTTTTAAAAAATATAAAAATGAAGGAACACTAGTGTTGTTTAAATGTTACAACGAATATAACAGGATATGCAAAAAGGAAATCAAGGAAGCAAAAATTCAAATCGAAAGACAGATTGCAAAAGATAGTAGGACAAACCCCAAAAAATTCTTTAAATATATTAATAGTAAAAAGGTGAAGTCTGAGCATGTAGGCCCCTTACAAAATAATCTAGAGTGGGTGACTGGGGACAAAGAGAAGGCAAATTTATTAAATGTTTTCTTCAGCTCTGTGTATACAATGGAGCATGGGGGAGCTCATGTCCAAAATGGGGGTGGGAGTGACACAGCCTCAAATCCACAATGGCTCAAAAGTGATCTGGTCCAGAAATATTTAGACAGAATAAAGGTGGATAAAGCACCTGGACCTGATGGCATCCATCCACGGATCCTAGGTGAGTTGAGCTCTGTCATTTCAAAGCCACTGTATCTAATATTTAGGGACTCATTAAAGACAGGAATAGTACCACTGGATTGGCGCAGGGCCAATGTCGTGCCCATATTTAAAAAGGGAACAAAGTCTTTACCAAGTAACTATAGACCTGTTAGTCTAACTTCTATAGTTGGGAAGATACTGGAACGTTTAATAAAAGACCACATGGATGAGTTCTTGCAGGAAAAAAACTATTTAAGCAGCAGACAACATGGATTCATGAAAGACAGAAGTTGTCAGACAAACCTGATTTCCTTTTATGAAGAGGTAAGTAAAACCCTGGACAGAGGCGTGGCTGTGGACGTGATATATTTGGATTTTGCAAAAGCGTTCGATACAGTTCCGCACACACGGCTCATGTGTAAGGTAAGGTCTACAGGATTGGATATATCAGTTTGTAAATGGATAGAAAATTGGCTGAAAGACAGAATTCAGAGAGTCGTGGTTAATGATTCTTACTCTGAATGGTCCAATGTTATCAGTGGTGTACCCCAAGGTTCAGTGCTGGGACCCTTACTTTTCAATATATTTATAAATGATATTGGGTCTGAGATCAAAAGTAACATTTCTGTCTTTGCAGATGACACCAAGCTATGCAGTGGAATAACGTCCTTGCAGGATGTCTCCAATTTACAAGCCGACCTCAATGCTCTGTCTAATTGGGCGACTAAGTGGCAGATGAGGTTTAATGTAGATAAATGTAAAGTTATGCACTTGGGGGCTAAGAATATGCATGCATCATACATACTAGGGGGAGTACAACTGGGGGGATCTGTAGTGGAGAAGGATCTGGGGGTTTTAGTTGATCATAAGCTCAATAATGGCATGCAATGCCAAGCTGCGGTTTCCAAAGCGAGCAAAGTCCTTTCTTGTATTAAGAGAGGTATGGACTCCAGAGACAGAGATATAATTTTGCCCCTGTACAAATCATTAGTAAGACCTCATCTGGAATATGCAGTTCAGTTTTGGGCACCAGTTCTCAAAAAGGACATCGGAGAACTGGAGAAAGTGCAGAGAAGGGCAACCAAACTGATAAGAGGCATGGAGGAGCTCAGCTATGAGGAAAGATTAGAGGAACTGAATTTATTCACTCTTGAGAAGAGGAGAATAAGGGGGGATATGATCAACATGTACAAATATATAAGAGGTCCATACAGTGAACTTGGTGTTGAGTTATTCACTTTACGGTCAACACTGAGGACAAGGGGGCACTCTTTACGTCTAGAGGAAAAGAGATTTCACCTCCAAATACGGAAAGGTTTCTTCACAGTAAGAGCTGTGAAAATGTGGAACAGACTCCCTCCAGAGGTGGTTCTGGCCAGCTCAGTAGATTGCTTTAAGAAAGGCCTGGATTCTTTCCTAAATGTACAGAATATAACTTGAGTATTAAGATTTGTAGGTAAAGTTGATCCAGGGTAAATCCGATTGCCTCTCGGGGGATCAGGAAGGAATTTTTTCCCCTGCTGTAGCAAATTGGATCATGCTCTGCTGGGGTTTTTTGCCTTCCTCTGGATCAACTGTGGGAATGGAGTTGGGTGTATAGGATTTTACTGTGTTTTTTATTTTTGTTTTTTTATTTTTTGTGGTTGAACTGGATGGACTTGTGTCTTTTTTCAACCTGACTAGCTATGTAACTATGTAACTATGTAACTATGCGTCTCAGGATTGCAGGGACAACCTGGTGCACACATCTGGTCATGGAGGATTGTGCCATCCCAGCCACACCTCCACTTGTGCGCTGAAAAGAGCCAGTGGCCAGGAAATGCAGTGTTGCCAGTACCTTGATCAGTGGCTGCACTGCATGTGAGCATTGTGTTGGGCTGGTGAAGTCATCCTGCAGGATTGTGGTTATTTCCATGATGGCTTCACGGCTGAATCTGAAGGTGCGATACACCTCTGCTTCCCCCATGCCAAACACATCTAGGCGTCTGCGGTATACCCTCTCCTGTGCCCTCCTCCTCCTCCTCCTCCGTTCCCTCCTCCTTCTTAGCGCGTCTAAAGTCACTAGTGCAGTTATGATCATGGATGGCCCTGGCATGTTGGCAGACAGATTGTAGTCCAGCAAGTGTGTGTGCTCAGCTCTTCCTTAATGGTGTTGCTTTAGCTGACCTTTACACGGCAGGTGTAAAATTAGGGCACCTTTTATAAAGTGTAACTTCCCGCCGGGAAACTAACAGAAGCGCACAGGGCGTAATCTATGGCGCACACACTTAATTTTGTGGATCGCCCTATCTCCCTCATTTGCATCTTTGCCTATCAAAACAGTGGCGTGTCTACCTAAATTTTTTTTTAGCTAGGACGGAAATACCGGAATTTCAGGCGTTTCTCGTTTTGTGGATCAGGCGCAAAGATACACGCGACGCAAATTTCAATTACGACGCGTATCTCGAGTTAAGTCGGCGCATCTGCTTTGTGGATCTGGCCCGGTAATTTTAAACTTGGGCCTAGATAAAAAAGAAGAAAAAGAATTACAGAAAGAATTCCCATTCACTTGGGAGAGAAAAACTTTAACATATCTAGGAATAAAGATCACACCCACAGTAGAAAAACTCTATCCAACCAACTTTATCCCCCTAATTAATGAAATAAAACAAGATATGAAAAACTTAGCGAGGAAACCTATCTCACGAGTAGGTAGGGTCAACGCATTCAAAATGACGATACTGCCGAAAAGAATCTATACATTTCAAATGCTTCCCATAAGAATACCACAAAGTTTTTTCAAGATAATAAAAACGGTAATCTTGAAATATATTTGGCAGGGTAAAAAGGCCAGAGTAAATTATACACTTCTAAGTTGGAAAAAAAAATGAGGGGTTGGCACTCCCAGATATAAAGAGATACTACCATGCGGTAATATTAGCAAGATTAGCAGAATGGACAAATTTTTATACTAAAAATAAGTGGGTACAGATGGAAGACACATTAAGCACTTCACAATTATTTAAAAATGTTTGGGTACCTCCTAAATTTAGAAAATTATGCAAGGACACTCATAACATAACGAAGAATGTATTTAAATTATGGGACACACTACGCAGATGGAAAAAATGGGAGTATAACTCCCCATTAATTCCATTAGCCGGCACAATTTTTTTTTTACCAGGTAACAGAACACGGATGGGAAAGCAATTGCACAGTTAAGGAACATTGGGCCAGATTCACGTAGGTGAGCGGCGGCGTAACATATCGTAGATACGTTACACTGCCGCAAGTTTTCATCGCAAGTGCCTGATTCACCAAGCACTTGTGATGAAAACCTACGCCGGCGGCCTCCGGCGCAAGGCGGGCCAATTCAAATGGGCGTGTGCCATTTAAATTAGGCGCGCTGCCGCACCGGACCTACCGCACATGCTCCGTTTCCTAACTCCCGCCGTGCTTTGCGCGAAGTGACGTCATTTTTTCGAACGGCGACGCGCATAGTGTAATTCCGTATTCCCAGACGGCTTACGCAAACGACGTTCATTTTTAAATTTCGACGCGGGAACGACGGCCATACTTTAGACAGCAATACGTTTGCTGACTAAAGTTAGGGCACCAAAAAAAAGACTAACTTTGCCATGGGAAACTAGACTAGCGGCGACGTAGCGAACGCGAAAATCTGTCGGGAATCGCCGTAACTCCTAATTTGCATACCCGACGCTGGTTTACGACACAAACTCCCCCCAGCGGCGGCAGCGGTATTGCATCCTAAGATCCGACAGTGTAAAACAATTACACCTGTCGGATCTTAGGGATATCTATGCGTAACTGATTATATGAATCAGTCGCATAGATACTCTGAGAGATACGACGGAGTATCTGAGATACTCCGTCGTATCTCAGCTGTGAATCTGGCCCATTGTCACACAAGGTAAAATAAGGTTAAGACAAGATTTAAAAACAGTAGAGGGGGATGAGCACTTTAGCGAATGGGAGTATTTCCAGTTAAAGCACATCGTGAGCACTGTACCACAGCCAATTAGAAACGGTAAAACATTAAACCCTATAGAAAAGCTTTGTACCATTGAAAAGCCATTAAAACATGGAATAGCACAATTATATGGAATATTAACAGACTTAGAAACACGGGGAACACTGACATGTATAGAAAAATGGGGATACGATATGGGTAAAAAGCTGGAAGATTCACAAATGATAGGGGCAGTATTCAACTTTGCATCTGATATTGAGACAATTGAAGTAAATTACAAGTGTATGGTACGCTGGCACCTGACCCCAGAGAGAATGAATAAAATATACCCAAATAATTCCTCGTTCTGTTGGAGGAACTGTAAGTAAAAAGGAACGACCATGCACATCTGGTGGGATTGCCCGAGAATACAGGAATATTGGGTAGAAGTATTAGAGTATATAGAAGAAATAACAGGGGAGAAGATTTCCCAAAACCCCCTGACTTGTTTATTTCATGGTACAAATAAAACAAAAAAACAATACGGAAAAACTTTGGACCCGGTTCTGCTTAACGCGGCAAAGGGCTTAATTCCCAAAAACTGGTTACACCCAAAGAGGCCATCTATAAAAGAGTGGATACAGCGAGTAGACTATATAGCAAAAATGGAATACCTAGGTCGAGGAGAAATGGGATGGGAGGAAAGATATAGAGTAATATGGGAGAAATGGAGAGCTTTCAAAACATCGGAAAAATTTGCGCAGGGAATGACAGAAACAGATAGGTGAAAAAATAAATAAATAAGTTAAACATGAAGCGAGAGAGACAGATCGGGGGGATGGGGGGATAAGGGGAGGTGGGTGGGGGGGTTAGGGGAAATAGAATGTAGAGGTAGGTAATTCTTTAGATGTACTCTGCTCTGAAGAAATGGGGTTTTATTACCTTTGCTGGGTTGTTCATTAATGAATAATTTCCTAAGAAAGATTGAACATTAATAATGATAAGGAAAAAAAAAAGCTAAGAGAGAAAAAAACACACATGATGCGAAACCATAAGAAGAAACGCTATAAGGATTTTAAACGTGAGCTAGTCTTGTGTTCCTATTTGGTGGAGTCTGAAGTGGTAATAAAAAAAAGAACAAGAAAAAAAGAAAAAAAAAATGATTCAACATATGGCTTCAAGTAGGTCAATGTGAACTGTGCATGTTCCTTTAACCACTTCCATACCATTCACTTACGCACCTTCCTGCCCAAGCCAATTTTCAGCTTTAAGCGCTGTCGCACTTTGAATGACAATTGTGCGGTCATGCTACACTGTACCCAAACAATTTTTGTATCATTTTGTTCCCACAAATAGAGCTTTCTTTTGGTGGTATTTGATCACCTCTGCAATTTTTTTTTGCGCAACAACTAAAAAAAGACCGACAATTTTGAAAAAATTTTGTTTTTTTTTCCTGTAATTTTTTTTGTAAATAAGTAAGTTTTCTTTTTCAATTACGGGCACCGATGAGGTGGCACTGATGGGCACAGATGAGGTGGCACTGATAGGCGGCACTGATGGACACTGATAGGTGGCACTGATGGGCACTGATAGGCGGTGCTGTTATGCCGCACTGATGGGCACTCATAGGCGACACTGATGGGCACTCATAGGTGTCACTGATGGGCACTCATAGGCGGCACTTATGGGTGGCACTAATGGGTACATATGGGTGGCACTTCTGGGTACATATGGGTGGCACTGATGGGTACATATGGGTGGCACTGATGGGTGGCACAGATGGGCACTGATAGGTGGGCACTGGGCATGGATGGGCACTGAGAGGTGGCACTGATGGACACTGAGGGGTGGCACTTGTTTATTTAGTATTTTGCCAATCAGTGCCCATGTTGCCAGTCAGTGCCCATTTGTAGGCACTGATTGGCATCTATTGTGCCTATTTTTTTTACATATGGATGGCCATGGGGGATGTACTTGGCCATCTACATGTTGCCCCCTTCCCTGGTGGTCCTGGCGGCTTCCCTGTGGTCTAGTGTGGGCATCCGAAGGGAGGCTGCCCTGATAAACAATCAGCACAATCCCCCCCCTGTCAGGAGAGCTGCCTCTACTCGCGTCTATCAGATGCGAGTGAGGAAGAGCCGATCAACGGCTCTTCCTGTTTAAATCGTGATCAGCCGTCATTGGACACGGCTGATCACGTGGTAAAGAGCCTCCGCCAGAGGCTCTTTACTGAGATCGGAGATGCAGGTAGTCAGACTGACACCCAGCATCACCGATCGCCGCGCTGCATGCCCCCACGTACGTGCGCTGGCATGTTATCCTGCTGGACGTCAATAGACGTCCAGTCAGGATTACACAACCACTTCCCAGACGTCAATTGTCTATTGACCAGGCTGGAAGTGGTTAAGAAACATTTTGTTCTTCTTATATAAAGTTTTAAAAATCAGAAAACACTAAGGCCTTGTACACATGACCAGTTTCCTCGGCAGCATTCATCAAGAAACTTGGTGGGAGAGTTTTTTTGCAGAGGAAACTGGTCGTGTGCACATTTTTCATCGAGGAAACTGTCGAGGAAATCGTCGAGCCAAAAAGAGAGCATGTTCTCTTTTTCCTCGACGGGAATGGAGAAAATTGGCTCGTCGAGTTCCTCGACAAGCCTAACAAGAACTCGACGAGGAAAACGATGTGTTTCGCCCACCGAGTTCCTCGGTTGTGTGTACGATGCCTGACACAGTCCCTTCCCAGACAAGGTTCTGGGAGGAAGAAGGAACCTCACAAGGTCACCCCAAACAATGATATACTCCCCCAGTCAGCACCACTGCAATAAACCTCCTAGTGGTTGGCCAGAGAAACATAAATATTCATAATCCAGCATTATTGTATCTTCTTACAGCATTATTGTATCTTCTTACACTATTGTACCAGCGACACTCCCTAACAGCAAACAATAGCACTGTACTTCAGCCTAGTACACATGGGCTGAATGCCGGGCAACATTGGCAAGTTCAAAAGAAACCATATGACATTCGGCCCATGTGTATGGCAGCTGATCCAACAGAAGTCAGTCATTTGGTCAGCTTCTGTAGAAGGGTCATGACCAAAATCGGTCAATGGCTGAGAGTGCTGACCGGAGTGTTCTGGTGGGGGGATAGCACAGCAGGGGAGATCATTGTACTAACATTGGATTGTTAGTACAGCAGCTCTGACCTGATCTGTGAGTAGTAGTGTGTACTAGTCTTTAGGGGAGTGAATGCAAATCGATAAATCAGGTTTTGGCTGAATACAGCCAATTTAATGAGTCATTCCTGCTTAAGCCAGGGTAACTACAATTATATATGCTTATCTTGAAACTTGATTTTGCTATTTAAATAATTTTGTTCCCCATATGTGTCAGTGCTTTCAAGCCATGGACAATCATATGTAAAGAAATGACAATTACACAGCTAATGTTCCATTGCAATATGCATGTGATAGAATTGGTACCAACTTAGTCCATTAGGGGATTTGTGCGTGTGATTTGTAATACATTGCAAGCAGTAATTTCTTAAAAGCTGTCAGTGATTGCACAATTGGCTAATGCACTGAAAAATTAAAGGAAAAAGCCACATATGTTTTTTTCAAATTTCTTAGCTTTATTTTTTAATTATTTCAGGTGAATCTATAGTATTTCTATTGTTGCTATTGTTTTTTTTATGTATGTGAATGCAATCCCTTAAATAATTCTAATCATGTTTGTTTGCTGTAAATAAATATATACACGGGGCAGCCACATTTTGTATTAGCTGACTGCTATCTCTACTTACAGTAGTACTGCTGCATAGTTAGGCCCCTTTCACACTGGGGCGGGGGCGGCGGCGGCGGTAAAGCGCTGCTATTTTTAGCGGCGCTTTACCGCCAATTTCGCAGTGCTATTCGACCACTAGCAGGGCGGTTTTACCCCCGCTAGTGGCCGAGAAATTGTTAAAAACCAACGCAAAGCTCCTCTGCAGACTCTGATTTCAATGGGCAGGAGTGGTGGAGGAGCAGTATACACACACTGCTCCTTCACCGCTCCAAAGGACTTTTTTTACCGTCCTGCTTGAGCTCCACTCCAGTGTGAAAGCCCTCTGGGCAGCGGCTCTTTAGGGTCGGTTTGCAGGCACTATTTTTAGCTCAATAGCGCCTGCAAAGCGATCCAGTGTTAAAGTGGTCTTTTTGTACTTTAGAATGTCTTGTGTGGGGGTTATGAGAGATAGCCATCCCCCAAAAAGGATAAATCTGTAGGAAAATAAAAGAACAAGTGGAAGAGTGGGTTTTATAATAACGTTGGCAGCTTCTCCACCCAGGACATAGCCTCTGGAAATAAACTTGGTAGCTTCTCCACCCAGGACAGGGCCTCTGGAAATAAATCAGTAATCTAATCAAAGTAATTGGGAGTAGAAGAACTACTCCTTCCAGCATATAACATTAATCATAAACATATAGATGCACACCACTATAATAGAATACTAGCTTTATATAAGAATATATTAATAACATACATTCAATGTACAAACAGAAATTATCAGCAAAAGGCCCAATAGGAGTGCTGGTGGAACTGTGCACATATAGGCCATGGGTGTCCACTCCATAGGGCCAGGGGGGGCGTTTGACCCCCCTGGGATCATAAGAGAAGACACTTGACTTGGCTCTCACTTAAAACAGTGAGAGCAGGACGGGCTTGGTAGTGCAGCAGCAATGAGACATGCTGACAGCGCAGGGAGAGCTCAGGTGGCCTGACCGATTGTCAAAATGCTGTGTGTCTCACTCTGTTAAATTGTAATATCTCAGTGAGTACAACCACCCCCCTTCTACAGAAATGGAAGAGGCTGCATCGGTTCTGCCCCCTCCCTCCCCTCTGTTCCTGTGTACCGTCGTCCATACTCTGTGCAGCTCGTGTGCTGCTCTGAAAGGAGTGTGTGGGCGGGAACATATAAACAAGTAGCTGATAGCTAAAGAGCCGCTGACTAAACTACTATTGTGAGACTGTGAGCATCCTGGGAACATCAAGTGAGTTATCAGCATTGTCACTGTGTCACTCTCTCTCTCCCAAATCTTTCACTCCCGAGTCCCCCTCTTTCCTCTGTTGTCCTCCAGCAGTCTTTCATTAACCCTATGCTGATAGTTGGCCCCATCATGTTCCTTTAGCCAGGATTTTCACTTGTGTGATCATAGACATTGCATGTGATTTGCACCGCATTGCTGTGCAAATCACATGGGATGTCTGTGCGATGCAAATTCAGCCATAAAAACTGTATGGCTGAAATGGCATTTGCACCAAAACTGTGCAGGACCCTTTTTTTGGAGTGGATGGGTTTTTACACCTATGCAATCCAATTCCTGCACTATTTCACAGTTCTCACTGCAATCTGCAAACCGATATAGGGGTGTCATTAATTTTACATTGACACCCGTAACAGTTTGCAAAGGGCAGCGTGAACGGCCGACAAGCAACATGCAATGCAGAAATCGCACTGGAATCGCGCCGATTCATGCATCGCATATATGTGAACTAGGACTCAAGTGGGTTTACACTGATGTACTGTGGTTCAGTTGCAGTGCCGCTGTATACACAGATTTCCTGCATGTATCTCCATTTTCACTACAGTCCCACAGACTTCTATTAGATTACAAATTTTTGCAACATTTTCTGAAAGCGCACCAAATGTTCTCTATACTGAATCTTTGGTGTGCTTTCAGAAAACACAGTAAAATTACACAAGCTAATAGAAGTGGGGATTAAATGCAGAAAAACTACATATACACTGCGACAAACTCCAGGACACCAGTGTGAACCCAAAGGCTTCAGGATGCTGTGTAATGTAAAGGCGCCCAGAGGTGCAGGGTGCTGTGTAATGTAAAGGAGTCCAGAGGTGCAGGGGGTTGTGTAATGTAAAGGAGTCCAGAGGTGCAGGGGGTTGTGTAATGTAAAGGGGTCCAGAGCTGTGGAGTGCTGTGTAATGTAAAGGAGTCCAGAGATGCAGTTGTGGAGAGGGGTATACAGTAGTGACAAAGAGATATTGAAAGATGCAGGGGGAACAGTCGGGTGTTTTTACATTTTAACGTGAGGGGCGTGTTTTTAACCCCCCGCTAGCCGTCGAATAAAGGGTTAAATGCGACTGTGTATCGCCGCTGCCGAAGTGCACCCCCCCCTTAAAAAATTTCAGCAGACGCCCATGATATAGGCATATATATTTATTGATAGAGATGCCTCCAGATGAATGTGGAAACAAAGTCCAGTTGCAGGGGCCCCTGAGGATGATGTAGCTTCTGCCTTTGTGTTGGAGATCTGAAGATGAGGCCTCGTACACACGACCAGGTTTCTCTGCAAAAACCAGCAAGAAAAGTGCTTCTTGCCGAGATTCCCGTTCGTGTGTGCGAGGCATTCAGGTTTCTCGTCTGGAAATCTGGCCAGAATCTCGACGAGAAAAAAAGAGAACCTGCTCTCTTTTTTTCTCGTCGAGATTCTTGTTGGCCTGTTTCCTGATGAGAAACCCCAGAGTGTGTATACTTACCTGTCGCTGTGGAAACCCGCGCATGCTCAAAATGACTTTGACGCATGCGCGGTAGCTTCCACGGCATAGATAGGGTGAAGCAAGATGGCATCGAATGTGACGAGCACATGTTCGTCATACGCGATGACGTCACCGCGTTCTTTCCTTTCAAGAGAACCGCGGTTCTTTTGAAATGAAAGTCAGTACACTCTGGCGGCAAGAGTTTCTTGCCAAGAATATCATCAGGGAAAACGACGGGCATTTCCTGACGAGATTCTCGGACGTGTGTACAAGGCCTCTCTCCACTTCCTCCTTCCAGGGCTTCAAAGTCAGTGAACCAGTGCAGGAAGTGCATACAAAATATGTTTACAAATTCAGACAGTAGATCCCTACACGTGTTTGATGTGTCTGAGGGAAGAACAGACTGTAACTCCCTTCTGTCTAAAAATCAGATTCTCCCTTACATGTTCTAATCCATGGGTCTTCAAACTATGGCCCTCCAGTTGTTCAGGAACTACAATTCCCATCATGCCTAGTCATGTCTGTGAATGTCAGAGTTTTACAATGCCTCATGGGATGTGTAGTTCCGCAACAGCTGGAGGGCCGTAGTTTGAGGATCCCTGTTCTAATCTGTCCTAGCAACATGAAACAAAAGCGAGAAGTTGCTTGGCTTCTAGGAGAGAAAGAAGAGCTGTCCATAAGTCAGACACTTTAACCACGTTGGGCCCGCACTTTAGCCAAAAGACGGCTACAGCGGGGGCTTAAAATGCCAGGAGGGCATACATGGACGTCCTCCCATTCTCATGACGCTGGCGCACACCAGGGGATATGTGTGTGGAACGCTCTGTGATCGCTGAGTCCTTAGGGTAAAGGGACAATTGCAGCGGGTCCTTTACCATGTGATCAGCTGTCAGCCAATGGCAGCTGATCACAGATGTGAAGAGAGCTGTTAACCGGCTTCTGTTAGAGGGACATCGGTCCCCTTAGTGATCAACAGTGCTGTCAATCCGTGCCCTCCAGTGGCACCTGTCAGTGCCCATCAGTACTGTTAATCACCGCCCATCAGTACCACCTATCAGTGCCCATCAGTGCCACCTATCAGTGCCTATCTGTATTGCTAATCAGTCCCATCAGTGCCCATCAGTGCTGCCAATCAGTGTCCATCAGTGCCTCCTGATCAGTGCCTCCTGATCAGTGCCTCTCCAGTTCCACCTATCAGTGCCCATCAGTGCCACATATCAGTGCCCATCAGTGCTGCCTATCAGTGTCACCTCTCTGTGCCACCTTTCTGTGCCCCCTATCAGTGCCCATCAGTGTCAACTATCAGTGCCCATTAGTACACCCTCATCAGTGCCCCCTGATCAGTGCCCACCAGTGCCCCCTGATCAGTGCCCATCAGTGCCACCTATCAGTGCCCATACGTGTCACCTATCAGTGCGCATCAGTCCTGCCTATCAGTGTACATCAGTGCTACCTCATCAGTGCCCATTAGTGCCATTTCATCAGTGCCCATCAGCGAAGGAGAAAAATGACCTGTTTGCAATAATACAAAAAAATATATATGAAAAACATATTTTTGTTTTCACATTTTCAGTCTTTTTTGGTTTGTTTAGCAAAAAAAAACCCCCCAGTGGTGATTAAATACCACAAAAAGAAATCTCTATTTGTGTGCAAAAAAAAATGATAAAAATGTAATTCAGGTGTGGTGTTGCATGACCGTACAATTGTCATTCAAAATGTGAGAGCTCTAAAAGTTTAAAATAGGCCTGGGCAGGAAGGGGGTATACGTGCTAAGTAAGCAGGTGGTTAAAGTCCTATGTGAATTACTGAGTTCATTTCACTGACGCTCACTAAAAGTGTAATTATAGGCAAAATAAAATAAATAAATAAATATATGATGCAGTAGCAATTACAGAATATTTTTTTTGTTTTTCAGTAAATTCTGATTTTTTTCTCCACTTTTTTTTATTTAGTGCGTTAAGACTTTTCATTCTACAGTAAAACGACACAGCAGCATTGTTACCCTGTGGACAAGATAGTCATAATTAGACAGTGTTTTTTGGGTTGTCACAACCTCTGTCTAACTGTCACTTTTGTAGCCTATTATAAAAGTGGAAAATAAAACATCCACTGGCAGGATCAACATGTAATAAACCAACATTATAGATAGATTGCATCATATATTTACATTTTATTTTGCCCATAATTTAGCTGTAATAAGCAACGTATAGATAGAGAATCTGTACATGATGTAAAACTAATAAAATCATAGAAGGATTCAAACATCACATCAAACTACTATCTAGTAGTCTACTATATTAACCCACAATATACTCACTCTTAATAGATCATGGTTTGCTTTTAATGGTGTCTGATGCATACACCTGGAGCTAAAAAGAATGAAAGTGGAAATGTTGTCATCACACCTTCAAATAATTGAAAATAATATCCTGCAGCCAGGTTTGTAACTTATTTTTATGTTGCATTGTAGCTGGATTTCACCAGACAGTTTACTAACTCCTGGCTAAATGTTCAAACTGGAGAATTATACATAAGTCACATCAAATCAACATAGAACTGCTTTATAGAAGAAATTGTAATGTCACTTCCAATAAATGGTGTGTAGTAGAGGTTGTTCTATTATAAATAGTCCATTTTAAAAAGTTAATTGCTTTCATTCAGTGAAGAAAATTGAAAACGTGCTTGTAGCAGTGAAAGTATACAAATTATGTATCATTAAGACTATACAGTTACCTGACCTAACCAAGATAGGACATATCAAAGTAGTCTTGATTTTAAGTGACTTTTTATGAGGAATTGGCATCTGAATAGAAAGTCATTAAGTAATTTGTCAGTACAAACAGCAGGACCATTTGTGTAAACCCTTGTAGTGTTTTCAAGATTATAACTAGGGGGTTTGTGTCTTGTTGCAAATGTAACACAAGAATTTTTATTCAGTATGAACAATCATGTCGGTTGTATAGACCTTTGCGAGACCAATAGAATAATAAACCTTATGGGCAGCTCACCCTGCATAAAAAAGTCACTATCCAATATGGCAATTACGAGATCCAGCACTTCCTCATCATACCTTTCTTTGGGTTCAAACAGAACTGGTAAACTATTGTGTGCTTGTAGTGTTTTTATGTGGGCAGAGTATTTCAAAGCTTCAATTCAAACTCAATTGGCTGTTTATTGTGTACTGCTGGAAAGCTGAAGGAACCAAATTCATCAGCTAGCCCTTTCTTATGTGAACAAAGAAATAAATAGAGGCACATAGGGGTTGATTTATTAACGGTAAATGGACTGAGCACTTTGCAAGAGAAGTTGCATTCATTTTCCTCAAAGCTTAATAAATATGGTAAAGGTCTGCTGGTTTGCATCATCTAATTAGTGCAAGCAAAACTGCAGTTTTTTTTGTTTTCCTTGCACTTGATTTGGTATGTTTACAAAGTGAAGCTTTACTACATTTACTAAGCTCTTGGGAAAACGTGTCAGTACTTGTGTCAGTGTCTGGGTGACCTGCTGGTGGCACTGTTGTTACCGGAGTCAAAGGGAGCAGTTGCGGTGGCCACCAGCAGGTGCATCTTGCCCTTAACTGAACTTCAGTGCTTTAGGCCCCTTTCACACTAGGGTCGCGGGGCTGTTAGCAGTAAGGTTTTAGCGGCACTTTACCACTGATTTTGCGTGGGTGCTTTTAACCTCCGCTACAGGCGCTTTGGAACGCTGCCTATTCATTCCAAAGGGCAGGGGCAGTGTAGGAGTCCTGTATACAGGGCTCCTACACCACCCCAAAAATGCGCTGTGCGTCTTTGCCTCCGTTTCTGGCAAAGATTCTGCCCTGATTCATCCCTGAAATGGAGAACAGGGACGGACAGCGTTGCTGTGCGTTCCTCGGGCGGTTTAGGTTTGAACGGAGCCTTATTGTTGTTTCTGTGATCCATGTCCCCACCTGATCCTAATCCTGATCCTTTGCCTTGCTTCTGTACCTGATGTCGCTCCTTGTTACTGTGACCTGTTCCCTGCATCCAGGTCCCGGTACCCTGCTCCCTGTGTTTCCTGTCTCAGTCCTGACCTTGCCCTGTTCATGTGTGTTCCCTCCGTTTGTCCATAGTTAGGTTATCATTGGGTTCTGCACTGTTTATTTTGTCACTTTATATTGGTTATGGTTTACTGGTGTGTGTATTTTTCTTAATAAACCTAATTTAACTGTATTCAGCCTGGTTCCTGATTTCTTAGGTCCTGTTCTCACCTGAGCCATTTTCATCTTAAAAGTTCAAGAACACCCAGCAAACAAAATCCCATTAATTTCATTGGCCCCTGTTCACATATGAGCATTCTGTCGCAAAATGCCTGTCGCTCAAAAAAGTACATGATCTTCTTTTTGGCAGGATACAAGCATTTTTGGCCCCATAGACTTCAATAGAAACATCTGAAAACATGTGACTTGAGCGTTTATTCAAGTGTTTTGTCACTCATTTTCTGCTCAAACAGCAACTCTCCACACCTAGAAATGTGCAGAATAGAAAAAAGTGTTTTTTATTTATTTTTGTTTCTTTTCTAATAAATTACAAAATGATCAACCAATTCAAGCTCTGTGTTAAAGAAAGCTGGTTGTTAAGCAGTGGGCCGGGTAGCTGGCCACCACGTCCTTAACAACTGAGTCATCAGCTGAATGTAAAAAAAAAAATGCTGGCAATAAAAAATAAAAGGAAAAAACAGTGTGGGGGTCCTTCACTTGCGGTCTATCCTCAAGAGGCGGTGAACAAAAAAAAAACACACTAATATTGACAAGCATTGATTATGCAAGAATGGGCTGCCATCAGTCAGGATATGGCCCAGAAGTTGATCGACAGCATGCCAGGGCGAATTGCAGAGGTCTTGAAAAAGAAGGGTCAACACTGCAAATATTGACTCTTTGCATAAACCTAATGTAGCTGTCAATAAAAGCCTTTGACACTTATGAAATGCTTGTAATTATACTTCAGTATACCATAGTAAGATCTGACAAAAAGATCTAAAAACACTGAAGCGGCAGACTTTGTAAAAGTTAAGATTTGTGTTATTCTCAAAATTTTTGGCCACAGCTATTGATCCATCTTCAATCACGCAGCCTATCACCACCACCGGACCCAAAATAAAAAAGTTTTGCCCATGATGTAGGCTAACCACTGGTTCGGTGATGTCACAGGGGAGATGACGTGATTGGATGACTCTGCACCTTAGCTATTTAGGAAATGTAACACAGAGGATCAGGCAGTCAGTGGTTAGACTTCACCATGAGCGTAGCTTTTTTCTTACCTTTTCAGGTCCGGCGTGATTGATGATGGATCTAAATCGGGGGGCATTGTTTTTTTTTTTTTTTTAAGAAAGGAATTGTCAAAAACTCTTGTTGTGTCTTTATTCACTTTTTAAAAAAATTTGGTTGCAGCCCGGAAGGCCAGGAAAGGGAGGGTGAGCGAGCATCCCCCTCCTGAACCATACAAGGTCACATCATCTCAACATGGGGAGGCTCTGCCCTCCCCTGCCCCAAAGAAATTTGTCCCACAATGGTCTCTTCACCACAACCCTGGGCTATGGTTGTGGGGCCTGCGGGCTGAGGGCTTGTCAGAATCTGGATGCCCCCTTTAAAAAGGGGACCCTCAGATCCCTTATGTGATTGAGTATATTACCCCTACCCATTAACCAAATTTTTTTAAAAAGTGAATAAAGACACAACAAGAGTTTTTGACAATTCCTTTATTAAAAAAAAAAAAAAAAACAATGCCCCCCCGATTTAGATCCATCATCAATCACGCCGCTTGCCGCCACCGCCGGACCTGAAAAGGTAAGAAAAAAGCTACGCTCATGGTGAAGTCTAACCGCTGACTGCCCGATCCTCTGTGTTACATTTCCTAAATAGCTAAGGTGCAGAGTCATCCAATCACGTCATCTCCCCTGTGACATCACCGAACCAGTGGTTAGCCTACATCATGGGAAAAACTTTTTTATTTTGGGTCCGGTGGTGGTGATAGGCTGCGTGATTGAAGATGGATCAATAGCTGTGGCCAAAAGTTTTGAGAATAACACAAATCTTAACTTTTACAAAGTCTGCCGCTTCAGTGTTTTTAGATCTTTTTGTCAGATCTTACTATGGTATACTGAAGTATAATTACAAGCATTTCATAAGTGTCAAAGGCTTTTATTGACAGCTACATTAGGTTTATGCAAAGAGTCAATATTTGCAGTGTTGACCTTTCTTTTTCAAGACCTCTGCAATTCGCCCTGGCATGCTGTCGATCAACTTCTGGGCCATATCCTGACTGATGGCAGCCCATTCTTGCATAATCAATGCTTGTCAGAATTAGTGTGTTTTTTTTTTTTGTTCACCGCCTCTTGAGGATAGACCGCAAGTTCTCTGTTCTCAAATTTGAGAACTTCCTAGTCATGGACCCAAATTTCAATGTTTTGTTACCCAAGCCACTTAGCACTTTTTCCTAATGGTAAGGTGCTCCATCATGCTGGAAAAAGCATTGTTCGTCATCAAACTGTGCTTGGATGGCTGGGAGAAGCTGCTCTCGGAGGATGTTTTGTACCATTCTTTATTCATGGCTATGTTCTTCAGCAAAACTGTAAGTGATCCCACTCCCTTGAATGAAAATCAACCCCACACAATAATGGTCTCAGGATGCTTTACTGTTGGCATGACACATGACAGATGGTAGCAGTCATATTTTATTCACCGGACAAGGTTTTTTCCGGATGCCCCAAATAATCGGAGAGGCGAATCATCAGAGTTAATTTTCCCACAGTTCTCAGCAGTCCAAAAGTATTTGCCTTACTGTGCATGCACATATACTCACACCTGCCTGCTGCCATTCCTGAGCAAGTTCTGCACTAAAGCAGTAGCTGTCACTCTTTGAAATCATCTCTGTTTGTAAAATTAATTATAAGCCCCGACATCCTTTGTGGCTGTTGGCTTGTAGTTCTCAACAAACTACCATGGTGCTGTGGAGCGCTGTGGTAGTTTATTGATTCTTTCTGTCAGATTGTATCTGCTTGGCCATACAGAATGTATGGGCACACAGATACACTAACAGAACTGCAGGCGTACTGCATGGCACCAGTGACCTGCCGATCACTGGTGTAATGCTTTGCATGTTCCAAAAAAAAAAAATATATATATATATATATATATATATATATATATATATATATATATATATATACATACATAAATGTACAGTACATATTTGTACCTGCAAAAAAAATGTGCATTTATTATTTTTTTCTAAAACATGAACTTATACTTTAAACACTTGTTATAAATATTGTAAAATTGGTTAATTTTATAACATTTAAAAAAGAATGTAACTGCAATGTGAAATAAATTATTTTGTGTGACATTTATAAAAGATTTATTAATATTGAGCAAGAATTACTTTCATATGACCTTTCAAACTAATAATAAGCTTTATTTATACAAATGGGGGCCCTTTAAGTGAGAAAGATTTATAGTGGAACTCATTGCCAACATTTAAGGAATAGCAGCATCTTAAATCTAATTTGCCGTAGGAATTATCAATATACTGTAAGATTGCTTACAGTATCTCATGAAAAATGTTAATTAAAAGAAAACAACGTGGATCATTATGTTGTGTTATGTGTAGAAAAGCAAATACATTTTATTGCTTGCTGTCTGCGTCTCTGATATGGAGTTTCACCTTCTTTATTTATTTGTGTCACCATTGTCTCTGGTATTAGAAGTGAGGGAACATTCATGTTAGGTTGTCACCAGAACAGGAATAGAGGGGAAATCCTCTAACAGGGACAACCGTTGCAAGGACAACTGTCTAAAATAATTACCTCTTCTTGTTGTGACTAGGATGTTTTGGAGCCCTGCAGAACCCCTTTCCCAGGCATGTGACACTGATCATCACATGCCTGACGAAGGGGTCCTGTGTGGCTCAAAAGTGTTGCACTTATCTGTGTGATGTGATTTCTCTGCATTTAAAAAACCTTTGGATGGTGATTATTGATCCATTGTATGCTGGCAAATAGGGATGAGCCCAATGTTCAAGTTGCCCGTTCACCGAATACCGAACATTATTGGGCGTTTGCGGGAAATTCGAGCACCTGTGGAACACTCCATAATGAATGGCGAGACCGTCAATGCACTGCGAGATCGCAGTGCATTGACGGCTGCTGATTGGCCAAAGCATGCACCTGACCTGCATGCTTTGGCCAATAACAGCTCGCTCTGTTGTGAGAGTCATGATTGGCCAATCATGGCTCAGGGAGCTTAGTCCACGCCCCACACTATGTAACGCTGCTTACACGGCAGCAGTACATAGGTTTATGAATGAGAGCAAAATTACATTTGTAAAGGAAAAAATATAATTTAAGACTGCTCGCAGCTGTAATGTATTGCCGCAATATACATAAATATCATTGAAAAAACGGCATGGGTTCCCCCCTCAGTTCATTACCAGGCCCTTTGTGTCGAGAGGCGCCTCTAAGTGTAGCAATATGGTTACAATTAATGAAGGTACAATATTTAGCAACTCACATGTCTATGTGGACAGCTTTACCCCGGATGCCTGCATACTTAGATGTGCCTCTTTTAATCATCAACCATGTGAGTTGCTAAATGTAGTACCTTCATTAAATGTAACCATATTGCTACACTTAGAGGCACCTCTCTTCTCTTTATTATACTCCGAAACCAAGTTACTCTCAAACCAAGGTTTTACTGTATACTAAACTGTGAATTACTCTAATTAATTAATTCCAAGTGCTACTACATTTTTGCAAGATGGAATAAACATGTCAGGCAAAAGATGTACCTACAATTTATGAACGGTACAATCATTTAACAAATTACACATATGGAAAAACCCAATATGTCATACATGATGTCACAGGAAAAAATCCAAACCGCTGCTTTCATCCATTCAATATATACGTAGATAGTGTATTCAAAGCTTCAGTGTTGTCATATAGAGGGAAAGGAAAGAACGCTCTCATGGTGCAGTAATTCTAATCATTTATTTAAATAAAAGGTATTGCACTTACATCTGTAGCGGATGGTTGCTACCGTCATCCACACATATTCACCCCAATGGGACTTAGATGACAAAAAAAAAAAAAAACTGACGGGGCTTATAACCCTCCCTTATTCAAAAATAAAAAAGGTTTTTCCTTTACTTACATTTTAAATGTTCAGCACTTTTTTTTCCTGCTATGATAACCTTTAGCAGACACTTTTTGAAAATGCCAGATCTAAAACATGACTGGGGGTGTCAATGTTTGGCAAGCTAACCTGTTAACCCAATCGCCATGCAGTCTGAGATAGATGTTAATTCTTTAATTTACATGTCTGAAAGTGTACATTTTGGTGTCAAAGTGTTACAATTATATTATGTGGGTGATAAATGGTGTTGAAGTGTCACAACTCCCCACTTAGTGAAGGTTTTTCTAGTTTGAGATGCGCTTTTTCATAAAAGTTCAGTGGTTTTGCTTTACCTTATGGATGTTTTAATGAAAGACCAATCTGGGTAGCTACAACTTTTAAAGCACTGCTGTGCTGAGATGATTCTGTTTTCTGTCATTGGACTATTCTTTTGTTGTTGCAATATCAGCCTGTTGTAGAATTTAAATAACCCCCCAGTTTGTGTTACAGTCGGTAGTGGGAGTCTCTTTTATGGGTAGGCTTCCTGTAGACTTTAACAGACAAGATTACATAAATCTAAAAGTCCAGTCTTGATTAAGTGAATCTTCAACCCCTTCCCGACCAGCCGCCGCAGTTTTACTGTGGCAGGTTGGTTCCCCAGGGCGAAACGACGTTACCTTACATCGCTTTACCTCTTTACAACTAGGAGGCTCACCGCTTACCGCCTGGTAAAACTGCAGAGGTGATCAAATACCACCAAAAGAAAGCTCTATTTGTGGGAAGAAAAGGGTGTCAAATTTGTTTGGGTAGTGTCACACAACCACGCAATTGTCAGTTAAATCTACGCAGTGCCGTATCACAAAAATTGGCCTGGTCATTGAGCAGCCAAATCTTCCAGGGCTGAAGTGGTTAAACTGTGTTCTATTACATGAGCAATATATTAAAGCTGAGTTCCAGCCTCTAAAAAAAAAAAAAAAAAAAAATGAAAGTCAGCAGCTACAAATAATGTAACTGCTGACTTTTAATATACGGACACTTACCTTTCCAGGGATCCCACAATGTTTGCCCTCCAAAGCCAAAAAGGCTCGGGTGCAGGTGCCAATATTTCAACTAGGTGGAAACCGTCAGTTTTCTACTGCGCTGTGCTTTTTGAATTACCCCATTGTTTTTTTGGGACACATACAGGTCCCGGAAGTCAGCAGGGGAGAAGAAGGAGGGGGACGATCCAGATGCGGAAATGACCTACCTTTTCCATGGCGGCTTTAGAACAGAAGTACACATTTGTACACTTCAAAGGGTACAAAACAAAACAACAATTTTTGTCTGGAACTCCACTTTAATGATCAATCACCAGTTCCCCAAAGCCTTTCTATGCAAGTTCTATTTTTAAGAATTTTCCTTTTTTACACAATTTTCTGTTGCACCCACATTCCACTTTTAATCTTTATGCTGTTGAATTATTTGTGCTTGTTGGTGTTTCTATCATGGAACAATACTGACAGTGAAGAATAGAGAGAAAGTAGCAAACAGTTGAAAAAAAATGACAGCAAAAGGAGTTACAAACAAATCCCAAGAAGAGAGTTATCCAAGTGGAAATGAAGGAGAAGACAGCTGTACACAGCAATAATAGAGGCTGAGACTTGCAGCTGATCATTCTGCAGTTCAGCAGAGCAAAGGGGGTTACAGAAGAAATTTATAGGTCAATAGTAAAGAAGCATGATAGAAATTTGGATTTCTGATCACTGCTATACTAGAATAGTGCAAAAAATACATGGACTGTGTAAGAATAGTAATAATAACACATTCTACTGCGCTCCCATCATTAGTGTTCAACTGCTTATCACATATGTTTTATAATAGGTACATACTATTTTTTTTATCCAGATAATTTCAAGGCCAACTTTGTTAAAAGGCATATGGTGGGAATATTTTGTGTTTATAATTTGGTGGTAAATGTTGTACTGAAAATTTCTGTGCAATGATCTTGTGTATACATTTCTAAATTCTTCAACATGAATCAAAAGATCAGCAGACAGGGGTGAAAGCATAGGGCCAGATTCACAGAAAAAGTATGCCGGAGTATCTGCTGATACTCCGGCGTACTTTCAAATTTGCTGCGTCGTATCTTTATTTGTAATTCACAAACAAAGATATGACGGCATTTGGCTAAGATCCGACAGGCGTACGGCTTCGTATGCCTACGGATCTTCGGATGCAATACTTCGGCGACTGCTGGGTGGAGTTTGCGTTGTTTTCCGCGTCGGGTATGCAAATTAGCTGTTTACGGCGATCCACGAAGGTACGCACGTTCGTCGCATTCTCTTACGTCGTCGCTAGTCGGTTTTTCCCGTCGTAAAGTTGCACTTGCTATTTAGGTGGTGTAATATTAGACAGCCCATGTTAAAGTATGGCCGCCGTTCCCACGTCGAATTTTAATTATTTTTTTTGCATAAGACGTCCGGGAATACGAAAGGAAGTAACGCACAAGCTAAACACCTTACCAACAGATTCCTAGAGAAGGGTTATGCGGCTGAGACTTTGCAACAAGTGTTCAACCAAGTTTCCGTTATAGACAGAAAAACTTTGTTAACTTCAAAACCAAAAAAAAGATTTTAAAAGTGAAGCCGCTTTTATATCCGGCTTCCACCGGCAATACCGGCAAGTCGAGGCCATTTTCAAACGACATTGGCCTATTCTAATGAAGGATAAAGACCTGAAATCATCCATCTCTGGTGTACCCAAATTCATCTACAGGAAAGCCCCTGGATTGCGTAATAAAATAGCCCCCAATGTGCCTGATCCACCTAAGAAACTTGTCACCTTTCTAGATGGATCTGGGTTCCACCATTGCACTCGATGCAAAGCATGCAGAACCACACGTAAATCTGGAGACAAGAAGAAGATCACGCATTTTAAATCTAATGTGACGGGGGAGAGTTTTACCATCAAACCCCTGATCACCTGCGGATCTGATCATGTGACCTATGTACTGGAGTGCCCGTGCTCACTTCAGTATGTCGGCAGGACCACCCGACAACTCAAAATACGAATAAATGAACATCTAACTAACATTGCAAAAGAGTTCCCTAATCATAGTGTTTCTAGACACTTCACCAAATATCATAATAGTGACCCAAGCTTATGTACTTTTTATGGTATAGATAAAATCAGTAAGCATTGGAGGGGTACGCACATGACCAGGAGTGTCTCACAGAACGAGATGAAGTGGGTGCATAGGTTACGTACCATGCAGCCCACTGGTCTCAATATTGAGCTAGACCTAAACTGCTTTTTAGCAAATGATTAATACATTGACCTACAAAGTTTTATTAGCTTAGTTCGGTATCTTATTATTGTGTTTTTCATTACCTTCTATTGCCAATGAGGTCTGGCAATGGTCTATGGAATATATTTTTTTGTCCTACTTGGTTTGTGCTCTGGTCCTTTGAGCTCATCCAATTGGCATTATATTCCACTCAGTTTCCTATAACTAACCCTTTTCCATTGGTTTTATGGGTAGGGAGTTTTTGTACTAGTTTTTCTCCACTTGCCCACTTTCATAAATTTCTTATCCATGTTTATAAGACACAGAATCATGTTTTAGAGACATATGTGTGCACATTTGTGCATTGTATTTCTTATTTTTTAAATATATATTTTTTATACTTGGGTGAACTGACGATTTACACGCTCGGAGGGATGCAAAGGTGTCCAGTTACCCCCAATCTATGTTGTTTATGTTATTAATGGTAGGGATCCTTCATATAATGTTTACGACATATTAATATGCCCTATTTCTATCATTAAGTCACTTCTGTGTGGCGTTTTGGCCTGCGAGACGGTTCTTCAACATATATTAGTGTTCATGATAGAATTGAGTGTGCACACCCGGAGGGATGCGAGTGCAGTATTTTTTAGCATCCCCCGGGTTTTTTGTATTTGCTAGGCCCTTTTGTGATTCCGTTTGTGTTGTGTTTTCCTTTATTTGGTCTATATAGCAAACTATTGAGGCATCCAGTGCTGTTAAACTATAATGTAAAGATCCATCTTATTATTTGACTGTTATGCTCAATTATACAGCTTAAACGGCACCGCGGCTGCTTCCTTTTCACCTTTTTAATTTGGACCAATCAGTAGTCTCTTTGAGACTACATATACCATCATGCAATAGTGATCGGGCACGCCCCCCTGAAGACGTTGTACCTGACGAAACGTACGTCGGAGGCGGACCCGATCACGTGACGTGCCTCCCTGCCCATACTAGCTGACAGCTGGGACGCCGAGCCGTGCTACGGAGCCAGCACCGGACTAGACGACCCTGTCACGTACCGCACCGCAAGGTAGCGGTGACACGCCTGCAGCCCCAGTGCCGGGTAGGCACTTTTAAAGTAAGAGGCCATCTGGGCCATATGTCTCTTGTTTTTTTCTACTTTTTATACAATAAATTTTAAAGCGATAATACACTATTGGCATCTCCATTGCCTTTTTGTTTTGTTTTTCATATTATATCCTATCTGGAATCCCTGGCATTGAGGCTCAATATTGATTTTCCTGTCCGATGTGCATGCAGGCACAATCCTGCATAAGTCTAGAAGACTATTGTTTAACTATAATAGTCCACTAATTCTGGTAAGCACATTTGTTTGCTTCAACACCAATTAGAGGGTGATTAAGAAGATTGGATTTGTTGGTGACGGCTTTCCTTTCCTTTTGCACATAAAGAATACTCAAGAAAGAAGATTTGTTTCATTTACATGTGATGCATTGATTGAACACTTATTGGGACTTTTTACAGATTCTGAGGGGTCTTTTTTTGGACGTAGAGACACTTTTGGAATTCAGTATTATACATTTTTTTGAATAGTTATATTTTTAATTATTTTTTCACAGAATCACGTTGGTTTACCATTTAGTAGCACTGAGTGGTCTAGCGCCCTCTACACATTTTTCCAACGCACGTCGCCGTTCAAAAAACATGTCGGGGTGCCGTAATTTCGCGCAAAGCACGGCGGGAAATTTTCTAACGGAGCATGCGCAGAACGTTCGGCGCGGGAACGTGCCTAATCTAAATGGTACACGCCCCATTTGAATTAGGCGGGCTTGCGCCGGACGGATTTACGTTACGCCGCCGCAAGTTTACAGGCAAGTGCTTTGTGAATCAAGCACTTACGCTTAAAACTTGTGGCGGTGTAACGTAAATGACATACGTTACGCCGCAGTGCAAGTACATTAATCTGGCCCATTGAGTTTACAATGATCTGCTACAGGCAGGGCCAGACTTACCATTGGGCTTGACTGGGCTCAAGCCCATGGGCCCCGCCCAATAGGGGGCCCCTTACATTTTTTTTTCAATAATATGCCAGTCATTTAAAGTGGTTGTAATGAAAAACCCAGAGACACAACATTGTCTTAAAAAATAGCCCATAACACAGGCAGCTGATCATTTGCACGACGTCACCGGCATTTAAAACTTGCCGGAATGCAGTCTGTGAGAACTGTCCGGCACAGAGGAGAAGTCTTGCAGTGTTTAGCTCCTTCTACTACTCCTGATACTCCCCCGTGTGACTAAAGAAGACGTCACAAAAGGGAAGTGAAAGAAAACAGCAGCCGCAGACACAGCAATGAATGGTTACGGCGCAACCGCGCATGAGCGAGATTACCGACAGGGACACAGTAAGGGTGGAAGCAACGTCATAATTTGAATCACATAACAGCAGTACGAATGGAGCTTGAGATACCCTGAAATACAGAGAACGAAACCATCCTAAAAAAGGTATTTGCATGCCTTATTTTTGGGGGATATTATATAATATATATATTGCATTGCGATGAGCTGTTATAACTTAATAATTGAAAAACTGGAAAAATCAGCCGGGGTTTACTTCAGAATCGTGATCTCTATTTGTATTCTCAGTTTATCCAGAATTGTGTAGCTCTAATACATAGCTTGTGTATGTATCATTTTGTTCTATTTAAAGTAATGTATAGAAGGTAGGGCCCGAAAGTGACTCAAGCCCAGGGGCCCCCACCACCCCAAGTCCTGCCCTGGCTACAGGTGCTTCTTTGGAGTTCTGTGTAGCAACATTAGAAGCTCAAAAGCTGATTGTTCCAACTCCTGAGCCTAGCACTGAACTCTAGCTGTCACTGAACAGCCAACTGTTCTAGGACTAGTGCTGGAGACAAACAGCAGCTATCCCTGCGCCATTTTATTATGGCTTCCAGGACTCAAATGGATAAGACCAAAGTGCTAAACGTAAAATGGGAAATGCAAAATGTAGTTTTCATCCAGGAAAGGCCTCAAAACGACTATATATTAATTCAAAAAGTTTTATTGTAAGTTTATTTATTTAACATTATTAATAACAAATAGTGAAACACATCTGTGTAACGTATATCAGCACAGAGGCTTGTAGTCTCTTGAGAGATCACGTGAGAGAGTGGCAATACAGGAAAACAATTTGTAGACAGTCCAATCACTGTGAGCATGCCCTTAAGCCTTGTACACACGATTGGATTTTCCGACCTGAATTGTGCGATGACAGGCTGTTGGTGGAAACCGTTTGTACACTCCATCGGACAATTGTTGTCGGATTTTCCGTGGACAAATGTTGGATGGCATGTATTAGGCCCCTTTCACATGGGCAGACTGTTCAGGTCCACCTGTCAGTTTCTTCGGCGGACCTAAACGGGTGCTCTATGCAAGTCTATGGAGCGTCGGATGTCAGCAGTGACCATGTCTGCTGACATCCGATTCGGTCCACTAAAATCAGACGTATGGCGATACGTTCGCCATCCGTCCTGGCGGATCGGCTGAGATCTGATGAAAATGGACATGCTGTCTGTTTTCATTCGATCTCTCCATAGCAAGCAGCGAAGCTCGACAAGCCCCTCCCCGCTCAGTGAGCAGAGAGGGAGCTATCATCCGTTGGCACAGCAGAGATCAATGGAGAGATCTCCCACTGAGCTGGCAGACTCCGCTGAGTGGATCTGCACAGTATGAATGAGGCCTTAGGATTACGAACAGTAGATTGTAAGCTGCAGTAGAGCAGGAATTGTTTTACATGATTCATTATCTTTCTTAACATATCAGTGCTATGTACTAATGCAAGATAAGAAAATGGCATGTATCTTCTTCCATTTGCATAGGATTTCTTTGTGTGCTATGGTTTCAAATACTGTATAAGAAATGTTTATTTGACATCCACCTGAAATGTACCGTATTTGCCAGCGTATAAGACGACTGGGCGTATAAGACGACCCCCTAATTTTCCAGCTAAAATGTTGGTTTTGGGATATACTCACTGTGCCATCATACATGCCTCACTGTGCCATCTGTAACATGCCTCACTGTGCCATCTGTAACATGCCTCACTGTGCCATCTGTAACATGCCTCACTGTGCCATCTGTTTGACGTCATTGGGCGACGGACGCCACCAAAGCAAACGCCCTCAGCATCGCGGGAACCGAACTGCCTTTGAAATCAGAGGAATCAGAGGAGGAGGAACAGGCATGCATGGACTGCAATACAGGGCAGTGACCCCCGACCTTACCCTCACAGCTACAAGGCACCTGCACTCCCCGCAAAGCATTTAGACCCGCCACCCTATGCGGAAGAAGCTAACCGCAACTCATTATACTACATTATACATTACTACATTACTACATTATACTACAATAGGCGGCTTCTCGAACAGCTGGTCTCTCCTGCATTAAAGGCTGCAGCGCGCAGACGTATCTGGAGGATCACAGACGCTGCCAGCAGCAGCAGCAATTTTGCTATGCAGGTGATGGGAGAACATTCCAATACAGGGTAGCCTTGAATTTATCTATCCAGCAGCGGGTAAGATCGTTCCTTTCTTTCTTATATTGTATCTTCAATAGGAACTCGGGGGCCTACTCATGCCCTGCATTTGAGAAAGAAAAGTAACTCTGATGCTAATTAGCATAATCACAGGAATGATTTATAGTGCCTCATTCTAAGTTCCCTCCTCCTACTCCCCCTTACTGGAAATCATAGGAAAATACAAAGGGACTACATTTGTTTTGCTCCCTTTTTTTCTTTTTCCTTTTTCTTTGGGGATTTTTTTTCCTCACAGGTTGTTACACCTACAAAGAACTGTCACCCTCATTGGATGCCTCTTTTTTTTTACCACAATTGGGTCTTTTCTTGAATGACAGGACCTTTTGTTACATACTACTAATATTTTTTGGCAAGCCCCCTTATCACACGGTGCAGCCATCACCTGGTTCATTCAGTTCCTCCTTGCAGGGCCATTTCTGCTGATCATTCCTTATAACTAAATCTCTTGGTAATTCATTTGGTCGATTTTGACCAGAATCCTCAGCAGAAATGCTCCACTAGGCGTCCGGATCGCCTTCATTGTTGTTTTTATGTTTGTCTATTGTCTGTGTTTACATGTGGTACCTGTGTCACACCTCTACGAACTACGTTCTTTAGTGTGGCATTGACCGGCCTTATTGGTAGGTTGTTTAACAGAGCTCATTAGCTCTGTTGGTATTTATGTCCTTTTGATATCCCAGTCTATTTATATTTTGTACCATTTCTATTTATCAAATAAACAAATATTTTATATTAATACTTACGTCCGTCCTTGCCATAGTAGCCCCCTTTTGTTGTCCCCAGAGGTACCATTCTTTACCCCTCTGTTGGATAACACCCTTCTGTTTTGTATGCATCGTATTGGCTACGGCAGTGACTCCTCTAATTGTGGAAGTGACTAATTGAGTACATATGGGATATCATTAGAGGTAGCGGGTGGGTACATGCTCAAACCTTTTGTTTTATATGCCATCTGTAACATGCCTCACTGTGCCATCTGTAACATGCCTCACTGTGCCATCTGTAACATGCCTTAACTGTGCCATCTGTAACATGCCTCGATGATCTCCCTACCTTCTCCTGTTTGCAGTGATGTCAGACGGCGGCCATCCATTATTCAAAAGCCGCGCCTCCTCCTCAGGCTGTTCCGTGATAGGTGGAACAGTAATTTTCCCAGCAGAGCCTCTGTTCAGTGTTCCGCCTATCACGGATGTCCTCTCGTCCGAGGCCGAGGCTGAGGATGAGAAGGCATCCGTGATAGGCTGAACACTAAACAGAGGCTCTGCTGGGAAAATTTGTGTTCCGCCTATCACGGAACAGTCAGAGGAGGAGGCACGCTTTTTTAATAGTGGATGGCCGACGTCTGACACAGGTACCCGGCGTATAAGACGACCCCCGACTTTTGGGGCATGATTTTACATGCAAAAAGTCATCTTATTTGCCGGAAACTACGGTATGTGCGTGTCTGGCTGTCGGTATGTCTGTCTGACTATGGTAGATATAGAAGATTGTCTGTTAATGGTTATTTTTACAGTGTGGTAAGTCTGTATTATATACAATAAATAAATAAATACATAAAGACAACATCATTTAACAGCGTTTGACTGCATGTGAATTATTCAAATGAATGTTTAATAGTACTGGATTACTCACCATCCTGTAGAACAATCATCATTGAATATAAATGCTGATATTGAGCTGGCAAGCATGGATACATATTAATATTTTACAATGTAGTGATTCCTGATTACTGGATTCAGTTACTCTCCAACTATTGATTAGATGAGCAATTTTCCAGGGTCATGCAGAGATGCTGCTCTAAAAGGTGGGAAATACATAAATGTGAGTGCATTTAGATGGTATTATTAATCAGACTTCACAGCTGAGCCCAGTAGTTAGGTATCATTTTGGTATCATCTATCTGTCCATCACACAGCACTTTCTAATCTATAATCAGAAAACCGACTGATTTATACTTTGTATTTTCTCCTGGCTGTTCAAACTTTATAAGACATGCCTTATAAACTTAGCAAGAGGTATTAACCCATTTCTACCAGATTTTTTTCTGTTATTACTTTTCTTGCACAACATTGTTAAAAAAAATCTTTTTACATTTCACAGCAAAAAAATGTATATGTACCTGCTCAATGCTTATATTGGAGATACGAAGGCTGTCAAGTAACTGCTGGAGGAGGGAGCAGCATGAGTTGAGCTCACTTTAATCACTTCTACATGTCAGCTTGATATAACATTTATCTGCTTGTTTATGGAAAGAGAAATGTAATATTAAACAGCTCTATAAGCAAAGGTAAGTACGCTCTTTATTTAAATTGTCAGCAGTATATGTAGTGAATGTTTATAGGAAAAACTGAACCAAAGACAGAAAAGAATTTGTTTGTTTTTTTACATCCATTTAGCCTTCATGATAAACGTTCATACACACTTCCACCAATATCTCCAGCGGGTACAATAAACCCAGTGTAAAATGTTGGATAGGTTTAATTACTTTGCTGTGAACAGTGCTTAGCTCAACTTGGTTATTGGCTCAGAAAGGTTACATAGATTACAAGTGGAGGCAGATTTTGAAGATATCAAAAAGTTCAATCTGCAACAAGTGTCTTTGTTTCTGGATATATCCACATTATTTTTTACATTTGTTTCTACGCTATGTATTGTAATTGATTTACAGATTTTATTGATGCTGATTTATTAAAAGCAAAAAGGCTGTTCACTTTGCAAGGGAATTTGCCCCAGAATTTAGTGAATGAGGTGAAGTTCTGCTGACATAATTCAATCGTGTGTAAGCAAAAAATGCAGTTTAAAAAAAAAAATGATTTCCCTTACACATGATTGGGTATACTTTGCAAATCTTTGTAAGATTCACTAAGGTCTGGAGCACATTCCATTGCAAAGTGCAACTTCCCTTTGCAAAGCGGACAGCCTTTTTGCCTTTAATAAATCCTCCCCACGGTTTCTGCGATACAATACCATTCATGGTCTTAAAACCAAGCACTTTGTACTTTGTTTTTCTGTATAGCCCCACATTTTAAATTGCAGTACCCTCAATTTATAGCATGATATATAACTTGAAAATACTGGCATGCTGGCTTTGTATTAACAAGGACCCGTATTTAAAGCTAAACTCCAGGCAGATTTTAGCATGTGCTGACAAGGAACAATGTTAAAAGGGTGAACGTGGAGATTACTTCACCACTCTGTTAATACTCATTCACTGGCCAATCACAGTCTAGGGTAGGCTGACCAGACATCCCTGGTTTCCAAGCACAGTCCCCAGATTGAGGACACTGTCCCCGGACCAAGCCTATCCCTGGTTTTGTCCCCTGATTGGATTTGAACAGAAGCTGAGGCAATTTCAAAGACAGTCAGTGCAGAATTAAAACAAAAAAATTTCCCCACTCTTCCGCTCCCACTAGCTTAGGGGGGGTTCTATTTTTTTTTATTATCTGTGCCCCTTTCTGATGATCATGTGCTGGTCGGAACAGAGGGAATATTTCTTCAGTTTTGGGTGCATGCTCATTCAGCCCACTCGCATGTTCTTCTGCCTTGGCTCAAGTCCCGGCCAGCCACCTGCCTGTCTTCTTGCCTTCATTGGCGGAGTGATCTTCCTCCGCTCCCCATCCAGTAGTAGCCGAGGCCCGGAGAGTAAGACTTGACAGGCTGTAGGGCAGGCGGTGGCAACGGGCAGAGAGTAGCTGATTGTTGCCATTACTAGTAAAGAAAAATATGTCCCCGGATTTCATTTTAAAAATCTAGTCACCTTAGTCTACGGCAAGGAGGTAACCTAGCTGTGTTGTATAACTAAAGTAAAATCAAAGCTACTGCATACCTTCTCATGAAGCTTGTTACTTATTAAATGCAGATCATAAATAGTTACATAGTTACATAGTAGGTGAGGTTGAAAAAAGACACAAGTCCATCAAGTACAACCTATGTGTCTGATTATATGTCAGTATTATCTTGTATATCCCTGTATGTTGTGGTCGTTCAGGTGCTTATCTAATAGTTTCTTGAAACTATCGATGCTCCCCACTGAAACCACCGCCTGCGGAAGAGAATTCCACATCCTTGCCGCTCTTAGGCCTCGTACACACGACAGAGAAACTCGACAAAATCCATCAAGAAACTTGGTGGGAGAGCTTTTTTGCCTAGGAAACCGGTCGTGTGTACGTTTTTCATCGAGGAAACTGTGGAGGAACTCGACGAGGAAAAAAGAGAACAAGTTCTCTTTTTCCTCAACGGGAGTCTCAATTTCCTCATCGTGTTCCTCGTCGGGCTGCTTTTTGACGAGAAACTCGATGGTGTGTATGCTAACAAACCCTTGCATGCTCAGAATAAAGTATGAGACGGGAGTAAAAGTAGCATTTGTAATGGAGATAACACATTTTTAACGCTGTAACAGACTGAAAAGTGCAAATCGTCTCCGACCAAACTTTTACTTAACATGCAGTAACATGAGATTAGCAAAAGCAGCCCCAAGGGTTGTGCCAATGGAATCGAACTTCCCCTGCCATTGTATGTGTTGTATGTCACCGCATTTGAGAATGAGGAGATTTTGTCTTGACAGTGTGTACGCAAAGCAAGCTTGTCGAGTTCCTCGACAAGCCTAACAAGGAACTCGTCGAGGAAAACTATGTGTCTTTTCCGACGAGTTCCTCGGTCGTGTGTACGAGGCCTAACAGTAAAGCACCCTCTACGTAGTTTAAGATTAAACCTATTTTCTTCTAATTTTAACTCCCCTGGCGGTATTCCCAAGTCTGGCTCGGGGTAAGATTTCTGTACCAAACGCGGTATCCCCAAGCCAGGCTCGGGCTCGCCTCGCCTTGCAGCAGCCACAGACAAAGTTACTTACCTTGTCCCTGGATCCTCGCTCGATTCACACAGTGTCCCTGTGTCCTGCCGATCTCCGTTCCCTGTGACGTTACGATGCACGGGGCGGAGGACAGCGCCAAATTGAAAAAAGTAAATAAACACATTACATACAGTATACTGTAATCTTATAGATTACAGTACTGTATGTAAAAAAAAAAACATCCCCTTTGTCCCTAGTGGTCTGCCCAGTGCCCTACATGTACTTTTGTATAATAAAAACTGTTCTTTCTTCCTGCAAACTGTAGATTGTCCATAGCAACCAAAAGTGTCTCTTTATGTCAAAAAAATGATTTTAGAGCAGCTAGAAAACAGCGATAATAAATTTAAATCACTTGCAGAATTGAGAGATAGCGATTTGTGGGAAAATTTGTCATAAAAAAACAAAAGTAATGACAGCGACAATTCTGCAACTGAGCAAATTTCAGTGATTTTGAGTTGATTACATTATTGAATATTTTTTATTATAATTATTTATAATTATTTATTATATTATAATTTATGATTTTGTTTTTCAAACTTTTTCATACCCGGGATGCCTACTATACTCTTGTTTGGACAGATTTAGGTGAGTTATTCCTAAGGATTACAGGCCTACAATGTAAAACACTTCTCCAGAGAGAATAAGTTCAGTGCTCGCAACCTTTCCTCAAAACGAATATCCTCCAGACCCTTTAATAGCTTTGTTACCCTTCTTTGTACGTGCTCCATTTCCAGTACATCCTTTCTGAGGACTGTTGCCCAGAACTGGACAGCATACCCCTAGGTGCGGCCAGACCAGAGTCTTGTAGAGCAGGAGAATTATTGTTTTATCTCTGGAGTTAATGCCCTTTTTTAAAGCATGCCAATACTCTGTTTGCTTTGTTAGTGGCAGCTTAGCATTGCATACCATTGCTGAGCCTATCATCTAGTACTAGGACCCCCAGGTCCTCTTCCATCCTAGATTCCCCCAGAGATTCTCCCTCCAGTGTACAGATTGCATTCATATTTTTGCTACCCAAATGCATTATTTAAAAGGGTTCTACTTTGAACCTCATTTGCCATGTAGTTGTCCATCCCATTTATTTATTCAGATCTTTTTGCAAGGTTTACACATCTTGCAGAGAAGTTATTGCCCTGCTTAGCTTAGTATTGTACGCAAATACAGAGATTGAACTGTGTGCCCCATCCTCCAGGTCGTTTATGAACAAATTAAACAGGATTGGTCCCAGCACAGAACCCTGGGGGACCCCACTACCCACCCCTGACCATTCTGAGTAGTTCCCATTCATGTGGAAAAAAGGGAGCGCTAGGGATAATGGATCACCTTAAAATAATGAATAATGAGGATAATCCACAGTGAATAACCAGCAACAATGATATAAAATATAAAATAGAGTCCATCACAATGAAGACTCCCACAAGGGAGATATCGTATGTGAACGATGTGCAGAAAAAATCCAAACAGTAAAAAACGACAAGTGCTTGACAGATTATTTCACTTAATCAATACAGATTTCCACCTCCACCACAGGAAGAAAAAGGTAATCACCGCAAAAAATGTGCTCATGGATGGCACCTTACCGCAGGGTGTTGACCACTTTAATTAAAAAGAGGTCAAATACGCATAAGTGTTATCATAGATTCCAGACTCTTAACTCTTGATGGCTCGATTATCACACTATCAATGCTTGGAATAAGTGGCTTTTGAACATAGAGATGACCTTCTCAATGGCCAGGCGTAGCTGCCTCTAACTTGGGTCCTGTAACTTGCTGCAGTAATCCTCTAGTAGTGACAACGCTCGCTCGGTATCTGTAGGAAAAGGAGCACAGGGGACACAATTATAACAATTATTAAAGAGTAATCATTGTAGCTGATCTCCAGCCTTCCCTTCAGTCTTGCACAGTTGTACCGGCTCCTCTCCAAGACTGAAAATCAGTAGGATTTTCAGTCTAGGAGAGGAGCCGAATTTCCCGAATTTATGAATTTCCGAAAAAAGCAGAAAAACGAATAAAACTAAAAAAAATGAATTTTTCGAATTTCCAAATTTCCGAAAAAAATAAAAAAAAGAATAAAACAAAAACAAAACATTTTTTTTTTTTCGAATTTCCGAAATTTTTTAAAAAACTCAAATAACATAAACGAAAAAAAATGTTTTTGGCAGTGCACATGTCTACTCCTCATAGAAGGTTAATAGATTGGTTTGGCAAGAACGATTCTTCATGAATCCAGGCTGAATACTGCTAAGGTTACTGTTTCATTACTAAAATCTTGTATATAGTCCCTTATCATCCCCTCCAAGAGCTCACATACTATCGATGTTAGACTAACTGGTCTGTAATTCCCAGGGATGTACAGTATTTTGGCCCTTTTTTAAATATTGGTGCTACTTTGGCTTTTCTCCAATCAGCTGGTACCATTCCAGTCAGTAGACTGTCAGTAAAAATTAAGAACAATGGCCTGGCAATTACTTGACTGAGTTCCCTAAGTACCCTCGGGTGCAAGCCATCTGGTCCCGGTAATTTATTAATGTTAAGTCTCCCAATTCTGTCCTCTGTTAACTAAGGAGGTGCTTCCTGTGATTTGTCATGGAGATAAACACTGCAGTTTTGGTTACTGAAGCCCCCTTATTCCCTTGTGAAGATTGAAGAGAAGAATAAATTCAATACCTTCGCCATCTCCCCATACTTTGTAACCAGATGTCCTTCCTCATTCTTTATGGGGCCAATATGGTCTGTCCTCCCTTTTTTACTGTTTACATACTTAAAGAATTTATTGGGATTTTTTTTGCTCTCCTCCGCTATGTGTCTTTCATGTTCTATCTTAGCCTTCCTAATTGCGCCCTTACATTTCTTGTTGCATTCTTTATAAAGTCTGAATGCTGATGATGATCCCTCAACCTTGTATTTTTTGAAGGCCTTCTCCTTTGCTTTTATATGCATTTTTACATTGGAGTTAAGCCATCCAGGACTTTTGTTCGCTCTTTCAAATTTATTACCCAATGGGATGCATTGGCTAATACCCTTATTTGATATGCTCTTAAAGCAAACCCATCTCCTCTGTGTTCTTTGTTCCTAAGATTTTATCCCAATTTATGCCTTCTAGCAAGGTTCGTAGTTTAGGGAAGTTGGCTCTTTTGAAATTCAGTGTCTTTGTATTCCCCTTATGTTTCCGATTTTTGTGATTTATACTAAAGTCAATTGACCTGTGATCGCTGCTACCTAAATTGCCCCGTGTTTCCACATCTGTGATCGGATCTGTATTGTTGGCAATCAGTCGATCCAAGAATGCTTTATTTCTAGTTGGTGCGTTTACCATCTGACCCATAAAATTGGCCTGTATGATATTTAGGAACTGGCAAGCCTTAGATGAATGCGTGGTTCCCTCTGCCCAGTCTATGTCTGGATAATTAAAATCCCCCATTATGATAATACTTCCCATCCTTGGTGCTAATCCAAATTGTGATAGGAGATCTGTCTCCCCATCCTCCCTCAGGTTAGGGGGCCTATAGCATACTCCCAGTATTATTTTCCCCTTAGCTTCATCCCTTTGGAGCTCTACCCATAAGGATTTCTCCTCCTCCCTAGCTCCCTTAGTGATGTCATCTCTCACATTCACTTGTACATTATTCTTGATATCCAGGCATACCCCTCCCCCTTTTTTACCCTCTCTATCCTCGCGATAAAGGGTATACCTTTGAATGGTTGCCAGACAATCAAAATCCAAATCCTCCTAGTACAGTATCTCTAGTTCACCCAACTTTTCCACCAGGCTCCTGGCACTGGTGACCCAAAGCGTACTATAAAATGAAAATTTCACAATTTCTGAACTTTTATATTTGGAGAACGATTTATTTTTCTTTGTGAGGGGGATATGCACTTCACTACAATAGTCCACATTTTTAAGATTTATATACAGTAATGGCGCATACTGACACATAAAATAAAACAAAAAGTCCTTTGAGCTATAATAGCTCTGTGTGAGATGACTTTGTCTTTTGGTCTGGGCAGCCTTGCGGGGGGGAGCATGTAACAAGAGAGAAACAGAGAACAGGCGCCACTTAGATAAAACTGTACACTTTAATAATAAAAAAGTATCAAAGCACTCACATAGTAGTTACTGTATGCAGGCATGTGTGGTAGTCCGATTAGCAGTCAATCCTCAGCTCGTGTGGATGGTCCCTGTAGCTTTGGATGCTGGCTGCGCTTGGGCACTGCTGGGGGAAGTATTTATTTAGGATGTTGGAAAAACTGTTGCTAGAAATGTCTAACCATGCTTTTCCTGCCTCCTCCATAGGCATGAATATGAATACAAATTAAAATATCACTTTTTTACGCATGACTATGGAATACCAGTGTGGAGAAGTCAACTGCGCTTTTGTGAGGTGCCACTTTTTTCAAGGTGAACCTTCCTGTCCTTTACCTACATCCTTATTCTTCCCTGAAGTTAACTAAATGTGCAATACTGAACAATAATTTAACAACACTAACTAGTTTATAGGAAAGTGATTTAAAGCTTTCCACCAATTATACAAAAATGTAAAGCACACGCACACAGCACAAGTTCTATTTATTATCAATAAATATGTCAAAATCATTTTTATCAATAAAGACATTTCCTTCTAGAAAATAAATCCATGGACTATTCCCCTTGCGACAAAAATGTGTGCCATTCCTTCGATGTGGTAAAGTCTAAAAATAAATAAATAAATCACCATTTGTCTGATGTATGCTTCCTAAATGTCCCATAAATTATATGACTAGGTCCTCTTTGTATTTGTGATACTCCCCAAATTAGGAACAGATTGATTATTTTGCCCATGTAATAAATTAACAGATCTATATATGGTGCATTTTGTTTGTTTATACTTTAGATTTACCAAACAAACTATAATGCGGCGTACACGGTCGTTTTTTGGCATGAAAAAAAATGAAGTTTTTCAGCATGTCCAAAAAACGAATTTTTTTCCAACTTCATCATTAAAAATGATGTTGCCCACACACCATCGTTTTTGAAAAATGATGAACAAAGCGCGGTGACGTACAACACGTACGACAGCACTCTGAAGGGGAAGTTCTATTCGGCTTTGGGCTGCTTTTAGCTGATTCCTTGTTAGTAAAAGACGATTCGCGCTTTTTTGTCTGTTACAGCGTGATGAGCTTACTCCATTATGAAAGGTAGTTTTACCAGAACGAGCGCTCCTGTCTCATAACTCGCTTCTGGGCATGTGCGGGTTTAAAACGTAATTTTAGCCCACACACGATAATTTTTTACAACCCGAAAAATTACATTCAGAGGCCGAAAAACGATGTGAAGCCCACACAAGATGATTTTAAATGCCATTTTTAAAAACGTCGTTTTTTTTTTCATGCCAAAAAACGACCGTGTGTACGCGGCATAACAGCCGGTTCACACTACCGTGGTACGACTTCGGGGGCGACTCTGCAAGTCGTCCTGAAGACGACTTCAGAGGCGACCTGCAAGTCGTCCTGAAGACGACTTCAGAGGCGACCTGCAAAACTACTTCTGTATAGAAGTCAATGCAGGTCGCCCCGAGCCGCCCCCGAAGTCGTGCAAGAACCTTTTTCTAAGTTGGAGCGACTTGCGTCGCTCCTATTAGAACGGTTCCATTGCATTGAATGGGACGTGACTCGTCAGGCGGCTGAGCCGCCAGACGAGTCGCACCAGTGTGAACCGGCTCTAAGGAACTACCTAGGCAATCCATCTAATTTGTATCAAAGTAGGCAGGCTGTTGTACAACATCATTTTTGGTAGATGTCAGATTGCAATACACGTGTTTCCTAAGAACAAAAACAAAGCTAAACTAGTAGACCTGAATATTTGGAAGAAATAAGTGAAACCTGCTTTCGTGATATTATTAGCATGGCAAATAGACTACCCCAATTCATGTTCATTCACCTTTTACACACCCACCAAGCTACCTTGAATGGGACTGGAGGCACACGTTTGTTGTCCAAGGTGTGGAGAATCATCAGCTAACCTACTATATATTTTTTTGGACCTGTCCTGACTAGGGATGAGCCGAACACCCCCCCTTTCGGTTCGCACCAGAACCTTCTAACGGACCGAACGTTCGCGCAAACTTTTAGAACCCCATTGAAGTCTATGGGACTCGAACGTTTGAATTCAAAAGTGCTAGTTTTAAAGGCTAATATGCAAGTTATTGTGGTAAAACGAGTTTGAGAATCTGGGTCTTGCCCCAGGAAACATGTATCAATGGAACAAAAAGTTTTAAAAACTATTTTTTTCTGGAGCAGTGATTTTAATGATGCTTAACCACTTTCCCACCACGCCATAGCGAAAATACTGCTACAGCGCGGTGAAGTTATTCTGGGAGGACGTCCCTGGGACGTCCTCCCAGAATCCTTCACTCGTGCGCCCCCTGGGGCGCGCTCCCGGAATCATCTGTGAGCGCCACGTGATCGCTCCGTCAAATGACGGAGCGATCACTTGTAAACAAACCGGCATCATGTAATGACACCGGTTCCTCCCTCTCCTCTCTGTACCGATCGGTACAGTGTGAGAGGAGGGGGGGAGCGGGTGTCAGCAGCAGCACTGTGGGCTGGATCTGTGACTATTGCAGTCACAGATCCAGCCATCCCTCCCTGCGCAATACTCTGCAATAACACCCCATACTGTCTGCGATACCCCCTACACTCTGCAATACCCCCCACACTCTGCAATACCCCCCACACTCTGCAATACCCCCCCACACTCTGCAATACCCCCCATACTCTGCAATACCCCCCATACTCTGCAATACCCCCCATACTGTGCAATACCCCCATACTGAGCAATACCCCCCATACTCTGCAATACCCCCCATACTCTGCAATACCCCCCATATTGTGCAATACCCCCCATACTCCGCAATACCCTCAATACTCCACAATACCCCAATACTCCAATACCTTGCAATACGTCGCCTATGGGGATTTTTAAGTAGCAAAGTTTGGCGCAATTCCACGAGTGTGTGCAATTTTGAAGGGTGACATGTTAGGTATCTATTTACTCATCGTAACTTCATCTTTCATATTATGCAAAAACATTGGGCTAACTTTACTGTTTTCTTTTTTTTTTAAGCACAAAACATATTTTTTTTAAAAAACACGCGTTCAAAAAATTGCTGCGAAAATACCGTGCAAGATAAAAAGTTGCAACAACCGCCACTGTATTCTCTAGGGTCTTTGAAAAAAAAAGCATATATAATGTTTTGGGGTTCTATGTAATTTTGTAGCAAATAAATGATGATTTTTACATGTAGGAGAGAAATGTCATAATTGGCCTGGGTGCTCCAGAACGCCTGATGGTGCTCCCTGCATGTTGGGCCTCTCTATGTGGCCACGCTGTGTAAAATTCTCACATGTGTGGTATCGCCATACTCAGGAGGAATAGCAGAATGTGTTTTGGGGTGTAATTTGTAGTATGCATATGCTGTGTGTGAGAAATAACCCGCTAATATGACAGAAACTAGAATTTTTTTTTTTTTTTTTACAGAATTTTCAGTCTTTTTTCTTTTATAGCGCAAAAAATAAAAAACGCAGAGGTGATAAAATACCACCAAAAGAAAGCTCTATTTGTGTGAAAAAAAGGACAAAAATATCAGACGGGTACAATGTTGTATGACTGAGTAATTGTCATTCAAATTGTGAGAGCACCGAAAGCTGAAAATGTATCTGGTTAGGAAGGGGGTTTAAGTGCCCAGAGGTCAAGAGGTTAAAGTGAATTTTTTTTTTTAATTCCTTTAAATATCGTACCTGCTGGGTGTTACTATAAGAAAAAAGTAATTTAAAACTGCTTGCGGCTTTAATGTAATGTCTGCAATATGGATGAAAATCATTGAGAAAAATAGCATGGGTTCCCCCGCCCCCCTCCCCCCAGGTCATTACCAGCCCCTTTGGCCCTATATACTTTGAACAGCAGTATACAGGCGGTGCAAACAAGACAGGGACTGTAGGTTTGTTGTTAAGTATAATCTGTTTGTAATTTTGAACTTATACTTTTTTAAAGTGTAGCTCCAGCCAAAAAATCTATTTTTTAAGCTTTTTGGAAAACATAGAGATTGGTTATCACCCCTGTAACATTTGTTTTGCTGTCTGTGTGCATCTGTTCAGAAGATTGCACTTCACTTTTTGTCCCAATGAAATTTTTTGAAAATGTTTTTTTTTTTTTGGTGAAACAAGGATTGGTGACAGGACAGGAGACAGTGGACAGGAGACACCTCTTAGGCCCCATACTCACGACCAAACATGTTTGCTGAAACTGGCCCGCGGACCAGTTTCAGCATACATGTTTGGTCGTGTGTAGTTACGAGCGTACAGAATTTCACCGTACATTTGCCCGCCGGGCCGTTTTTCAGCAGACATTTATTTCCAAACTTGTTTTAAAACCGTCCGCTCAAATCCTGTCCGAACGTACATGTTTGGTGGTGAGTACACAAAACCAACGTACAAAAACCCCGCGCATGCTCAGACTAAATGAGGCCACGGGAGCGCTCGTTCAGGTAAAACTCACGTTTCTTTGGGATATGGCACATTCGTCAATAGAAAGATTAATTCTAGCAATAGAACACTGAAGCAAAACACACAATAACCAATGCTTGATGCCGTCGTTTTATTCATTCTTCTCTTGCTATAACTAATCAGTTATTTAGCTCATGTTATTTCAACTGAGTTGTTCCATACTGAAAAGTGACATTTGTTAGCTGTGATGTAGTAAGATTTTTGCAAACTTTTATTGGCCCGACGTATCATATTTTTAGTGGTCCTCCACATTTCAAATTTTTTGCTTTTAATGTTTAATGGTTATCTTTCCCACTTTCTTTAGGTGTTTATAGTTATGTCACCATTTAGAATATTTTAATAGGAAATAGTTTTGATTTAGCTTTTGTTTGTATATTTAACATGATTTTTTTGAAGGTTGTTTAAATTGTCTACCATGTTGGCACACCAAATGACCCCCCCCCCCACATGAGTTAGTGAATAGTTTAGATTAAACATTTTATTTGTTTGTAATGTTTGATGCCTAAAATAATACCCACAGTATTACAAACAATAGGCACGTTTTTCAAATCAACAAAAAGGCTTTTATTTGAGCAAATTATAAAAAGGATCAAAAACAGAATGGCAGCACTTGAACAGCTAGCAACATACATGCAAACTTGCATTTCAAACATGGTGAAGGATAAACTAGCCAACCTCAGGAAGCACACAAAATAAAATCTGAAGCAGCAGCACATAACCAAAGGAACCCAAGCTGTGGTAGTCCAAACAAGATGCCATTTGTGGGGGATCAAATGGAAGGCAGGGCATCAACGTCTCCTCTTCCTTGCAACCTTCCTTCCAGGCTGCCTTCCAGCGGGTCTTCCCTGGGCCCTTGCAGGTGGGGATGATGTGGCAGCAGGAGTATGATGTTCAGCAAGCCGGGCCGGGTCACATAGCCCAGTGTCTGGGGTCAGCAGCTCCCTCTGCATCCACCAAAGGGCCTGGTTGATGATGCCCTTGGCCAATTGCCTCTGCTCCTCCGTGCCTTTATTGAGGTCATGTGCCACGGAGGCACTGTAGGCCTCAGTGGGGTTGAGGGGGGCCCTCATGATGGCACTCGCCTCCTGAATCATTTTCAGGCTGGCTTCCTCCACTGCCCCCAATTTCTTCTTACGGCCTGGTGGCCTAATATAAAGGGGAGGAGCCTGGCTGGTGGTGCTTGTCCTGGGGAGCTGCTGAACGCCACTGGGCCCGGCCTCCTCCTGGCTGCCACTGACCCCTTCGTCCTGGCTGACAGTGAGGAGAGGATCTGCCACCTCCTGGCTGGTCTCTTCTTCCTGTGTAAAAAAAAGGGACATGTTGTAATATATTTAGGAATATACTCACTCACATTTTCATGCTTGAATCTTATTTTTTGCCTTGAATTTAAACTTGAAAACAGACTCACCCTCTGACCCCTGCAGTTGTCATCCCTGACACCTATTTGTTTGCCCACGATTTTAGATTTTTACTTCCCAGCTTGTATTTTATTAACCAATATCAAGTCAAGAATCAAACAATAATTAAGATTATTACATAACTAGTTATGAAACTACTATACCTCATCATCGTAGAGGCGCAGATCTGCCTCTCTGTCAGCCAGGCCCTCTTCATCCGACTCTGCAGGGCTGTGGTGATCTGGGGAAGTCCCGCTGGGAGGTAGCGTGGAGGAAAGGTTGGGATTCAGACTTGACATTGATGCCCTGCCTTCCAGTTGATCCCGCAAAAATGACATCTGGTTGTAATACCACAGCTTGGGTTCCTTTGGTGGTCTTGCTGCTGCTCCAGATCTTAGCTGCTTTTGGTGAGCTTTGTACGCTCTCCTATATGTGCCCCTGAGGTTGGCAAGTTTATCCTTCACCATGTTGGCACTGCATTCTGGCACCCATGTCCTCATGTATGCTGCTAGCTGTTCAAGTGCTGCCGCTCGTACGTCCTTGTTATGATAATGGTCCTGCTTTGAATCCCACAGGATGGGCATTTCCCTGAATTTATCCAGCAAATGCTGGATAATGTCTTGGCTCTGCAGGAGATCCATTGGGAAATTAGGATTTACTCTTTTTTTTTCTAGATTGAAAAAATAAAAAGAAACCAAAAACACAATTAAAAAAAGCCTCAGCATTTACATTGATAGAATATGTTGTTTAAAAAGTAGTACCTATATAGAAATACAAACACAGTGTCTCTTGTTTAGAAAATGCTGGCCAGCTCTGCCCCATTGGTTGGTTTTAGATAACATTTTTTTTATACATGCCGCCCCTTTGGTTACATTGCAGGAAATAATATAAATCTACAACCATACACAATTATTACAAATGACAGCATTCATCAAGCCACTATTGCATGTGTAGATATCCTGCCCCTCAGCATTGATTACATGAAAGAAACTTCCTAATGACCTCTGTCCAACCAACACAGAACAATACTTGGCCTGATCTGAATACACCCTACATAATTGATAATGAGTCACAGCATTTTTGATCTCTCTATTTTGTGATGTCTACAAAAGCATTTGGGTATGAAAATCACATTCTGGTATCCAAGAGACATAATAGCTTAATAAAACTGTGCAACCAACAGACCAAACCCCCATCCCATTGCTCTACATTTTAGAGCCCGCTGCTGATCCCATGTTTAAATTTCTTACCTGCCTCTCTCACAATCCTCGTTTCTTCCGCTCGCTGAATTAACACGTAACCTACGTAATCACGTCAAGCGCCTTTTATACACTCCGCGTATGTATGAAACGCCGCCCTCGTCACCTTTGCCATGCCCCTAATCAATTGAAAAAGTAAATATGGCGTTAACTGTGTAGGTTCTGGAATCGCGCGAATATTCTCCGCGTAACGTACGTCAATACGTTGTTGGCATTCGCGACACTCCGCATATGCAATAATCCCCGCCCTCATCTCCGCCCCTGACGGGACATTTCCTCGTTTCCACGCCCCTAATCTCTGTGGGAAGGAAAGATGGCGATGTCACACGAGCGGGCACGGAGCTCTCATGGCGCAAGTGAAGGGACAGAGGCTGGACCGTCCCGATCCAGGCCTAAAAGATATAAAGCCACTAATATGGCGTTCGAAGAAATGGTGGAGTTGGTTTACATCATGAGGAGGAAGGATTATGATGGTGAATGTGGGCCCTACAAAACACCGAACCGTAGGAAGTCACACATAATGGACAAGGTGGCAAGGAGAATGAGGAGAATGTTTGGTGTCACCAGGTCAAAGGAGCAACTACGGAAGCGTTGGTCCGATTTAAAATTGAGGGAGCCACATCACATGAAGAAGATACTAAAAATTCTGCGTAAAAGTAAGTCCATATTATTTAAGGGGGGGGGGGGGAAATGTCTGCAATAATGTGTTGACATGTATTTTTTCACATCTGCCTCCTTGGCCTGCTTGTACTTTTGAACACGTGTAGATACTGTATTGTGTTTATGTCAAATAACAACCTTAAACAAATTTTGTGAAATAGTAAACACGCGTAATATGACATTGTTTAGCAAAAATGTGACGTTACTCCAGGAACAACACACCTGGACATGGCTGACTGGCCCCAAACTTGGTTTTCCAACATTGTTGACTAGCAAAATCACAGAAATTAAATTGAGTGAATGTGACAGGCAAACAAGATTCATTCTCCAAAATGCAAATAAAGCTGATGTTTTAACATCTTGAAATGCAAAGCACCTGTGTCTCAAAAATCTAAGTATATTTATTTGGAGGGTCGACGAGAATTAATGTTTTGGGGTGACATCCATTTGTGTCACTTCTTTGCAAAAAAGGGGCAGGATCAGAGCTTGGCCTAGAACTACGCCAAAAATGGAGGATTGCTGAAAGAATAAACAACCAAAAATCATCATAAATGTATCGTCTATGCAATGTGTGCGATTTATGATATCCAATATCTGTGTGCTGATGAGTATACCTTTTGTTTTTTATTATTTCTTATAGGGGAAAGAAGACGCCAGCAATTGGAGGAGGCAGAGAGGGCCAGACACCCGGAAAATCAAACACCTCCACATGTTGAGCAGGAGGAGGCTGGGGAAGGAAGAGAGGAGGATGTGGAAGGAGAAGAGGATGTGGAAGGAGAAGAGGATGTGGAAGGAGAAGAGGATGTGGAAGGAGAAGAGGATGTGGAAGGAGAAGAGGAAGGAAGAAAGGAGGAAGGAAGAGAGGAGGAAGAAGTTATTTTGGACTTAGAATTTATATCAGATGAAGGGCAAGTGGCGGAAGAACAATTTGGCGAATTGCAAGAAGGTGGATTGATGGATGAAGGAGGAGTCGAAGATGATGGGGAGGTGGTGGAAGAAGGAGGAGTGATAGAAGATGATGGGGAGGTGGTGGAAGAAGGAGGAGTGATAGAAGATGAAGAAATTGGGGATGTGGAAATTATCAGGCCATCAGGTCAGTGTCACCCCTATATTAATAGGGCCAAACATATGCAGATAGGCTGGAAATTATTTACATATTTTGAATGCCAATTTGTTTCTTTTTAGGGGATGAAGATGGTGTAGCACATTTTTCACGTGCAAGTGCTTCTATCATTATACAGCAACTAATGGAGTGCAGCACGGAAATGGACATTATGCAGGAAAGGATGCTAGTCATGGAGCAGAATGTGCGAAATGTCATTTCAGAGTGTAGCACGGAAATGGAGAACATGCGACAAAGGATGCTAGTCATCAACCAAAATTACAAAAATATCATGGACATGATGGGCCGTGTCAAAGACTGAACCACAGAAGCCCATCCCCCGCCCATCCCCCGCCCACAAAACCCTTTTTAATTTTTGTACTTTATAATACGCCAAAATTTCTAAATGCACACACAGTGTGCCAATATGTGCTATCTGCCATCACAGACTATCTATTGTCTGTGCTTTGTGGGTACAAACCCCTCCTCGATCCTCAAGTAGTTGAGAGGAAGGGTTTGCTCCCACAAAACACAGACATTGATCACCCATGATGTCAGATAGCACATGTGGCCATTTGTCTGTTTAACCAATGACATTTGGCGAGTTTGCACTGAATGTGTGCATTTAGAAATTTTGGCGTGTTCCAGTGTGAAAGCACACCATCCATATGACTGACTGCTGTTATTTTTTTTAATTTTTGTTTGGTGTTGATCTTTTTTGGTTTGTAAATGTTTCCAGTTTCAGATCACAAAACGAACAATAAATCTCACCTAAAGAAAGAAGTTAACTAATTTTGGTAAAAAATTCAAAAATTTTTGTGTTGTGTTAAAATCGTGTTGAAAAAATTAGACACAAACAAATGACAAGCCCAAAAATTCTTGCGTATAGTTTCAGTGAAATTATTCTTACATTGTGTTTCGATCATTATTATTGATAATCACTGTCAATAAAGACAAAAAAATAAATAATTAAAAGCCAATATTTTGTCTCAAGAATTTGCAGGAAATGTTTTCTGCCTAAAAATACACATTTCTTGTTAAAAAATGAATAAACTAAAAAAAAAAATATGAGACATCAAAAGCAGAAAAATGAGTGGCTTCTTATTTCTAGACTGAATACCCAGTTTGTAGATGAGTGAATAATGTGCAAATGTGGTTAGTTAATACATCTGAGTAAGTAAATTTGGCACTAGAAGTGCACGATTTTTGGAGATAACCTGGAAGACAGAAAAATAGAGAAAAAGCAGTAATGACAAACAACTGTATAAAGTCCAATGGTCTAATTATTTATTAGTTGTGAGAATATTCCTTTCTTTGGGGGCCGAATTAGAAAGAAATATGATCTGGCATAGCAATGGCCCCCCGACCCATGAAGTACTCAACATATTTGTCGCGTACCTCACGAGCAGATTGGGGGGCCAAGCCAGCGCGACCAGTGTCCAGGCCAGGAATGTTCTCTGAGGGTAGTCCTGCCTCAGAGCCCATGGAGGCTAGGTACGTCTGGGAGTGCCTGCGTAGAAAATTGTGCAAAATGCAGCAGGCAAATATAATGGTGTTCAATTTATATTCCGCCAAATGTATCGATGTCAGGAACAGGCGGAACCGGTTGCTGAGGATCCCAAAGGCATTCTCGACTACCCTCCGAGCCCTGGACAACCGAAAATTAAACACACTCCTCTCTAAGGTGAGGGTCCTCTGGGGAAAAGGCCGCATTAGGTGAGGTCCAAGGCCGAAAGCCTCGTCCGCTAGGAACACAAACGGAAGTCCTTCCACATTATCTTCATCTGGTGGCAATGCCAGACCACCAGTTTGGAGACGATCATAGAAATCAGTCCGTGCGAACACTCCCCCATCTGACATCCGGCCGTTCTTCCCCACGTCCACATATAGAAACTCATACTGTGCCGACACCACCGCCATCAACACGATACTATGATAACCCTTGTAATTATAATAGTAGGACCCCGAGTGGGGTGGGGGCACAATGCGGACGTGTTTCCCATCTATTGCTCCACCGCAGTTAGGAAAATCCCACCGCTCGGCAAATTGGGAAGCCACAGACTGCCATTCCTGTGGTGTGGAGGGTAGCTGTGGGGACAAACAAAAAAAGAGATTTAGTACTTTGGCACATAAACATTGCAAACATAATCCTACAAGCATCCTTGTGCAACTTTACATTTTTAAAATAGCATTTGCAAATTATGAAGGGAGAATTTCGGGGCACAAATATATAGGCCCACTTAATTAATAAGAGACTCCACAGCCCTCTGATGGGGACAAAAACACTTTGAAGGGGGGGTGGGGGGTGTTAAAACTGTTTTTAGACAAAAAAAATAAAAAGTGGCATGGTGGGGGTTGGCCCGAAGATAGCATGCTGGACAGGTTAATATTGGGTAAGATCAAAATATGCAGGTAGGCCAAAATAAAAAGAACATGTAAAAGCTGATATCAACATGCATAGTGAGAAAAGGGAACGTTAGTTAAACACACAGCATATCTGGGAAATAAAATAAAAAGTTAGTTTGCCACATTATTAAAGACACATTGTGAGGTTAAAATGAGGAAACTTACCTTCATATACTCCTCGTGCATAACTTTAATGATGGCAGCACACGTGTCCGGTATGATGACCCCAAGCGCCTGCGGAGAGATGCCTGTCGAGAACTTGAGGTCCTGCAGGCTCCTCCCAGTCGCCAGGTACCGCAACGTGGCAATAAGCCTCTGCTCGGCCGTGATGGCTTGGCGCATCACAGTGTCCTGCCTCGTGATATAGGGGGACAGAAGATCCAGCAGACTGTTGAATACGGGGTCCGTCATGCGGAGAAAATTCCTATAGTCATTAGGATTATTCTCCTGGAGTTCCCTAAGCAGAGGCATATGTGAGAACTGGTCACGCTGGCGCAACCAATTCTTGGTCCAGAAACGCCTCCACCCCCTGTTTCTGGCCAAAGTACTGGAATAATGAACATATCCAGCAGCCATCCCATAAACAGCACCAACTCGCGAAAATTGACGCTGCTGCTCCATCATGGCTTCAAACCGGCCGGCTGGTCAGTCAAGAACACACTCCAACAGAAAGCACAATCAAATCCAGCGGTACCTGCAAAGAACGCACGACACACAGATACGAACGCACAGTACGAATCTGCTAAGCAGAACGAACTGCACGCCTGTACCCGAATGCCAACTACGTACCCACAAGCACACGCACTGAACGAGAAAATACTACCTGCTAAAGCCTGGAGACCGAGAAGCGCGAATCAGCTCTAACCAAACCTTCACTAACACGAGCAAAGCCGTAACTAGCAAAAGCGGAACAGAGGGCGTCGCCATTGACTTTGGCCTTTCCCTTTATAGTGACGTCAAACGTGGATTACGTGCACGCGTTCAGGTCCGCAGGGAAATATCGTCCGCTGGTGTGTACAAGCCAGCGGGCCAAATGAAAAAACAGCCTTGTACGCCGGAAACAGCCCGTCGGACATTTCGAACGGACATGTTTGCTCGTGAGTACTCGGCCTTACAGAAGAGAATTTCCCTTCCTAGGGGTAGATTTCCTCTCACTTCCTGTTGTCTCCTTCCGTTTGCAAGTAGGAGTCGTTTGTAAGTTGGATGTTTGAAAGTAGGGGCCTGCCGTATATACTCTGCAGAAATTTGGGCCCTAGGTGTTGGTGTTGCCACAACACTGTAAGCGCCTCACAGTTACTCTTGGTGGGCGCAGGAATGGGCGCAGTGAAAATACTTGTTGATCAGCCACTGCCTGTGATATTAATTTGACAACAACAGCAATTGTATTCACGTGGCTTTAGGTGCACACTGTGGAGGAAACAGCACACCACGTGAAAATACTTGCAGAATTATCCTCTGCCTGTGGTATTAAAGATCCCTGCCTTTTAGAGCTGCACAATTAATTGCGAGAATATCGCGATTCACCCCTACCCCCGCGATCTCCACACGGGATGACCCGCAATCTTTATATGTAGGCGCCGGTTCCACGTAACCAGCGTGGAATCCAAATGGCGGATATCGGAACTGACGTCAGCAACTGGAACTGACGTCAGTTCAATGCGTGAAGCGGCGTGCCGCTGGGCATGGGCAGTGCAGAGACACAGACAGTGTCTCATGCTTGTCTTGGAAACGAGGAGCACAGCAGTGAGTGCGCAGTGAGATAGGGTAGTACTGTAGTGACGTTGTAAAAAACAGCCATGCTATTTTCAGCTATCACTGCTGTGGTTTTTGATGCCCCTCGGCCTCCTGACTGTGTTTTAAAGGTTCACATCTATGCGATGCATCAGAGTATGTGCCTTGCTGCAGAACAGCCTATTAATTTGAGAATGAACTGCCTTCTACCCCTCAATAGCATCAAAGTGCATGGGCCTTTTTTTAATTTTACTTTTTAATGCCGCTGCACCAAAATGCATGGTGCTTTTGTTAGCATGCATTTTTATTTTTGTGATTTTTTTATTTATTTACACACAATATATATATATATATATATATATATATATATATATATATATATATATATATATATATATATATATATATATATATATATATATATATATATATATATATATATATATATATATATAATGTATTATTTTATTATTTATATGTATATGAGAGAATCGTGATCTTCATTCTAAGAAACAGAATTGTGATTCTCATTTTTCCCAGAATCGTGCAGCTCTACTGCCTTTAGGAATTAATATGAGAATCACTAGCAAATCTATTGACGTAGCTTTAAGTGCACACTGTACAGAGGACACAGACAGTACACCACATGAAAATACTGCAGCTAGCACAATTTCCTGCCTGCCTGTCAGTATATTAGGAAGAGCGGATGTATCTAAACTCAATACAGTGTATACATATATATACAACACCTGGGATGCATATATATCCTCTACACACTGTAACTCTAACTGACTAGCCTGCCTGCCTGCTCTATCTAACTCCAAAAAATGACACTCTCTCTCTCTCTCTCTCTCTCTGTAAACCACCAACACACTACACAAGGCTGACTTCCAGGCAGCATTATATAGTGTGGGGCATGTACTAAACCCCCTGAGCCATAATTGGCCAAAGCCACCCTGGGTTTGGCCAATTATGGCTCTCCTTTTTTTGATTGGCCAAGCATGTGGGTCGTAGTGCATGTTTGGCCAATCATCAGCCAGCAATGCCGTAGTGAATTATGGGCCATGACGCGCCACTCAAATTTGGCGCGAATGGCCCAAAACGTTCGTAATTCGACGAACGATCAAACATACGATGTTCGAGTCGAGCGTGAGTTTGACTCGAATATGAAGCTCATCCCTAGTCCTCACTTCTACTCCTTCTGGACTGAAGTCTTTACTCTACTAGAAACCAATCTTAACCTGCCAGCTCCAAAAACTGGAGGTGTGCCTTTTGGGCAGGGGTGTATTTACAGGGGTCACATGGGGTTGTTATTGTGCCCACTGTACATGTGTATAGGAGGGTGGCAAGGGAGGTGGTATGTAGAGGAACTGGTCCCTCCATGTAGCCGCTGAATGCCTGCTTCTCCTCCTCTCAATCCTGGAGACATTCAGTGGCTGTAGGAGGGAAATGGAGGACATTGGTTTTTCTACAAGCTGCTTCCATACCCTCTTAACCTAAAGTTCAAATATTGTGAAAACACTTTGCAAAAAAAAGTAGCCTTCCCTGAATGTGTTGTACAGTATTTAATAGAGAGTATCTGAAATATGGTATAAGTTATATATACAGTATATATATGTTTTTTCATTTATTGATTTTTTTCACCTGTTGGTTGATATGCTAGCTTTGTTTAGTTAAACTTAAATTAAGTTCTAATAGTACATGCTCAGCAAGAAGAAAATACAGTAGTCACAGGGGAAATCATTAACTGTGCTCAGCATAAAATCAGTTAAAAAATCCCAACAGACATCATAATTACCAATTTAGTCTATATTGCCTGAGGACACAGGTCAGTTAGCATACAACTTGCTGTTACATTGTATCTGTAAGCAAAAAACACAATCAGCATTACTATGGGTATAACCAGCCACAGTATATGTACAGATATTAGGCACAAATTGCAAATAGGTTTCAATTGTTTCTTTGAGTGACAGTTTTAGCCAAGGCATCTTGTCAGAAAAACTTGAATAGACTAGGGAATTTCAGTGATTAAATCCATGAACTAGATATTCAGAAAGATATACTGTAGATTGTACTTTAAATCTAAAATGTCATAATCTTACCTCCACTTACCTGTTTCAGCAATTGCACAGTATCTAAATATGACTTTGTAGTATTATAGTTCATGGGTCACCAGAGTTTGACCATGCTGTCCGGTACATTCTGTAAACTAACAGACCTGGTTAGACACATTTGTGAGCAAGAAATTATCATATCATATTATACTATACTAAATTCATGCCATGAACATGCTTTCATGTTAAAGTTATTAAAGCATGAAAGCCAAGCATTTATTTATCAGCATTATATCTAGGCCCAAGAGCGCAAAAGTTGGGGTGTGCAGCAGCATGATCCCGTGAACATGGGGCTTGGTACCCAGCTGCTGTAAGCACCTGGGGTATCATGTGATCACTATGACCAATCATATTGATCATATGATTACATGTAAGCTTCCATTCATGGCAGCTTGCTTACTATTGTGATGCTGTGGTTGTCCCACAGCATTCATATAGTGCCAGGGGCCCTGTACCGTGTGATTAGCTGTAGCCAATCACAGCATCACAATAGTAAGTAAGCTGCCATGAATAAAAGCCAGTTACTTGTTTATAACAGTAGTCCCTGCTCTACACCCCCCTAGGTGGTACAGTGTCACTATGGTGATCTTAACCTTCCTGGAGGTATGATTATGTCAGATTTTTGATGCTCAAAGCGGTACAATTGTTTTGCATGGAAATTTGGCGTTTTATATTGTAGGCCTATAATTCTTAGGAATAACACACTTAAATCTGTCCAAACAAGAGTCTAGTAGACATCCCGGTATGATAAAGTTTTAAACACAAAATCATAAATTATAATATAATAAATAACTATAACAAATAATAATATAATAATAATAATAATAATAATAATAATAATAATAATAATAATAATAATAATAATAATAATAAAAATTATTCAATAATGTAATCAAATCAAAAACACTGAAATGTGCATAGTTGCAGAATTGTCGCTGTCATTACTTTTAGTGTTTGATGATGAATTTCCCCACAAATCACTATCGCTCAATTCTGCAAGTGTTCTAATTTATTATCGCTGTTTTCTAGCTGGTCTAAAACCGCTTTTGAAGTAAAGGGACACTTTTTGGTTGCTACAGACAATCTGCAGTTTCCAGGCAGAAAACACAGTATTTATAATATAAAAGTGCATGCAGGGCACTGGAAAAACCACTAGGGACAAAAGGGATGAGAAATAATTTTATACAGTACTGTAATCTGTAAGATTACAGTGTACTGTATGTATACTGTGTTTTACATTTTTTGAATTTGGTGCCGAACTCCATCCCCGTGCATTGCATTGCTTGCAGAGAACGGAGCTCGGCACTTGGTCACTGTGAATCGAGCGGAGGAGACAGCTTGCAGACACTGCCACAGAGACCACCGTTATCGTTTACAGGACCGCTCACTGAAAAGATGGATATCTCGGTTGTGGCAGCAGCTGCTGTCGTTACCGAGATATCCATCTTTAAAATACCAACGTATATGTACATGAGCGGGTCCTTAAGTGTTTTTTTTTTATGGTGTATTTGTACTGTCCTGGCATTTTAGGGCCTCAAGAAATGAGATGGGCTGTCAGTACATCAGGATTGACCAATTTTCAAATATATAGCCCATAGTTTGAAAGTATTACCAGGGCTTTTTTCTCAAACAATAGGTGCTGGAACTCAACCTCGACCCCCAAAACCCCTCCCCTCACACACACCCTCCAAATCACATCAAATAGTGGGTGTGGTCAGTCAAATTTCACAAACAGTCGGAGGGTCTTAAAGGGGCATTAAATACCAGGATTGCATTACATACAGAGTTCAAGGGGGTTACACACAGTGCAGAGCTGTCACTTGTAAACACAGAAACCGGACTTCTGTGTTTACAAGTGATTGTGGTTAGCAGCCCCCCCCAAGGGTCTGAGCCAGAGGTGGTGGAACTGAGTTCCACCAAGTTCCCCCTGAAAAAAAGCCCTGACTATTACATAGACTAAATTAGTGTTTCTCAACTGGGGTGCCGTGAGGAGTCCTTAGGGGTTCCGCAGCAACAGCCCGGTCTGAGCGTTCCTCTTTTTGCTTCCGTGCTACAGGAGGGAGAGTGTACAGTTAACTTCTGTGTACAGAGTAGACATAGAGCTGTGCCCACAACTCCTTCCGCTCTCTGCTCGTCTCTCGCCGGTAAAAGAGAAAGCTGAGCTGGGCATCGGACTACGCCCTAACAACCGATGACGTCATTGATTACTAAGTACTTTCTGTCAAGAGTACAGAGAGTAGCAGAGACTGGGAGAAGGTGTAGGCACAGCTCTCTGCCTCCTCTGTACACAGACATTAACCGTGCACTCTCCCTCCTGTTAACAGTTAACAGATTATTGCTCAGATCTCAGGAAGGAGAAGAGCTGGGGGAAGGGAGAAAGCACAACACACACCTCCTCCTGGCTCTCTCCCCCTCTCAGCTGCTGTCACCACAGTAGGGACATAATTTCTGCTAGGAAGAGGGGGGATTTGGGGTTTATTGTGTCATGTGGGTATTGAGGGGCTGTGCTAGGAGGGGGTATTTTGGGGGTTGTCCTGGGAGGGTGATTTGGTTCAGGGGGTTGTGCTAAGAGGGGGGATTGGGTATTTTGCTAGAAAGGAGGGTTGTGCTGGGAGGGTGATTTGGGTTGGGGGGGTGCTGGGAGGGGAGATTTGGTGGGGTTGTGCTAGAAAGGGAATGTACTAAAAAGTGTGTGAGATCAGATGTATCTCCTGGTGTGAACGAGCCCTTAGACTGGTGTGCCTCGGGATTGTTTGCAATTCTAAAGTGTGCCTTGGCTGAAAAGGTTAAAAAGCACTGGACTAAATAATATACACTGATTTGGATTATTTTTACCAAAGAGATGTAACAGATTAAATTGTGGCCTAATTTTATGAAGACATTTTATTTGTTTGCAAAATGTTATAACAGCAGCTAAGAAATAAAAATCCCCACAATATTCAGTATTTTTTCACTTATTTAGCAAAAAATAAAAAATACAGTGATGGTCAAATACAACCAAAGGGAAGTAAAAACATGTTATACATTTAATTTGCGTACAGTGTTGCATGACCAAGCAAGTGCCAGTTAAAGTAGCACAGTGCTGATAAGCAAAAAATGTACTGGTCATGAGGGGGGTAAAATCTTCCTGAGATAAAGTTGTTAGAAGGGAATACTTCTGGATTCAGGTTGCTGAGGACAAAGATGGAATAACATTTACTGCCTGTAAACAAACACAAGCACATGCTGTGCAAAACTTTAATGATGCATTCAAAATGTTGAACTTGGCAATTTGCCCTTCCTATGAATTTTTCTCATTTAGCCAAGTAGTCAATGTGAGAATACATTTTTGATGTGATAATATTACCTTGCTCCCACATCTACTCAAAAAACTTTTTTTTTTACATTTTAGACAGTAAGGGTATGCCATTTTCTTCTAAAAGAATAGTCCATTACTGACTTACATACAGATTTTTTTGTAAACATAACATACAGTATGTATGTATATGTATATATATATATATATATATATATATATATATATATATATATATATATATATATATACTGTATTGATGTTTACAACAAAATATATATATATATATATATATATATATTATGTATATACTGTGTGTGTATATATATATATATATATGAATATATAAAAAATATCAGAATTTATCCGAAGATAGTACTGATCCAAGCGCTCTATGGATATAGTGTGATATCTACTGAGATATGTGAAGTGGTAGTTTTTGGCAGAATAGCAGCTATTATAAAAGAAATGCTAGAAATTAGGAAAGGTGTCTCTATATGGAAACACTAACAGCGCTTAGGTAAAAGAAAAAAATCTAAAATTACCCCTCTGCTTATGGTGATAGATATTCACCCTTGGTGAGAGCAATTGTCACTCCAAATCAATCATATACCATGAGTGAAAAAGAAGAGCACAAAACCTCACTGAAATGATAATGGTTGAAATTGCAAAAGAAACGATGATACAAAGTCCATTTACCAAAAAAACGCATTAGCATAAAAAAGTCTCTAAAATCATTGTAATTCCTGTGCGTTGTTATACTCCTGAAGTGTCCACACAAAGATCTTCACATACAGGTCTCCCTTAGGAGTTCTACTCACCAGATGCCTATGGTGTAATCAGCCTTGAGAACTCCTGTGATCCTGCTGGGCTCCTTCAAATGGTATGCCTAGGATGTATCCTGGAAGCCTCTAAATATCTTTCCTCCTATTACCAGCGTCTCTCGGTGGAGTGGATGGGTAATCAAGGGCAGAGTATGATCATGGAAAATAAGCATAGGAAAGAAACATAGTGTGATACTTCTTTTTATTCAAACCAAGCCCCTCACAAAATGTTATGCTTACAATGTAATAGAAAAATACAGGCACATCAGATGTTAGGACTATTAGCTCACGTAGCTATGTTGCTTGTCAGCTCAGCTCCAGCTGACAAGTTGCTCGTTCTATACAACTGCTGTCTGTATGGGTGTAGACTTGTCGTGTAGCCACGCCCTGACGCGTTTCAGGAGTATAACAACGCACAGGAATTACAATGATTTTAGAGACTTTTTTATGCTAATGCGTTTTTTTGGTAAATGGACTTTGTATCATCGTTTCTTTTGCAATTTCAACCATTATCATTTCAGTGAGGTTTTGTGCTCTTCTTTTTCACTCATGGTATATGATTGATTTGGAGTGACAATTGCTCTCACCAAGGGTGAATATCTATCACCATAAGCAGAGGGGTAATTTTAGATTTTTTTCTTTTACCTAAGCGCTGTTAGTGTTTCCATATAGAGACACCTTTCCTAATATATATATATATATATATATATATATATATATATATATATATAAAAAAAACATTAGTGGAACGGATCACATGAATAGGGTTGTAGATGCAGATTAGACAAACCACCAAAGGACAAAACATTTTATTTATGTGCTATTTTCGAGCTGTGACTGTTAAATGTGACTCTGATATATTAAATACAGCTGAAAAAAGACAAAATACATTGGCCCGGATTCACAAAGCACTTACGCCGACGTATATCGAGATATGCCGCATAAGTGTAAATATGCGCCATCGTATCTGTGCGCCGTGCCCACAAAACTAGATACGCCTGAAAATAGGCTTCCTACGACTGACGTAACTTTCCTACGCCGGCGTATCGTAGGCGCATATTTATGCTGGGCGCATTTGTTTGGACAGCCGCACTCTGGAAAAACCTTCTCGGTTGCCTTTTATTGATAAAAGTTATCGAATACATCACAGCAAAGACAGGGGCATAAAGCTGACATAGCTGATAGCTATGAGTAAGCACTGATTGTAGTGCGAAACGTCAGCTGTATGCCCCTGTCTTTGCTGTGATGTATGGTGTTTGATAACTTTTATCAATAAAAGGCAACCGATAAGGTTTTTCCAGAGTGCGGCTGTCCAAACATTTCTTTCTACAATTGCATCATTTACATAGGGTCACGCCTCATTAGCATGGCTCACGCCCACTTCCACTTACGCTGGCTTACGCCGAGGAAACCCAGCGTAGATTTGGGGGCATGTGCTTTGTGAATACTGTGCGCTGTGTCGGCATAGCGTATATATTCGATACGCTACGCCGGCATAAATATGCGCCGAGGTATGTGAATCCGGGCCATTAATGATAACTATGATGTAGATTAGGATCTGTGCACTGTTCAAATTTCACTTGATATATAGCTGTTAATATAAAAAACTCTTTTTTTTATAATAAGTTAAGGCTATGTTCTACAGTATTTCACCTATCCTGGCAAAATATTTTAATAGGGTTAATTTAAAAATAACCTTTATATTTTGCATTTTAACAGCCTGATCTCTCACTATGTAGCTATGTAAGCTCTCTTTTATATCCCTCAATTAGTTTGACAAAATTCAGCTTTGCAATGCATTGAAATTAAGCTGAAAATGATGGAAAATCAGCGGGGAAAGTCTGAATAGTGACTATGTGAAGATAAGGAGATTAGTGGGGCTATAAAAATGGAGACCTATGAATTCCCATTAAATATCAATTTCTTTACAGCACTGTAACATTTTCAAAATCTTGCACATCATCTAATGAACTTGTACTGTGGAGCCTGCAATGGACATCTCAGAAGAATTTAGAACATAATTAAAGTTTTTGACATATAAATGTTAAGGACATTTTGCTCTTTCTTTATACAGTGTTTGCTTGCTTTCCTGTTTATTAAAGCACTGCATGATTCATAATTTGGTTTATATAGCTCCATCAAGCTTTCAAGAAAGTCTTTTTGTAGGAGCAAACCCTGCTGCTAGACTAGGAAACGCATTTCTTTTCTACAGATTTGATGTTTTCAACATAAGTTCTATGGCTGAGTTCTTGTTTCACCTATTCGAGCAACAATTTTTTCTGTGTTTGACTACCATATGATAACACAAGAAGAATACATTCTTATATTGAACTTAAGTATTAAAATGGTTTCTATTCCAACTTATCTATGTCTTCTTATGTTGTACATATAGCTAGAGTGAAAAAATTGTATGATCTCATGCAGCATAGTGGCTAGGTAGTTAGAACCAGGGCTCTGTACTACTGAGCCATTGACTTGATTCACTTTGTAGCCATCTCCTGATTTTGGAGACAATGGGGTTGTTTTTCTATAGGCTAAACACTGGGGGGGGGGGGTGAAATGGGGCTCTGTTGACTTTTAATGTCCAATAATGTGTTCCTTTGTAAGATAAATAGCCTATTTGTCTTTAGTAAATCAACTCTACTGTCACCTGGTCCATGTAGTGTCTCTGGCATTTACTAGCAGCGGAAAAGTGCAATATTTTTACTTGCTGCCAATAAAAATACTGGCGGTTTGGCAACAATGGGCCAAATTCTCAAAAAACCTGCCTAACTTAACTTTCAGCAGTTAAGTTACACAGGCGTTAAATTTCTACCTAAGTGCCCGATCCACAAAGCACTTACCTAGAAATTACACGCCGTGTAACCTAAGTGCCTCCGTCGCAAGGCGGTCGTCTGCTCGAGGGGGCGATTCCTATTCAAATGAGGCGCGCTCCCGCGCCGGACATTCGGCGCATGCGTGTGACGTCATTTTTCCCGACGTGCATCGCGCGAACGTACTTTACGCCGGGTTTTGTGGATCGCGACGGGACAATCAAGTTGCGTCGGGTGAAAAAAAAAATACGCGCCGGGAAAAAAAAATTGAAATTTAAAAAAAAACGCGGCGATCGAAAAAAAGGTTTGTTTTTACAAGGTCTAAACAGTTTAGGCCTTGTAAAAGCATCCCTAATTTTACATATGCAAAACGTAACTTACGCAGAAAACACAAAGCTAAAAAGCTTTGTGGATCTGCCTAAGTCCTCATTTGCATACGCAAAGCGGCATTTCGACTCGAAATGCCCCCAGCGGCGGATGCGGTACTGCATCCTAAGATCCGACAGTGTAAGTGTCTTACAGATGTCGGATCTTCTGACTATCTTTGGAAAAATCCTTCTGAGGATCGTTGACAAAGATAGCCACAGGGATACGCAGGCTGAACAGCAGTTCCGCCTGCGTATCTCCTTTGAAGATTTGGCCCTATGAATCTATGCATTGGGATTATTTCACTACTGTCATTTCTTCCAGCCTCCTGTTGACGTAATTTTTGACTAAATGTACATAGGACCGGTAAAGTGTAACGTCACCACATAATCACTTATTCTTGCTATTGATTCTTGCAGGGCCCTATAAGAGTCAACTGTATGTGTTAATACCTTTTTGCCTTTATGTCTTACCAAGTAAAGTTTATCCTTGGTTAAGCGCAAACCTGTGTGCAGTCTTTCTGTTACCCTGTGGGACCAGTGGCCAAAACAAGGTAACAACTTACTTGCAAGTTTTATTGTGGTGTGATATTATTGTGTTCCCCAGCAACCAGTGGGTTCCACCTATACCAGTTGTGCCAAGGGAGGGTTCAAGCCCATTTCAGGGGTTGATAGCCAGAGTACAGACCCAAACAAAACCAGCAGCTCATTCGGGGGTAGTGCTACACTTATAACATAAAATCAATGCTCATAAAAAATTTCTTTTTTATGAGCATTGAGTTTTTGCTATTAAGCCTCGTACACACCACCATTTTTCTCGGCAAGAAAGCTGCTGGGAGAGCTTTTTGCCATGAAAAGCGTGCGTGTGTATGCCTTCTCGTCGAGAAAACTTCTGGGAATCTCAATGAGAAAAATAGAGAGCCTGCTCTTTATTTTCTCGTCTGGATTTTCAGCAGAGTGTTTCCTGCCGAGAAAACGGTTCGTCAGTATGCTTACCTGTTCCCAGGTAAACCCACGCATGCTCGATGAGACTTCGACGCATGCACGGTAGCATACAAGGGTAGTGTAGGGTGTAGCAAGATGGCGGCGACAGCATTGAATGTGACAAGCGCCAGCTCGTCGTAATCGATGACGTCACTGCGTTCTTGCCATTCAAAAGAACGGTGGTTCTTTTGAATGGCCGTCTGTATGCACGGCAGGCTTGCCAGGAATCCCGTCAGGAAAACCAACGTTTTTTCCTGATGGAATCCCCGACCATGTGTACAGGGCTTACGTTTTTTTTCTTTCTGAAATAACGGATTGCACTTAATTCAAGCACTGGCACTTTGTATATATACTTATCTGATTGCATAACTGTTTCATGTTTGATTTATTCATTTCACATATGTATTGGTGATAATTTATCAATAGTACCTTACAGGATTATTTACATTTTTTGGGGGTAAATCCATTCTATGTAGGTTAAGAAAGGGTGTCTCTTATTTTTTGTTTAGTTTGATTACTTAATGTGACAACACCTGCTTTAAACTAAACAACTAAACAATAAACCCACTAGAATAAATTAAATAAAACAACCCAATTTGTATTCTTTATTCTAGCCATCCACAATACTTAGAACTTTCAGTTATGGAGAAGAATGTGACCACCTGGCACATCCCCTGCGCACGCCTATGGATATCACCATTCCCCCAAGTTTTAAGCACTAGAAATTTTTGTGTCAGCTGCAGAAGAGGAAGGGGCAGAACTCTAGTAAGGTGAGTACTAGAGGGGTTGGTTTAGGGAACCTTTTCAGAGACACTTTGACCTAGAGTATATATTTCTGAGATAAAGGTAATAACATGAATAGCTTTTTAGTTTTTACTTGTTTTAACATTAAGTATTATATTTAGCTGTATACTTTACTACCCAAACTTGGTCCCTGTACTTGACACAATTAAATGATATTCCTATTTTGAAATTCCCTTTGGTTTTGAAATGGCCTTGATGTTATATATGTGAATTCACAAAAGAAGAGAAAGAAATGTGAGAGTTTCAGAAAAAAGCCATAATATATTTCAATATTAAAAAAAAAAAACATTTTCTTTCTGGTAGACAGGAACATTAAGCTTCACCTTTTCATAACAAACAGTATTGAAGGTTAATTTGCTCTCTTCTAATGCTCAAATTAATCATGTTACATTGTCAGTCTTTGTCAGAGTCAAAAGTGTTCTCAATTCCCAGCAGAGATGTGGACAAATTTTAGGGTCAATATCCTCAGCCCAATATGTTTAAGCTATTGTAGAGCGCATATTATAAATGGGAATGGCAATGTAGAACCAATACCACTGTTTCAATACACATTTTTTTTATTTTGTGTTAGAAAGTTATCTCAATTGCACAGGAATACTACAGCAAAATATTTATTTTCAATGTATTTTGCAGTTTGACATAATTATGGCCAGCATAATAATTTGAATGTCTATGGAAATAACAAATGTTTGTAACCTCTGTCTTCAGCAGCCAGGTAAGGGGAATTAAAATGTTTTAAAATAGTGTTTGTTCCCGTAAATGTTAGTATATTACCCTAAACACAAAACATGGCTTTTAAAGTATATCAAACCTTTTTTTTCATTTTTACATACAGTAGGGTATGTGTAAAACCCCTAGCAGACTTCATTGCAGTTCCCATTTGGCTGAATTACCTTCACTTCCTATCTTGTTAGCACAACAGGAAGTAAGAAAAAAATCTATCCAAAATGAGGAAAATGCCTCTAAAGGCCCGTACACACGATGGCAGACTTTTGTCAGAAAATCTGACCGTTTGTATGCTCCATCGGACAAAGCATGCTTTAAAATTTTCCAACAACTAATATGTTATGTTATCCAATCGTGTGTACACAACTCTGTTGGAAAAAAATCCAAAGTACAAACACACATGCTCGGAAGCAATGCTAACCATAAGACAATATTAGCAGAAGTTGCCCAAAGGGTGGCGCTAAAGAGCTGTAAAACCATGTAGTTTTGTGCTTGTTGGAAGACAATTCTTTGCCGTTTGTATGCAAGACAAGTTCACGGCCAATGCTCTTCGGACAAAAGTCTTATGCTGCGTACACACGGTCGGAATTTCCGATGGATATTCCGTCGGAATTTCCAACGGACTTTAGATAGAGAGAAGGTTCTCTATTTTTCCGTTGGAAATTTCAACAGAGTTTTGCACGGTCAAAAGTCCGACCGTGTGTACACAGCATTACGTTTTTTCCGTGGAAAATTCGATCATGTGTTCTAGACTTTAGACAGATGTTACTGGAACAAGTGCCCACATAAAAAGATTTCTCTTTAGTCTGTTCTGATAACTCAGCATTTCCCTCATGTTTAGTCCCAGTGGCAGCGGTGCATGAGCTCATTGACTTCAAAGTAAGGGGGTCCCACGCTATATGAAACTTAAATGTGTCCCCCCCTTCAAAAATATCCCACTTTGTGATTTAACCCATCACTGGGACAAACAGAGAGTAAATCTTTTGAATAGAAACCCAGGCATCAAAACAAACCCCACAGCACTTCAAATGCCTCTATATACCCCATATCTATTCACATGGGGAGAGGATCTTGGGGCCTCCTTGTTAAAGGGGGCTACCAGATTCTTAACAACATCCACACCACTAAAGGTTGCAGATAGGGATTAATACATATATTTTTCCACTGAGCCAATACCAGTAATGATGGGATACCCCAGCGGATGGTCCATACTTTTATGTATTTTGGGGAGATAATAGATAATAAGCAACAATGAAGCAGCAGGTACCAAATATGCCTTATCTTTGTTATTGAAGTAGTTCTAAAGTTTGGTGTTTCTTTTTTCGCCTTAAAGGGGTTGTAAACCTATGTGTTTTTTCACCTTGATGCAACCTATGCATTAAGGTGAAAAAACACCTTGCAGTGTGCAGCCCCCCCCCAGTTTCACTTACCTGAGCCCCAAATTTCAATGCGCGCATCCCTGCCGTCCTCCTCTCCACGGAGCCCTGGCTTTGATTGGATAGATTGATAGCAGCGCAGCCATATATCTACCTTCCTCTCCCACTAGAGTTAGGTGGGGGCTCCCTGGGGGTTCTGTTAAATTAAAAAAATCCACATATGCAAACATACACCATGCTATTTATGTTGATTATATTGTAAACTGCAACATGAAAAATGTCATAAATCAATGTCATTTTATGAAAGAGTTAGTTAGGGCATGAAAATATATCATTAACCTAAAATATTTCTGTTCAAGATTTTGTATCTACTAAAAACCAAAAGCTCTACTGAAACATTGTGATTAGTTTCCAAGTGTTCATCATTTTTAGGCACGTTTGATGTGAAGTGGCTGTCAGGGTACAGTATGCATTAGCTTTTGAAATGTTATAGCTGTAACATATATTTTCTATTATATAGAGGTTCTCACTCTCCAGCCAACAGATAACCAACTATATAAATACAGCAACTGTAAAATTTAGAAATTGGCTATAATTTTCAGATGGAAACCCCCTCTTTAGGGGAGTAAACATAAAGTGGAAGTAAATTGACATTTCTCTCTAATGATTTTTATGGACTTTAAAGTTACATGTTAGAAGAGTACTCTTAGGGGGTTCATGTGAATGCATGGTCTCTGATCTTCTGATTATATAAATGGTCTTTCCAAAGCTATTGCACATATTACACTGTATGATACAGTAGTTTACTTTAAATGTATATGGAACAGATTAGCATGGATAAATAGTATATTACTAGTAAAAAGCTTTTTTTTTTATTGGTGTATAAAATCAGTCTTATTAAATAAGGCAAAAAGCAATGTGTAAAGGGCAGCAGCTCAACATGACAAATTAGCAATGAAATGGTTTCATGGTTTAACTAGGCTGAAATGAGGTGGGGCAGATTAGCGTGGTAACTTATATTCCCTGTCAGTCATTTCAAACTTTTAAAAGTAAAAGTCCCATCTAAAAAGACACAGCAAGAGGCCTGCATCATTACCCAGGAAATCATTATGTATGTGTATCTCTAAAAGTAGTTTCCATTCTTACTGGAGGTCTGACTTCACTTACTTCTGGGCTAAACCATGCTACCTGTTATTTCCCTGTCCAATGAAAATGTCATTATTGGCCACTGAGGCACTTAATTCGAACTGTAGGGTGGCAGTTATTGGAGCGTGGTCCCGAAGTCTGGGAAGTCAAACACCAGTATAAAGTAAAAGTATGAGAGGCACAAAATATTGTGTTCTGTTTTAAAAAATGAATAGCATATATTTTGTTGTGTATGATCTTAGGCAAGATTTAATTTCAAATCGTTGACAGGTTTACATTAAAGCAATGCATATCTAAAAAAAGCAATCATTTAATATATTGCAGCTTACCAATCTTTAATTGGATCCCCCTCTTTTCCCTTTCCCCATACCCCCTCCTCTCTTTCCATCCCCCCTCTTTCCCTTTCTCCCCTTCTCCTTTTCCCCTTTCTTTTTCTTCTTTTTACATAAGCAGTATATATAAATATTGGACTTTGTTACACAGGCATATACTGTTTATAAATTTATTTTTGATGTGGAGAATTATTGGAACTGGTTTCTCCCCATGAGCCCGGCAGACTTTTACCACTGACTATTCCCTTATGAGATTACTTAAAGATGAAGAATTTTTTGATAATTAAGGTTGTCTTACACAAACGCACTACTTTACATTTTCTCCATCCCTCTTTACCCATCCTTTTCACTATCCAGATTAGGTATGATAAAGATGAATTGTCTTTTATCTATTATGATATTTGACAAGTGACATATAATATGCCTGTTTGAGATTATGAATAAAACTCCTAAATGGTCATTTACTTATTTGTATTGTTACAGCACATAAGATCGAAGGTCCTGATCAAGCAAGGTTTCCACAAAACCTGTCAACCTTTACAAGTTGATCTCAGGGCCATATGAGCAGTGACCTTGGAAGGCTAACTTGAATGCAAGGTTTTAAGTCTTTTTAATGAATAGGTTTGCTATTTGCTGAATAAAGTGTTAATCTTATATTTTATATATATAAGAGAATTAAACATCCTTGCCGCTCTTACAGTAAAGAACCTTCTACACAGTTACATGAAAATATACAACAAGTATAGTACTAATAGCAAAGAGACCATATTGTATTCCTCTGAATTGTATCCCAAAAGTGGTGAAATATAAAAAGACTTCCAGAAAAAGGATCAAGGACAAAAAATATGTAAAAACATATATATATACAAAGTGTAAATTATTTTATATCCATAAAGCAATATCCCAGTCGGTACTGTGACCGTGAGGATATTAAGATTTAAATTCATATAGCCAGCATATTTTGAGCTTAGACACTTCTCGTGTCTTGTTACATCTCCTCCAATGTGTCTTGTGAGAGAGGGGGTGAGAGAGAGAGGGGGGCTGAGAGAAGTTGTGGGTGGGATAGAAAAAAGGGGTGAGTGTAAGAAAGAGGGAGTGAGTGAAAGAGAGGGAGTGATGGGCTGAGAAACAGATTAGTGAGAGAGAGAGGGAGTGAGATGGGGGGCTGAGAGAGAGAGGTAGGGTGTAAGAGAGAGGGGGTGAGAGACAGAGGGGGCTCAGAGAGAGAGAGAGGAGTAAAGTGTAAGAGGGAGGGGCTTGAGAGAGATGGGGAGTGAGAGACAGAGGGGGGCTGAGAGACAGAGGGGGCTCAGAGATAGATGAGTAGAATGTAAGAAAAAGGGGGTGAGAGAGAGAGGGGTAGAGTGTAAGAGAGAGAGAGAGAGTGAGAGAGAGAGGGTGAGTAAGACAGAGGGGACTGAGAGACAGGGGATTGAGAGGCAAAGGGAAGGGTTGAGAGAGACCACATAGCCCTGTCCCTATCTGCAGTCCCTCCTCTGCCCCCCCCCCCCCACACTGTGCAGGCAGGAATGTATAGGATGAAATCATGCAGAGATTGTACACTTACTTTCCAGATGAAGCTGATGTCATCTATATACTTCTTGTAAAAACCCAAAGTGGGCCAGTATTTATCAAATATTAACTCATGCTCCCACAAGGCCATAGAGATTAGCTAAGCTTGGCGCAAATTTAGCACCCATTGCTACGCCTTTAGTTTGAAGGAAATATAATTGAAGGGCATAGCAAAATTGAATAGCTTTTTTTTTTTTTTAAATCTCTTTATTAAATGTTTTCTCTTTTCTCATATCCAAATATATCTCTCACATTTCACATTTATCAACTTACTCCAAATTTCTATAAAATCATACAAATCATTTCATTACAATTACATACATCATATTTCATTTAACCTCTTTCTTAACCCTTACTTCCATTGGTGTAGTTCCATCCCATTTCCATACCCCCCTACCCTGAAGCCGTCGTCACGTTCTCTATCCAGTTTGCCCATACCTTTCCATATTTCTCCCCATTTCCTCTATTACAATATGTCGCCCTATACAGTGGCAGATTGCTATTTACTAAATGTTTCCATTGCACTAACGAGGGAGCTTCCACCTTCTTCCAATTCTTCTATGCCTTTCTTGCATAGAAGAGCCACAGGCCCACCTTCTTCTTTCTATAGGGGTCATGTTTTCCTCTACTAGTCCCAATAGGCAGATCTCTGCCTCTAGGTCAAGCTAAACTAACGTCACTTTATCAATTACCCTCAAGACCTCTCTCCAAAATGACACTATTTTCGGACAGGACCAAAATATATGAATAACGTTTCCTGGGGTGCCTGCACATCTCCAACAATTTGGGGAATTTGATGGAGATATTTTGAACAGTTTATACGGTGTGTAGTAACTCCTGTGTGTTATTTTGAATTGAATACATTTTTCTCAAAGTGAGACTAAAATCTGCAATTGAAATTTATATATCTCCCCCCAATTTTCTACCGATAGTTTTGGAACATCTCTTAACCAGCACTCACATAGTTTATTCATATCTGATGGTTCTGTCTTTACTAGATAAGTATATATAATTGAAATTATCCCCCTTTCCCTTTTCTTTCTCACCATTTGTTCTAAACCTGTTTCTATTAACTGTGGAATGCCCTCAGGGAACTGGGCTGACAGAGCATGTGTCAACTGCATATATCTAAAAAAATTGTTCTCAGGCACATTCCATTTTGTCTCATATCTACAAATGAGGATATTTTCCCCTCATGTATTACTTGTGATTTTTTTTTAACTTTAAATTTTGTCCATGCTCTGGGATCCTGAATAGATGCTAAATGTGTAAGTTCAGGGTTTCTCCATAGTGGAGTATTTGGGGACAGATCTGTTTTTGAATTGCTCTTTCTTGCCATACTGACTTTCCATTCTTTTACTGTTGTTATCATTGACGGGGTTAGGTCTCGCCTATATTTTAGCCCGCAAAATGGCAGTGCCTGCAGTGCCTCCAGAGACTGGACCACTGCGGCCTCCACCATTGTAGTGGGGTCGTGTCCATCGGGATTCAGCCACCTTCCTACTGTCATCAACTGTGCTGCTAGATAATATTTGTAAAAATCTGGGAAGGCTAACCCGCCCTGTGCCACTGGGCGCATAAGTGTGCTTAGTTTTATTCTAGCTGATTTGTTTTGCCATATAAATGACGATAACATACCATGTAGCTGTGTAAAAAAAATCTTAGGTAGCCATTGTGGTGGATTTCTAAATAAATATTATGCCTAAATATTTAAATTCTGTTACCCATTTTAATAGTAGAGTTGAGCTCGCTATATCCTGCACTCCTTGGTCAATGGAAAATAGCAATGATTTACCTCAATTTACTTTCAGTCTCGTAAACACTGAAAAGGTATTCAGTAATTCCAGAGCTCCCTTCAATGATGGACCTGCATCTCTCAAAAACAGCAACATATCATCGGCATACAGGGCTACCCTCTCCTCCAGCCCCCCCACTCGAAGTCCTTGGATGTTTTGCGAGGTCCTTAGAGCCTCTGCCACTGGCTCTATTGCTACTGCAAAGAGTGCTGGAGAAAGAGGGCAGCCCTGTCTTGTGCCTCTATATAACTGAAAAGGGGATGAGAGTTTTCCTCCTAATTTAACTGCTGACATGGTCTGTCTATATATTGTTCGTACCCAGTTGATAAACATTAGTGGGAACCCCATTCTTCTAAGTACCTCCCATAGAAAAGGCCATTCAATTGTATCGAAGTCCTTCTCTATATCTAATGTGGCCACTGTCCTAGTACATTCACAATTATGATGAGCATGTATGTTTGTAAATAATCTATGTAGATTAACATCTGTCGTTCTCTGTGGCATAAATCCTGTCTGATCTGCATCTATAATAGTTTTTAATAATGGCTGTAATCTTAGTGTCAGTATTTTTGTTAATATTTTGAAATCTATATTCAATAGTGCTATCGGCCTATATGAGGGGCATATTTTTGGATTTTCCCTTCTTTATATATTAAAGTTATATGTGCCTGCCTCATTGAATCTGGCAATGTCCCTTTTAATAGCCCACTTGTAAATACCTCTGCCAATTTTGGAGCTAATAGAGTATCGTATTGTTTGTAGAATTCAACAGGAATTCCATCTGGGCCTGGTGCTTTTTCCCCCGGGAATGTCTTTATAACCTTGATTATCTCTTTGCTTGTGATTGGATCTACTAATGCCTCCCTCTCCCTATCCGACAGCCAGCCGAGGGCTACCCGGTCTAATAAGTCTGACATGGCCCCCGGCCTGAAGTTGGAGGGCAGGGAAGAGGCATACAACCTACTATAGTAATAACTAAAGACTTTCAAAATCTCCTCCGGTTCCTTTACTCTCACTCCTTCTGGCGTCTCTATCTCTGCTATGGTTGTAGCCTTATATTCGTGTTGTGCCAATCTAGCCAAAAACCTTCCACTCTTATCCCCTTGTTCAAAAATATTTTGTCTCTTGTTATGTAATTCCAGTCTTGTTATTTCCTCCATATATAGTTGTAATTCTCTTTGTGCAGCCATCATAAGATTGAAATTGGAATCACTTGAATCCTGACTATATTTTTCCTTACTATATTCCACCTGTATTTGTAACTCCTGTACCCTGACCTTCTTTTTTTTATTAACTGCTGCAATGTTTGAAAAATATTGTCCCCGTAGGTATGCCTTGAACACGTCCCAGACCATATCCACAGAGGACGAACCTTCATTATTTTCCCAATACTCATTTATTATAGTTATCATCTTTTCTGATATTTCTGAATTTGACACCAATTTTGTAGATAGCCTCCACAATGCTGCATTTTTGGGAGTGGGAATGCGTATTGTAACTAATAGGGGGGCATGTTTCGACAAACCGCTTGGTAAATATACCGCATCTGCAATGTCTGCTAACATTGCAGAATCCGCAAATGCCAGATCTATCCTAGAAGCTGTTTTATAGGAAGTGGAATAACAGGAATACATTATTTTTTTCTGGATTTCTCCATCTCCAAATCTCTGTTACCGCTGTCACTTGTGCCCAATTGTATAGATCCGTTGAATATTGCCTAGAAGGTCTAGGTCTATCCAGTTCCGCAGACAGTACCGAATTAAAATCTCTAATGAGCATCAACTTTGCTGGAAGATATTGAATAATTTTTTCCATGATCTCATTCAAAATTCCAATGGAGAAAGGTGGTGGAATATATACTGCCACTATAATACATCTTTGCTGTCCAATCATATACATTAGGATCATATATTTCCCTTGTGGATCTATATATACTTTTTCCACCTTCCCTGGGAAAGATTTATTTACTAGGACTGATACTCCTCTGGCATATGATGAATAAGTGGCATGATATCCTTTTTGTATCCAGGCTTTTTTTAATGTTATTGTTTTATTCCCCATTAAATGTGTCTCCTGAAGTAAGTATAATCAATTGAGGGTTATATTTTCTTATATATTAAAACATCAGAGCCCGTTTAAACTTAGAGTTCAATCCTCTGACGTTCCATGATATTACTGAATAACTATTATCTTTACCTGACATTGTCTTTAAAGCCCATATAACTGCCTTTCACGCCTTTTGGTTGGGGGGGAAGTATCCTATCATATTCTAAACTACACCTCTGTCCATTTGCATACATCATTCTTACATCAACCCTCCCTCCCTCCTCCCCACCCACCCTATTCCTCTTCACCTCCTCCTTTAATCTTAACTTCCATCCATATCTGAACGAGGATGGAGAGGCACTTCGACTACCCCTTTTTTCACTGATCATGATATCTATTTCCTGATCAGTACCCACCATATCTCAAACTCCACCCACCCCAAACAACTAAAAAAAAAACTATTTCCCTTTCATTCAACCGTGTGACGGGCTCTAGGATATTTTATAAACTTTATCAATATCTAATTTATCCATAGTTTTTTCCCATAGCGAGTACATTATTACATTATCCATATACAGTATTAAATGCATCATGGAAAAAAAAATTCCTTATATATAATAAGTTTTCTTTTCCCTTCCTTCTCCCTTCCCTCTACCTCCTAACTCACCTTTCTTGTGAATAGTGTTTCCGGCGCCTCAATGGCGCAGACTAATTTAAATGTATATTTAATATGTGTGAAATATGGTGCCAATTAGTGCAACTTAATTTAGTGTGTGTTAAATACATGTTGGAAGTGTTAAAAATAATAATTCAAAAAAGAGGTGGTGTTATTCGGCGCCTGTTGGCGTATCGTAATTTATATCTATTAAATACGCGTTACTCCCATACTGCGGAGAATGGACGTGTGGACGTGAGGAGGTCTGACGTGTGATGGGCGGGTCTCTCAGGTGAAGCTCTCAGCGGTGTGAGATGCCAGCCCCATTCGTGTGAGGTCTGTCTGCATGGGATTCGAGGCACCGAAGGATCCCTCTGCTCTCTCCCTGAAGCGGCACCTGCTCTCCCCTTGAATCATCACCCCCTGCTGTGAGTCTGCCGTGAGTCCACTGAGCGGCTGAGCGACTGTGTGGCTGAGGAGCAGTTTCAGTTTCAATTTTGGCGCCACCTGCTGTGTTTCCAGGTCAGCTTGCGCCAATTGGCTTGTGGGGGCAGTGGAGGAGGAGGAGTGAAAGCCTTCGCTCCCCGTGCTGTGGATCTCAGGCTGTGGGATGTGCGCGGGGGGCTGCTGAGCTGCCTGGCTCTGCCTGGCTCTGGACGTTTGCTCCCCCACTTGTGTTTGCCCAGCCTTTGATTCCTGGACTTGCCCGCAGCTTCATCCGCTTGGTTACTAGCTGTTAGCTAGCTATCAGCAACTGCCCCCTGCTGACCGAAGCCTGAAGACATCAACAGTAGGTGATATTTCTTTTCAATATTGTGTGGAGAACAGCAGGAGTCCAGGGAGAAATAAAGAGGAAGCAAACAGGACTGTTGCAGAGGCAGAGCAAGGATAATACATGTCCAATATCAAACAGTAATAAAGCTAACTAAAGTGCATAGGCGTGCCCACGGGGTGTGCCGGGTGTGCCCAGGCACACCCTAATCCATACCTCCCAATCAGGGATGAGTCCCGGAATGGCCGCGGCGTGTGCGGGTTGTCATTATTACCGCATGCAGCAAGCTACATTTGTATGGCAGTCGCATCGCTCCCCTCTGCCTCTGACACACACAGGGCACGGTGAGCTTTAGCTACCCATTGGCTAAGTAGGCAGCAGGGGGCGGTGCAGCTGCTTCCTTGGCCAATGGGTGCACAAAGGGCTGTCCTTCCCTTCAAATTCGTTCTCTCAGCGCGCCTTATTCAAGTTCCTCACAGGAGATGCTGAGAGGGGGAGGAGTGGAGCCATGCAGCCTGCAGAGGAGGACGAGTTCAGCCTAGCCTAAGGTAAGCTAGCTGAACAACAGGCCACTGACAGGACTGTCTGCATATCTTGGTGGGGAGGGGGAGAGGAGGATGGGCTATGTGTAGCAGGCTCCTGTCTCATGCTGTTACACAAGATCGTTTGGCTGTGAACTGCTCTGCTTCTAAAGGGAGCATGTTTTGTGAGATCTCCCCCAATCTCTATTACACCTCCTTGTCCTACTCCCTACCCATTATCTGCTCACCCAGCACAGCCTCCTCTCCTGTATGACCACCTCATGTGTCAGGCTGTGGTACTACAAATCCCAGCATGCCAGGAGAGGGGAGGCATGAGCAATATCACAGATCAGGCTGGTTTTGTAGATTAAAAGTGCTGGTGTTGTATAGTGTGTTTTATGAAATGTATGATAATTATATATTTGATTATTATGCTTGATGGTCATAAGGTGTTTATTCATATATATTTTTTTGCAAGTAGTGAGCAGATTTGGTGTGGAAGTGCATTGTAGTCTTTTTATTTGTTTATAATGGACAGAGTAGTGGAGTGTTGCGGGAGGTGGATGGACAGAGAGATGGAAAGAATGAGGAGTGAGTTAGGGTCCTTTCACACATACACGATCAGGTCTGTCTGTCAGTTTTTCAGGCGGACCTGATCGGACGCTCCATTCATCTCTATGGAGTGACGGATGTCAGCGGTGACATGTCCGCTGACATCCAAATCCGCTAATCCAGGTGGCAGATGGGATAAAAACGGACAGGCGGATCTGTTTTTATCCCATCCCCCATAGAGGATAGCGGAGCTCTAAAAGGTCCATCTCTCCACAGTGAGCAGAGACGGACCTGTCATCTGTCGGCTCAGCGGGGCTCAACGAAGCGATCCCTGCTGAGCAAGCGAAGTCCATGAAAACGGACGTGTGTGTGAAAGAGCCCTAAAGAATGGAGGTATAGATTGGGTGACAGGGAGATGGATGATGGGACAGAGCAAGGCATGGAGGGATGTGAGCAAGACACAGAAATGGAATGATGAAGCAAAGGATGGAGGGATGGAAAGAAAGAAAGAGGGAGACAGAATACTAGAGGAATGAAAGTGATGGAGGATAGAAAAGGTGGAGGGATATAAGGCACAAGGATTGTTGGATGGACAGTATGATGGAGGGAGGAATGGAGTAAAAGATAAAAGGATGGAGTTATGGAAAGATGAAAGAAAGGAGGGATAGAGTAACAGAGGGATGGAAGTGATGGAGGGTGAAGAGGCTGGCGGCACCTGCAACAGAGGGAGGGATGGAGACAGGAGGTCTTTAGAATTGGGGACATACATTCTTGTGATCCTGGTGGCTACCTGGGATTCCCCCTCACTTTCTCTGGTGGCTATTTAACAGAAATTAGGGGGAAATCTCTCCAGTGGTGACAATCTGATGGGTTACAATAACTCATCCTTACTATATCAAAAATAACATAAGAAATATGTTGTTTTTATTTTACCTTAATATCTGTCTTAAACCACTGTACTAACTGCATATGTACTTGTCTGTAGCTTAAGTACTGAAATTTGCACAGAAAACAAATTCTGTAACTTTTAGAAAATGCCAGTAAAAACGTGGCTGTGCCAGCAAATATTGAATTTCGCGTCAGTGAATTTCAGTCTGGTAGGTTGGCAACACTGATCATGGGAAATGTAGTCCCGGAGGATTGGCGGCCCCAGGTGTGTCCACGGAGAGCAGGCTTCAGCCCCCAGCATGCATGCACTCTGCTGGGGGGGCCTGTAACCAAGAGAAAGCAGAGGAATTGACTGATAATAGAAGAGTAAAAGAAAGGACTGTGCTGGGGGAAGCCAGAGAGAGAGCCACGCTATACCCCTGTACCCGCACCACCAGAGAGGGAGCCACGCTATACCCCTGTACCCGTACCACCAGAGAGGGAGCCACGCTATACCCCTGTACCCGCACCACCAGAGAGGGAGCCACCCTATACCCCTGTACCCGCACCACCAGAGAGGGAGCCACGCTATACCCCTGTACCCGCACCACCAGAGAGGGAGCCACGCTATACCCCTGTACCCGCACCACCAGAGAGGGAGCCACGCTATACCCCTGTACCCGCACCACCAGAGAGGGAGCCACACTATACCCCTGTACCCGCACCACCAGAGAGGGAGCCACGCTATACCCCTGTACCCGCACCACCAGAGAGGGAGCCAGGCTATACCCCTGTACCAGCACCACCAGAGAGGGAGCCACACTATACCCCTGTACCAGCACCACCAGAGAGGGAGCCACGCTATACCCCTGTACCCGCACCACCAGAGAGGGAGCCACGCTATACCCCTGTACCCGCACCACCAGAGAGGGAGCCACGCTATACCCCTTACCTATTTACAGCTCAGACCCTTTTTTTTTAAATGGGTTGCATTTGGTGAGCGGTAGTGCAGGCCTGTGGGGGCCCCAGTGCATTACTTTGCCCAGGGGCCCACAATGCTATTAAGATGGCCCTGGGTGCAGGATGAAGCAGCTCCCATGCGGGGAGAAACCTGAACAAGAGCTGAATGCAATGAGTGAAAGTCCTGCAGTGATCAGAGGTGAGTGATCTGCTACTGACTACACTGCAATGTCGCTCTCCTCCTTCACTGAGCTCTCTCCGCTCCCATCATATATATGGGCTTGGATAGGAAAGCCTTCCTAAAGTAATGTACACTTTAATTAAATATCACTTTTTTTTCTCATATACACATTAGATTGCTCACTTGCACTGTATATATTTTCTTTCTATATCCTTTTTATTTTATTTTTCTCCTCACATATATATAGGCTTGGATGGTAAAGCCTTCCCAAAGTTATATACACTTAATTAGATATCACTTTTTGGGGGTTCCCCTCCCTTTTTTTTCCCTTCTCTTTCTCTCTTCCTCTTTGATGGAGGGAGAAGACGAGGGAGACAAGGCTCCTCTCCCCAGTATTTCTCTCTCCCTCGTCTTCTTCTTCCTACATCTTTGGCCCTGACTTGTCCCTCTTTCTCTTATCCCTATCCTCATTTAATCTATTATTGTCTGTCACTTTGTCTATTTTAGACCGAGAAGTCAGGGGACATAGGATTAGGGATAATGTACATAGGGTAAGGGGATATTGCACTATAAGAATAACAATTACTATAAATATTAGTCAAATTTTATGAAGGGGTTATATTGAGACCGTTTATGTTTGTTTGTACTATCAGTTTTTTAAAATAATTTGTATCTATTTATTTTTTTGTATTGTAATGTATGTATTGTTGAAAAAAGATTAATAAAGAGAAATTTGAAAGCTGCAAAGGGTGGGCAAACTCAGTATTAAACCCTATGCATTAAGACTGGGATGCCATTAAAGTTTGTGTGCGTGTAAATGCAGGTGTCCCAATACTTTTGTCTGTTTGAGCTTTGGGATGCACACCCTAATGCAATAGGCTGCGCACGCCTATGCTAAAGTGATATAGCCTCTCTATATGGTCCTGATTTATAGACTATGGTTACATAGAAAATAGGGAATTTGTACCCTCATTCCCATTCAATCTCCAGGAAAAGGATTGGATCCTAGCCAGTCCTCCCTATTTAACCTTTATTTATATATATATAATATATATTTCCATTTACTGCTCAAAAAAAAAAAGTTTTTTCTTTTTTTTTTCTCTGGTCTGTAAGTTGGCTATAGAAGGCTGTCTATTACGTGTCATCTCTGATTGATCCCCCTCCCCTTAGATCCGAAGATACAGCTATAACTGCAGAAAGGGGTAGAGGGGAAATTGGGGTAGATTTTTTATTAATTTTTTTGTACAGGACTTCTCATAAGTCAGTTAAGGTAGCAGAAAAAGGAGTAGGCGGATCCCCTCAGATCGGATTACCAGTGAATACAGCTAAGCAAATGGAGCAGGAACAAATACCATCCGGGAAAGATATTATGGCAGCTATCAAATTATGCAGAGAAACACAGTAAAAATTGATGCATTAGCTGCAGACATTAGCATCATGAGACATGAATTTGAGAAAGTCAAACAAAAGACTTCAGAGATGGAAGCCCGGGTATCAAAGGTGGAAAATAAGGCAAAAACAGATAACAGAGAGCTGAATGCGCTAAAAAAACGAATTAATATTTTACAAGATAGAGTGGTAGATATGGAGGGATGTTTGAGGAGAAATAATATCAGGATTATAGGCCTACCAGAGAGAGTGGAAGGAGATAAACCGGTGGAATTCACAGAGAATTTATTGATAAATGTCCTGCACCTCTTGGACAGTTCTGCAACTTTTGTGGTAGAAAGAGCCCACAGAATCTCCTTTCGAACACCAAAACCAGGAGTCCCTCCACGTCCCTTTCTTCTAAGACTATTAACCACTTAAGACCCGGACCTTTAGGCAGCTAAAGGACCCGGACAGTTTTTGCGATTCGGCACTGCATCGCTTTAACTGACAATTGCGTGGTCGTGCGACGTGGCTCCCAAACAAAATTGGCGTCCTTTTTTTCCCACAAATAGAGCTTTCTGTTGGTGGTATTTGATCACCTCTGCGGTTTTTATTTTTTGCGCTATAAACAAAAGTAGAGCGACAATTTTGAAAAAAATTCAATATTTTTTACATTTTTCTATAATAAATAAATCCCCCAAAAATATATAAAACATTATTTTTTTTCCTCATGCTTAGGCCGATACATATTCTTCGACCTATTTTTGGTAAAAAAAATTAAGCGTTTATCGATTGATTTGCGCAAAATTTATAGCGTTTACAAAAAAGGGGATAGTTTTATTGCATTTTTATAAAGAATTTTTTTTACTACTAATGGCGGCGATCAGCATTTTTTTCGTGACTGCGACATTATGGCGGACACTTCGGACAATTTTGACACATTTTTGGGACCATTGTAATTTTCACAGCAAAAAATGCATTAAAAATGCATTGTTTACTGTGAAAATGACAATTGCAGTTTGGGAGTTTACCACAAGGGGGTGCTGAAGGGGTTATGTGTGACCTCATTTGTGTTTCTAACTGTAGGGGGTGTGGCTATAGGTGTGACATCATCGATTGTGTTTCCCTATAAAAGGGAACACAAGATCGATGACAGCGCCACAGGGAAGAATGGGGAAGCTGTGTTTACACACAGCTCTCCCCATTCTTCAGCTCCAGGGGACCGATCGCGGGACTCCAGCGGCAATCGGGTCCGCGAGTCCCGCGGTCACTGAGCTTCGGACCGGGTCGCGTGCACGCGCGACCCCATGGCTGGGCTTAAAAAGCCACGTACATGTACGTGGATATGCCCAGTCATGCCATTCTGCCGACGTATATCGGCGTGAAGGGGTCCTTAAGTGATTAAATTAATGAGATTGAGACCGTATATTAACAATGGCTAGATCAGGATCAGATCTGCAATATGAGAATGCCAAATTGCTATTTTTTCCGGATTATCCACCTGAGATACAGCAACAGCGTAGAACATATACTGAAGTCCGAAAAAGACTGTGAAAACAATAAAAACAATAAAAACAAAACAAAATAAAATTCAGTCTCCTCTACCCCAGTAAATTGAGGACTATAGATGGAGAACATATAAGTTTTTTTGAGACACCAACTGCGGCTGCAGAATGGCTAGATTCCAAATAGACAGACTTCTTCTTTTCTATATATATTTTTTGTCTTTTGTGGTTTTTGTCCTGGTCCTATTTTCCAACCATATTGAATGGTACAAGGGAATTTTTTTTTCTCTTTCTATTTTCTCTTAGGGGGGAGGGGCGGGGGGAGGGAATCATTTCAATTATAAAGGGGGGGAAAAAGGGGGAGGGGGGGAAGGTAAGGTGAATGGGAAGGTCCCTTTTTTTTCACACTTATACACTTTTAACACGTATTTAATAGAAAATTGAATAGCTTAAAGTGGATTTAAACCCTCCATATACCCAGTGAAGTGAACAGTCTCAGATGATACACAGGGATGAACCAAAATCTCCCTACATAGGTTTTACATGTATATCTGCTGTCTTCACATTTATATATTGTTTAGTAAGTACAGATCGTGTTAGGAGATTTTCTCTTCCTGTTTAACACAGATTGTGAATGATGTCTGGGCATACAGCCAAGATAGCTAAACTTGCTGATTGGAGGAAAGGCATACAGATGTGTTTTGTAACAGGGCCAGCTCCCTGCTAATCTATTTTAGCAACCTCCCCTGACAGAAATTTCAGGCTGCTTTTATCTAATGTGTCCGAGAATTTGTCAGGAGTTATCAGGCTGATAACAGAGGAACAGTTAAGGAGAGAGCTACAGGACTTAGCTTTTTGAAGAGTGATAACAAAACACTGCAGATATATGTGCCCAGCTCAAATTTCATGAATCAGGTTTACATCCACTTTAAGGATAAAATCTTTTTGTGCCTGGGGGCTATAGTCCGCAGCATGTAGAAAGTATTTAACTGCTTCCATGCCAATCTAATAGGAAATGTTGGTATATAAGGAAGCAATATCTGCCAATAACAGGAGATCCCATTCCTGTACTTCTATGCCCTTCAGGTCATTGATGACATGCTTAGTGTCTTTAATACAAGATTTAATGTTTACAACTAGGGATGAGCCGAACACCCCCCAGTTCGGTTTGCATCAGAACATGCGAGCAGGCAATAAATTAGTTTGAACACCGTTAAAGTCTATGGGACTCGAACATGAAAAATCTAAAGTGCTAATTTTAAAGGCTTATATGCAAATTATTGTCATAAAAAGTGTTTGGGGACCTGTGTCCTGCCCCAGGGGACATGTATTAATGTAAAAAAAAGTTTTAAAAACTTTAGTTTTTTCGGGAGCAGTGATTTATATAATGCTTAAAGTAAAACAATAAAAGTGAAATATTCCTTTAAATTTCGTACCTGGGGGGGTGTGTATAATATGCCTGTAAAGTAGCGCTTGTTTCCCGTGCTTAGAACTGTCACTGCACAAACTGTCATTTCTGAAAGAAAAAAAAGTCATTTAAAACCACTCGTGGCTATGAATTGTCAGCTCCCAGCAATACAGAGAAAGGTAATTGATTAAAAAACACGTGGGGGTCCCCCCAAATTCAATTACCAGGCCCTTCAGGTCTGGTATGGATATTAAGGGGAACCCCGCGTTAAATAAAAAAAAATCATGTGGGGTTCCCCCCAAATATCCATACCAGACCTTTCACGTCTGGTATGGATTTTAAGGGGAACTCCACCCCAAATAAAAAAAATGGTGTGGAGTTCCCCCCAAAAATCCATACCAGACCCTTTATCCGAGCACACAACCTGGCAGGAAAAGAGGGGGGACGAGAGAATGCCCCCCCCTCCTGAACCATACCAGGCCACATGCCCTCAACATTGGGAGGATGCTTTGGGGGACTGTGACCCCTCAAAGCACCATGTCCCCATGTTGATGGGGACAAGGGCCTCATCCCCACAACCCTTGCCCGGTGGTTGTGGGGGTTTGTGGGTGGGGGGCTTATCAGAATCTGGAAGACCCTTTTAACAAAGGGGACCCCCAGATCCCTCCCCCCCATGTGAATTGGTAATGGGGTACATTGTACCCCCACCATTTCACAAAGAAAGTGTAACAAATTATAAAAAAAAACACAGACACTGTTGGTAAAGTTCTTTATTAAAAATAAAATTCCAGAGGTGGTAGTCCACTCTCGGTCTCCGCTCCAACGCTGTCGGTATCCTGCGATGGGTGATCTCCTCTCCGGGGTCCAGCGATGAGAATATCTCCTCTTCCAGCGATGAGATGTCCGCAGCGCAGCGCATCACCTGTCTCCACCGGAGACACCCCCGGGAATGACGCGGCTTCAGCCAGTGACAGCTCTTATGTAGGGGAGGGCAGGGGCCACCCGTCACGTGACCCCGTCCCCCTCTGACGCAAGGGAAAATACAGGCTTTCCCAGCAACGTGATGGGTGACCCCGCCCCCCTCTGATGTAACACAGGTTTGCCGTTACATCAGAGGGAGGCGGGGTCACCCACAAATCACTGGGAAAGCCTGGGTTTTCCCTTGCGTCAGATGGGGGAGGGGTCACGTGATGGGTGGCCCCGCCCTCACCTACATAAGAGCTGTCACTGGCTGAAGCCGCATCATTCCCGGGGTGTCTCCGACAGGTGATGCACTGCGGACATCTCATCACTGGATCCTGGACCTGGATGAAGAGGAGATCTTCTCATCGCTGGACCCCGGATAGGAGATCACCCATCGCAGGATACTGACAGCGTTGGAGCGGAGACCGAGAGTCGATTACCACCGCTGGAATCTTTATTTTTTATTTTTAATAAAGGACTTTCCCATCGATGTCTGTGTTTTTTTTACAACTTGTTACACTTTATTTGTGAAATGGTAGGGATACAATGTACCCCATTACCAATTCACATAGGGGGGACCGGGATCCGGGGGTCCCCTTTGTTAAAGGAGTCTTCCAGATTCCGATAAGCCCACAGACCCCCACAACCACCGGGCAAGGGTTGTGGGGATGAGACCCTTGTTCCTATCAACATGGGGACATGGGGCCAGATTCACAGAAAAGATACAACGGCGTATCTCCTGATACACCGTTGTATCTCTTGTCCTATCTATGCGGCTGATTCATAGAATCCGTTCCGCATAGATAGCCCTAAGATCCGACAGGTGTAATTGACTTACACTGTCGGATCTTAGGATGCAATACTTTGGCCGCCGCTGGGTGGAGTTCGCGTCGTTTTCCTGCGTCGGGTATGCTAATGAGCATTTACGGCAATCCATGACGGTTTTCGCGTTCGTTACGTCATCGCTAGTAATTTTTCCCGTCGCAAAGTTACACCTGCTTTAACATGGCTTAACTTTAGTCGCGCCATGTTAAAGTATGGCCGTCGTTCCCGGGTCGAATTTCAATTTTTTTTTGTTTTGGCGTAAGACGTCCGGGAATACGAATGGACGCTACGCACGTTGCCGGTCTAAAAAATGACGTCACATCGCGCAAAGCACGGCGGGAATTTCTAAACTGAGCATGCGCAGTAAGTCCGGCGTGGGAGCGCGCCTAATTTAAATGGTAGACGCCCCATTTGAATTGGGCGGGCAAGTTTACAGGTAAGTGCTTTGTGGATCAGGCACTTACACTGAAAACTTGCGACAGTGTAACGTAAACGGGTTACGTTGCGCCGCCGCAATTGTACGAGAATCTGGCCCTTGGTGCTTTGAGGGGTCACAGTCCCCCAAAGCATCCTCCCAATGTTGAGGGCATGTGGCCTGGTATGGTCCAGGAGGGGGGCGCTCTATCGTCCCCCCCCTCTTTTCCTGCAGCCTGCCAGGTTGCATGCTTGGATAAAGAGTTTGGTATGGATTTTTCGGGGGAACTCCAAGCCATTTTTTTTTTATTTGGGGTGAAGTTCCCCTTAAAATCCATACCAGACCTGAAGGGCCTGGTAATTGAATTTGGGAGGACCCCTATGCATTTATTTTTTTCATCAATGACTTTTCTCTGTATTGCTGGGAGCCGACAATTAATTATAACTGCGAGTGGTTTTAGATTACTTTTTTTTTCCTTCAGAAATTACACTTTGTGTAGGGACAGTTCTAAGCACGGGAAACAAGCGCTACTTCACAGGCATACTATTCACCCCCCAGGTACAAAATTTAAAGGAATATTTCACTTTTATTGTTTCACTTTAAGCATTATATAAATCACTGCTCCTGAAAAAAATGGCCATTTTTAAACCTTTTTTTGCCTTGATACATGTCCCCTGGGGCAGGACCCGGGTCCCCAAACACTTTTTAGGACAATAACTTGCATATTAGCCTTTAAAATTAGCACTTTAGATTTCAAACGTTCGCGTCCCACAGACTGGGTTCTAAAGTTCACACAAATTTTGGTCTGTTTGCAGGTTCTGGGGGGAACCGAATGGGGGGGTGTTCGACTCATCCCTACCTAGCAGTATGAATTCAGTGTTTGGATCCTGGAGACACATATTACATACAAGCCCAACTAGAACTGTAGGGGTCTTTACCTGAGGTGAGAGGCTGGGGCAAACCACTGGCGTACTACAGATGGTGGAAGTTGGATATGATCTGGATATATTGGATAACATTTTTCTTCATACAAGCACTTTAATTTATTAACTTTTTTCTGATTGAAGCATCTTTAATATATTGCACTGTCACTTTAAACACTGTAGCACCTTTTGGTGTGTGAAGATTACGTTATTGGACATTTGTTGCACTGTCACTTTTGCATTTTGTATTTTGCATTTTATGATCATTTGAAAATGATTTAGATGTCATTGCTCAATGACATCTATACCTTTATTCAATTATCACTGTGTGGGAACAACTTTTCATGTTGGAAGCTACTCAGCTCTAGTTATATTTATTATTTATTAGGTATGCACATTAGTATATTCACTTGTAAATATATTCAACAGAACAAAACTCAGTGAGTGGTCATCAACTCAAAAAATCAGTCCTCCATGATAGAAGAAAAACAACACAAACAAAAGACACTTCCGATGTGAACCCCCAAAAGCAGTGGGAGACTCCACATGTAGAGGGCAAGTGGCCTGGTATGGTTCAGGGGGGGCGGCTCGCTTGTCCCCCCTTATGCTGGCCTGCCAGGCTGCTTGCTTGGACAAGGGTCTGGTATGGATTTTGGGGGGACCCCATGCCAATTTTTTTTGATGGGGACAATGGCCTCGTCCCCACAACCCTGGCCACTGATTGTGGGGGTCTGCGGGTGGAGGGTTTATCAGAATCTGGAAGCCCCCTTTGACAAGGGAGCCTCCATGTCCCCCTATGTGAATGGGTATGGGGTACATTGTACCCCTACTCATTCAACAAAAAAGTGTCAAAAATTAAAAACCACAAAACACAGTTTTTGACAAGTCTTTTATTTAAAAAAATGTCCCATGATGTCCATCCATCGTCAATCACGGGGCAGACGGACCCGGAAAAAAAAAACTGAAAATACTTCGCCTCCATGGGAGGCATCCCGCTGGCTGCTGTCTTTTCGCTTAGACAGCTCTTATATAGGCAAGGGCTGATGTAACCAGATGACCCTGCTGCCCTCTGATGGCACATGACATCATAAGGGGCGCGGTCACTCAGTTAAGCCATTGGGTGGCCCCGCCCTTGCCTATATAAAAGCTGTCACAGCCAAGAGGCAGCATTCGGCAGGATGCCTAAAATGGAGGCAGAGTTTTTTCGTTTTTTCAGGTCTGTCTGTGCTGTGATTGACGATGGATGGACATCACGGGACACTTTGTTTTCTTTTTTATTAAAAGATTTGTCAAAAACTGTGTATTGTGGTTTTTACTTTTAGACACTTTTTTTGGTGAATGGGTAGGGGCAAAATGTACCACATACCCATTCATACCCAAAGGGCCTAAAATGGATTTTAGGGGGATCCCACGCCATTTTTGTTTTTTAATTTTGCCATGGAGTTCCCCTTGAAATCTATACCAGACCCAAAGGGCCTAGTATGGACTGGGGGGAGAGAACCCATGCCGTTTTTCTTTCTTAATTCTGTCATAGGGTTCCCCTTAACCACTTCAATACACTATATTATGTACTGTACACTGCACTATATACCCTGCACTGTATTATATATACTACACTGACTGCACTATATACTCTGAACTGCAGTATATATACTATACAGACTTCACTATATACTCTGAACTGCAGAATATATACTAGATGGACTGCACTATATACTCTGCAGAAAAATTAGCTCTTAGGTGTTGGTGGTGCCAGAACACTGTAACCCCTTAAAATTACTCTTGTTGGGCACAGGAATGGGCCCTGCTGTGAAATATTATTTAAAAAATTGTAATTGCATGCCCCTGTTAAACAGTGGCAGCACAATTGGGCCTTGGGTGTTGGTGGTGCCAGAACACTGTAACCCCTCACACTTACTCTTGTTGGGCGCAGGAACTGGCCCTACTGTTAGATATTATTTAAACATTTTAATTACATGCCCCAGTCAAACAGGGGCAGAAAAATTAGGCCTTGGGTGTTGGTGGTGCCAGAACACTGTAACTCCTCCTTACAGTTACTCTTGTTGGGCACAGGAACAGGTCCTGCTGTTAAATATTATTTCAAAAATTGTAATTACATACCCCAGATTTACACTTGGGTGTTGGTGGTGCCCTAAACCAAAAAACATTGTTGAAAGCTAGCATCATCAAGATTCAGGAGGAATGTGATAGGCAGCATAGGCAGTCTTTACGGGACCCTAGATCCATAGCAAATTCAATCAGTTACATTAGCATCAGGAGCTTGATAGCTGCCGATCCATGACTGATTCATTTTTTATAAATGTGACCCTATCAATGGAGTCTGTGGACAAGCGCTCTCTTTGATTCGTTACAAATCCTCCAGCAACACTGAATGTGCGTTCAGAAAGCACGCTGGATGCAGGACAGGCCAGTAGCTCGATTGCATATTGAGCCAGTGGTCCATCCTCAAGACCCAGTAACCCAATGGATGCTCTGTTGGAAAGGTCTCTAAGTCTGCTCTTGCCCCTAGATATTCCTGCACCATATAATGCAGATGCAGGCAATGGTTGCTTGAACCTATTAGACTGAAAAATAGTTTAAAGTCATCGGTCAGTCGGCCACCTTCTCCACCGCTCTTCCTCTGACCGAACAAACCCTCAAAAAAACGTTGTCCAGTGCCAGGAAATGGTAACCTCCCAGGGTCTGGAAAGGCGTTACGCACACTTTTCTTTAAGGCCTCCTGAAGATGTTTCATCCTCTGCTCCCTCTGTGAAGGCAGGATGAGTTCTGAAATTTTACCCTTGCAACATGGATTAAGAAGGGTTGCCAGCCAGTAATGATCCCTGTCGTTGATACCACGAATCCTAGGGTCCTTTCACAGGCTTTTCAGAATCAGGAAGGCCATGAAGCATAAGTTTGCAGAGACATTCGATTCTGAGTCCTCTGGGTCACTAAGGATCATATAATCCGTAACTACCTCCTCCCAGCCACGTACAACTCCTTGGGTTTCTGGGGACTAAAAACCATCCCTTGAAGACTGCTGCGTGTTATCCTCTATATCCATGCTGACACAATCCTCCTCCTCCTCCTCTTCTTGCTGTGTGTTTGGTGGCCCCACAGGAATGCTATCTGCTTAAAGGGGGCCTTAAGAATAAAGGAAGTCCTCCTCTTCCTCCCGCTGTTCTGCCTCAAGAGGGACAGTGTCACTGATGCATGCATTGTCGCTGCTCACCATCCTTGTGGCCTCCTCAAATGGTGACATGGTGATCATGATCATGCATCCTTGATCAGTAGCCACTGACTTAGTGAAAAGAAGCCAAGCTCCCCTGACCCTGTCCCAGGGGCCATACTCATACGGGTACTCAATGATGGCCCTCTTCTGTGTATGCAGCCACTGCAGCAATGCCAGTGTTGTGTTCCACCTGGTGGGCATGTCACAAATGAGGCGGTTGGTGGGCAGGCTAAATTCCCTTTGAATGTCAGCCAGCCGAGCATTGGCATTGTATGACTGCCGGAAATGACCACAGACTTTTCTGGCCTGCCTCAGGAGATCTTGTAAGCCTGGGTATCTGGTCAAGAAATGCTGCTCCACCAAATTCAGGGTGTGTGCCAGGCATGGGACATGGGTTTAAGTGTCCCTGACGGAGGGCGGAGAGAAGGTTGGTGCCATTGACGCATACAACCATTCCTAGCTCAAGCTGTCATGGTGTCATCCACCTCTGAGCCTGCCCCTGCAGAGCTGACATAATCTCTACCCCAGTGTGGCTCCTGTCCTCTAGGCAGACCAACTGAAGCACCGCATTGCATCTTTTAGCCTGACTGCTTGCGTAGCCCCTTAAACGCTTACGGAGCACTTCTGATTCAGAGGACAATTCTGCAGAAGAGGCCATAGAGGAAAAAGAAGAGGAGGGAAGGGAGCATACAGATGTTGTGGCAGAATCACCACCAGCTTTTTGGAGGCGTGGTGGTGGAACAAGCTCCAACACTGAACCCTGTCCTGCATCCTTCCCAGCTGCCAGCAGAGTTACCCAGTATGCCGTGAAGGAAAGGTAACATCCCTGCCCATGCCTGCTGGACCACGAGTCAGCAGTAAAATGAACCTTGCTGCTGACCACCCTGTCCAACAAGACCAAAGCATTGCCCTCCACATGATTGTAGACCGCTGGATCGGTCTACAATCCACAAATTCACGATTCCACAAATTCACGAAAGGGGGCAGAGTCTACCAGCTGAAAAGGCAGCAGTTGCAGTGCTAGAAATTTTGCCAAGCTAGCATTTAGACGCTAAGCATGTGGCTGGCTGGGACAAATTTTTACTTTTTACCATTCAGCAACTAGGGGAGATGAAATCTGCCTGCTAAAATCAACTGCCGGTGTACTGCTAAAAGATTGGCTGCAAGTACTTGTGGCACATATTGCTATACCTTCATTCCTTTCAGTACAGGTTTTTGAGAGGACTGTAGGTATAGTAGGGTTTGAGAGCCCAAATGAGGAGTAAGGAGAAGTCTGCCTTTTTCTATGACGTGGGTCTTTCAGGTGCTGTTGCCAACACATGGCAGGTCTTCATATGTCTTGTCAAGCATGTGGTGCCCAAGAGGCTGCTGTTCTGGCCACGCTTGATCTGCTTCAGACATAGATTGCAAACAGCAACAGTGCGATCTACTGCACACGTGTCAAAAAAAGTCCACACCAAGGAACTTTTGCAAGTCAGCGGGGAGTCAGCAGCGATAGGGTGGCTGTCCTTAAGCTAACCCCTGGAGGACATCCTGCCTCCTCCTCCTCACTTTCCTCCTATCTTCGCTCAGGCACCCAAGTACAGTCAGTGACCTCATCATCCCCTCCCTCCTCGTCACTGGAGCAAACTTAGCAGTATTCTGCAGCTGGGGGAGGACATGACTGCCAGTTTCTTGTCCTTCTGTGGCACCCCCTCTCTTTAGGCTCACGTTACTCCCTCCCTCAACCTGGTAACCAACATTGGAGCCTTTAAATTGCTGCACATCCTCCACCAGCATGTAACCGACACTATGGTCTAAATAATTCTGGTGACTCCTCCGTGCATGATGGTAGGGCTATGGAAGGAGTAATTGTGGACAAGGAGCCAGTGGAATAGGTTTCTTTGGCAGCTGTGTTGAAAGGCAAACTACTATGAGTCTGGGTGACAGAGGATGAGGAGAATGAGGACGTTATTCACTCCACCAGCTCTTCTGAATGTTGTGGCTCAATAACACAGCCAGCAGTAAAAAAAAGGACAAGCGAGACCCGCCTGCAGTGGATGCACCATGTCTATGACCACTACTGTTCACTGTAGACACAAAGGCTGTTTGCCCTCTTTTAGTGGCCTGTGAGCATTTGCCTCTCCTTGGTGGTCTTGCGGACATGATGGGGATTTTTTTTTTAACAACGCACTACACTGTACTATATAGTGTACACCAACTGCACTGTATTAGAAACTGTACATCGACTGCGCTGTATTATATACTGTGTACACTTTTAGGGGCCTGTGAGCATCTGCCTCTCCTTGGTGGCCTTCCGGACATGATGGGGATTTTTTTTTAACAACGCACTACACTGTACTATATAGTGTACACCAACTGCTCTGTATTAGAAACTGTACACCGGCTGCACTGTATTATATACTGTGTGCACCACATGAAGTGTATTAGAAACTGTTCACACTGTATTATATACTAAAGTGTATTCTATACTGTACACCACCAAATGCACTGCATATACTGGGCCAGATTCACGTAGAATCGCGGCGGCGTAACGTATCGTAGATACGTTACACCGCCACAAGTTTTCATCGCAAGTGCCTGATTCACAAAGCACTTGCGAGAAAACTTACGCCGGCGGCCTCCGGCGTAAGCCCGCGTAATTCAAAGGCGCGTGTGCCATTTAAATTAGGCGCGCTCCCGCGCCGGACCTACTGCGCATGCTCCGTTTTGAAATTGCACGAAAGTGACGTAATTTTTTCGAACGGCGACGTGCGTAGCGTACTTTCGTATTCCCAGACATCTTACGCAAGAAGAAAACATTTTGAAATTCGACGCGGGAACGACGGCCATACTTTAAACAGCACATACGTGGGCTGTGTAAAGTTAGGGAAGGTAAAACGACGACTAAAATTGCGATGGGAAACTAGACTAGCGACGATGTAACGAACGCGAAAAACCGTCGTGGATCGCCATAGGTACTAATTTGCATACCCGACGCTGGTTTACGGCGCAAACTCCCCCCAGCGGCGGCCAAGGTATTGCATCCTAAGATCCGACAGTGTAATTCAATTACACCTGTCGGATCTTAGGGCAAACTATGCGTAACTGATTCTATGAATCAGTCGCATAGTTAGGAAGACCCTAAAACAGAGATACAACGGCGTATCAGGAGATACGCCGTCGTATCTCTTTTGTGAATCTGGCCCATAGTCTACACTGAATGCAGAGTATATGCACATATATAGAACATCATGGGGCGTTCGCAGGAAATTAGAGCGCTCACGGAATGCCCCATAAGAAACAGTGAGACCGTCAATGCAAAGCATGCACCTGACCAGCATGCTTTGGCCAACCACAGCGTGCTTTGCTGTGAGAGCCATGATTGTCCAAAGACAGGGGCCCAGATTCAGGTAGATTGGAGCAATATTTGCGTGGGCAAAGAGCAAAGATTTTTCTCTGCGCCCACGCAAATATTTTGATTTGCCCAGCGATTCACGGAGCAGTAGCTCCGTAAATTGCGCGGGCGATATGCTAAACAGCCGGGCGTAAGGCTGCCTAATGTAAATGATCCCGCCGGGGGCGGGAATGATTTAAATTAGGCGCGCTCCCGCGCCGAGCGAACAGCGCATGCTCCGTCGGGAAATTTTCCCGCCGTGCATTGCGGCAAATGACGTCGCAAGGACGTAATTTGCTTCTAAGTGAACGTGAATGGCGTCCAGCGCCATTCACGAATCACTTACGTAAACGACGTGAAATTTAAATTTCACGAGCGGGAAGCGCAGCTATACTTTAGCATTGGCTGCCCCTGCTATTAGCAGGAGCAACCTTGCGCTAAAGTCGCCGTACGGAAACTCCGTACCTTGCGTGCGCAGGGCCCGCGCAACTTTTGTGAATCGGTGGTAGTATGCAATTTGCATACTATACGCCGATCACAATGGGCGCGCCCCCTAGCGGCCAACGCAAGAATACAGCCTGGGATGTGAAGGCATAAGGAGGCTTATGTCTGTCAGATCCTAGGCTGCAGTCGGTGTAACGAGGTTCCTGAATCAGGAGCACTCGTTACACCGGAGCAAGTAAGCACTTGCGCCGCGCAACTATGGTTGCGCGGGCGCAAGTGCTTCTTGAATCTGGGCCAGGGTGTCTTTGGCCAATCATGGCTGAGGTCCAAGCTCCACACTATGTAAGGTTGCTTCACTTATGTGAGGGGAAGGTTCCTGATTCTGCTGAGGGAAAGTGTTAGGTCTATGCTGTAATACTGCTCCAGAAATATCAAGAAGCACACGTTTTTTCTTTGATATCTGCATAATCTTATGGCATCTGGCTCGTTGTCACTGCTTCACTTATGTGAGGGGAAGATTCCTGATTCTGCTGAGGGAAAGTGTTAGGTCTATGTTGCTCCAAAAATATCAACAAGCACTCTATTCTTGTGACATCTGCTGTGCTTCATATAGTTTAGGAATTTTGTTCAACTATAGTGGCTGTTTGCAATCTATAGGTGACTCTGAATATTTCAACAGCACTACACCTGCCACACCACCTGTGCACCTGTGATATACTGTGTTTCTGTCAAGTACATAGTCAGGCAGGCACAGGTTTCTGAAATATTTGTTCTATAGGGGCAGTCAGCACTGTATAGGTGACTCAGTATTTCAACAGCAGTACACCTGCCACACCACCTGTGCACCTGTGATATACTGTGTTTCTGTCAAGTACATAGTCAGGCAGGCACAGGTTCCTGAAATATTTGTTCTATAGGGGCAGTCAGCACTGTATAGGTGACTGAGTATTTCAACAGCACTACACCTGCCACACCACCTGTGCACCTGTGATATACTGTGTTTCTGTCAAGTACATAGTCAGGCAGGCACAGGTTCCTGAAATATTTTTTTCTCTAGGGGCAGTCAGCACTGTATAGGTGACTGAGTATTTCAACAGCACTACACCTGCCACACCACCTGTGCACCTGTGATATACTGTGTTTCTGTCAAGTACATAGTCAGCCAGGCACAGGTTCCTGAAATATTTTTTCTATAGGGGCAGTCAGCACGGTATAGGTGACTGAGTATTTCAACAGCACTACACCTGCCACACCACCTGTGCACCTGTGATATACTGTGTTTCTGTCAAGTACATAGTCAGGCAGGCACAGGTTCCTGAAATATTTGTTCTATAGGGGCAGTCAGCACTGTATAGGTGACTGAGTATTTCAACAGCACTACACCTGCCACACCACCTGTGCACCTGTGATATACTGTGTTTCTGTCAAGTACATAGTCAGGCAGGCACAGGTTCCTGAAATATTTGTTCTATAGGGGCAGTCAGCACTGTATAGGTGACTCAGTATTTCAACAGCAGTACACCTGCCACACCACCTGTGCACCTGTGATATACTGTGTTTCTGTCAAGTACATAGTCAGGCAGGCACAGGTTCCTGAAATATTTGTTCTATAGGGGCAGTCAGCACTGTATAGGTGACTGAGTATTTCAACAGCACTACACCTGCCACACCACCTGTGCACCTGTGATATACTGTGTTTCTGTCAAGTACATACTGTAGTCAGCCAGGCACAGGTTCCTGAAATATTTTTTCTATAGGGGCAGTCAGCACGGTATAGGTGACTGAGTATTTCAACAGCACTACACCTGCCACACCACCTGTGCACCTGTGATATACTGTGTTTCTGTCAAGTACATAGTCAGGCAGGCACAGGTTCCTGAAATATTTGTTCTATAGGGGCAGTCAGCACTGTATAGGTGACTCAGTATTTCAACAGCAGTACACCTGCCACACCACCTGTGCACCTGTGATATACTGTGTTTCTGTCAAGTACATAGTCAGGCAGGCACAGGTTCCTGAAATATTTGTTCTATAGGGGCAGTCAGCACTGTATAGGTGACTGAGTATTTCAACAGCACTACACCTGCCACACCACCTGTGCACCTGTGATATACTGTGTTTCTGTCAAGTACATACTGTAGTCAGCCAGGCACAGGTTCCTGAAATATTTTTTCTATAGGGGCAGTCAGCACGGTATAGGTGACTGAGTATTTCAACAGCACTACACCTGCCACACCACCTGTGCACCTGTGATATACTGTGTTTCTGTCAAGTACATTGTCAGGCAGGCACAGGTTCCTGAAATATTTGTTCTATAGGGGCAGTCAGCACTGTATAGGTGACTCAGTATTTCAACAGCAGTACACCTGCCACACCACCTGTGCACCTGTGATATACTGTGTTTCTGTCAAGTACATAGTCAGGCAGGCACAGGTTCCTGAAATATTTGTTCTATAGGGGCAGTCAGCACTGTATAGGTGACTGAGTATTTCAACAGCACTACACCTGCCACACCACCTGTGCACCTGTGATATACTGTGTTTCTGTCAAGTACATAGTCAGGCAGGCACAGGTTCCTGAAATATTTTTTCTATAGGGGCAGTCAGCACTCTATAGGTGACTCTGTATATTTCAACAGCACTGCACCTGTCCCCTGTGATATACTGTCTGTGAAGTACATTGTTTAGGGCTGGGTTCCTGCTTCTTGCTATAGGTGGAGAAATATATAGGTGAATCTCTGCCTATTTCACCAGCTTACACTTTTTTGTATTTAACATTTCTCAAAATTAGGGCAAGACCCTAAATTTGAGAAATATATAGTTGAATCTCTGCCCATTTCACCAACACTCCACCTTTCCCCTGTGATATACTGTCTGTGCAGTACATTGTTTAGTGCTGGCTTTCTGCTTCTTGCTATAGGTGGAGAAATATATAGGTGAATCTCTGCCTATTTCACCAGCTTACACTTTTTTGTATTTAACATTTTTCAAAATTAGGGCAAGACCCTAAATTTGAGAAATATATAGGTGAATCTCTGCCCATTTCACCAGCACTCCACCTTTCCCCTGTGATATACTGTCTGTGCAGTACATTGTTTAGTGCTGGCTTCCTGCTTATTGCTATAGGTGGAGAAATATATAGGTGAATCTCTGCCTATTTCACCAGCTTACACTTTTTTGTATTTAAAATTTCTCAAAATTAGGGCAAGACCCTAAATTTGAGAAATATGAGGAAAACGTCAAATAAGGGACGTGGCCGCGGTCGTGGTGCTGCTGGTGGAGCTCCTGTTACAGGGAGAGGACGTGGTCGATCTGTGCCAGCTACAAGCACAAGTGAAACACCTTTCTCAGGTGCGAGTAGCCGACAGAGCCTGCAGCGGTATTTGGTCGGGCCTAATCCAGCTCTATGAATGTTGAGGCCAGGAGCAGAACAGGCGGTAGTAGATTGGGTTGCTGACAGTGCCTCCAGTTCCTTCACATTGTTTTCCAACCAGTCTTGTGCTGAAAGCTCAGAGTTGGCGCCTGCAGCCGATGTCCACCATCAGTCTTTCACCTCACCCCCTTGCAAATCAGCCAAGCAGTCTGAGCCCCAAAGCATGCAGCAGTCTGTTAGCATGTGTTCCCAGGGCCATCCACCTAGCCCAGCCCCAGAAGGGGAAGAGATTGAGTGCACTGATGCCCAACCACTTTTATTTCAGGATGAGTTTATGGGGGGACCATCACAGCACGTCTTGCATGATGATGATGAAACACAGTTGCCAACTGCTGGTGCTTTTACAATTGTGCAGACCGACAAGGAGGGCAGTGGTGAAGTGGTGAAGACTGGGTGGAAGATGATGTGGAGGACCTCAACCCGACATGGAATCAACCTCATGCAGGTGACCCATGTAGTTCGGAGGAAGAGGCGGTGGTCGCACAGAGCCACCAGCACAGCAGAAGAGGGAGCAGGGTGCCAAAGCAGAGCGTCCGTCCCCTAGACAGTACGCCTGCTACTGCCCAACGCAGCGAGGGACCGAGCACACCAAAGCCAGGTCCAAGGAGTTCCCTAGCGTGGCAGTTCTTCACACAATGTGCTGATGACAAGATACGCATGGTTTGCACGTTGTGCAATCAGAGCCTGAAGCGAGGCATAAACGTTCTCAACCTGAGCACAACCTGCATGACCAGGCATCTAAGTGCAAAGCACGAGCTGCAGTGGAGTAGACACCGCAAAAACCAAGAAAGGTCTCTGGCTCCTCCTGCTTCCTCTTCTGCATCAGTCTCGGGCCTCTCTGCCTCTTCATCCACCTCCGTAGTGACAGTGCCACCTGCCACCCCTCAATTAGAGGACAGGCAAGCAACACTACCACCTGGGTCACCAAACATCTCCACAATGTCCCATGGAAGCATTCAGCTCTCCATCTCCCAAACACTGGAGCATAAGAGGAAGTACCCCTCTACCCACCCACGATCCCTGGCCCTGAATGCCAGCATTTCAAAATTACTGGCCTTTGAAATGCTGTCATTCCGTCTGGTGGAGACACAGAGTTTTAAAAGCCTGATGGCATTGGCTGTCCCACAGTACGTCGTGCCCAGCCGCCACTACTTTTCCAGGCGAGCCATCCCTTCCCTGCACAACCAAGTGGGGGACAACATCAGGTGTGCACTGCGCAACGCCATCTGTGCTAAGGTCCACCTAACTACGGATACATGGACCAGTAAGCACGGTCAGGGACGTTATATCTCCCTAACAGCGCACTGGGTAAATGCAGTGGCGGCTGGGCCTGAGGCGGATAGCAGTTTGGCGCATGTCCTTCCACCACCGAGGATTGCAGGGCGCTTCAGTTTGCCTCCTGTTCCTAACTCCTTCTACTCCGCTTCCTCATCCTCTACCGCCTCCTCATCCAGTCACAACCAAGGGATAAACGCCAGCAGGCAGTTTTAAAACTTTCCTGTTTGGGGGAAAAACCACACACCGCGCAGGAGTTGTGGAGGGACATGGAACAACAGACCAATGAGTGGTTGGCGTCAGTGAGCCTCAAGCCGGGCCTGGTGGTGTGCGATAACGGGCAAAATCTCGTAGCAGCTCTGGGCCTAGCCGGTTTGACGCACATTCCTTGCCTGGCGCATGTGCTGAATTTGGTGGTGCAGAGTTTCCTGAGAACTTACCCCAATATGCCACAGCTGCTGCAGAAAGTGCAGGCCGTCTGTGCGCACTTTCGGCGTTCTCACCCTGCTGCTGCTCGCCTGGCAGCGCTGCAGCGTAACTTCAGCCTTCCTGCTCACCGCCTCATATGTGATGTGCCCACAAGGTGGAACTCCACCTTGCACATGCTGGCCAGACTGTGCGAGCAGCAGCAGGCAATAGTGGAGTTCCAGCTGCAGCACGCACGCGTGAGTTGCTCTGCGGAACAGAACGTGTAGGGGTGTGCTTACCACCAATAACTGGGCCTCCATGCGAGACCTGTGTGCCTTGTTGCGCTGTTTTGAGTACTCCACCTCCTTGAGAAAACGCTACGGGCAATGATGGAAGAGGATATGGCACAGGAGGAAGAGGAGGAGGAGGAATCGGGATCATTTGCAAGGCTTTCAGGGCAGTCATTCACAAGTGGCTCCGAGGGTGGGTTCGTGCACCAACAAAGGCCAGGTACACAATTGTCTAGCAAGGGCACAGTTCTGGAGGATGACGCGGTGGAGGATGAGGAGGAGGAAGACATGGAGGAGGAGGAGGAACCATGTTCACAGCAGGATGGCATCCAGACCAGCTCATGGCCATTACTGGTGCGTGGCTGGGGGGATACAGAGGACACAGATGATACACCTCCCACAGAGGACAGCTTTTCGTTGCCTCTGGGCAGCCTGGCGCACATGAGCAATTACATGCTGCAGTGTCTCCGCAACGACGGGCGTGTTTCGCACATTATGACAGGTGCTGATTACTGGGTGGCCACGCTGCTGGATCCCCATTACAAGGACAATGTACCGTTCTTAATCCCCTCACTGGAGCGTGAACGCAAGATGCGCGAGTACAAGCGCACGCTGTTAGACGCGCTGCTGGTGGAATTCCCACCTGGCAGCTGGGCCACAGTGGAAGCAGAAGGCGAAGGCAGAGGAGGAGGAAGAGGTCTCCAACGCAGCAGGGGCACCGCCAGCACCTCAGAAGGCAGGGTTAGCATGGCCGAAATGTGGAAAAGCTTTGTCAGCCTGCCACAACAAACAGCACCACCAGCTGATATGGAACGTTTTAGCAGGAGGCAGCATTTCAGCAACATGGTGGAGCAGTATGTGAGCACACCCCTACACGTACTGAATGACGGCTATGCCCCCTTAAACTTCTGGGTCTCCAAATTGGGCACATGGCCTGAGCTTGCCCTTTACGCCTTGGAGGTGCTGGCCTGCCCTGCGGCCAGTGTATTGTCTGAACGTGTATTTAGCACGGCAGGGGGCGTTATCACAGACAAGCGCAGCCGCCTGTCCAGATCCAATGTGGACAAGCTCACGTTCATTAAAATGAACCAGGCATGGATCCCAGAGGAGTTGTCCGTACCTTGTGCAGAATAGACACCGGGCCGGCCTTACCCAGCCATTGTTTTTTTCTGAGCTTTCTAGGGTTGCCATCTCATCCCTTTCAAAGCAAAAACGTATTAATTACACAGGTTCTCTGGCTGATTAAGGTGCTGTAAATTAAACTCACTTGGTGCCTTATCGAGTCTATCGACATTAAATTAGCCCCAGAACCTGTGTAACTCTGTGTTCAGGTTTAAAGGGATGAGGTAGCAACCCTAGATCTGTCTCACTATTTTGGGGTTTACCCTAATTTAAAAAATAAATCAATTAAAAACCAAAACCTGCTGTGTTGGCTACCTCCTCCTCCTCCTCCTCCTCCTCCTCCACCGCCGCTTCCACCTTCAGTCACATTCTTAGGCTTGCGCACTGCAACTGCTTTCTTTAAGTGCCACCAGAGGTTCTCAATCGGATTTAAGTCTGGTGACTGCGATGGCCACTCCAAAATGTTCCAGCCTTTCATCTGCAACCATGCTCTAGTGGACTTGGAGGTATGCTTGGGATCATTGTCCTGTTGAAAGGTCCAACGTCTCCCAAGCCTCAGGTTTGTGACGGACTGCATCACATTGTCATCCAATATCTCCTTGGTACTGAAGAGAATTCATGGTACCTTGCACACGCTGAAGCTTCCCTGTACCTGCAGAAGCAAAACAGCCCCAAAGCATGATTGACCCCCGCCATGCTTCACAGTAGGCAAGGTGTTCTTTTCATCATAGGCCTTGTTCTTCCTCCTCCAAACATAGCGTTGATCCATGGGCCAAAACAGTTGTAATTTTGTTTCATAAGTCCACACAACACAATCCCAAAACTTGTGTGGTTTGCCCACATGACTTTCGGCATACTGCAGTCGACTCTAAGGCCCCATACACACGGGAGGATTTATCCGCGGATAAATCCTCTCGAGGATTTCAGCAGATTTTAATGCGATGGAGTGTACTCACCATCGCATTGAAATCCACGCCGAAATCCTCTGGCGATGACGTGTCGCGCCGTCGCCGTGATTATGACGCGGCGACGTGCGCGACGCGGCGACGTGCGCGACGCTGTCATATAAGGAATTCCACGCATGCGTCGAATCATTACGACGCATGCGGGGGATCCCTTCGGACGGATGGATCCGGTGAGTCTATACAGACCAGCGGATCCATCCGTTGGGATGGATTCCAGCAGATGGATTTGTTTGGCATGTCAGCAAATATTCGATCTGCTGGAATCCATCCCAGGGGAGAAATATCCGCGGAAACAGATCCGCTGGAGTGTACACACCATAGGATCTATACGCTGAAACCCATTTGCTGGGATTTTTCAGCGGATGGATTCTATGGTGTGTACGGGGCCTTATTCTTTGGAGACAGCAAGGGGGTGCGCCTGGGAGTTCTGGCATGGAGGCCTTCATTACGCAGTGTCCGCCATATTGTCTGAGCAGAAACTTCAGTACCCACATCTGACAAATATTTTCTTAGTTCCTCAGCAGTCACACAGGGACTTTTCTCCACTCTACGCTTCAGGTAGCGCACAGCAGTCGAAGTCAGCATCTTCTTTCTGCCACGACCAGGTAGCATTTCAACAGTGCCCATTGCCTTGAATTTTGCATTTACTACTGTATTACAAAACCAATTGATATCATATTAGTTGCATATGGTTCTTTATGAAGTCCTTGCAAGATTTCATTCTGAATACAATTACAAATGTACACTAAATTCCCTAAAACCCTTTACAGCATTGGGGGGTTGAATAATTTTGAACAAAACTGTATGGACCTCGTCCTCCAAGGTCAAAATCATTATATATTTTTTATTTTTATTTTTTATGTTATTTTAAGTTATTTTCCTATCCACATTTATTTCCAGAGTACTTGCCATGCTCTTCCCGACATTTTGCTGCCATTTGCAGCCCTCCAGCCCTTTCCCTTAGTTTTTTAGAGACATTTTTGTAGTCAAAAGTCCGGGTCCCCATTGACTTCAATGGGGTTCGGGTTCGGGTCAAAGTCCGGGTTCGGGTTCGGTCCCGAACCCAAACTTTTTTTTCAAAGTCCGGGTTCGGGTCCGAACCCGAACATCCAGGTGTCCGCTCAACTCTATTAATGACATCAATCGGGATTCTGGGCTGTTTTTTAGTGTTTGCTTATATTCCAGCAGTTGGGGAACTGTCATTTATTTTGGGAGTGCAGTGGGTCCTTGTGGTAACAGAGAAACAACATTGGGCAGCATGTTGTCATGACTAACAAGAATTTACATCACTTGAATTGTGTTTTATGATGGATTTACATCATTGGACAAAATATTTGATGATCAACTTACATCAGGGAGATTAGATTTGGGTCCAGTTAGGATAATTAGGGGGAGACACACTGAGGTTTTTTTTAATAAAAGTGTACTTTTTCCTAAAAAGAAGGCGAAAAATTAAATAGGAGTTCCCCTAAAATTCCAACCACATCCTTATCCAGGTATGCAACCTGAATGGCCAGAAAAGTAAAGGCATTGCACATACGATGTCCATATCTGGAGAATGAGTACAGGGATAGATTAGTACACTCCATTACTTATTCCTCAAAACGTCAGATGTAAATAATCTCATAGACACTATAAATAATCTCCTGGATGCACATTCATTGTAAATAACTGTGCAACAGCCAATGTACTGTTACTGAACTAAACAAACCTCAGGCTTGATCAAACAAGTACTACTGCATTACTTTAAACCTGGTAGATATGGTGACTGAGCAGTCTACTTGGTTTAGCCAGCATCCTCGATGGAATCTAATGACTGGTACCTTCAGTAGTACCTTCACACTTACATGGTCCTTCTGGCTTATTGGGGGCTCCGTTCTGGACGTAGCATACGTATGGGGGAGGAGCTACTGTTCGTGATGTCACCCGCGCCCTTCTGTCTCCATTTGTGGTTCATTCACCGCTGTTTTACCGCTGCATAGCGTTTTTATTGTGCTGTTTTTTTCTGGCAATTGAGCCTGTAATGTTTTTGGCTCCAATCGTTTTGTATCCTGCCTTGGAATAAATATTAGTCTACACTTAGAGTGTCTTCATATTTTATCCTTCATATGGACTCCTTCATTAACTGACTCTTGCCACCTCGTGGATTGCATCATCATCACCATTACCCCCCTGAGAGTGGGAAATAGCGTATCCGATCTATTGTTCATTCAATGGTCCACCTTATTTGGTAAGAGTGTTAATTTCTGGTGGAGGATCTGTCACATTGAGAGTATCGTCTGAAGATTTTCTATGTCACAGGGTGTATACCATTGTAAATATTCATATTACGGACTTATCATATATATTTACTGCGCTGCACCTTTATATTTTTATTCATATTGGGGCTCCCATGCAAACTGTTGTTTATATTTTCTGATAAGTATAGCCACTTTAGAGTTTTGGTATATAGGATGGTATTTATTTCTTTGTTTCTTTTGATGTCACTTTATGTCATCTCATTCACTGAGAACTGTCCACCTCCCATATTCAATATTCAATGTTGATTGCCTTTATCTGTGTCATCAAGAAATGTAGGGACTTCCTTTAGGATCGCAGCGCCCCTACATTTGGATGCACTTCTATTTCAGAAGGGGTCATGGTGATGTGAGGGAGAACCTGGGTATAATACTGCGAGATTGTCATATATGTCGCATATATGTTTACAATTGCAGAGTTTCATGTGTAGAGGTTTTGCTTCCTCCTAATGGCCTGCACACACGATCCAAAAATTGGAAGAAAAATACCACTTTTGAAGCTATTGTACGATAATTGGATCGTTAGTACAGAACTTTACAGAACTATTATCCGATCGAACAAGCACGAACATTTTTCTCGTACGATACCAGATTGTACAATGTTTGTTTAATCAGTACAGTTGTCGTCCGAAAATACAATACAAATACACTACAACACATGACATTTTCTGTCATAGGAGAATTTTCGTAACTTTAGTAACCGCTCCATTTCGATATGCGACTAGCATGCAATAAAAAAAACGAACGATCTGCTGTTTGATTTTCAGACCATGTGTACAGGCCATAACTCCCCACAGAACTAGTGGTATTTCTGCAGGGTGGATTTTATTGTCTTGAGGTTAATGCTGCTTACCCTGGGATCACAGATTTCTATATTTATATCTTTATTCCTCTCAGGTAAGATAAGTATGGGTTTATTCCTTTGAGCTCTGTTACCTTTGATATCTCTGCTGTCCCCAAGTTTTGGGCTGCACTGTATGGGATGGAATCTGTTTATCACCACTGGACCACACTATGCCATGGTTTGTTATGTACGGTGTTACAATTTTCTCCAATTACTTGGATACTTCATGTTTTGAACTTATGTATAATATGCATTTTTCCTTTCTTCCTGTTCTAATAAAAATTGCCTGTATTCCGTGCATTATAGCCTTAGATGTGGGTGGAGCATCCCCTTCCTTTCCTTAGTACTACCTCTTTTTCACATTGGCCTGAACCCACATGGCCAGAGTGCTACACTATTGTGAGTGTCTTAAGGATATATTCTGTAGCGTTTTGTTCTATAGTAGTTCCCCTTTTGGTTTAACTATCTCCATATCTATTGCTGCATACCCTCACCCCCTCTACAGTTATCTTTCTCTTGATCCAGGGTACTCCTGTTACTTACATTTTTTCTCTATCTCACACTTCCTTAGCTTTCTGTAGTGGACATTTGTATAAGAGCTATGATTAAGTGAAAAGGAAGCATGAAACATGTTATCTGGTGTTTCCCTCTATTTGTGTTTTTGGACATGTTTTTATGGACTTTCTGAAATAAAGTTGGTTTTACTGGACATGTGGCCAACCAGAATTATTTTTTGCTCATTGGAATCCGTGATGTATGGGACCAGCACCTGGTCCGTGTTTTAGTGGAGACTGACTTAAAGCAGTGTTCACACACATCTACACTGCACAGAGCAGGTAAGTATGCCTGGTGATTGCACACTGAAGCCTGAGCTTTGCATCCTAACAAGGTGGAGAGAAAGTCAAATGCTTTCCCATACCCAAAAGTACTGGTAATTCGGAAGTTTATGATGGAGGGAAAGGGGTTGCAAGATATTGCGGCAAAGGTGAGTATCAATGAGCTTTCAAGATAACCTTTCACTTTGCCTTGAATAGAAAAAGTAACTCATTCTCTTTAAAATGTCCCCCCCTCCCCTTCACTGGATTGTGTCCTCAAAAGCATCACTGAGTAAATAGTAGAGTGAACCTATGATGATTATAGCATATTTCAGTACAGTGGCTAACGGAATGTTAGTTGCAGTGAAATTTGTAACTCCTAACTGAAGTGTGTGCAGAAAAATGATCTTATTGCATCTTCCCTGTGGGCACCTGTGTCCTGTGATTATTACCAGGCTTCCTCTGTCTTCAAGAACATGAACTGTTGTTAAGAAGGACCAGTTGATAGAAAGGTCAGGATCTTCAGTACAACAAATCCAATCTGCAGCGCATATTAGCAAAAAATAACAAATGTGCTTTACTAGCCAAGACTGCCTGTCTAACATCCAGTAAAGATATTAAGTCTGTTTCATAAGAAACTCTTCTGAAATTACCTAAAATTATTATTTGAGGGTCCTTAGTTTGGTTGTTAAAATTAAAATCTTTCTTAAACTTTATTAAGTCCTGCAGCAAAAGAGAGCACTGGAAGCAAGACAAGATCATACAGTGCGATGCTTTAATAATTAATGTCTTGGCTATGGACAACAGGTATCAAAACATCATTAAGAATTTGTGACCTTTGGCAAATAAGTTATTAGGTCTTCATAAATACAATCATAAACTCTTGCTTCATTGTGATTTTCTAACCCTAAAGGGATTTATTATGATCTCCAGTAAATGATGGCTGAATGTTGTATTTTCTGAAAGAAAGATGGAGGGATGTATCTGAATTCTTTAAAGTATATTTTAAACCTAACAATGAACTTCTTTTATTTAGTCCCCTTTGTTCTATTAAATGAGGCTGAGCCAAATGTACCTGGGTTCAGTTCAGTTCAATTCAATTTGGAGCTGGTTTGCCAAATATTACTGAAGTTTGGGTGCCTAATCCAAAACTCTTTAAAGTGAATGGAAGCTAAACTTTACAAAGACAATAATGACCATTTATAGTTTTGGAAAAATTAGAGAGGAATTAGAACCCCTGTCAGTTTTAATTGCTATCTGTGTCCCTGTTAGAGAGATTCACCCTCTCTATTTGTCCTGTTTACCATTATTATTGAAAGAGAAGGTAAAGTTTGGGTTGCCCCCTGAAAAGTAATAGAGGGGAAATCTTCCAATGAGGACACTAGTTCTGGTGCCCTGGGGGTGAAGGGAAATCTCTGAAATGGGACACAGATGGGGGGAAAAATCTGACAGGGGTTATAACCCCCCTTACTCTATCCAAAATGAGAATAAAAGTTTTTCCTTTAGTTCTACTTTATTGCTTAAAGAAAAAAATATATATATATTGTGGCAGAGCAAGGCTCTGTCCCAATAAAAATAGTGTTGAAATGGACACGGGGTATGCACATTTGCTGGGTGCAACTCTACAGAGCATAGATGTGGACTGGAGAAGACTGCTGGTGCAGTTTTCTCCAGGTTTTGGTACTTTGTCATGGGGCTCTGTAGTTTGGAGATTCCACAGTGTCTGGAGTGGGACGGAATCTCCAACCCTGTATCCAGACTTTGTGATTACCAGCAGGGTGTGTGCTCAGGTGAGCACAGCCCTTATAATGAGAGTGTGCTAAGACCTCATAGCTCCCAGTTGTAGACAGCTCCTGTAAGAGACAGGAGGTCTCCAGAAGTCAGAGAGGCTGTAGGAGACAGCCAGAAAGTTGGTAACTGCAAGAGGCAGAGCTATAGACGCTCTAGGGAAGCCGTGTATGTTGAGGAATCCGCTGGTCTGGGTGACCAGGATAACGTGCAGAAGTACTGCTACAGAGAGCCAGGTGGGCTAGTTTTTTCTGTTTGTGTTTGATGGAGAAGAACCCCCTGCGTGGGAAACCTTTGTTTGGACTATTATTTTTGCCTTTTATAATAAAAGTGGGCCAATAAGCCCTTAAAACATAGTTCCTGACTGGTATGAATCGCTGAAAAAACGCATACCACAAGAGTTAACAACCCCCAACCTTACAAGTGGTGGATTCAGCGGGCACAAGACGGTGGAATCCGGGTCCTTGCTCCACAGTGAGTTCACGTCAGGAACTGTTGGCTGTGTGCGTAAGTGCAGCCAGGCAAAAGGCATTGCATGTTGCAGGTTATGTACCTGTGAAAGGAGAATCTTGGCATAACTGGAGATCCCTGCAAAAGTAAGTTCATCTGTTATATGAACTGTGTTTGTGTGCTTGAGACAGCACAATCTGTGTGTGCAGCTGAGTAAAGCTTGCATGAAGTGAAAAGCAATTTGCTTTAAAGTGACAGTGCTTCATTTTTTTTTGCTTGACGGTGCAAAAGTTTGGTGGAGTGACTGCAAAGATGATGCAAGGGTTTGAACCTGCCGGAGAGTATTGCAGACTGTTTTTTGCTACACCAACACCAGTTAAAGGGGAAGTGCATTTGGTTGTCCCTGGCAACGCTGGTGCAGGCAGGCCAGCTGTTAATATGCAAAGTCCCATACTTAAAAGAGGATGCAGTTGGGGACATCCTGCTAAGGCTCTGAAGCAAGAGCGCTGTTTGCGGTGCAGAGAGTGGGGGCATGTTGTCTCCAAGTGCCCTTTGTCTCAGTCGCCAACACAAGGTGACTTGGCCAGACAAAGGTCTGTTTGGAAAACCTGATTTGAGTGCCAGGAGTGTCCAAAAGTCGGATCCGAAGTTCGAGAGGTATGTGGTTGCCCGTAGCAACGGTGGTGATATCAAGTCTGCAAACCACATGAGAAACGTATTACCGAAAGAGGAGCGTGGCAAGTTGAAAGCAACAAAGCGTCAAGGATCGAAAAGTCGCTGCGTTTGGGAGAGTCAGCAAAGTACAGCTGGAAGAGCGCCGTCTCCCTTAGCAATGAGAGATCAAATGGTAACCGGAAGGAGGAGCTACAGTGGAGATGTGGAGAGACGTCCCACTAAAGATGTGTGCAAAAATGTACCATGCCTTGAATGTGGTCGGCTGGGGCATGGCATTTTTTCTTGTCCCAGGTTATGGAACATGGCTGGAGATATGGCTACTGGGCAGAAGTCTTTGTCTGCAAGCCCAGATTTTTTTGCAAGCGTGTTTGCAATCACCTCTGACAACAGTAAGGAAGTACTTGTTGTGCCTGCAGGGGGTGCTAAGGAGTCAGCAGTGGCTGCTGCAGTTTCATCCCATGGCCACCAGAGAGAGTTGGCCAGTAAAAGTGCGATAAAGGATAGACAACGTACTCAAATGAACATGGCAGCCCCTGTTACAGTGAACGGTAAGACTGTTGCTGGTAAATGCAAGGAAATGATTGACTATGTGAATGTACACACTGGAGTTGAAGTGACCCCAAATGGGAGATCCACTATCTGTGTGGAAAAAGACTTGCCTCGCTGCAGGATCTCTACCTGTACCTTTAGGAAGGATACCGCTGCAAATACCTTATTGCAGGCTGATAGCCACCATCCACAGTGGCAGAAAAACGGTATTCCAATGGGTGAGTTCGTCAGGATCAAACGCAACTGCTCCGACCCTTCCACGTACCATAGGGAGGGTAGGGACCTTTATGCCAGATTCCGGGAGAGAGGCTACTCACACACGCAAATCAGAACTGCAAAAAAGAAAGTAGCTACACGCAGCAGGGAAAGCCTGCTCCTCAAACAAACACATAGAACTAATGAGAGGAAAAACTGTAAATATGGCCCAGTGAGGCTAATAACCACCTATGGGTCCCAATGGGACCAGGTCAGGAAAATCCTGGAAAAACATTGGGACATACTCACCAGCAATAAAAATCTGGCTGCTATTGTAGGTGAGGGGCCCAAAATGGTGGCCCGTAGAGCCAAAAACTTGGGGGAACCTGTTGGTTCAGTCAGAATACATCAGACAGCCTAACAAATCATGGCTGTTTGAGTACCCTCGTAGCCTGGGAATGTTTCCATGCACTAGATGTCAAGTCTGCCCCTTTGTGGACAGGACACGTACCTTTATGGATGCCACTAGTACTAAAGAGTACGAGATCAGGGACCTCATTAATTGCTCGTCTGAGCGGGTCATCTATATGATCACCTGTCCTTGCCAGAAGATGTATATAGGCAAAACAAAAAGACAGCTTAGGGTCAGAATAGGATAGCACTTGCGAGAGATAAGGAGGGAGAGAGACAGGGACAGAGAGGGGAAACAGGAAAGCCCAGTGGCATAACATTTTTTAGACTACCATCAGGGTAAACCTGATGGTATGAAAATCAAGGGCATCTATGCGCTTCATTTGCCCACTAGGAGAGGTGATTTCGATAGAATACTCCTCCAGAAAGAAAAATGGTGGATTTACACTCTCAAATCTCTCGTGCCACTTGGCATGAACACTGAACTTACCATGGAAGAGTTAAAAACCAGGAGTTGCTTTTAGCTGCTTTTAACTGTTTCTGCTGCAAGTGTTCAATTGTTTGTCTTTTTTTTTCTCTGACACTTTTTAAACAGCTTTTTTTTTTCCTTTTTTTTCCTTTTTGCTAATTAAGGGGAGTGTTTAATTGTTAACAGGGGAGTGTCTAATTGTTAACAGGTGAGTATATAAGTGTCTGTAAAAACTCCATAAGAGCTGGCTCCTTGCTCAGATCTGGTGTGGAATTTCTGATTAGAAGTGGAATTTTTTTACAAGTGGAAGAGTTAAAAACCAGGAGTTGCTTTTAGCTGCTTTTAACTGTTTCTGCTGCAAGTGTTCAATTGTTTGTCTTTTTTTCTCTGACACTTTTTAAACAGCTTTTTTTTTTCCCTTTTTTTTCCTTTTTGCTAATTAAGGGGAGTGTTTAATTGTTAACAGGGGAGTGTCTAATTGTTAACAGGTGAGTATATAAGTGTCTGTAAAAACTCCATAAGAGCTGGCTCCTTGCTCAGATCTGGTGTGGAATTTCTGATTAGAAGTGGAATTTTTTTACAAGTGGAAGAGTTAAAAACCAGGAGTTTAAAACAAGAGTTAAGACAGGAGTCTTCTAAAACTGTAAGTATCATCTTAATCTTCATACAAGTAATTATATTGTAACTGGGAAATGAGTGCTAGCAGGGTTGAAGGTTTTGCTCAGTGCACAGCGTGTCACATGTATGCAAAATTGGTGCAACAGCTCCAAGATGGATACCGCTGTGACAGATGTGAGCAGGTTGCCCTTCTGGAAGCTCGTATTAGAGATCTGGAGGAGCAAGTTGCAACACTGGGTAGAAATAACAACCTTGAAAGGGGTCCTCTGCTCGCTGAGCAAGTGGTCAGTAAGGTTGATGTGGAGGGTGGAGGGGCAAGTCAGGATTATCAGATAGGGAGATGGGTTAATGCAGTTAGAGGGAGTGGAAGGGGCGTGAAGAAAGGGAAGGCCAGTCCTGTATTTGTGCATCAAAACAAATTTGCCAAGTTGGGTGATGATGTGGAGGTGGCAAACACAGAGGTGGCAGCCCTAGATGTTACTGCTACCCCTAACAGCCGGGAGAGCAACCCATCTAGTAGAGGTGGGGAGGGGAGTGCAGGTAGGCCTAGACAGTTGGTGGTAATAGGGGATTCTATAATCAGAAGGACTGATAGAATAATTTGTCGCCAGGATCGCTTCAACCGAATGGTTTGCTGTCTCCCTGGTGCCAGGGTTCGGCATGTGGTGGACCGGGTGGATAAATTACTGGGAGGGGCTGGGCATGACCCAGCTGTCTTGGTCCACGTTGGAACCAATGACAGTATACATGGAAGGTGGAGGCTCCTTAAGAATCAATTTAAAGAACTAGGCTACAAGATGAAGGGAAGGACCTCCAAGGTGATATTCTCTGAAATATTGCCTGTGCCATGCGCAACACAGGAAAGGCAGGGGGAGATTAGAGAGCTGAATGCATGGCTAAAGACCTGGTGTAGGAAGGAGGGATTTGGGTTTCTAGAGCACTGGGCTGACTTTTCATTGGGGTGCAACCTATATGCTAAAGACGGTTTGCACTTGAATGGAAGGGGGTCTGCTGTGCTGGGGGAGAGGTTTATGGGAATGCTGGAGGAGTATTTAAACTAGGATTGAGAGGGGAGGGTGAATTAGAATTACATCGAGCAGACAGGTCAGTTAGTGGTCAGACATTAATGGAGAGTGGAATGGGGATAGATGGGGGAAGGGTTATGGCAGGTGACAAGAAAGTTCCCATGTTGCAAACAGCCATTGGAAATAATAGTGCCATTTGTACTACTATAAATTATATGAAAAACACCAGAGAAAAAAAATGTAACAATACATTTAAGTGTTTGTTCACCAATGCCAGAAGTCTGCCAAGCAAAACAGGTGAGCTGGAAGCTCTGGTGCATGAGGAGAGCTATGATGTAATCGGTATTGCTGAAACTTGGCTTCAATCCTCACATGACTGGGCTATTAATATTCCTGGCTATGCTCTCTTTCGGAAAGACAGGGTAAAAAGGAAAGGTGGAGGGGTCTGTCTCTATGTGAGAAGTGACCTCAAAGCAAGCGTGAAAGAGAACCTGGTTGATGGAGAGTGTGATGAGGCTGAAGCATTATGGGTGGAACTGCATACAGATGTGCGTAGTTCAAAATTAATCATTGGAGTTTGTTATAAACCACCCAATGTTAATGAGGAGGTGGAGACTCAGCTCCTTGCACAGATGGAAAGGGCTGCAAGGTCTGGGACGGTGATAATAATGGGGGATTTTAACTACCCAGAAATTGACTGGATTAATGGCACTTCTGGGACAGTTAAAGGACAAAAATTTAAAAACCTATTGCAGGACAATTTTATGGTGCAGTTTATTGAGGCCCCAACTAGGAATGATGCCCTGTTGGACCTGATAATCTCAAACCATGCAGAGCTTATTACTAATGTTCAGATAAAGGAACACCTAGGTAGCAGTGATCATAACATGATTTCATTTAATATTAACTATAAGCAAGAAATACATACAGGAAATATTAAAACACTAAATTTTAAGAGAGCAAATTTTACAAGGATGAGGGCTGCTCTCCAGGACTTGGACTGGGAGGGACTATTGGCACAGCTGAACACAGAACAGAAATGGGAATTCTTCAAAAAGACTGTGTGGAACCTCACTGCAAAGTATGTTCCCATGGGCAATAAGTTTAAAAGGCTAAAAATAAAACCTATGTGGCTCACGGTCAAAGTTAAAAAAGCTATAAACAAAAAGAAAGTAGCTTTTAAAAAATATAAAAATGAAGGAACACTAGTGTTGTTTAAATGTTACAAAGAATATAACAGGATATGCAAAAAGGAAATCAAGGATGCAAAAATTCAAAACGAACGACAGATTGCAAAAGATAGTAGGACAAACCCCAAAAAATTCTTTAAATATATTAATAGTAAAAAGGTGAAGTCTGAGCATGTAGGCCTCTTACAAAATAATCTAGAGTGGGTGACTAGGGACAAAGAGAAGGCAAATTTATTAAATGTTTTCTTCAGCTCTGTGTATACAATGGAGCATGGGGGAGCTCATGTCCAAAATGGGGGTGGGAGTGACACAGCCTCAAATCCACAATGGCTTAAAAGTGATATGGTCCAGTAATATTTAGACAGAATAAAGGTGGATAAAGCACCTGGACCAGATGGCATCCATCCACGGATCCTAGGTGAGTTGAGCTCTGTCATTTCAAAGCCACTGTATCTAATATTTAGGGACTCATTAAAGACAGGAATAGTACCACTGGATTGGCGCAGGGCCAATGTGGTGCCCATATTTAAAAAGGGAACAAAGTCTTTACCAAGTAACTATAGACCTGTTAGTCTAACTTCTATAGTTGGGAAGATACTGGAGAGATTAATAAAAGACCACATAGATGAGTTCTTGCTGGAAAAAAACTATTTAAGCAGCAGACAACATGGATTCATGAAAGACAGAAGTTGTCAGACAAACCTGATTTCCTTTTATGAAGAGGTAAGTAAAACCCTGGACAGAGGCGTGGCTGTGGACGTGATATATTTGGATTTTGCAAAAGCGTTCGATACAGTTCCGCACACACGGCTCATGTGTAAGGTAAGGTCTACAGGATTGGATATATCAGTTTGTAAATGGATAGAAAACTGGCTGAAAGACAGAATTCAGAGAGTCGTGGTTAATGATTCTTACTCTGAATGGTCCAAGGTTATCAGCGGTGTACCCCAAGGTTCAGTGCTGGGACCCTTACTTTTCAATATATTTATAAATGATATTGGGTCTGAGATCAAAAGTAACATTTCTGTCTTTGCAGATGACACCAAGCTATGCAGTGGAATAACGTCCTTACAGGATGTCTCCAATTTACAAGCCGACCTCAATGCTCTGTCTAATTGGGCGACTAAGTGGCAGATGAGGTTTAATGTTGATAAATGTAAAGTTATGCACTTGGGGGCTAAGAATATGCATGCATCATACATACTAGGGGGAGTACAACTGGGGGGATCTGTAGTGGAGAAGGATCTGGGGGTTTTAGTTGATCATAAGCTCAATAATGGCATGCAATGCCAAGCTGCGGTTTCCAAAGCGAGCAAAGTCCTTTCTTGTATTAAGAGAGGTATGGACTCCAGAGACAGAGATATCATTTTGCCCCTGTACAAATCATTAGTAAGACCTCATCTGGAATATGCAGTTCAGTTTTGGGCACCAGTTCTCAAAAAGGACATCGGAGAACTGGAGAAAGTGCAGAGAAGGGCAACCAAACTGATAAGAGGCATGGAGGAGCTCAGCTATGAGGAAAGATTAGAGGAACTGAATTTATTCACTCTTGAGAAGAGGAGAATAAGGGGGGATATGATCAACATGTACAAATATATAAGAGGTCCATACAGTGAACTTGGTGTTGAGTTATTCACTTTACGGTCAACACTGAGGACAAGGGGGCACTCTTTACGTCTAGAGGAAAAGAGATTTCACCTCCAAATACGGAAAGGTTTTTTCACAGTAAGAGCTGTGAAAATGTGGAACAGACTCCCTCCAGAGGTGGTTCTGGCCAGCTCAGTAGATTGCTTTAAGAAAGGCCTGGATTCTTTCCTAAATGTACAGAATATAACTGAGTACTAAGATTTGTAGGTAAAGTTGATCCAGGGTAAATCCGATTGCCTCTCGGGGGATCAGGAAGGAATTTTTTCCCCTGCTGTAGCAAATTGGATCATGCTCTGCTGGGGTTTTTTGCCTTCCTCTGGATCAACTGTGGGAATGGAGTTGGGTGTATAGGATTTTACTGTGTTTTTTAATTTTTGTTTTTTTATTTTTTGTGGTTGAACTGGATGGACTTGTGTCTTTTTTCAACCTGACTAACTATGTAACTATGTAACTATGTAACTATGCAACCCTTTCTGGAGCAGTAGAAATCTGATACACCTCTCTATATCCTTAAATTCAATTTTATATTTAAATTTTAATTTGAATCCAATCAGTATGACTGCATGGGGATGTTGCCTTTCGGTCTGACTTGTCCCGCTGGTACGTGTCGACTGACGGCTACATCCTCAAGCGGTACCTCTCCATTTAATTTATGTCTCTGGTTTCCCCTCTCCCTGTCCTTCTCTTCTCCCCTCCTTTCTCGCTGTCTACATTCCTATAATCGCATTATGTACCTGACTCAGGGTAATATCTGCCAAACTATATACACACACAAATTTCTTGACAGACATATATATATAAAACTTCTTTCGACTCCATCATATTTCTTCTTTTTCTCTTTCCTCTCCAATTTTGAACATTTAATTTGGATTTATCTATTATTGGTGTCTCTCCATCAATTCTAGGTAGTGAGAGTCACGTCTCTAGGTTGGTATTCTACACTGACAGACAAGTGTGTTTGTAGCTACGTATCAACACACATTTTTGGGAATTTTCCTGTGCTGTCCATTACGTAATAGCTCACATACATGCTTGTCCGCTGTCGGTTGTGTTGTGTACCGTGGTTTGTTTGGTTAAGAAATAGGGCCAGGTAACACATTTTAAGCACCATGAGTCTATTTCCCAACACTCCGATTTGTTTTTCTTTTTCATTACTGATTGGAGACAGACGTGCGCCGATAGCACATAAAGGAGCGGTGCACGCCTCTCTCTTCCTGTCCAGACGAAGCTACGCACTTACGTTGCGAAACGCATTGACGTCACTAGGCGCCGGACGCCACTCCAACAACGTCCTCACCGCAGCGGGAACTAAAGAGTTTTTTGAACTTAAAGATAAGAAGGAGCAGCGAGCGGACTGTAGCGAAAGGCTACCACCTTCGACTGCAATATTTATCTGCTCACATGCAAGGCACTCATACCCCCCGCCAACAATCAGGACCTGGCATCTCATGGAGAAGAAGTTAAGTAGAGGATACGGTTGAATATACGGCTGTTCTTTCTTCCACACTCGCTGCCTACACAGACACATCTGAAAGCTCACAGACGCTGTCAGCAGCATACCTGCTATGCAGATGGTGGGAGAATACATCCATACCGCCTTGTCCCGAATATACTAATCCAGTGACGGGTAAGATCGTTCCATTTCTCCTATCATGTATTCTTACCAGGAAATCGGGGGGCTGCATATGTCTTGCTTTTGAAAAACCATCTTTACTGTTATCAAGCATGTCACTACATGAACGATAAATATTGCCTCCATTTAAGCTCCTTCTTTCTTCTTTTCGTTTGGAACTACAGGAAACACCAAAGGAATTGTATCTGTTCTTTTTTCGTTCCAGGCTGTCAAATTGTTATAGAACTGTCACTATAGTGGATCCACTGACTATTTTTTGGTCTTTTTCTGCATGACAGGACTCAATGCATTATCATTATTATTTTTTGCAAGCACCTTCATTGTACTGTGCAGCATTATCCTGGTTAATTTAGTATTTCCCTGCAGGGCCACTTCTGCTGTCCATTCCTCAGATTCATACACCCCCTGTATTACACATGGTCTATTTTGGCCAGAATCTTCAGCAGAAGTGTTCTATTAGGCGTCCGGATCGCCATAACTGTTGTCCTTCATGTTTGTCTACTGTTAGTGTTTATATGTGGTTTCTTTGTTGCACCTCCATGAACTTCGTTCATTGGTGCAGTACTGGCCGGCTTTTGATTGTAGGTCTGTAAATAGAGCTTTTCAGCTCAGTTGGTATAAATGTTTCTTGATATCTCAGCTTATTTATATCTTGTATATTTTCTAAATATAACTTTTTTACCCATTATATTGTCCATCACTGCCTCAGTACCACCTCTTGGCTTCCCTACGGGATGACACCCCTTGTTTTATACCAATGGATGGAGCCAGGTAGTACAACCTGTGCCGGTTAAAATTAATCACCAGTGGAACTGGTTGGTCTGGTGCTTTCTGATAGTGTGGCAAGTGATCTCCTGGTTTCCCGTGAGGGTTCTTTTGGATAAAGTTCAGTACAGAAGGCGCTCTGGGTGGCTGCTGGAGACATCAGAGGTCTCTCCGACTGATGCGGTGATGGAAATGTCTGCTAATGTGGTCCGAGGTGTGGCGGAGCAGTATTTAGTAAATGGCGCGGATACTGCCTCACCCGTTACACCTAAGAAGGAAGGGCCAGATACGGACACAGCAAAAGCAGATATTTTGTCTCTCACCTAGAAAGAGGTACAAGTTAGGGTACCCAGAGACACTCTCAAATATAGAATGAAAAGGAACCCCAAGGACAAAGGGAGTAGGCTGGGGATACAGAATGGTAGGACCCCGTTGCGATCCAGGGTAGGGCGTGCCTGGAAACGCACCCAAAAAAAAGATTGGGGCTACGCAGCGAACAGCTGGCGCAGAGGTGCCCCAATCAAGGATTCGGGCTGCTGTGTTCCACCCCCTTCGGGTTCGAAACAAGGTGGGGGTATGTGGCAGAGCGAGGCTCTGTCCCAATAAAAATAGTGTTAAAATGGACACAGGGTATGCACATTTGCTGGGTGCAACTCTACAGAGCGTAGATGTGGACTGGAGAAGACTGCTGGTGCAGTTTTCTCCAGGTTTTGGTACTTTGTCATGGGGCTCTGTAGTTTGGAGATTCCACAGTGTCTGGGGTGGGACGGAATCTCCAACCCTGTATCCAGACTTTGTGATTACCAGCAGGGTGTGTGCTCAGGTGTATGGGGGAGCATGTGACCTTTTCCCCACCTTCCCAGGATGCAAATCTTAGGCTCCAGTGCTCAATGACCAGACACAAACACTGTCATGTAAGGGAGGCTGAAACATCTTCAACCCAATGTAAAATAAGTGTTGAACATTGTCAGAACCTACACAGGAGCTAGACCCACAGATAAAATGGCAATAATAATCCCTTCATTGGTTGCCAGTAAAAGACAGAATCACTTTCAAGGCACTCTGCCTAATGCATAAGTGTATTCAAGGCAACGCCCCCCAATATCTATGCGAAAAAATAAAAGCCCATAACCCCAATAGAATTCTGCGATCCACCAATCAAAGCCTACCCCTCCCAAACCATACTAGGCCATATGTCCTCATCATGGGGGGGCTTTGTGATGAGACATGGGCCTCTTCTTGACGACCCTGGGCTTGGTGGGGTTGTGGTTGTGGGGGTCTAAGGTCATGGGGCTTATCGGGATGCATCATTCAGTAATGCCACAAGGGGGCAGTGCCACCAAGTGGCTTCACCTCTGATCTATATAAGAGCTGTCAAACGCCGGAGTCTGCAGTAGTTAATTAGCCTTCATTGCGAGCCGAGCGTGGCATCAGCATCATGATTAACAATGGTTCTACATCAGGGGACATTGTCATTGTTTTATTTTATTTTAAAAGATAAGTTATGGGTTTGCACTTTTTTGCAGATTCATACTTACCTAGGTGGATGCAGCATCAGTCCAATGCTGCATCTGTCCTCCGCCACCTCTGCATTTTAGAACCGAGCAACCAACACTGCCAAGGGCTCAGTTCTCTAAGCTCCCCGAGCAGAGAGCTGCTGACTATAAATCAGCAGCTCTCCTGCTCTGCTCCTCCACGCTCATAGTGGACTTCTCTTTTTAATTAAAGAATTGTCAAAAAATGTGTTTTATTTTCTTATTGACACATTTTTGGTGAATGAGTAGGGGTACAAAGCGGTTGTAAAAAAGTGCTTGTGCAGGGTCATTTATCACTCTCTATGCTGTAAAATACCTGGTTGATCCTGCCTTTTCCTATGTCCCACTAAGTGTGCTAACCATGGTAATCATGGCTGCCTATCAGCTCAGTAGTCAGTGATGTGAGAGATTATCTGCTCTAGGCCCCTCCCCTCCTGCTGCTATATCACGTGGCTGTAAAGTCATTGTGCATAATAACTGGAAACCCCTCTGTTACAGCAAAATATAAGTGCAGTACCTGGGTTTGAAATTATGCAGCTAAATAACTTATTTCAGAGCAGCGCTGTGCAGTCACATGACCTTCCTCCATTCTCCACCTCTTCTCCCAGCTGATATCAGAGGTGTATCTCAGTTGCTCCCACTGTAGTCCTCATATCGGGGAAGGAGAGTGGTGGGAAGTCACATGACTGCACAGGGGCCCTCTAAAATAAGATATTTAGCTGCATAATTTTAAACAAACACAGATACTGCACTGTATATCTTGCTGTAACAGAGGGGTTTCCAGTCATTATGCACAATGGCTTTACAACCACTTTAACCTTAGAGGTATATAATTTTCTCTCAGTGTTGGCAGTACTCCTAACAAACAAGACTCTTTCTGCTGATGGAAAGGACTATAAAAAATGTGTTCTTTTACACATGAAAACAGCAACCTTCAACAGCAAATCATCAGCAGAAAATAAGTCCATAGGAGAGCACACAGGCACCAATTTATGTGTTATGTACAGAGAGAAAGGTATGGCAAAGGGTTGTTTTTTGATAGACAGGTGCCCTAGAAAAATCTCCAGTGTAGGGATTCTGCCAGCTGCTTCACGGAAGGAATAAAATGAAAAGCAAGGCACATTGGCATAATGTGGTATATTTTATGTAGTGTACTATGCCACTGGGGTTTGCACATGCTTTTGTTCTTTCTATGGTCAAGTGTCACCCCTTCCACTCTCACATCTGTAATGTAAATGAAAATAAAGTCATTTCAATAGTGAACTGGTTTACTTTGTATTTACCTTTTTTCCAATTCCTCTCAGTGTTAGTGTAATATTTATTGGCAGATATTTGTTGTGATTTGTCATATATTATTATCAGGGCTCAAAATTTCAAGTCCTGTGCTACTAGCCAGGCCTCAAGGGTTACTCGCCACCAGTTGTCCCACCCAGCCCGCCCCTAATTCCGCCCCTAAACACGCTCTCATAAAATGACACTCAAATGTATTATGCAGAATTAGGTTATTAAAATAAATATGAACAACAACTGTATCCGTGCCCACCAATGCAGGCTGTGTGTGTTCACCAATGCAGCCTTGTGCCCACCAATGCAGCCTTGTGCCCACCAATGCAGCCTTGTGCCCAGTGCCCACCAATGCAGCCTTGTGCCCACCAATGCAGCCTTGAGCCTAGTACCTACCAATGCAGCCGTGTGCCCACCAATGCAGCCATGGGGCCCCCAATGCAGCCATGTGCCCACCAATGCAGCCATGTGCCCAGTGGCCACCATGCAGCCTTGTGTCCACCATGCAGCCATGTGCCCAGTGCCCACCAATGCAGTCTTGTGTCCACCATGCAGCCATGTTCCCACCAATGCAGTCTTGTGTCCACCTTGCAGCCGTGTGCCCAGTGCCCACCATGGAGCCTTGTGTCCACCTTGCAGCCATGTGCCCAGTGCCCACCATGTTGATTAGTAAGAGGCAATTTTCTAGTGCGTGGTATTGGTGTTTTTTTTCGGTGATGCGAAGGTCGAGTTGGGTGCCATCAGCATATGAGTGATAGAGCAGGTCCTGTTTGCTAATAATATTGAGGAGTGGGTGGAGGTAGGATTGGGATTGTCATGCACAACCAGCAGCTGAATGATATTTTGTTTCTGATTTATTTATTTTTTGCAGCGATACTTGTTAGTGCCCCTGTGCTATTTTAAATTAGCATTAAAAAAGTTCTGAAAAATTAGCAAGATGTAGCTACTATTAGTAGGGTTTAGGGCTTGCTGACTTGACTCTGATTGTGCCATACCTTCTAGAAACTAAACCTTGCCTGGTCCACTCACTTCTACTCCTATCTATACCTGGCCAGTACAGAACAATCCTAAATATTACATTTGAAAAAGGAAAAATACTAGAGAGGTGAAACAATTAGGCTGTTTTACTAAAGGAATTGAAAATATTCATTCAAAAGACTCAATAAATGTGAACTTTATTTACCCAATTATGTGAAAACAGTTCTTGTTTATTTTATCTGGATGTGATTGGATAATTTAAGTTACTCTTCACTAAATGTTTTAAAGGAATACTCTCAACTCCTCGATTAATTTAGCCTCAATTCTTTCACCATCAAACATTTGAAAAACAGCAAATGGGACTTGGCATGACTTTATAGTCACTTGCCCTTGCCTGGTACTGTCTTGGTGACATCACGCTGTGAGGAATCAAAAGTTACCCGGGTGAGTCTTGTCCTTTAAACAATGTTTCCTGCTGGTTATTAAACATTTATAAGCCTAGAACTGTGATCTGACATTGTAAGGTGACTCTCACGAAGGACATGACAGTAACCTTTATTTATGGCTATCCAGCTTGCAATATCTAATTGATTATAGTGCCCTGCATTTCAAGGTGTATGACTTTCATGCTTTTCTTTGTAATTTATGAAGAAGTTAATAAAACAATCCATGCATTCTTGGTGACAGCTTAGTAGTGTCATATTATAACTTGTCTTATTTTAACTTTTCAAAGGTACAGTCTAGTGTGACTATTTATTTTTTTCATTCAACTGGCGGGTTGAACTAAAAAACGAACAGATTCTTCGATCCACAGAAGAGATGTAGATGCAGGGATCTAACTTGTCGCGCTCCTCCTTTAGAATACACAGATCAGGTTTTCAGCCTTTGAAGGGACTATATACAGTATACCAAGAGGGATGTGGCTTGATGTTATCGATGTAGAAGTGTTGTATATTGTAGTATTCAACTATTCTACAGTGTGTGAAGGAAGAGATATCTTATCAGAGACAGTTAAAATGTTTATACAAGAATGTGGTCCTCACTAATTGGAATATACCGTATTTATTGGCGTATAACATGCACTTTTTTCCCCTTAAAATCAGGGGAAAATCGTGGGTGCGTGTTATACGCCATTCCCTGCTGTCTGAGGGAAGAGGAGCGAGCACTGCTGAATTATCTCTTTCCTGTGTATCCGGCGCTCCGTCACGCACAGCCACGCCTCCTGGCCCCGCATTGCGCTACTGTACTGTCTATCATATGAGCAGGGGCAGGAGGCGTGGCTGTGAGTGACGGAGTGCCAGGTACACAGGAAGGAGATCGTGGCTCTATGTAATTCAGTGGCGCTCTCGCTCCCCCTATTCCCTCGGAGACAACAGAGATGATCTAACATTGAAAGGTAAAAACTGCAGATTGGCACTGAACAGGCAGAGCATTTTGATAAATTTATAGGCCGCAGATGAGCACAGATCAGGATGCACTTAAGCTGCAGATGGGCACAGATCAGGCTGCATTGATGCTCAGATACCATTATTTTGCTTCTAAGTGGTTTATTAAAAAAAACTTTTTTTTCCTGAAACTTCCCTCTTAAATTGGGGCGCGTGTTATACACCGATGCGTGTTATACGCAGATAAATACGGTAATTCCTTCGGTATGAAGATATTAAAGTTATTTTGAAACACAAAATTTTTTATGTTCAATGGCTATTAGCTCCAGGTGCAAGGAGTGAAAATAGGCAATTACTGTACCGCATCTTGCACCAACTTGTACCTGGGGGGGATCATCATATATTCTGGAATAAGAGATACTTGTGACTACTTATTTTGTGACACAGGTACATTGTTAAGTTCACTGACATGACATGTGATCAAAAATGGATTACGATTTTAGATATACACTATAATACCAAAAGTATTGGGACACCTACCTTTACATGCACATGAACTTGAATGGCATCCCAGTCTTAGTCTTTATGGTTCAGTATTGAGTTGGCCCACCCTTTGCAGCTATAACAGCTTCAACACTTTTGGGAAGACTGTCCAGAATGTTTAGGAGTGTGTCTTTGGGAGTGTTTGACTATTATTCCATAAGCGCATTTGTGAGGTCAGGCACTGATGTGGACGAGAAGACCTGGCTCGCAGTCTCCGCTCTTATTCATCCAAAAGGTGTTGAGGTCAGGACTCTCCGACATAAACAAATGCTTTATTTTCGTTTTCGTTGCAGTCCAATGTGCCTAACCTTAACTCTATTAGTCCAATATTATTCTACATGAAGAGAAAAGATTCGACATTATAGAGACATGAAGAAGAGTCGACATAAAAAGAAAAGATTTGAGACATGAAGATTCGACATAGAGAGACATGAAGAGTCAAAATTATTTTTTTTTTTAAAGATTTTGTCGAATCTTCTTCTTTTCTTTTTTTCTTCTTAGAACATTCGACAGACACCATAAGCCTTCAATGACAGATTCGACCTTAATTGTGCCTAACCTTAACTCTATTAGTCCAATATTATTTTACATAAAGAGAAAAGATTCGACATAGAGAGAAAATTCGACATAGAGAGAAAAGATTCGACATAGAGAGACATGAAGAGTCTACATTTTTTTCTACTTCTTCTTCTTCTTCTTCTTCTTCTTCTTCTTCTTGGAACATTCGACAGACACCATAAGCCTTCAATGACAGATTCAACCTTAATTTGGATTTTCGGACGAATGCATTTTTTTAACCAAAAACTAAATAAATAAAAACGAATTTCGTGGAGTAACTAAATAAATTTATATTCCGGACGAAAACAAAATTACGAAACAAAATATTTCAGTGTGCACATGTCTAGTAAACATTAGTTGTTTTTTGATCCCCAAAACTTCACAGAAACAGTCTTGACGGTATTTTTATTTTCAGCTCCAAAATGTCTTGTAAGGTTTTTTGGCGGCTCGAAGCTCTGTCTCTCCTCTCTCTCCCTCCTCCTCAGCTGACAACAGCGGGAGGGCTCAGCCCCGCCACTGCAGCTGTGAGTCGGAGAAAAATCAGCTGAGCGCTGGGAGTGGAGCTCATACAGGTACAATCCCGCAGGTACAGGGACAATTATTATAATGCTGCAGAGAGGATGGCAGTATGTAACAAAAGTGGGTTAACAGCCACTTTAACCTCTATTAACAATGATAAACATTAGTATACTTTTTGATCCCCAAAACTTCACAGAAACCAACTTGACAGTATTTTTTTTTCTTTTTTGGCTGCAAAATGTCTTGTAATAGAAGTAATGACAAAGGTTACATAACTTACAAGGGTTTTTTTTTACCATAAATTGCTGGTGAACAGGCATAAAATGTGACAGACAATTCCTCTTTAGTATCCATTTTTGGAATACAGTCCATCCGTTGGGATTATACTGTATGGATCAGCTCTAATAAATAGAATATTCTATGCAATACTTTTTAAATTACAACTAATCTTATGGTTAAGGGAATAGTCTCACACAATGGAGGAATCATTTGCAGTCTACCTTGCAGGGGTTCCTCCTAAGCACCCAAATGTACACATGACTGCCCAACTCTCTGCTGTGGTTCCACTGTGTCCCATCATTGCACGAAACGTGCACCCTCTCATTCCTCTGATAATTACCTCATAGGCCAATTCAACATAACTTCTGCACTATATCCACAGGTCGTGGCTTTTCCTATGTCAAAAAAACCCTCCCTAACAACAGGACAATACACACTATAAAGGGGATCTCCAACCACCCACAGCAATGGGTGGAATCACAGCAGTAGTGGTTTAAAGTAGAATACCATTTGCTTGCTAGCTATATCAATGGCTGAATAGTGTGCTAATTTCACTATATATGCCGCTTAAGCTCTTTGTTGGAGACAATTTTTAGAATGTCATTTGAATACACAAATTAAATACTTTGTTGTTTGCTGTTGATCTTTGAAAAGCAAATGTTAAGAAGTGTTGTACTTGGAAGTGCTGAAAACAGTTGACTAGAACTATTTACATAAGATATCACAAGCTTTATATTTAGAGAAATTTGCAGTCTTAATTTGTATAGATGTCTTCTGCTTTTAAGGACTGCCATAATTCAGTGTTATGTAGAGACAAGTCATTGTAAGTAATTGCCTGCCTGAGGGCCTAAGCTAACCCAAAATGACAATATTAATTAGGGAATTAACTTAATGCATAAATTAGTGTTTGTACATTTAAGCAAATGACAAACTCTGCAGCAACAACAACTTGGCTATGAGTTACGACTTATGCTTAAAAAAACAATTAGTCCTGTTTATGGACACTTGTTTAAATTAAGGTTTTACATAAAGCTGCCAATCAGAAGTTTGTAAAACATTAAAGTAGATCGAAACTTAAACAAATTGGCATTTATCATTATGTTTTAAGAATCAAGCACCATTTTTATCATACAATACTTGTTTTCACATTGTATTTTGTCTGTTTTTTGTATTCCAAAATACGCCCCTTTCTAACCAATGACACAACAAAGCTCTTAATTCACTCCCTGGTCATCTCTCGCCTCGACTACTGCAACTCCCTCATTGGCTAACCTCTACATAGTCTATCCCCCTTTAATTCATCATGAATGCTGCTGCCAGACTCATCCACCTTACCAATTGCTCTGTGTCTGCTACTCTTCTCTGTCCATCCCTCCACTGGCTTCGGCTCACCCAACAAATTTAATTCAAAATAATAACAACTACTTACAAAGACATCCACAATTCTGCCCCCAGCTACATCACTGACCTGGAGAAAGAAGGTAGCAAGAAAGGAACAAAAGGATGTTTCTGGACAGCCGCACTCTGAACAATGGTTGCTTTTATTGAATTAGGAACAGCACTACAAGTCACAGCAAACGGAAAAAAAATCTGGGCACTGACGCGTTTCACACTAAATCTAGTGCTTAGTCATAACTAAAGCTACATCAAAAAACTACATCACTGACCTAGTCTCAAAATACCAACCAAATCGTTCTCTTTGTACTTCTCAAGACCTCCTGCTCTCTAGCTCACTCCCATGCTTGCATCCAGGACTTTTAAGAGCCTCTCCAATCATATGGAACTCCTAACGCCATTCTGTCCGATTTATCTCCTACTCTATTAGTTTTTAGATGATCCCTGAAAACCCTCCTCTTCAGAGAAGCCTATCCTACCCACAACTTTATTTTCTCCATCTGATCATCGCCCACATCTATTAACTTTTGTTCCACTTGACCCTTCTTTTTAGACTGTAAGCTCTAACGTGCAGGGTAGCGAGCAGCTGTACCCCAAACATTCAGTGCTTGAACAAGCACATTCATGGCAAGATTACATGATAAAATATGTCTGCTCTACCATCTCTTAATTGACAGCTAATCTTTTGTCCAAAAGTTCAAGAGTAGTCCCGAGGGGGGATAGGATAGTGTTGGTGTGAGCATTCCCCAACCTAAAGTTTGGGAAACAACATGAAAAGCTGGCAGTGCTGGGGACATATCTAAAGGGTAAAAGAGAGCTTTTACAGCAATTTAGAAAAAACAACATATTTTAAATGGAAATCAGTATTTATTTCAAAGGGATTAATACTATTTTAAGGAATATTACACATGCACGTGGCAATTGCTATTTTGTCATTCCAAAACACTTAGCTTACACATTTTCAACCAGTGTGATTTTTTATCTCTAGAAATATGCCTAACTGGTAAAGAGATTACAATTGCATTCTATCTCGTGATAAAACTTTAAAGAGGAATTTCTAGTGTGGATATTTTATAAACAGTTACATTGGTCCAATGTAACTATGCATATACTATACCTGGATATCATCGATACTCCAGTGATCTCTATTTGTTTCTAAGTCCTATGTCGCGTGGCTGCCCTGCGACATTCTGAACACAGTCGTCCGCATTTTTTTAATAAAGTTGAGAGGGGTGGGTGTGATGTCACACTCTCCACCTCATTCAATCACGTTGCATTGTAAAACATTCTCTCAATGGCATCCATGCCAAGTGGCCAAACTCCTGTATTTAAAATGCAGCAGGGCAGCTACTCTGCATGGGACCCTGAAGCCAGTCAGAATAACTTAAGTACAGTGCCTGCCGCCGAGAATGTGTTTTTAGCACGACGGCATCGTGCTGATTCTCGGCGACAGGGTGCCGACATCTCGCACTCACTGGAATAGTAAAAGCACATCCCAGCAAGCGCGTCATAGAAGCGACGGGAGATCCGACTTGGATTCCTGCCAATTCTACACGTGTGCGGCGTTTGTTATGAATCCTGAGGGGGAAGTCCCCGCCGGATTTTAAATAAAAATCCGGCATGGGTTCCCCCCTCAGGAGCATACCGGGCCCTTGGGTCTGGTATGGGTTGTAAGGAGACCCCCCTACGCCGAAAAAATGGCGTAGGGGGTCCCCCTACAATCCATACCAGACCCGTATCCAAAGCACGCTACCCGGCCGGCCAGGAAAGGAGTGGGGACGAGCGAGCGCCCCCCCTCCTGAGCCGTACCAGGCTGCATGCCCTCAACATGGGGGGGTCGGGTGCTCTGGGGCAGGGGGGGCGCACTGCGGGGCCCCCCCACCCCAGAGCACCCTGTCCCCATGTTGATGAGGACAGGGCCCCTTCCCGACAACCCTGGCCGTTGGTTGTCGGGGTATGTGGGCGGGAGGCTTATCGGAATCTGGGAGCCCCCTTTAATAAGTGGGTAGGTATCACATGGGTAGGTACCAGAGCATGATGGGACTGTGAAGCCTATATAAGTCCGATGCAAGCCGCGCACCTGTCATTGCAGCGAGAAGAGCCGGCGTGTCAACATCGGGAGAAGAGAAGAAGAAGACATCACAGCACGGAAGAAGAAGAAGACGTCACAGCACGGAAGAAGACGTTCAGCGCTGAAGGAGAAGGCACCGGACAGCGGGAGGAAGAACCGGGGTGCACCGTGTCAACAGCGGAGAGCGGCGAACATAGAAGAAGACCCCCGGAGAGTGGAGAAGACCCCCCGGAGTGCGGAGAAGACCCCCCCGGATAGCAGAAGAAGAAGCCCCCCCCTGAGAAGCACACCACCCCCCGCCGAAGACGTCGGAGGAAACCCGCCGGGGGGTGGGCGCTTTTATAAAAGCGACCCCCCCCGGCGGTGGAAGAGAACCAGACGGCGGCTAAGAAGAGCGCCCCCCACCCGAAGACGTCAAAGAAGAAGCCCCCCCTGGTGAAAAGAGCTAAAGAAGACAGGGGGTGCCTCCGGAGCAGATTAATAAATTATTTTAAAAACCCTTGTGTCGTGTTTATTAACTTTAACATGTTTCCTCCAGGTGAATGGGTAGGGGTACGATGTACCCCATATCCATTCACTTAGGGTGGGGGGCCGGTATCTGGGGGCCCCCTTATTAAAGGGGGCTCCCAGATTCCGATAAGCCTCCCGCCCGCATACCCCGACAACCAACGGCCAGGGTTGTCGGGAAGGGGCCCTGTCCTCATCAACATGGGGACAGGGTGCTCTGGGGTGGGGGGGCCCCGCAGTGTGCCCCTCTGCCCCAGAGCACCCGACCCCCCCATGTTGAGGGCATGCAGCCTGGTACGGCTCAGGAGGGGGGGGGGGCGCTCGCTCGTCCCCACTCCTTTCCTGGCCGGCCGGGTAGCGTGCTTTGGATACGGGTCTGGTATGGATTGTAGGGGGACCCCCTACGCCATTTTTTCGGCGTAGGGGGGTCTCCTTACAACCCATACCAGACCCAAGGGCCCGGTATGCTCCTGAGGGGGGAACCCATGCCGGATTTTTATTTAAAATCCGGCTGGGACTTCCCCCTCAGGATTCATAACAAACGCCGCACACGTGTAGAATTGGCGGGAATCCAAGTCGGATCTCCCGTCGCTTCTATGACGGCTTTGTCTCCATCGCGGCAAGCCAGCTCGGCGCTGGCTCCCGCGATGGGGCTTGTAGGTGCTCAATCTCGCCGAGAAAGGAAGCGAGATTGACACAATATCGCAGTCACCCACTGTAGCGGTGTCTACTTCAATGATTCCAGCTTTCAGGGGGTTTGACCAGGTATGGTATAGTGCGTAGTTACATTGGTCCAAGCTGGACCAGTGTAACTATGTATGAAATATTCATACCTCTGGAATTCTGCTAATTATACATCACAGCTTCTCGCTGTCACTGGTTGTTAAGGATGCCTGTGGGCATAGGCACTACTGAGTCCTTAACAAGCAACATCACCCAGCTTGATTTGATTGGTTGCAAGCAAAGGGGTGGAGATGGATAGAAAAAAATATGAAAACACTGTGGGGTTCCCCTACAATTCATACAAAACCTGATAGGTCTGAAATGAACTTTATAAAATTATAAAAAAAAAAAAAGGCCTGAACCTTGGGGTCTGGTTCATATTTAAGTTGGAACCTTATGCAAAAATGTGGGATATTTCACAAATATCCATACTAGATCCTTATCCAAGCATGTAGCCTGGCAGACCAGGAAAGATAAGGGGGAATGAGTTGTACCCCTGAAAACAATACCAGGCCACATGCCCTCGGCATGAGAGGGTACAACGGCCTCTTCCCCACAATCCTTGCCTGATATTTGTGGGGGTTTGTGGAAAAAAAAGAAAGGCAAAATAAAAGACAAAAAGGATAAAAAAGAAACAAAGGTTAAAAAGACTACTATAATAAAGTGTTTCCAACTGTTAATCCATGTTGTCCATATGCCACTATTGGAGAATGACCAAAACAGCATGCAATGGTGACAAAGTAATAAAATGAAAACTACAAAAAAAAAATACAAAATAATTGTTATGTGAGCTCAGGCATTTGGGAGAAACAGCAAAGATGGCATAAACAAGCAATTTTGAAAATAAAGAAGTGAGGCTACATTAGACTACAACTAAACACTAACATTGGTATGATGATGATATGATGGCATAGTAACCACACATGGTTAAAGTATGTGGTCCAATAATTTGGCCAGTGGATGAGTGATACTGCTTGCAAAGGATACTTCAGGCTGATATTTTAACAATGGGAAACCTTTATGGACCTTGGGAAGTCCATATATGACAGGAAAAACTGGATGTTCTGTGTGGTTTAACTTGGCAAAATGTTCAACCTGATAGGTTGACATAAATTGTTATGCACAGTATATTGAGCTTGGGGTCTGGGAAAACTTGTAGAAAGGTAGACTTATAATTCAGGTGATCAAACATATCCTCACTGTTGTCAGCATTGTCTAACATGACTACAGTGCCACCTTTATTCTGACTTTCAACAAGGTTATGTCAGTCTGTTGATCCACATTGGAATTGGATTAGGATTCTTGTGTTCAGCCATCTCCAAGGTTTCCCTTCAGATAGTTTTAATAAAGGTATCAACTGATGGAAAATGCCCCACTGGATAAAATTACTTTTGGGTTAGAACTGAAAATTACCAGTGCATTTGATTCCATGATGCATTGAGGTGATTGGTCAGGCAGAAGGAAAGTCCTCAGGGTGTCTCATACTGCATTTCATGTTGCCCCTCTTGGGCCTTCATTTGGCCTGGCTTCCTGAAAAAGGTTTATAGATTATGTATTCTGTGATGTGTGCTCTTTTAATGCATTGAGGAGTTTTCACAAAGAGTGAAGAGTTAGCTTGCTTTTTGGATGATCTGTTGTAGTGCATCCTTTGGAACCATTTGCAACTGCAACACATAGAGACAGAATTTATATCAACAGAGACTAATACAACAACAAAGACTAATAAAAACAAATGTGTTAAGATTAGAAGGATAACCGATCCTACCGTTGGCTCATGCAGTAGCTCTTTCCTTGAATGACTGGTTATAAAAATTATGAATAGCATAGTTGTTTGCCCAGGCTTTATACAGGAACAAGGCCTTACTAGTACTAAACTGTTATGCTGCGTACACACTACCGTTTTTCGGGTTCTAAAAAATGACGTTTTTAAGGGTCTAGAAAAAACAACGTTTTTTTTTCAACACAATCATTAAAACAGCCTTGCCTACACACGATCATGAAAAAAAATGCTCTAGCAAAGCACGGTGATGTACAACACGTACGATGGCACTATAAAGGGGAAGTTCCATTTGGATGGCGCCACCCTTGGGGCTGCTTTTGCTGATTTTGTGTTAGTAAAAGACGATTTGCGCTTTTCAGTCTGTTACTGCGTAATGAATGTGCTTACTCCATTACGAACGCTAGTTTTACCAGAATGAGCGCTCCCGTCTCATAACTTGCTTCTGAGCATGAGCGTTTTTTTCACGTCGTAAAAGCCCCACATGCATAATTCCTTCACAACCACCCATTAATTTCATTTCAACTCTCATTATCCAGTGTAGGTTTGAATCTGATTGGTGGTGCTGGTAATAAAGAGTATTCTTAGTGCTGACATAAAGGAAAACGTCATATATACTATAGTACACCAGGGGATATACAACTAACAGTGCTTGGTCGTGTAAATTCATGACACTAAGAACATTCTGAAGTGCACTATAAAATCCGTATTCCTAGTCTGCTCCAAACATGAGCCCTGTTCTTTTTATTAGATTCTTCTAATCCTGTATAGTAAAAAATACTCTTCCATGTTTTGCATTTGCCCTGAAGAGAATGTTATTTTGCCTTTATCTGTTTCATATCAACTAGACATATACTGTATTTGCTGGCGTATAAGACTACCTTTTACACTTAAAAAAACTGGCCAAAAAGCAGGGGTCGTCTTATACGCCGGGTCAGCTGCTCGGATGCCTTCTGGATGTGCGGTAATACTGTATGTAGATTTGGCTACATAGAGTATATTCAGTACATACAGTATATACCGCTTAGCCAATCCTGGTGAGCGATGTATTCAAATGAATACAGAGCCTGCTCGGATTGGAGTAACAACCTCTGCCAATCCAAGTGCCTACATACAGTAGCCTGCTCGGATTGGCTTTGAGAGTCAGAGAGGTGTGGGCTGATGATGTTACAGCCTCTGCCAATCCAAGCAGGCTTTGTATTCATTAATAGAATACATCGCTCGCCGTGATTGGCTCTGACTCCAGAAGAAAGAAATATGAAGCATCGGAATGGGGGTCGTCTTATACGGTGAGTACAGGCAAAAAATCTTTAAAAAAACTGTAAAATTAGGGGGTCGTCTTATATGCCCGGTCGCCTTATACGCCGGCAAATACGGTAATCTTAAATGCATAGCATTAGCTTCCTTAGAAATTACAAGTTTAATTAAGCTCATTGCTTTTTATGACATTTTATTGTGGCCTGGTATTAAAATTGGTGAACAATGTTTCATTTTGTCTATTGTCTATTTTTTTTATTCTCCAGAGCAACAAAAGGAACATTGACTTACTCATTTATGTTAGGTTAGGGAAGGGATTAATGATTTTGCAGAATCTTACAGGATATATGGCTAATGCTTTGCACTAATTAACAGGCAGAATTAATGCAGGAGCTGTCTATGTACACATTGTGATATTAATTATCACAACAATAATAGAATGGTTAATGGACTGCAGTGTGTAAAAAGGCAATTGTCCGCACTTACTCAAACAAATAATATTCATATTGGATTATCTAAAACAAGCAATGACTTTAGATTTGTTTTAGAAGTTAATGCAGTTGCATTAATTAATTATGTGAATCATACTAAATTGGATAGGCTTCCATGTCCCAGCTTTCTCTGTAGAACAAGGAAGAACATAATACTTTTGCTTACCCATAGGACACACATAGAACAGTATTAGAGGAATTCAGTTAATAACCTGCCTAAGGAAAACATGTGAACATTATAATTTACACTAAAACTCTTTTACTAATTTATAAGTCATGCATGTCTGTAGATACTTTGCATCAACACAACAGAATAATCCTTGTTTGATTCAAATGATCTAATTTAAGATTTTTTGCCTGATGAAAAGGAGCATGCATGCTCCGAATGCATGCACTGCCTGATCCACCTTCTCATCGGATGTGATGTCAGTGGCTTTCTCTGAGTGAACCTGTGTCCCCAGAGGCGTTAGGAGCCACCAGCTCGGCCGACACCAGTGATGTCCTCTCTGTCCACTGCAGCACGTCCTTATATCTTTTATCCTTGTGCAACGCTATCGGTAACCAGTCCTAGCACATTTGGCTCTACTGATGCCCAATAGGTACCCGTGAATGTCCCAGACCCACTTACTTGGTAATAAATGTCCCAGGCACATTCCTTCTCAGGGTGATTTTTCCCAGATGGTGGTGGATTAATTAAAGGCGCAATTTTTTTTCTCTCTTTCCCCCCCTTCTCAGCGAATCTGAAAATATGAGAATCCTAAATGGAACTTGAAGATGAGCTGACTTTACTTTGGTCAAAACGAGGCGTGTTGCAGATAATATGGTAAAAAAAAAAAAAAAAAAAGATAAATAGGAACTGTTTTTTTTTTTTTTCTGTTTCTCTTCTTCTCAGGTGCTCTGAAATTATTATAATTTTTTTGAGAGGAACCTGAAGTGGGAATGACTATAAGTAGGACAAATAATGTGTTGCTCAAATAACATGGTTTAAATATACAGAGTAATTGGAAGGAGTACCTATTCTTTTTCTTTTTTTCCGAGAGTGTATTGGAGTTTTTTCTTTTCTTTTTTTTTTTCCTCTCAAGAGTTTTTGTAATTATGGATGGTAAAAGGGGAAGGGGAGAGTCTTATTGTATACGATGTGTCCATATTAATCTTGGTAGGTGTTTCATAGGAGCCATATCTAAAGGCTCACTTCCGGGGGGGGGGGATAATGGGGGGGTTATTGTTTTGTCTCTCCTCTTCTTTTTTGGGTGGGGAGATTTGGCTCGCATTGTGGACTGGGGGGGAGGGGGGGAATAGTTTGGTAGGTGAGAAACACTATAGGGAGGTGGGAAGGGGAATATTATAGAATATGCACACAAGTCATTCATGCTAACTTTTTTTTTTTTGGGGGGGGATGGATACAGGATCCAATAATAATACAATATAATCCTGCTATTAAAAATTCACACTTTTAATTTTTTTTCACTTATTACTGCAGGAATTGGAGGAAGTTTTACAATAGGGTAGATGTTCACAGCCACCCAAACAAGAGAGAACTGGCCTTTGTTTTGGCCCTTGAGATAGATTGGGAAGATTTGCACAATATTGCACTAATATAAATGTAGAGGGTGTGGGTGGGGGGTTAGGTAGAGAGGAGTGAGGCCTCGGATGGGGAAATAAGGGACATGGACCTAGATAGGTGTATCGGGAACCCTTCTTCTTTTCTTAGGGCTATCCTTTATGGGTTGGATGGGTTATTCTAAGATGTTATAATAAGAGATATTACGGTATGATAAGTATGGCCAGTAAAGTATTAATATGCAATAAGGAGAGATAGTGAACAAGGGGTAGTGGGTGTGTCTGTGTTCTTCTCTTTCTTTTTCTGTTTTTGTGATCCACCACCCCTCCCCCTCTCTCACCTTGTGTGGAGCTGGTAGGGCTGAGAGGCATTGGACGAGAGGGGAAGAGAGGAAGGATGGGATTTATAGAGGGAAATTTAGGTGAACTATAGGGTGTACATGGACAGATACCACAGTGGAGCTCTCCGCACTGCTTATACACTCGGCCCATTTGTAACGCCTCTCCTCTAAGTGGAGGGAAGTCGGAGGCATTTCAAAAATGTTTCTTTTTCTATTAAGCGAATAGCAGGCTGTCTTGCAAATCGCTGGGCGCCTGCTATCGTGAAATGTATTAATTACTTGGGGATCTGGACGAGTGACCAGACCCTAAGAGACAGTTTTTTTTTTCCTTTTTTTTCTCAGCCTCTCCCCCTCCCCCCCTCCCCTCCCACCGCTCCCTCTACCTCATAAGATACATGGTTTGGGGGACTGACAAAAGACAGGGGTCAAAATGACTAGGATAACTATAACCTTCTATAATGCAAAGGGGCTAAAGAAAAAAGTTCTAAATTGCTAGCTGAATTAGGGAGACTCAAATCACAAATTATTTTTCTACAAGAGACACACTTTAGAAATGACAGAATTCCAAAATTGGGGATCAAAGATTTTCTACAGTGTATCACGGTGCCTCGCAAACCTCAAAGGCAAATGGAGTAGCAATCATGTTCGCGAAACAGATATTATGGAAAGAGTCTAAGGTAATAACGGATGATGCAGGGCGTCTTCTCATAGTAAAGGGATTTCTGAATGAGCAAAAGGTTACATTAGTAAACTTATACCTACCAAATGAGGACCCAGTCTCTGCCTTTGAAAGGTATCTGGATTTGGTACACCAAAACAAAGAAGGGGTTCTGATGTTGGGAGGCGATTTGAATATGGCATTAGACCCTAAGTTAGACGTCTCAATGGGTGTTTCCCATTTATCTAGTACAAAATTACGTAAAGCAAAGAGACTTCTGCAGGAATTGCAGGTGATGGACAGCTGGAGGACTCTACATGTACACGACAGAGAGTACAGTTTTTTTTTCTGCAAAACACAAGACATATACGAGAATTGATTATATTTTTTTTAGCTCAGAATGTATTGTGTCAACAGGAGGCCTCCATAGGTTAATTTACATTGTCAGAACATACACCAACTAACTGTATCATAGAATGGGGGGGAGACAGGTCCGCGGCAATGGAACTGGAAGATCAATGAGACACTCTTGAAAGATCCAGAATATGAGAATCGGATAGCTCAGGAAATAGAATCCTTCTTTATAGTTAATGATTCAGATGAAACAACTCCATTATGCAGATGGGAGGCACATAAATGCTATATGAGAGGAATTCTAATATCTTTAGGAGCACATAGAAAACACTCTCTGAACGCTAAGTTAGACAGCCTGCTGGGAGAGATCCTCATTCTTGAGACTGCGCATTAGAAATCACAGACACAGCAGACTGAGGAAAAATTGTGTTTGCGAGATAAATTAAATTTACTATTAATGGACAAAGCAAAAGCCAAATTAAGTCGATGTAGGTGGGCTTACTACAAATCTGGAAATAAGCCTAGCAGAATGCTGGCAAACGCGCTCAGAGAGACGAGAGCACAGAACCATATTGAAAGAATTAAAATGCAAGGAGACACTCTAGTCAGCTCCTCACAGTTAATTGCGAAGGCATTCAGAGATTACTACATCAGCCTATATCAGTTAGAAAGTCAATCATCAACGTTAGGGATTCTCAGTAGAGGAGAGAGGGTAAAGGAATATATTTTGGCCTCAGGAATGCCCAGAATATCTGAAGAAGGCACAGGGAACATAGATGGCCCAATTACAACAGAGGAATTCTTAGAGGCCCTTAAATCATTGAAACCGGGTAAGGCCCCGGACCTGATGGATATACGTTACTCTATTACAAGACCTTCTCTGAAAAATTGGCACCAACATTTTTAGCGCCCTTTAATTCAATACGAGATGGACAAATGATGCCAGCAGAAACATTAATGGCCCATATAGCAGTAATCCCTAAGGAAGGAAAAGATCCTGCTCAATGTGCTAATTACCATCCAATTTCATTGTTAAACGTAGATTTGAAGATTCTTACGAAAATACTTGCTAATAGATTACTGATCTATATCCCCTCCTTAATACATCCGGATCAAGTAAGGTTTATCCCTGGCAGAGAGGGTAGAGAAAATATGCAAAGGGTCCTAAGCTCCATATATCTATCCCAATATCATCAAAACCCATTAGTGCTTATATCAGCAGATGCAGAAAAAGCATTCGACAGGGTAGACTGGGGATTCCTGAGAGCCACGCTACAACATATAGGACTGGGAAGGGGGATGCAGAACTGGATCACAAGTTTATACTCTTGTCCTACGGCAAGGGTGAAGATAAACGATACAATGTCTGAACTCTTCTCTATATGGAACCGAACACGGCAAGGATGCCCACTTTCCCCGATTATTTTTATCCTCACTCTCGAACCGTTTTTGAGATCTATACAGGCCAACCCAGATATCAGAGGCATCTTAATAAAGGGAGATGAATATAAAGAAGCCGCGTATGCGGATGATCTGTTATTTTCTATAACTTCTCCAGTTATATCTCTGCCATCCCTTCTATCGGAATTACGAGTATATGGGGACCTGTCCAACTTCAAGGTAAATTACAGCAAGTCAGAGGCGATGGGCGTGGAGGTGAATATCCCCATGCAGCATCAGTTAGCGGCACATTTCTCTTTTAGGTGAACAGGCTCCCATGTATGCTACTTGGGGACTAAGATACCAAATGCATTAAAGAGTCTTTGGATTAAATTTTGCACCATTGATAAGACAGATCAAACTAGATTTTCAACGGTGGGATAAGGAGATCTTTACGTGGTTTGGTAGAATAAATATCATAAAAATTAATGTAATGCCAAGATTGCTCTACCTGTTTCAGATCTTACTCATAAAACTTCCCTTAGGGTTTCTGAGAGATCTGAGATCTAGATTTGCTAGGTTTAATTGGGCAGGAAAATCTGCGAGAGTACGTAAGGACATACTGACCCTACCGAAAGAGAGAGGAGGAGTAGGATTCCCAGATCCGATGGGCTATTATGATGCTTCACATTTAGCACGGGTAGTGGACTGGGGTGCACATCGGAAGGACAAGCCATGGATAAACATGGAACAAGTAATGACTGACATTCCCCTGGAAGGAATGGCTTGGCTTTCTGATGTAGATATACCACAGGGCGTGAGGAAGCACCCCACAATAGGTGCCACGTTCCGAACTATTAAAAGGATATTTAAGAAAACTAAGATGTCGACATATCTAAGCCCAATTATTCGTATCTTGGGCACTCCGAGGTTCGAGCCAGGTTTAACAGATCAGTATTTTAATTACCTAAGGCGACAGGGAATTATTAGGCCAATACATTTCTCATTAGACAATCATGTGATGACTAATGGGGAGATTGAACATGCGTATGGGAGAGATCCCATTGAGACGAATTCAGCTGAAAGCTTTCATTCGATCAATGAAACCGCAAAGGGAAGCGATACGTACACTATCTAAATTTGAGGAGATATGTCTAAAGGGAGAACCACTGAGACATGCACTGTCATGCATGTATACTTTGCTGACTGAGTCAGAAGCCCCATGAGAACTAGCCTTCCTACAAGCGTGGTAAAGGGATCTGGCGATCACATTCTCTGAGGCACAGAAAACTAAGATCTTTACGTTTACGCATAAGGCATCAATGGCCACAAGATATCAGGAAGGTTATTATAATAATAATAATAAGCAGTTTTTAGAGCGGTATTATTTCTCATGCCAGTTTATAATGGTCTTCTGGACTTACCTTAATGGTCCTATATCCTTGAGCACAATCCAGCATGGTAAAGATCGTGGCGCCTTGCATTTGTACCAAGCATTGGCCAACATATGGCAAGAGCCAGCTGGACATACAGGCCCAGATTCTTGTCCACTGGGCGTATCTCTGCGGCGGCGTAACGTATCTGATTTACGTTACACCGCCGCAAGTTTTTCAGGCAAGTGCTTTATTCACAAAGCACTTGCCTGTAAAGTTGTGGCGGCGTAGTGTAAATCACCCGGCGGAATTCAAATTCGGCGGGTAGGGGGCGTGTAACATTTAAATGAAGAGCGTCCCCGCGCCGAACGAACTGCGCATGCGCCGTCCGTAAAATATCCCAGTGTGCATTGCTCCAAATGACATCGCAAGGACGTCATTGGATTCAACGTGAACGTAAATGACGTCCAGCCCCATTCACGGACAACTTACGCAAACGACGTAACTTTTTCAAATTTAGACGCGGGAACGACAGCCATACTTAACATTGGCTGTGCCTCATATAGCAGGGGCAACTTTACGCCGGGAAAAGCCTAACGAAAACATCGTAAATTTACTGCGTCGGCCGCGCGTACGTTCGAGATTTCGCATATCTAGCTAATTTGCATACTCGACGCGGAAATTGACGGAAGTGCCACCTAGCGGGCAAAAAAAATTGCAATTTCGATCCGACGGCGCAAGAGACTTACGCCTGTCGGATCTAATGGATATCTATGTGTAACTGATTCTAAGAATCAGTCGCATAGATACGACGGTCCAGATTAGGACTTACGACGGCGTACATGGCGCTGCGCCGTCGTAAGTCCTTTTAGAATCTGGGCCACAGTATATACTCGTTTATTTAGCTGTCTGAGATCAGCACATAAACCCAATTGACCATTTGATTTAAGAATATAAAGTATAGAAATTACTATAATAACTGTGCACTGATCTTATAACACCTCTTTCCTTGAGATTGCTTATGATTTCTGCTAGCGAATCGTAGGGGAAGGTGATACTGTTTGATATAAACAGAAAGTGACTCTGGATCAGTCTGAATCCTGGCAATGTGTATCACTGTTAGACCAGTGGTCATCAACCCTGTCCTCAGGGCCCACTAACAAGCCAGGTTTGTAAGATAACTGAAATACATCATAGGTGATATCATTTGCTGCTCAGTGTTTGCAGTATTCTAGTCTGCATCTCCCTAAGGTAATACATAAAACCTGGCCTGTTAGTGGGCCCTGAGGACAAGGTTGATGACCACTGTGTTAGACCACAATCATAGGAATCTTTAGTAAAGATAACCTTGAACTCAATCCACGTGTATAACAAACCGATATAATATATTGTTGCCAATGTAAATATGATACTGTGGCTCCTTAATAACCAGGAATAAATGATTGGCTGTTTTACCCTCAAAATAAATAGATAACATGAATTTAGCAATTATATTATGACTGTTGGAGTCATCATCCAGATCATGGACCCAGTTATCCTAAGGGTTTGGATACCTAATTACTTTAAGATTGGCCAACTGTTCTAGTAGATCCTTACTAATGTAACTATTTTCCTGGTGTAAATCCAGTTTAGCCCTTTTAGTTCTTTCCAGGTCATTAACCAGTAGGGGAAAGAACACATCATCATTCACCTTTTCAATTTCTGCTAGGAATTGTGTATGATTACTGAACCCAGTAGAGTCAGTATTTTCTAGATTGAGATGAATGGTGAGAAAATCACCTTCCAAGCAAACATCTCAAACTCTTTCAGGGGACACAGTTATGATGTTAGGAGACATCTGGAACTTGGCTATTCCTGAGATGGTTCTCAATAGCCTTTTCTTTGACCTTTAGAGCGGTGCCTGAGACACTTACAAGGTTAGCTGTAAAAATGTTCAGCTTATACTTTTCAGAAGATAAATCCTGGATTTGTTGAAAATATTTCTGAGATAAAATAGTTACTTGGCTACCTGTGTTCAATATATCCATTATGTTGTGGTAAATTATTATGCAATTCCACTTCCATAAAATACCTGTGGACTATTTCCTGTAAGGAGGATAGATATTTTGAATGACAAGTGAAACTGGCTTTGTGTATCTTACCCAAATATGACCGCCCTTTCTTTTCTTCACAGGCAACATTCCTGAGAGTGCCTGTCAGGCTTTGCACAGCTGAGTATTCTGTTGGCTGTAAGATAAAATCACAAGCAAGTCGCCCCCTCTTTTTGCCACCTGGCATTGGAAGGGTTAAAATATTTTCAGACATACAGACACTTGGGTTAATTTGCTCACTTTTGCTTACTGGTAAATTACAGGCGTTTGCATGATTTGACATTTTAGCCTGCTCATCACTATTTACTATTGAGTAGGGCTCTTTACAGGGGTAGCTTCCCCTAAATAAGGATACTTAGGTTTAACAGTGAGGAAATTGGATAACTTTTCCATCTGTTCTGCCAACATACCAAACTGACTCTGCATCTGGTCCATTCAATCATGTAAATTACTTCTATTTTTTTTAACCCTTGTGGGTGGATTTTGGAAATTAGAAGCATGAGACTTTCCAGAACCTTCTGATTCAGAACCATTTTGAACCTTGGTTGGTTATCCCTGTAAGGATTTATCTGATTTCTCTTATAATGAGTGAACTGCTTTTTTAAAAACTGTTGATTTTTATTTGGGTCTTCAGCAACTACTGGTCCCTTATGATCATCTGGATTGGGTTTAGCTTTATTCTGAATGGAAAGACTGGAGCTTTAAACAACTTCAGCATAAATCCTCTTTGGAGCCTCAAACTGTCCCTGATTCCATTTTTTGTAAGTCTCAGCTGTTTCTTGAGTGGGCTTTTTAATTCCTATCCTGAGACTCCTCACTATTCTGTAGAACAGTATAAATGGTGGTACTTTCTGTTAGTAGCCAATCCAGAGTTTTTCTGGGTTGGTAATCCCGGACCAGAATAATTTTTATTTTATTTGGCAAAGCATCATAAAACAGTTGGATAAATTCATGGCTCTGAAAATTGTGATCCTTCTCAGCCAAGCTATAGGCATTCTTGAAAACTGACAAACATTTCCAGGTACTTTGATTCAGCCGGCATTTTAAAGTAAAATGGCCCTTCTGGCAGCAGTAGCTGACCGACAAGGACCAAATTCTGTTTTATTTTTATTTCTGAGACAACTTCAGACCAGGCACTTATGCCCATGTCTCGTAGGGCAGTGATCATCAACCCTGTCCTCAGGGCCCACTAACAGACCAGGTTTTATGTATTACCTTGGGTAGATGCAGACTAGAATACTGCAATCACTGAGCTTCAAATTATATCACCTGTGATGTATTTCAGTTATCTTGAAAACCTGGCCTGTTAGTGGGCCCTGAGGACAGGGTTGATGATCACTGCTGTAGGGAATTAAATAAATACCTGTGCCTTGGCTCAAATATCCACGAAACAAAAATAATTTTTCCGTTTGTCATGTTTTAACCACTTCATTACTGGGCACTTAAACCCCCTTCGTGCCCAGACCAATTTTCAGCTTTCAGCGCTGACACATTTTGAATGACAATTGCGCGGTCATAAAACACTGTACCCAAATTATATTTTTGTCATTTTTTCCCCACAAATAGAGCTTTCTTTTGGTGGTATTTGATCACCTCTGCGATTTTTATTTTTTGCGCTATAAACTTAAAAAAACTGAAAATTTTGAAAAAAACCACAATATTTTTTACTTTTTGTTATAATAATATCCCAATTTAAAAAAAAAAAAAAAAAAAATTTCCCTCGGTTTAGGCCGATACGTATTCTTCTACATATTTTTGTTAAAAAAAAATCGCAATAAGCGTATATTGATTGGTTTGCGCAAAAGTTATACCGCCTACAAAATAGGGGATAGATTTATGATTTTTTTTTTTTTTTTTTACTAGTAATGGCGGTGATTTGCGATTTTTTTTGTCAGGCCTGCGATATTGCGGCGGACGTATCGAACACTTTTGACACAATTTTGGGACCATTCACATTTATACAGTGATCAGTGCTATAAAAATGCACTAATTACTGTATAAATGTGACTGGCAGTGAAGGGGTTAACACTAGGGGGTGAGGAAGGGGTTAAATGTATTCCCTGGGTGTGTTCTTACTGTGTGGGGGGGGGGGACTGACTGGGGGAGGTGACCGATGCTGTGTCCCTATGTAAAGGGACACAGATCAGTCTCCTCTCTCCCTTACATCACGCCCGCCAGGCACACGCATCGGTTCCTGAGCGATGCGCCGGGCCCGTTGTTTCCCCGCTGCGCGCTCCCAGCGGCGCGCACGGGGAACAACAACAACAGGACGTCCAGGGACGTCCACCCGGCACTTGAGAGCCGCGCTGTGGACGTCTTTCGTCCATAGCGCGGATCACAAGTGGTTAAAGGAGTTGTAAAGAAAAAAATCTATGCATTAAGGTGAAAAAACATCTGATGATGCCGCCATTGGCTGGCGCTGCTGTCAATCACATCCAGCGATGAGGCGTGCCGAGGGGCGGGGCCGAGTGATACAGTGAGCATGACTGTGGTGAGTTCTTGCGGGGAGGACCAGAGACAGCCGCCGAGGGACCCTAGAAGACGTGGATCGGGGCCACTCTGGCGCGTAGAAGGAGGGCACAGGAGAGTATATACCGCACGTGCCTAGACGTCTTTGGCATGGGTGATTTGGAGGTGTATCGCATCTTCAGATTCAGCCCTGCTGCCATCCTGGAATTAACCACGACCCTGAAAGATGACATCACCAGCCAGACACACCGCTCACATGCAGTGCAGCCACTGGTCAAGGTACTGGCAACACTCCATTTCCTTGCCAGTGGCTCGTTCCAGCATACAAGTGGAGTTGTGGCTGGGATGACACAATCCTCCATGAGCAGATGTGTGCACCAGGTTGTCCCCGCAATTCTCAGATGCACGTCCCACCACATCATCAGACCCACCCAAGAGCATCTGCGGCAGAAGGCAATGAGTGATTTTGTCAGAATTGCAGGATTCCCACGCACTGTGGGGGCCATTGATTGCACACATGTGGCACTACGGCCCCCCTGTGACACAGAGCACATATACCGCAATCGGAAGCATTGGCATTCCATCAATGTACAGGTGATAGCCGATGCCCAATGCCTCATATGGCATGTCCGTGCCAAACACCCAGGGTCCAGCCACGACAGCTACATATACCGTCAAAGCACCATCCCAACAGAATTTGAACAGAACGTGTATGGGGACAGCTGGCTGGTTGGTGAGTGACATGGGAGTCAGGCATGTCTGTCCGACCCCATAATGCAGACATCACGAGGGTCACATGCACGACTAACATCCTCCTGTCTTTTCCCTTCCAGGTGATATGCACTTGGGCTCCATCTCATGACTCCATTCCGCCGACAGTGGCCCACGCCTGCCCCGGCCCCGGCTCCTCATGGGAGACTCATGGGGGGGGAATCAGGAGGAGGAGGAGCATCCCTTGGTCTCTCCATGGCTGGCGGCCTACCCTCCAACGCCAGGGCGATGCGGGTGAGGACCACATTTGTGTCCTGGATGGCTGCAGTGTTGTCCCTGACAGCCTCTGTCAGGGCGTGGACCTCATCCACAAGGCCTGCTGTGGTGGCCTGCAGATCCCCCAGGCAGGTGACCACAGCAGCCGTATTTGCCCCAACGTCCTGGACAGCTTCTGACATAGTGGGAAAGGAGGCCATGCTGTCTGCCATGCGTTCCACATGCATGGCAAGCTCACCCAGATGGCGGGTCTGGCAGGCCTGGTCCCTCCTGAGGCATTTCGGGAGAACATCAGAGACCCCCCTAGTATTTCTGGACACCTTCCTGTGGCCAGAAGAAGCTTGGGGCTGTGGAGAAGGGGTGACCCTTGAGGAAGCCCTGTTGGGGGAGGACCGGGAGGGGCTACCCCTGATGGAGGGCTGAATGGTCCCAGCCACAGGGGGAGAATCCTCCAAATGGAGCCTAAGCTTGTTCCCACTGGTCACCACCTCCTCCTCAACCACCTCCTGAGGAAAGGTGTGGCCACTCCCCTCCACTGATGACTCCAGGCTTGCCAGGAGGTCTGACTCAGACTGATGTCCGGGGGATGGTGTGGACTGGCCACCAGCATCAGATGGCCCAGCACCCTCCTGCACATCTGTGGATGACACAAAACATTCACATGTTGGAGGATCCACACACTTGTCACATGTTCCCTTCCACCTCCACACATGCTACACACCAGAAAGGAGATAAAACACACTTACCTGTCCTCAAGGCATCCTCAACGGAGTCAAAGCCCTCAACTTCCTCCACTTGATGCCTGTGGAGGCACTGGGCAACCACCTGCTCCTCAGGAGTCAACCTCAAGGTAGTTGCTGGTCCCTCTCCAGTGCTCCTGGCATGAGTCCTCATCCTGGCCAGCTTACCTTTCACCAGGCGACGCAAATCATTTATTTTTTTAAGAATGTCATTTGGGGTCCTGACCTCGTTAACCAAAGCATTCACATCAGCCGCAATCTGCGACAGGATCTCCTTCCTCCTGGCCTGGGTGGTGTTGGCACTCTCTGCACCATGGAGAAAGCTATCAAACTGGGCCATGGCCCTGATAATCACCTGCTTCTCCTGTGGGGAATAATTCAACTTCCTCCTCTTCTCAGCAGCTGGAGCAGACATGGCTCAAAAAAATACGGCAGCAAAGAAACCAGCAAAAGTACCTTGCGTCAGGGGGGGAAACAAGCGGATGTACTTTTGCACTGGACGGGCGCATGTCTGGGCCTATTTATGCCCTGGGCGTATCTCACTGATTACGCCGGGCCTAGTTCTGAGCATGCGCAGAGAGGCGCTGAAGATAGTCAGCGTCACGGCGCATGCACCGTTCGTTCGGCCCTTCATTTGCATGGGGTCATGGCTCATTTCAATGGAACACACCCACTTCCTTCCTACTTTGAATTACGCAGGCTTATGCCTAGGAATTTACGTCGCACCGGCGCAACGTTGGGCGCAAATACTCTGAGGATACGGTACTTGCCTCTCTAAGTTGAGCCGGCGTAGCGGAAATGAGATGCGCTACGCCGGCCTATATATGCGCCGATGTACGTGGATCTGCCCCATACTCGAAATCTAGCTAAAAATAAAATGAATATCTAGTTTTTGTCTCCTTTTTAAAATGCTACACTTTAATAAAATGATATGTCATGTAGACTTCCTGGGTGGGTCTCTATGGCTACACGGTTCTAGAAGTTATAATTGTGTTGAAATTTTTTTCATTGTTTCATTAACAACATAGTAAAACGCTGGTGTTTCAAAGTCATTATGGTAAACTTTAAAGCCTTCAAAATTATTATACAGATCAGCTAAGGAAGGTTATAAATATGAAATACAAATTGTTAATGGAGTAATACAGTCACTTCCTCCTTCCTTCCTCCCCCTGTTTCCTGCTGACATTAAGCATATGAATATAAATTAACATGTGCTACACATGGAAAAAGAAGAGTGCCCTTCACAGCCGTCCTATAGTGTGCTAAGGAAAAACTAAAGACACCAAAATGCTAAAATAAGGGTTCTACTTTTTGAACCGAAATGCCTTGCAATGCTTTACAATGTTTTCAGTGACAATTATCTAAGTGGGAATTTTGCTCACTTTGAAGAGTCTCCATCTCACTGTTGTGTCAACAGAATGTTAATGAAAGTCTCCTCAATATGACATGGATGGCAAAAAAATATTTTTTTCAAGAATTGTACGATTTCCTACTCTATTCAAAATGAAAAAAAAAAAAAAAACACTTTGGCCCGGATTCAGATAGAGATACGACGGTGTATCTCCTGATACGCCGTCGTATCTCTGAGTTCCGTCCGTCGTATCTATGCGCCTGATTCTCCCTAAGATCCGGCAGGTGTAAGTGACTTACACCGTCGGATCTTAGGCTGCAATTCCAGGCCGGCCGCTAGGTGGCGTTTCGTTTTTTGTACGCGACAAATATGCAAATGAGGAGTTCCGCCGATTCAGAAACGAACGACCGCCCGGCGCATTTTTTTTACGTCGTTTGCGTTCGCCTTTTTCCGGCGTATAGTTACCCCTGCTATATGCGGCGTATCCTATGTTAAGTATGGCCGTCGTTCCCGGGTTGAATTTTGAATTTTTGACGTCGTTTGCGTAAGTCGTTCGCGAATACAGATGGACGTAATTTACGTTCACGTCGAAACCAATGACGTCCTAGCGACATCATTTGGAGCAATGCACGCTGGGAAATTTAGCCGGCGGTGCATGCGCAGTTCGATCGGCGCGGGGACGTGCCTGATTTAAATGTTACACACCCCCTAGCCGCGGAATTTGAATTCCGCCAGGGGATTTACGATCCGCCGGCGCAACTTTAGAGGCAAGTGCTTTCTGAATAAAGCACTTGCCTCAAAAACGGTAAGTGCAAAAACTGATTCAAAAGCTCCTGCCCATGGATGACAGTGCAACAATCTGGGTGGATCTTCACAGGAATTGAGCTCACAGAGCACTTACCTCCCAACAGCAGAAAATTCGCCTGGACGAATTCCTCAAGCCACTGGAATGGAATCTGGGGCGTCCTCTATATGTGGAAGCAGTCCAGGTCCAAACACGATAGGGTCAGCTCACCACAACAACCATGAGTATTATCATGAATGGAGTAAAGAAATGGAAACTCTCATTGTGAAATATGTAGAAACTCAAATGGTTTAATGAAGCTAAAAACTTGCTTACAAGAAAAAGCTGATAAAAACGCCAAACACAGACACTTCCGGTGGGACGGCCGGGGTAGCACGTCACTTCCGGTCACGTCTGGAACCTTACGCGTTGCGTCACGTAACGTGACTTCATCAGAACCTCTGATGAAGAGCCAAGACCTGGACTGCTTCCACATATAAAGGACGCCCCAGATTCCATTCCAGTGGCTTGAGGAATTCGTCCAGGCGCATTTTCTGCTGTTGGGAGGTAAGCGCTCTGTGAGCTCAATTCCTGTGAAGATCCATCCAGATTGTTGCATTGTCATCCATGGGCAGGAGCTTTTGAATCAGTTTTTGCACTTACCTTATCCTTTGGACTTGATTTTGTTTCACTACAGAACTTTTACACTTTTCACTTTGGTTTGGTTTGGTGTTTGGTTGTGATTTTACATTATTTTTATGATTCCACATTATAGATTGTAATTATTTCAGTATTTACTGTCATACTGTTCACTTTTAGTGTTTCAATTTGCGCTCATCACTTTAATTTTCATACCTTTGTTTTGTTGTTAGCACATACTAGATTTGAGCAGCATTTTGTTTTTTACACCAGTCATTGATTTAATTCACTGTTGGCTAGCGCTTTAGTTCATTTTTTACTTGAGAATGGAAATATGCCATAATAATAAGATAATAAACATAATGTAGAACATAGAAAAGAGAGGGAACAACTAAGGTCCCAATCACTCTCACCTAGTTATAGTAAATGGGTAGGATCCTAGCATGATATTGTAGGGAGGGGGCAGCTATGGATATCCATTATGTTTATTACCTTATTATTATGGCATATTTCTTTCTATTATAGATACCCGTACATTGTGTATCTGCTCCTGATGAGTGTTTAAGTGAACACGAAATGCATAGAGCCGTTAAATGATGACATGTCACAGTGTATATGTTTAATATCTACTTTCCAATATTCTATTCTAATGAACCATTATATTTCTATATTTTTCATATGCTACCACTACAAAGCCGGTCTACATATACCAGATTTATTATTATGGCTATTAACTTCAGACAATCATATACTATCATGTACCCTCTAGATTTGATGTATTTAGACCCACAACCACTATGCATTACCATGTATGTTATGTTGGACTAATTCTGTACCATTATGTAACTTCTAGATTGTTACTATTTTTAACCCTTTAGTACTATTATACCATCTTATTTTGTATATGTTATGCCTCGTTTGTTTTAATTAAAAATATTTTTACTTTATATCTTGGTTCAATATTCAGTAATGTGCTTCATACAAAGTCCCATCTTTAGTTGTTCCATTCAATTTATCGGGGATGGAGGCATACTAGCTATTGCCTCAACTAAAAGTCCCAACCTTAGCCTTAGGCCCCTTTTTTCCAGTTTATACCATATTTATATTTCATGCTATTCTGGGGCACTAGTGGTTCTGCGCTTTGCGTGGGGGGGGGCCTCCATGTCCATTTTGCTTGGGGCCCCTAATTCCTTCAAACGGCCCTGCTGCTGGGTGTCTACAGTATGCCTGTGTGGTGGCACGTGTTTAGAGCTGTCCCTGCATAAAATGAGATTACTATAACAAAAAAGTAATTTAAGACTGCTTGCGGCTTTAATGTAATGTTTGGTCCCTGCAATATGGATGAAAATCACTAAGAAAAATAGCATGGGTTTCCCCGCCCCCCTCCCCCTCCCCCCAGGTCATTACAAGCCCCTTTGGCCATATATACTTTGAACCACAGTATACAGGCGGTGCAAACAAGACAGGGACTGTAGGTTTGTTGTTAAGTAGAATCTGTTTTGTAATTTTCAACTGGTACTTCTTTAAAGTGTTGCTTCAGCCATAAAATCTTTTTTTAAGCTTTTCTGAAAACATAGAGAAGGGTTATCACCCCTGTCACATTTGTTTTGCTGTCTGTGTGCATCTGTTCAGAAGATTGCACCTCACTTTCTGTCCCAATGACAAATGATTTTTTTTGTGAAACAAGGATATGTGATAAAAGCATCAGTGGACAGGAGACACCTTTTACAGAAGAGAATTTCCCTTCCTAGAGGTAGATTTCCTCTTACTTCCTGTTGTCTCCTTCCGTTTGCAAGTAGGAGTCATTTGTAAGTTGGATGTTTGAAAATAGGGGCCTGCCGTATATATACTCTGCAAAAATTTGGGCCCTAGGTGTTGGTGTTGCCACAACACTGTAAACCCTCACAGTTAGTCTTGGTGGGCGCTGGAACACCCTGCTGTGAAATATTAGATCAAGATTTGTAATTACATGCCCCTGTTGAACAGGGGCAGAAAAATTGGGCCTTAGGCACTGGTGCTGGTGCCACAACACTGCAACCCCTCACAGATACTCTAGTTGGAGTGCAGGAATGAGCCCGCTGCAAAGCATTGCATGAAAAATTGTAATTACACGCCCCTGTTAAACAGGGGCAGAAAAATTGGGCCTTAGGCACTGCTGGCAGTGCCACAACATTGCAACCCCTCACATATACCGTAATTGGAGGGCAGCAAAGAGCCACATGCAAAGAATTGCATAGAAAATTGTTATTACACGCCCCTGTTTAACAGGGGCAGAAAAATTGGGCCTTAGGCACTGCTGGCGATGCCACAACACTGCAACCCCTCACAGATACTGTAATTGGAGTGCAGCAAAGAGCCACATGCAAAGTATTGCATCAAAAAATTGTATTATACGCCACTGATAAACAGGGGCAGAAAAATTGGGCCTTAGGCACTGGTGGTGGTGCCCAGAACCAACAATGTTCTTACTAGCTATCAGCAAGATCATTGAGGAAAAGGATATTCAGTCAGCATGACAGGACAGTCACTCAGCATCAGCATAGGCAGTCTCCAAGGGATCTGACATTTCAAAAAAATGATTCAGTTACATCAGCATCAGGTGCTTGGTAGCTGGTGTTGATCCAAGCTTAAATTCATTTTTATGAAGGTCAGTCGATCGACGGAGTCGGTGGAGAGGCACATCCTGTGATCGGTCACAAAGCCTCCAGCAGCACTGAATGTGTGTTCTGAAAGAACGCTGGATTCAGGACAAGCCAGTAGCTCAATTGCGTACTGTGCAAGCTCTGGCCAGTGATCCATCCTCAAGACCCAGTAAGCCAGAGGATTTTTGGTGGGGAAGGTGTCCAAGTCTGATCTTGCCCCTAGGTATTCCTGCACCATGTAAACCAGACGCTGGCGATGGGGCTGCGGACTAAAAAATTGTCTGAACGCATCGGTCAGATGGCCACCTTCTCCACCGCTCCTTCTGTGACTCACCGAAGCCTCAGCAACACGTTGTCCAGGAACAGGATTTGGTAATCCCCCAGGTTATGGGAACGCGTTGCACAGACCTTTCTGCAAGGCCTCCCAAAGATGTTTCATCTTCTGCTCCCTCTGCGACTGCAAGATAAGGTCCACAACCTTACTCTTGTAACGTGGATCAAGGAGAGTTGCCAGCCAGTAATGATCCCTCTCCTTGATACCACGAATACAAGGATCCTTACACAGGCTTTGCGGGATCAGGGAGGCCATGCAGCGTAGGTTTGCTGAGGCATTCGGGGTACAGTCCTCTGGGTCACTGAGGACAACAGGATCCGCAGCAACCTCATCCCAGCCATGTAAAAGTCCATGGGTTCCTTGGGACTGTAAATGATCCCTTGAAGCCTGCTGCTGCTGATGCTGAGTGCTAGGCTCCACCTCCATGATGCTGATACAATCATTCTCCTCTTCCTTCTCGTCCTCTTCCTGTGTGCTAGGCTGGCAAGCAGGACCACTGTCTGGATAAAGGGGGCCTTGAGAGGTAAGGAAGTCCTCCTCTTCCTCCCTCTGTTCTGCCTCAAGGGCCCTGTCCATTATTCCACGTAGCGTGTGCTCCAACATGTGAATAAGAGGGACAGTCTCACTGATACATGCACTGTCACTGCTCACCATCCTTGTGGCCTCCTCAAATGGTGACAGGACAGTGCATGCATCCCTGATCAAGGCCCACTGGCGTGGGGAAAAAAAAACAAGCTCCCCTGACCCAGTTCTGCTGCCATATTGGCACAGGTACTCATTGATGGCCCTCTTCTGCGTGTGCAGCCGCTGCAGCATGGTCAACGTAGAGTTCCATCTGGTGGGCATGTCACAGATTAGGCGGTTCTTGGGCAGGTTGTATTCCCTTTGGAGGTCTGTCAGCCGAGCACTGGCATTATATGACCTTCGGAAATGCACACACACTTTCCTGGCCTGCTTCAGGACATCCTGTAAGCCTGTGTACCTGCCCAAGAACCGCTGCACCACCAAATTCAGGACATGAGCAAAACAGGGCACATGGGTCAGTTGTCCCTGTCGCAGGGCAGAGAGGAGGTTGGTGCCATTGTCGCTAACCACCATTCCTGGCTTAAGCTGGCGTGGCGTCAACCATCTCTGAGCCTGCCCCTGCAGAGCTGACAGAACCTCTGCCCCAGTGTGGCTCCTGTCTCCCAAGCACACCAGCTCTAGCACCGCATGGCATCTCTTTTCCTGCATTCCTGCGTAGCCCCTTGTAAGCCTTTGGAGCACTGCTGGTTCCGAGGACACATCAGCACAGGAAGAGGCCACAGAGGAAGAAGAAGAGGAGGGGGTGGAGGAGAGAGGTGTGTCACAACCAGTAGTAGTGTTTTGGAGGCGTGGTGGCGGAACAACCTCCAACACTACTGTACCTTGCCCTGCATCCTTCCCAGCTGCCAGCAGAGTCACCCAATGCGCCGTAAAAGAGAGGTAACGTCCCTGTCCATGCCTGCTGGACCATGAGTGAGTGGTAATATGCACCTTACCACTGACCGCCCTGTCCAGCGAGGCATGGACATTGCCTTCCACATGCCGGTAGAGAATCGCCTTCCGTGAGAAAAAGTGGCGTTTGGGAACTTGCCACTGAGGTACTGCACATTCCACAAACTCACGGAAGGAGGCAGAATCTACCAACTGGAAAGGCAGCAGTTGAAGTGCTAGCAATTTCGCTAAGCTAGCATTCAACCGCTGGGCATGTGGATGGCTGGGAGAGTACTTCTTTCGGCACTGCAGCAGCTGGGGCAGGGAAATTTGTCTGGTACAATCTGCCATCGGTGCACCGATAGTAGATTGCCCGCATGTACTACTAGGTTGTGACACACCTAATTCTACACCTTCAGTCCTATCAGTGCAGGCTTTAGAGAGGACTGAGGGTATAGTGGGGTTGGAGATCCCAGCTGATGAGGGGCAAGGGGAGGTCCGCTTTGTTCTTTGGTGTGGGTCTTTCAGGTATGCTTGCCAACAAACTGCATGGCAGGTCGACAGTGTCTGGTCAAGCATGTGGTGACCAAGCGGGTGATGTTTTGGCCACGCAAGATACGCTTGAGACATATGTTGCAAATAGCAACGCTGCGATCTGATGCACATGTCTCAAAAAAGGCCCACACTAAAGAACTTTTGCAGTAACACTGAGACACAGCAGCGCCCTGCACAGGCGTAGCTCTGCGATGTAATGCAGCTGGTGTGCTGCCCTTAAGCTGGACCCTGGAGGGCATCCTGCCTCTTTGGAGATGTGCCTGTGCCTCCTCCTCTCTCCTATCAGGAAACCATGTAGAGTCAGTGACCTCATCATCCCCTCCCTCCTCATCACTGTCGAAAACCTGGCAGTATGCTGCAGCTGGGGGAACATGACTGCCAGATTGCTGTCCCTCTTGGGCACCCCCTCTCTCTGGGCTCACATTACTACCTTCCTCTATCTGTGTTCCATCATCGGAGCCTTCAAAACGCTGCGCATCTTCATGCAGCATGTACCCAACACTGTGTTCAAACAGTTCGGGGGACTCCTCAGGAGGACATGGTGGGACTAGGGAAGGAGTTAGAGATTCCATTGAGCAGAGGGAAGAGGACGCCTTGGCAGCTGCTTTGCCAGACAAAGTACCCTGAGCCTCGGTGAGAGAGGATGAGGAGGATGAGGACGGCTTGGTCATCCACTCTACCAATTTGTCTGCATGTTGAGGCTCAACACGGCCAGCTCCCGAAAACAAGGATGAGCGTGTCAAACGGCCACGTCCTGAAGAGGGTGCACTGTGTCCACCACCAGCACTGTTGCCTCTAGGCGCAGAGCCTGCTTGCCCTCATGACCCTCTGCCTCTCTTTGTTGTCCTTCCAGACATTATAATGGCCTGCAGAGGACAAATTCAGTAAACACACCTCGTAGCTTTAGGTGCAAACTGCAGAGGACACGTGCAGTACACACCAAGTGGGTTTAGGTGAAAAGTAATGAGCACACTTGTAGTATACACCAAGTGGGTTTAGGTGCAAAGTAATTAGCACACTTGCACTATACACCAAGTGGGTTTAGGTGAAAAGTAATGAGCACACTTGTAGTATATAACAAATGGGTTTAGGTGCAAAGTAATGAGCACACTTGCAGTATACAACAAATGGGTTTAGGTGCAAAGTAATTAGCACACTTGCACTATAAACCAAGTGGGTTTAGGTGCAAAGTAATTAGCACACTTGCACAATACACACAGTGGGTTTAGGTGCAAAGTAATTAGCACACTTGCACTATACACAAAGTGGGTTTAGGTGCAAAGTAATTAGCACACTTGCACTATAAACCAAGTGGGTTTAGGTGCAAAGTAATTAGCACACTTGCACTATAAACCAAGTGGGTTTAGGTGCAAAGTAATTAGCACACTTGCACTATACAACAAATGGGTTTAGGTGCAAAGTAATTAGCACACTTGCACTATAAACCAAGTGGGTTTGGGTGCAAAGTAATGAGCACACTTGCACTATACACGAAGTGGGCATAGGTGCAAAGTAATTAGCACACTTGCACTAGAAACCAAGTGGGTTTAGGTGGAAAATAATTAGCACACTTGCACTATACACAAAGTGGGTTTAGGTGCAAAGTAATTAGCACACTTTTAGTATACACCAAGTGGGTTTAGGTGCAAAGTAATTAGCACATTTGCAGTATATAACAAATGGGTTTAGGTGCAAAGTAATGAACACACTTGCACTATAAACCAAATGGGTTTAGGTGCAAAGTAATGAGCACACTTGCACTATAAACCAAGTGGATTTAGGTGCAAAGTAATGAGCACAATTGCACTATGCACCAAGTGGGTTTAGTTGCAAAGTTATGAGCACACTTGCACTATGCACCTAGTGGGTTTAGTTGCAAAGTAATGAGCACACTTGCACTATGTACCAAGTGGGTTTAGTTGCAAAGTAATGAGCACACTTGCACTATGCACCAAGTGGGTTTAGTTGCAAAGTAATGAGCACACTTGCACTATGTACCAAGTGGGTTTAGTTGCAAAGTAATGAGCACACTTGCACTATGCACCAAGTGGGTTTAGTTGCAAAGTAATGAGCACACTTGCACTATGCACCAAGTGGGTTTAGTTGCAAAGTAATGAGCACACTTGCACTATGCACCAAGTGGGTTTAGTTGCAAAGTAATGAGCACACTTGCACTATGTACCAAGTGGGTTTAGTTGCAAAGTAATGAGCACACTTGCACTATGCACCAAGTGGGTTTAGTTGCAAAGTAATGAGCACACTTGCACTATGCACCAAGTGGGTTTAGTTGCAAAGTAATGAGCAAACTTGCAGTATACAGCAGGTGGGTTTAGGTGCACGGAGCACACGGGCAATACAACACGTGAGAACACTGCAGCTAGCACAATCAACTGCCTGACAGATTAGGAAGAACTAATCTAACTAAACTATACAGTGTATAAATATATGTACAACTCCTGGGATGTATATATATCCTCTACACACTGTAAATTTAACTGACTAGCCTGCCTGCTCTATCTAGCTAGAAAAAAAGACAATCTCACTCTCTCTCTCTGTCTGAACTGGAACAAGCCTGGAACACACTACACAAGGCCGCCCTGTAGGCGGCCTTTTATAGTGTGGGGCGTGTACTAAAGCCCTGAGCCATAATTGGCCAAAGCCACCCTGGCTTTGGCCAATTACATCTCTCTTTACTGGCGGCACTGTGATTGGCCAAGCATGCAGGACATACAGCATGCTTGGCCAATCATCAGCGCACAATGCCGCAGTAAATTATGGGCCGTGGTGCGTCACTCGAATTTGGCGCGAACGACCCATTTTGTTTGTATTTCGACGAACGGTCGAACAGACGATGTTCGACCCGAACACGAAGCTCATCCCTAGTAGTCAGTTGTAAGTAGTATTAATTCATCACAAATGTAATAATATTGTAAGTATATATTTTGGAATTTGTATTTATGTTTATCCTTTTGTCATTTTTTTTATTATTTGTAAACTTAACTTTTAAACTGCATCAAACAGTTTTGCAATATTGAGCCAGATGTTTTCACAGAACTGAATCACTTGTTTTCAGTTGAGATTGAGTTTAGGTTTCATTAATTATCACATATGGTGAATTATATTACACTGAGGAGATAATTATTTGCAGTGAATTACTTCAAACATTTATTGTGAATGAATGACACGGTTCTTCTCCCTTTTTAATCACGACTGTAGTATCTTCTGGGACTTCTTGCTACAAACAAACATGTTAAGAAATAGATTAATTTGAATTTGTCACTTCAATAACTGATTTTCTTTTTTTTTTTCTTCTTTTGCACAGTGATGGATGTTACAGTTGTTGATGATAATAAGTGATAGTAATACAAGATTAGCTGCTTTATGATGTGGGGCAGGAGATTTCATGCTTAGAAAATACTATAGCGATGTATAAATGAATTGCTTTTGTACTTGCAATTTTACTCCATTTTAAGAATGCAATATTATTAATATTTGCTAATGTATTTTTCTTGGAGAAGTACATTTTCAGACAAACTTTTTGTAACCAGCTTCAATAGAGTGGGAAAAAGTCACAATATTGGTCAAGTTCTTTTTTTGTCCCTGACCTCATTTGGCAGTTTTACTTTCACTTTCTGTCCCTGTGACACCTATAAAAAACAGATAAAAAAACTCACATTATAGGTAGTGAAGTAGAATAAAACATGCACGAGCGCCGAACTCGTATTAAAACTTCAGACTCTGTCTGTACCCGGTGCTCTAATCCCTACGTATCGTCACATCACTAGAGATGTACAGAACTGTTCGCCGGCGAATAGTTTGCGGCGATTTTCGCGCGTTTGCCGCCGCGGGCGAACATATGCGATGTTCGATCCGCCTCCTATTAATTAACATTGAGCAAACTTTGACCCTCTACCTCACAGTCAGCAGACACATTCCAGCCAATCAGCAGCATACCCTTCCTCCCTGACCCTCCCACCTCCTGGACAGCATCCATTTTAGAATCATTCGGAACCTGCAGTCTTAGTGAGAGGAGGGACAGTGTAGAATATGGAAATCTTTAGCTAGGCTAGTGTTTTCAGTGTCCAATACAGTCCTGAAAGACTCATCTGATCTCTGCTGTAAGGACAGCACCCCAAAAAGCCCTTTTTAAGGGCTAGTATATCAGTCTGCTTTTTTTTTCTCTGTAATCTAATTGCAGTTGCCTGCTAGGCAGCGTGTGTGTGTCAGGATCACAGCGTACACTATGCCCAGTGCCACCCACCACTCATCTATCTTGGTGGCACAGTAGATAACATTTAAAAAAAAAAACATTTTTACTGCAATAGAATAGTAGTCAGTTGCCTGGCTGCCAGCGTGTGTCAGGGGTACAGCGTACACTGTGCCCAGTGCCACCCACCACTCATCTATCTTGGTGGCACAGTAGATAACATTTAATTTTTTTTTACTGCAATAGAATAGTAGTCAGTTGCTTGGCAGCCAGCGTGTGTCAGGGGTACAGCGTACACTGTGCCCAGTGCCACCCACCACTCATCTATCTCGGTGGCACAGTAGATAACATTTAATTTTTATTTTTTTACTGCAATAGAATAGTAGTCAGTTGCCTGGCTGCCAGCGTGTTTCAGGGGTACAGCATACACTGTGCCCAGTGCCACCCACCACTCATCTATCTTGGTGGCAGAGTAGATGACATTTAAAAAAAATGTTTTTGACTGCAATAGAATAGTAGTCAGTTGACTGGCTGCCAGCGTGTGTCAGGGGTACAGCGTACACTGTGCCCAGTGCCACCTACCACTCATCTATCATGGTGGCACAGTAGATAACATTTAAAAACCCAAAAATATTGACTGCAATAGAATAGTAGTCAGTTGCCTGGCTGCCAGCGTGTGTCAGGGGTACAGCGTACACTGTGCCCAGTGGCACCCACCACTCATCTATCTTGGTGGCACAGTAGATAACATTTAAAAAAAAATTGACTGCAATAGAATAAAAGTCAGTTGCCTGGCTGTCAGCGTGTGTCAGGCTCATAGTGTATACTGTGCCCACTTGCCCAGTGCCACCACTCATATATCTGGTGGCATAGTAGATTAAATAAAAAAAAACACTGCCAACTTCTGCAAGTGCACAGTGCCACTCATATCTGGTGTCACAGTATCTTGCACGCATAGTACAACTAAACAAATAAAAAAAATGACTGGCAGAGGCAGGCCAACCCGCAGGGGCCGTCGTGGTCGTGGTGCTGTGATTCCCTTTGGCCCTAGAATAATGCCCAGTGTTCTGAGGCCACGTACCCTGAACTCGAAAAGTTCTGAGGACATAGTTGACTGGCTAACACAGGACACCCAATCTTCTACAGCTTCCGCTCGGAACCTTGACGCACCATCCTCCTCCAGCTCAGCTTCGGGCACCTCTCAGGCCACGTACACACGGTTGGACAAAACCGATGAGAATGGACCGAGGTTCAGTTTCATCAGTCCAAACCGACCGTGTGTATAGCCCATCGGTCTGTTTCCCTTTGGTCCAAAATTTTAAAACCTGCTTCAAAATCTAACCTATGGACCGCTGCCTGATGGGTCCAAACCGATGGTTAGTACAGAAAGCATCGGTTCAAAACCCGCGCATGCTCAGAATCAAGTCGACGCATGCTTGGAAGCATTGAACTTCGTTTTATTCAGCACGTCTTGTGTTTGACGTCACCGCGTTCTGACTCGATCGTTTTTTGGAACGATGGTGTGTACGCACATCAGACCATCAGGCCACTTCAGCAGTGAACCGATGGAAATGGCCCGTCGGACCATTCTCATCGGTTTGGAACGACCGTGTGTACGCGGCCTCAAGTTACCACTCGCCCGCATGCCGCCACCACCAACACTAGCATCACAGCTGCTTCACTTGATCTGTCAGATGAGTTATTTACACACGAGTTGGAAGAAATGAGTGATGCGCAACCATTATTGCCAGAGGTTGTAGATAAAAGGGATATGACTCAGTCAGGCAGCATTACACACATGGACGTATGGTGTGATGATGATGTACCCGCTGCTGCTTCCTTTGCTGAGTTGTCAGATACAAGTGAAGCGGTTGATGATGACAATGTGTCCGGGGATGTCACGTGGGTGCCTGCTCGAAGAGAAGAACAGAGGGAAGTTCAGATGGGGAGACAGAGAGGAGGAAGAGACGAGTTAGAAGCAGGGGGAGGTCGTCGCAAGGAGCTAGTGGCACAGTCAGACAGCATGTATCGGCACCCGGGGTCAGCCAGACAGCACGCCAATCAACGCATGCTGTTGCCACCACCAGAATGCCATCATTGCAAAGCTCAGCAGTGTGGCATTTTTTTTGTGTGTCTGCCTCTGATAACACTGATGCCATTTGCAACCTGTGCCAAAAGAAACTGAGTCGTGGGAAATCCAACACCCACCTAGGTACAACTGCTTTGCGAAGGCACATGATCGCACATCACAAACGCCTATAGGATCAACACATGATGACGAGTACAACAGCACACAAGCTCAAAGCCACCATCATCCTCCTGGTGCAGCATCTTCAGTCACGTCAACCACTGTTGTCCTCCTTGCCCCCTCTCAACCATCCGCCACTCCGTCTCTCACCTTGAGCAGTTCCTGCTCATCTGCCCACAGTCAGGTGTCTGTCAAAGGACATGTTTGAGCATAAGAAGCCAATGTCACAGAGTCACCCCCTTGCCCGGCGTCTGACAGCTGGCTTGTTGGAACTCTTAGCCCGCCAGCTTTTACCATACAAGCTGGTGGAGTCTGAGGATTTCAAAAAATTTGTAGCTATTGGGACACCGCAGTGGAAGGTGCCCGGCTGAAATTTCTTTTCACAAAAGGCAATCCCCAACCTGTACTCTATTGTGCAAAAGGAAGTCATGGCATCCCTGGCACACAGTGTTGGGGCAAGGGTCCATCTGACCACTGATACCTGGTCTGCAAAGCAGGGTCAGGGCAGGTATATCACCTACAGTGCGCATTGGGTAAACCTGCTGACGGCTGCCAAGCATGTAATGCGTGGCTCTGCAGAGGAGTTGGTGATACCGCCACGACTTGCAGGCAGGTCTGCTGCCACCTCCTCTACTCCTCCTACTCCATCCTCTTCGATAACCTCCTCGGCTGAGTCCTCTTCTGCTGCTGCGTCTTGCTCCACATCAACTGCACCCCCCCCAGCTCCCCAGGGGCTATTCCACATCACGGATACGACAGCGTCACACCGTCTTGTGGTTGACTTGCCTGAAATCAGAGAGTCACACCGGACCAGCGCTCCTGTCCGCCCTGAACGCACAGGTGGATCAGTGGCTGACTCCGCACCAACTGGAGATCGGAAAAGTGGTGTGTGACAACGGAAGCAATTTGTTGGCGGCATTGAATTTGGGCATGGCACATGTGATGAATCTGATTGTACAACGCTTTGTGCATAAGTACCCAGACTTACAGGACGTCCTCAAGCAGGCCAGGAAGGTGTGTGGCCATTTCAGGCGTTCCTACACGGCCATGGCGCACTTTTCAGATATCCAGCGGCGAAACAGCATGCCAGCGAGGCGCTTGATTTGCGACAGCCCGACACGTTGGAATTCAACACTCCTAATGTTCGACCGCCTGCTCCAACAAGAAAAAGCCATCAATGAGTATTTGTATGACCGGGGTGCTAGGACAGCCTCTGCGCAGCTGGGAATTTTTTTGCCACGTTACTGGACGCTCATGCGCAATGCCTGTAGGCTCATGCGTCCTTTTGAGGTCTGCTGTATTTTATCTCTGCATGCCGGATGACTTGCATGATTAATCCGCCACCAAATAGGGTTGAAGCCGCAATGTTTTAGTGCACTTTCTGCCTGGAAAACATCAATTTTTCTGGCCGCTGCTACAGCAGAAGCTGCAACAATACCTACTTTTTCAGGCATGTGTACATGCCTAATTTTTCTGGCCTCTGGTGCTGCACTGTGGCTGCAAAAACAAAAACAATAAAAAAGGCACATACATGTGTCAATTCCCCTTCGTGATCGTTACCTTGTTGTGGTGAAGGGGCTTGCGTATCACAATGAAGCCACCACCCCTATGAGTGTGTTGGCAATGGCAATGTTGGCACACCCCAGATGATAAGGTTGTTGCTTCATTGTGAACAGACCAAAAGCGATCGGCTGGATAATTTTGCATAGAAATAACATTAATTTTCTTTGTGATCATCTAAGGTGATCATTAAAGCCTACTAGGCCAACAATGGGCCCACACTGCAGAATCATTGTTTTCTGGGTCACTTAACTGTCACTGAACTACCTCAGCACAACCATAGGCTTTGAAAAACCCCCATCGCCTGCAATCTCCAAAACGTTAATTGACGTCAGTGAGGACAAGGAACGGGACATGGCTAGCTTGGTATCCAACCTTGTGTAAATGGGGAGTTTGCGGTTGTGCAAATGGACTGTTTGCAGCTGTTTGCGGTGCGTTAAACGGGGAGTTTGGTCTGTCAGAGTTTGGTCTGTCACTGTGAACCCTAACCCTATTACAGACAGGGTTAGGGTTACAGATAGGGTTAGGGTTAGGGTTACAGATCGGGTTAGGGTTACAGATAGGGTTAGGGTTAGGGTTACAGATAGGGTTAGGGTTAGGGTTCCAGATAGGGTTAGGGTTCCAGATAGGGTTAGGGTTACAGACAGGGTTAGGGTTAGGGTTACAGACTGTAACCCTAACTCTAACCCTGTCTGTAACCCTAACCCTATCTGTAACCCTCACCCTATCTGTAACCCTAACCCTGTCTGTGACCCTAACCCTAACCCTAACCCTATCTGTTACCCTAACCCTAACCCTGTCTGTAACCCTAACCCTAACCCTATCTGTTACCCTAACCCTGTCTGTAACCCTAACCCTATCTGTAACCCTAACCCTAACCCTTACACTACCTGATCAATACAACATCATACCTGATGTTTTAAAGCACGTTATTCAAAACAATTTATGAATGTTAGGTGATTTATGCCCTTTATGGATTAAAAACTGACTCTGCGACAACTACGGAATTTTCCATGGGAGTTTTGCCATGGATCCCCCTCCGGCATGCCACAGTCCAGGTGTTAGTCCCCTTGAAACAACTTTTCCATCACTATTGTGGCCAGAAAGAGTCCCTGTGGGTTTTAAAATTCGCCTGCCCATTGAAGACTATGACGGTTCGCCCGGTTCGCGAACATTTGCGCAAGTTCGCGTTCGCAAATGGAAAATTTTAGGTTTGCGACATCACTACACATCACGTGACTTCATCAGGGCCCAAGTTTTAATACGAGTTCGGCGCCCGTGGATGTTTTATTCTACTTCACTACCTAAATGTGAGTTTTTTATTAAATGTATCCATTATATGGAGTCACGCTATGGTAGCTTTTTCGCACTTCCTAATACTCCTATGATAAATTGAGCCTTGCCATTTGGATGTATGAGGATCAGATCACACTCTCACCTGTATAGCTGACACTCTAAGGGGGATACGAGTTCGGCACTCATGGATTTATGCCCGCTGTCCTTTCATTCATGTGAGTGCATTTTCTCAAATCTTTACCTGTTCGAGGTAGCCTCACAGTGTCACGCTATATGCATTGCATATATCTTCTCTTTTCCATGACACACATTGGCCGCTGAGAGCTGTCTTAGGAGTCAGGAGGAGATGTTTTATCAGACCACACATCCAGCTGTGATTAGTATCTCTGCTAGCTGTTTGGACAAACAGCCGTGAGGTGAGCTGCTAGCACACTTAGAGGTGTCATCACTGAAGATTTCATTTGTGCACGCTGCATTTTTGGTGGAGGTGTTTCATCTAGACACTGTTCTGTGGAGGAATTACTGGACTGCTAGATTTGATCCTTATTTTTGGACAGGACTTTATCACATGTGTGATTTTTGATTGTTTTGCACTTTTTTTCCCCACTCATTTTATGCTAGTTTTGGTGTTTGTATATGTAGTAGCCATTTTACTATGTATTTTCACTGTTAAATCTTTACAGGATTATAGGTGTTTGTTCACTTTCATCTGTATTATTCAATGTAGTATCATCGGATACTTTTTTTTTTCTCACTGTTTAGTAAACCCACGATCCCTTTACTTTTCACTTCACCCTTCCCATTCCCTCCCCCACAGCGCAGCTACCATACCTCACATTATTATCACTTTTTCTGTTAGGATCAGATCCACAGGTGCTGCTGCAGTCCCCCTCCCCCCTGTCTATCAGACAGCGCCAGAGTTCTCTATTTCTATAATATGTTTTTATGATTTGCTCCTTATTTGATTTACATGAGAAAGAAGTGTAAAAAAAGAATAAAGTGAAAGGCAGTGTGCTAACCTATTCAAATGTACCTCTTTCCCTCAGTCCCATACAGATATGGTGTTTTCACAAATCCAACCCTGGTTTTATAAAAGTTATAAACTTAGATAATATTTCAAAACTGAAAGAGGTGACTAATTTTACAACTCTTTGTAGTTCATATATCATAGCTTTTCAGGTTTGATATTTTACATTAAAGCTTTAGGCAGTATTTTTTTTCTATGTTTAACTCATATTGCAGAGGTTTTCATTTATGTATTTACATTAAAAACTTAGGGGAAATTTTTAGCCAGATGCATGTGATTTATTTTTCTAGACAATATAAACTATGTGGTTTTTATAAAAGTAATTTCAGAAAAAAAAGCTCAATGGACTGACGTGGGTGATTAATTGTTTAGATTACTATTTGCCTGGTACTCAAGTGTTATCCAGCACAAACTTTGCATTCTACCTTCTTTGCAGGATATAGAGAAAATTAATGTGTTCTGTTTAATCAGCCTGAATGTCATTATCACTGTTCTTGCATTAGCTGCTATTCTACATCCCACATGCAATTCTAATTTTCTTTTCATTCAAAGCAGTAAGTGAAGCTGGCACAAGATGTGTGGAAAGACTTGAGCTAAAAAAAAAGTGTATCTTCATGTCCTGCTTTGATTTTAGTATGCTTTTATTTGTAATCTCCTTTTTAGGAATCTCACTAATCTTAATAGCAGATGCTTAGAAATGTTCAATGTTCATTAGAAAGTCCTTCAAGGATGTATTGACTTCATCATTAGGTATCTCAGTTCTTGGGGTGCCCACCTGCAGACAGCAGAAACTATAGTAAATCTTTGGGCAAGAAACATGAGATTATAGGCAGAATCGTAACAGTATAAAAGATGGTAGCAAAAACAAGTTGCTGACCAGTCACCTGTAGTGTATTTAGGTTTTGTGCTGCCCTAGGCCTGACTAAACGTGTGCACCCTTAATTTAGGGGTGGGGGGGGGGGTTTGGCTCATCCCTAGCCATGACCCACTTGTATTTTCACAAGTAGACACAAAAACCTACATCTCTAAATACATGTTCGTTCAGCACAGTGGTGTAGTGGATAGCACTTTCACCTAGCAGCAAAAAGGGTTGCTGGTTCAAATCCCGCCTGTGACACCATCTGCCTGGAGTTTGCATGTTCTCCCTGTGCCTGCGTGGGTTTCCGCCCACAATCTAAAAACATGCTGTAAATCAGATCCTGTCTAAATAAGCCCTAATATGCAGTAATATATTTAGGTTTTGTGCTGCCCTAGGCCTAACTAAACTTCTGCACCTCCTAATTGTTAAATGACCCACCCCTTCCTGACAAGGCCACACCCTGTTTTTTTAAGACCCAGAAATTTTCAGGGGGAGCACACTAGTTCTGAGGGCCCTGACGGGGGGGGGGGCATTGGATTCCCTTAATTTGCATAGTTTTTCTCTCACTTCCTGTTTGGCTATGGGGCAGGAAGTGAAATCTCCGCAATTGGACAGGGATGGTACAAAATAAACTGACAGGGGCTATAACCCTCCCTTACTCTATCCAAAATGAAAAACAACACTATCAGTGTAGCACAAGCCGGCGGGGACTCTTTCCGTACTGTCCCCCTGCAAAGTGCTGCCCTAAGCCTGGGCCTTGTTGGCCTAGGCCAGGATACAGCGTTGCCAGTCATGGCATACAGCACATCATTGTAACACCAATTTAAAAGGCAAACAGCATTTTTGTAGCTTGATAACTGTAATATTGACCACTAATGCCCATTTACCAATATATCGCCAATACTTAAACTGTGAAGCAACTACTTAGGTACTTCAAGTAACGCTCCTTTCTGGTCTTTAAAGTGTATGCAATTTTTAGTTTTATATAGAGTGGGGAAGGGTTAGACCTTTTGTTAACCACTTCCCGACGGCCGTACGACTATTGACGGCAGCAGGGTGGTTCTACTTCTCTGAGGCGCCGTCAATTGACGTCCGCCCTTTTCCGCGTTCCCCGCGCGCTCCCGAGTGCGCAGCGGGAACTTCTGTGCTGGCCGTGTCCCTTGGACACAGCCAATCACAGATCGCCGTGAACGGCCAATCGGAGTGTCCGTTTGCTAGGCGATCTGTGCGGCCAATGAGAGATGATCTCATATGTTTACATATGAGATCATTTCTCATTGCCGGCTCTCACAGACAGCGGTGCTGTCAGGGAGAGAGGAGACCGATCTGTGTCTCTTGTACATAGAGACACAGATCGGTCACCCCCCAGTCACCCCCCTCCCCCACACAGTTAGAACACTATATAGGACACACATTTAACCCCTTCCTCACCCCCTAGTGTTAACCCCTTCCCTGCCAGTCACATTTATATAGTAATTAGTGCATATTTATAGCACTGATTGCAGAATAAATGTGAATGGTGCCAAAAATGTGTCTGCCATAATGTCGCAGTCACAGTCGCAATAAAAATCGCAGATCGCCGCCATTACTAGTAAAAAAATAAAAAAAATAATAATAATTCTGTCCCTTATTTTGTAGGCGCTATAACTTTTGCGCAAACCAGTCGCTTATTGCGATTTTTTTTTACTAAAAATATGTAGAATACGTATCGGCCTAGACTGAGGATCAAAAAAAAAATTGAGCTATTTATTATAGCAACAAGTAAAAATTTTTTTTTTTTTTCAAAATTGTCGCTCTATTTTTGTTTATAGCACAAAAAATAAAAACCGCAGAGGTGATCAAATACCACCAAAAGAAAGCTCTATTTGTGGGGAAAAAAGGACGTCAATTTTGTTTGGGAGCCACGTCGCACGACCGCGCAACTGTCAGTTAAAGCGACGCAGTGCCGAATCGCAAAAAGTCCTCTGGGCAGGAAGGGGGTTTAAGTGCCCAGTAAGGAAGTGGTTAATTTATTTAGTTGTCTGGGTCCCCACTGGAGAGATTCACCCCCTATTTCTAGATATAAAGTAAGGAAAAATCTCGAATTTCAATAGCATGTTATGTCTCTAAGATGGGAATTAAATTGAAATCTCCCAAACAGGACACAAACAGCAAAAAGTAACCTGAAAATTTTATTTACCGCTTCTCTCCACTATTCAAAGCTAAAAAAAGGGTTTTATTTACACACTTAAAGCATAAATGCACTTTAAAACAAAGTGCATTATTGCTTTTTGTCTTCCACCTGGACCTAAATTACACTACCTTCTCTCTTTACAAATGCACACATACTTGTATTCCATGGCCTACCACATTGTTTACATTCTTTGCACAGAATCGTCTCTGAGCTGTCTGTACCTGTACAGTAGACCCCATAGACTTTTATTGGAGCATCTACTGCTCCCACTCTTTTTTTTTTTTTTCACTTCAGTCATAACCATTTACCGGGGGAAGGTGGCGAGGCTTTCCCGCCATTCATTTGCCCACCATGTCTCCTTCTGGTTTCGCATCATATGTGGAAGTTTTTATAAGTGGAATTTTTTTTTTTCTTCTTTCCCTTTTTTCCAAATCCACAAGGAACAAGTATATACATTGCTTACTAATGCAATTTTTTTTTTTTTTTAACGCTTTTACACTTTTATGCCTTCGTGACCCTTCTACCCCCCCTAACCATTTACCGGGGGAAGGTGGCGAGGCTTTCCCGTCATTCATTTGCCCACCATGTCTCCTTCTGGTTTCGCATCATATGTGGAAGTTTTTATAAGTGGAATTTTTTTTTTTCTTCTTTCCCTTTTTTCCAGATCCACAAGGAACAAGTACCGTATTTATCGGCATATAACACGCATAGGCGTATAACACGCACCCTAAATTTAAGAGGGAAGTTTCAGGAAAAAAACTTTCCACAGCCCCTGCGTATAACACGCAGCCAGAGTTTACCCAATATTTTCAGGGTAAAAAAGTGAGTGTTATACGCCAATAATTACAGTATATACATTGCTTACTAATGCAATTTTTTTTTAATGCTTTTACACTTTTATGCCTTCGTGACCCTTCCCCCCCTCCCCTCCCCCTGTACCTCCAGTTACCTTTCAGTATCTTCTAATCATTCTTATTTTCTATCTTATTACTTTCTTAAGTTGTGTCCAGCCCTGAAAGTCTAAAAAATCTTACAAAGTCCTATGCCCTATGCACCCATTAACTCCGCAAATACCATGGAATGTTTGAACTCTGACCACCTCGACCATGTTTTTTCGTATTCCTCTAAGCCGTCTATGTCACTTAACCTTAAGAATTCTAAATTTTGGATTGAGTTTATTTTGTTGCACCATTCTTTAATGAAGGGACTTTCCTTATCTTGCCAGTGACTGGCTATCAGGCTTTTAGCAGCTGTTAAAAGATGGGGTAATAGACTTTTCTGATATTGTTTCATAAGTAATCTAATCCTCTGGTGCAAGCATCCCCAGGGATCATCTGGAATCTCTGTGTCCGTTACTTCGGTGATTAACTGTAAAAATCCTTCTCCAGAACCATTTAATTTTTGGACATTGCCACCATATATGCGCCATATCTCCGATCTGTCTGCATCCTCGCCAGCACAATTCTGAGGCTTCTTTCTTGTATTTATGAGCCTTGTCTGGGGTGATATACCACCGCATCAGACATTTGTAATTTAGTTCGATTATTTTACTATTAGCTGACGATGTATGCGCTCTTCTCCATATTTGTTTTAATTCTAGGATACTGGTGGAATGTCCAAATGACCAACTTCTATTAGACATTTATAAATTTTAGAGATAACTCCTTTCCCTAGTTCTCCTTAACTGATTCTCTCGAGGGGACGTAGGTTTTCCACAGATCTATATGGCTGTTGGAGAGCCTCAAAAAATTTTTTTAACTGGCCATACCGCCATTCGTTTATCTCTATTACCTCCCCTCTGTCCTTTAATTCCTCATAGGTACCTAATTTATCTCGCGTCATGACATCCTTCAGCTGAGCATTTTCTTTCTTAATCCATTTCCTAGAAATTTTCTCTTACCCCCCGATGCAAAATATTTTGAGTCTTTTAATGGCATTAATGGTGAGTTGAAATCCCATTGAAAACTCTATCCCAAATTTTGATAGTGTGCCGTGTAATGCTATGTGATTGTTTATCTAACTCCCTATATTTATCTGGAATCCAGATAACACTCCCTAAACGAACCTTGCTCATATGGTATTCCATGCTTACCCACCTTTTTTGCTTAGTGTCCCTGATCCAGTCTATCACTCTTGTGAGAATTACTGCTTCATAATAACTTCTAATGTCTGGTGCTCCCCATCCCCCTTGTGTCTTATTTTTTTTTTAAAGTTGCCCAGCTCATACAAGCTTTTTTACCCTGCCAAAAATGTTTTTGTAAAATCGTTTGTAGGGTCTTAAAGTACTTCTGAGGTAGAGCGATCGGTAACATCTGTATCTTATACATGATTTTGGGCAAGATTACATCTTAAAAATATTCATTCTCCCCCCCCCCAGGATATCTGACCTGCAGTGAGTCTACTGAGTTCTGTTTTAATATCGTCCAGCATAGGAACGAAATTTACTTTATACATCCTGTCTTTTGAGATTGCTAATTTTACCCCTAAATATTTTATTTCCTTTTTCCCCCACACAAATGGGAACTCCTTTTGATAGGTATTTTGGTCATTCTTTGCTATATTGATAGTAAGGGTTTCGGATTTAGTTGGATTCATTTTAAAATTAGAAAGCTCTCCATATTGTTTCATTAGTTTTAGTAAATTTGATAACGTTGTTCTTATGTAAAGAACAGAGATTTACAAGGTATAAAATCGAGGACCAGGAGAATAGGAATAGAAGAAAGAACATTAGGATTAGAGGCCTACCGGAACAACAAGGAGAAGACAACTTACAAGAACAAATGGACGAGATATTTGGTCACATGCTGGGAAATAAAGATGCTCCAAGAAAAATTAAGTTTGAAAGGATTCACCGGATCAGAAAGCCACCAGAAGTGGGGGTAGAGGCCCCAAGAGACGTGATAGCTAGATTTCACAATTATCAAGACAAGGAGCAGATAAATAGCTATATGAAAGCTAACCAACCGACTAAATATTGAGAGACTAGTTTACATATCTTCCCAGATCTATCAGGAGAAACGCTATCGCGGAGAAGAATACTGAAGCCACTACTGGAGCTACTTAAAGCAAAAAATATTCAGTACACATGGGGTTTTCCTGCTTGCCTGACTGGCCGTAAGGAGGGCTGATCGGCAACATTAAGATTTCCAGAGGAGACCCCAAATTTCTGTAGGAGATTGAATATAGACCTAATTGAGATTCCAGGATGGTGGGAGAAACAGGAGCAAATTGATAGCCCAGAGGAAGCAAAGGAATGGCAGCCGGTTTGGAAGAGACCACTGGACAGAAAGAAAATGTAGGGAGAGATAGAAAGGGTATGAAAGGGTATGAGGTAACTGAGAGAAGGAAAGGAAAAGGGGAAAAAACCAAAACAGTAATTTGCTTGTTTTGAGATACATAGGTGGAGGACGCATATGCGAGGATGTTTTGGAGGGATGGAGCTGGAGGGGGTGGACACGGGTGGGCGGGGTGTTCGGTTTCTGCAATCCCTCAGAGCTCAACCTCGAGGAGGAGAAGCCGGGGGCCGGGAAAAGGAAAGGAGGGCCACGGCCAAGGGTCTTAGAGAGACCAGTATTTCCTCCAAGGGAAAGGAGGGAGGGGAGGGTGGAGGGGGGAGTGGGATGGAAGTAGAGGGGGGGGGAGACAGGGAGGAGGGGAGGGGGAGGAGGAAGGGGGGATTTGTAGTAGGGAAGAGGGTACCCCAGAAATCCACGAAATGTCAAGAATATCTTATAAAAAATGTCGGAGATAAATATAATTTCTTATAATGTTAGGGGCCTAAATGCACCTATTAAGCGTGCAAATATAATAAAGGAGCTTAGCTTATTGAAGGGGGACGTGATCATGTTGCAGGAGACCCATCTTACCATAGAAGCAAATCGCAAAAATATGACACAATTTTACCCGGTATGGTATTTTGGAGATTCTCCAATTAGCCGAGCGAAAGGGGTCGCTATAGGTTTTGCCAAGGAGATCAGGTTTATAATAGATGAGAGAAGGGCAGATCCAGAGGGCAGATATTTGTTCCTGAGAGGAAAACTGAATGGAGCAGAGATCTCATTGGCAAACATATACTCCCCAAACAAAAATCCTATCCGCTATGTAATGAAAATGATAACGGAGTTTATGGAGTTTAAACGGGGAATTGCTATAATAGGGGGGGATTTCAATTTTCACATGGATCCAGATTTAGCATGTCTCGTGCACAGGGGACCGGAATGGCATGGAGAAATAAATTGAAAAAAAAAACTCCATCAGTCTCAATTAGTAGATGTATGGAGAATACAAAATAATAAACTGCAGGATTATACATTCCGCTCTCCAGTGCATGAGACCTACTCAAGGATTGATTTCTTTTTGGTAGAGCATAGGTTTTTGGAAAATATAAGTGATTCCAGTATAGGTATAGCAACCTTTTCTGACCACTCGCCGGTTTCAATACGACTAAAAATAGGGGAGAAACGGGTAAATAACATGAAGTGGAGGCTTAACGAAGAACTCCTTCAGGACAAAGATATAGAAACCAGAGTAAAAAGGGAATTGGAGGAATTTTTTGAAACAAATTTAACAGAGGATGTCTCAGAGGCTACAGTCTGGGACACCCATAAGGCTTTTGTGCGCGGCGTATTAATTAAGATTGGGGCAGAAAAAAAAAGAAAAAACAAGGAGAACAGATTAACTCTCACAAAAGAAATTTATAACTTAGAACAACAACTCAAACAAGATAGAAATAAAGAAACTTTGTTAAAATTAAATATTAAGAGAGAAGAGTTAAGAGAGGGAATAGAACAAGAAACTAGAAGTACATTTAATCAAGTAAAGAAAGAGAGGTACTTATGGGATAATAAACCAGGGAAACATCTAGCTAAATTACTAAAAAAGAAAAAAAATCTTAACTTTATTGAGAAAATACAAACAAGTCGGGGGGAAGTTGTGCACAAAACTAGTGAAATAGTGGAGAGCTTTAAGGAATACTACGAAAAACTTTATTCAATTAATAAACAGGAAACTAAGGAAGAGCAAAGTTTAAAAGGAAAAAAACATATGAATTTTTAAAGGAAATAGAGTGGGAGGAAATATCTGAAGACAATATCAATAAGCTTGAAGCTCCGATCTCAAAAAGGGAAATCAGAGAAATACTCAAAAACGCGCCAAGCGGTAAGAGCCCAGGACCGGATGGTTTAACGGTTCTATATTATAAAAAGTTTATTGACATTCTGGCCCCGAAAATGTGCTTGTATTTTAATGGCTTAGGTGAAAAGTGGGACATGAGTAAAGAAGCTATTGAAGCTACTATTACCTTAATTTTGAAAGAGGGGAAGGATAGCACATTATGCTCGAATTATAGACCAATTTCTCTATTGAATTGTGACACCAAGATTTTCTCCAAAATATTAGCAGAGAGAATGAAGGGAATAATGAAGGACCTGATCCACCCCGACCAGGTGGGTTTTGTACCAGGACGGGAGGGGAGAGATAATGGGATAATAACGTTGTTAGCCATTCAGAAAATTAGTGATAGTGGAGCCCCAGGCCTACTCTTATCAGTAGACGCGGAAAAAGCGTTTGATAGAGTGGACTGGGGCTTCATATACAAGACACTAGAGAGAATAGGAATAGGCCCAAAAATGTTAAACTGGATTAAAGTACTGTATAATAAACCCGTTGCCAGGGTAAAAATTAACGGGATTCTCTCAGGGGCGTTTGAACTTTACAACGGCACAAGACAGGGTTGCCCCTATCCCCCCTATTGTTTGTCCTAGCATTAGAACCCCTTTTAAGGAAAATAAGGAAGAACTCTGACATAAAGGGCATAGAAGTAGGACGGGAGGAACACAAACTCGCGGCATACGCGGATGACATCCTGTTCTACCTAACATGCCCAAGAACAACGTTATCCTGCTCCCACTCTGATCTTGCTGAAATTTACACACAATTTACACATAATGACAATGGCATGTCAGGTGTCAACCGTTACATCATTATGCTGTGTCCATTACACACCATCTCATATTTGTGATTGTCAGCCTAAAGCTGTGTTCCTGCACTAACTTATACTTGTGCATTGATTCTATAGAGATAGTTGACATTCATGTATAAGGTCTAATGTATAAATATTGACCATGCTGTACAATACCTGTGCCAGGTAAGTTGGTACATCTATGCACTGAAAGATGTTTGGACAGAAATATTAAAAATGGCTGTTATGGGAATATATTTAAAAAATGTAAATAACAACTTACCTTTAAAGTTGGAGTGGCATATTTTTTTTTCCAGAATAAATATACTTGTAGGCATCAGTGTCTTTTTATCTTTGCAGCTTTCATACAATACTTACAAATATAATAACTGCCACTTGGTGAAAACAGTAAAAACTATTTTTTGCTAACCATGATTAGAATATAAAAGTTCAAAAGGTACAGAAACACACAGCTAATGCAGTTTGCAGTTACAGAAGCTTGAAATTCATAGTTTATTATTGAAAAATGTGTGCCAAGATACAGGCAAGATTTAAGTGTTGTGCCAATGCATTCCTCCCTGTTTGTAAGAACAAGATATATATATTTATAATGGATTATCGTTCCCTGGTGTCTAGGGAATATGACATATGCAACTTAAACAAGCTTGAAACTTCTCAAGCATTACATAGTCTGTGCATGTCCACAAACTTATATGCCACACACAAATAAAGAATTTAATATAAAACTTCAAGTATTTATGTCCCCCTACTGGAAACTATGGGAGATTTTAGAACACTATATTAAGACACCAATATACAGTAGCTATAGTGCTGAGCAAAACCTCTAAGATCCTCTCTGTGAGTGATCCAATAAATCCAAATTTGTTGAATTGCACTCTGTGGATTGGGACCATTAAAGCAAACCTGTCAACCATTTTAACCACTTAACCCCCGGACCAAAATGCTGCCTAAAGACCCAAGGGGTTTTTACAGTTCGGGACTGTGTCGCTTTAACAGACAATTGCGCGGTCATGCGACGTGGCTCCCAAACAAAATTGGCGTCTTTTTTCCCCCACAAATAGAGCTTTCTTTTGGTGGTATTTGATCACCTCTGCGGTTTTTATTTTTTGCGCTATAAACAAAAATAGAGGGACAATTTTGAAAAAAATGCAATATTTTTTACTTTTTGCTATAATAAATATCCCCCAAAAACATATATAACATTTTTTTTTTCCTCAGTTTAGGCCGATACGTATTCTTCTACCTATTTTTGGTAAAAAAAATCGCAATAATCGTTTATCGGTTGGTTTGCGCAAAATGTATAGTGTTTACAAAATAGGGGATAGTTTTTTTTACATTTTTTTTTTTTTTTTTTTTTACTACTAATGGCGGCGATCAGCGATTTTTTTCATGACTGTGACATTATGGCGGACACTTCGGACAATTTTGACACATTTTTGGGACAATTGTCATTTTCACAGCAAAAAATGCATTTAAATTGCATTCTTTATTGTGAAAATGACAGTTGCAGTTTGGGAGTTAAACACAGGGGGCGCTGTAACATTTAGGGATCACTGTGTATGTGTTTACTAGTGTAGGGGGGTGTGGCTGTAGGAATGACGTCATCGATCGTGTCTTCCCTATAAATGGGATGACGCGATCGATGCGCCGACACAGTGAAGCACGGGGAAGCCGTGTTTACACACGGCTCTCCCCGTTCTTCAGCTCCGGGGAACGATCGCGACGGAGCGGCTATAAACGAATAGCCGCGCCGTCGTCCCGGATCGCTCCTGAAGCCACGGGGACCACCGCATGTACCGGGGGGGTCCCGATCGGACCCCCGACCCACGTCAAGCAGGGCACGTATATATACGTTGATGTGCCTGCCTGTGCCATTCTGCTGACGTATATGTACATGAGGCGGTCCTTAAGTGGTTAAATGTTATAAAATCTCCTCTGTGGACCATTCCTGTTTAGTTTCATTTTGTAACTAAGGCCCCTTTCACAGGGGGCAGGGAAGTTGCGGTGGCGGTATAGCGGCACGATTTTTAGTGCCGCTATACCGTCGTATTTACTGTGATATTCGGCCGCTAGCGGTGCAGTTTTAACCCCCACTAGTGGCCGAAAAAGGTTTAATTAACGCCCGCAATGCGCCTCTGCAGCGGAGCATTGCCAGCGGTATTACCGCGGTTTCCCATTGATTTCAATGGGTAGGAGTGGTATAAGAGCAGTAAACACGCCGCTCTTATTCCGCTCCAAAGATGAGGCTAGCAGGACTTTTGGAGCGGTCCTGCTAGCGCACCGTGTCAGTGTGAAAGCCTTCGGGCTTTCACACTGAAGACTGCAGGGCACGATTTTTTCAGGCGGTATAGCAGCGTTATTTTTAGCGCTAAACCACCTGAAAAACATGTCAGTGTGAAAGGGGCCTAAGGATCTTGACTCCCAGGCAAAGTCACACCTGTCTATAGCATGTGTAACAAAAATGTACCCTGATGACTGATCACTGTACATGGAAATAGAACACGATCCCTAAAGAACGCTACCTGAAATCAGAGAATTAACAACATAGAAAGAGTTGAGGAACTCATCAGTATCTCCCAAGAGAGAATCATCAAATTTACAGCGACTTGGTCCGACTGGACATCATTTAAAGAATCTCCAAATTATCAGCAGGTTACTCCATGAAAGTGGTTTTATTACAGGAAAATATTGTATCTTGTAGCTCCGTTAAACTCTTTCCTTTATTCATGTATGTCACTTAGCTTTAAATATCTGGGAATTATTCCCCCCTTTTTTTTTTTTTATCCCCCTCCTTCCTTCTTCCTAAAAAAATATGTGATTACATGCATATACCTGTTCCTCGTTCTAGTTTAGGGGAAAAAAATATTACGGTGATAGTTTTACTATCTGTGCTCTATTTCCATTGAAACTGTAGGTAATGACTGCATGGTTGTATATTATTTTTTACCTAATTATCTTCTGCTCTCATTGCCTACTAGGTGTATTATTTACATTGTTTTATGCACTATTATTCACCCAATAAAGACTTTGTGAAAAAAAAAAAAACGAAATAGAAGTTGAACCCAGGTGTTGGGGAAGTACGGCCTCTAGTAATTAAAACAATCATAGAGAGCCACAGAAGAGGGTCTAGCCTGGTCCAAACAAGGATTAGGATTAGGTGAAGTGCACCAAAGCTGTGTACCCTGTGACCCTCTTCATACTCTGTAAGTAGTAAAGGATCAAAGAGGGCACTTTTTTTCTTTCCTTTTTTCTTTTCCTCTTTCTCCCCTCTCTTCCCTCCTATTCCCTAATTCTCCTTCTGTCTCCATACCTCCCTCACCCCATATCTCTGTATACCTCCTTGTTCTTTTAAACTCTACCCATGTTCCCCAAAAACTGGAGAATCTCTCCATTTGATCTTCTTTACTATTATACAAGTTTTCCATTTTATATACAGTGCCTTGAAAAGGTATTCATACACCTTGACATTTTCCACGTATTGTTACAACCAGAAACATAAATGTTTTTTTTTATTGGGATTTTATGTGATAGACCAACACAAAGTGGCATATAAAATTGTGAAGTGGAAGGAAATTGATAAATGGTTTTCAAAATGTTTTACAAATAAGTGTGTGAAAAGTGTGGCATGCATTTGTATTCAGCCCCCCTGAGTCAGTACTTTGTAGAACCACCTTTCACTGCAATTATAGCTGCAGGTCTCTGTGTGGATGTCTCTACCAGATAGACACATTTAGAGAGTGAAATTGTTGCCCATTCTTCTTTGCAAAATGTCTCAAGCTCTGTCAGATTGGATGGAGAGAGTCTGTGAACAGCAATTTTCAAGTCTTGCCACAGATTCTCAATTGGATTTAGGTCTGGACTTTAACTGGAACATTATAACACATAATTATGCTTTGGTATAAACCATTCCATTGTAGCTCTGGCTGTATGTTTAGGATCCTTGTCCTGCTGGAATGTGCACCTCTGCCCCAGTCTCAAGTCGGTTTGTCTGATGAAAACGGACCGATGAACCGCTTTCATCGGACAAATCGATCGTGTGTGGGCCCCATCGGTTTGTTTTCCATCGGTGAAAAAAAATAGAACATGTTTTAAATTTTTCCTATGGATAAAAAACGATAGAAAAAAAACGATTGTCTGTGTGGAAGTCCATCGGTCAAAGATCCACGCATGCTCAGAATCAACTCGACGCATGCTCGGAAGCATTGAACTTTTTTTTCTCAGCACGTCGTAGTGTTTTGCGTCACTGCGTTTGGACACGGTCGGATTTTTGACCGATGGTGTGTAGGCAAAACTGATGAAAGTCAGCTTCATCGGATATCTGACAAAAAAATCCATCGGATTAGATTCCATCAGATATCCGATCGTGTGTACAGGGCTTTAACAGGTTTTCTTCTAAGATTGCATTTGGCTCTGTCCCTGCTGAAGAAAAGCATCCCCACAACATGATTCTGCCACCACCATGTTTCACAGTGGGGTTGGTGTGTTCAGGGTGATGTGCAGTGCTAGTTTTCTGCCACACATAGGTCAAAAATTTGAATTTTGGTCTCATCTGATCAGTGCACCTTCTTCTACATGTTTTCTGTATCCCTCCACATGGCTTCTTGCAAACTGCAAATGGGACTTCTTATAGATTTCTTTCAACAATGGCTTTCTTCTAGCCACTCTTCCATAAAGGCCAAATTTGTGGGGTGCACTAACTAATAGTTGTCATTTGGACAGATTCTCCCACCTAAACTGTCTTCAACTCCTCCAGAGTTACCGTGGACCTCTTGGCTGCTTCTCTGATTGATGCTCTCTTCTTGCCTGTCAGTTCAGGTGGACGGCCATGTCTTGGTAGGTTTGCAGTTGTGCCATACTTCTTCCATTTTTAGATAATGGATTGAACAGTGCTCCATGAGATGTTCAAAGCTTGGGATTTATTTATAACCTAACCATGTTTTAAACTTCTCCACAATTTTATGCCTAACCTGTCTGGTGTGTTCCTTGGCCTTCATGATGCTGTTTGTACGCTAAGGTTCTCCCAGAACAGCTGTATTTATACTGAGATTAAATTACACACAGGTAGACACTATGTACTAATTAGGTGACTTCTGAAGCCAATTGATTCCTCTTGATTTTAGTTAGGGGTATCAAAATAATAACTGCTGGATACAAATGCATGCCAAACTTTTCACATATTTATTTGTAAAAAATTAAAAAACATTTATCATTTTCCTTTCACTTCACAATTATGTGCCACTTTGTGTTGGTCTATCACATAAAATCCCAATAAAATACATTTATGTTTTACAAAATGACAAAATGTGGAATATTTCAAGGGGTATGAATTATTTTTCAAGCCACTGTATATACTCAATTATTTTAAACCATTCACTCATTGTGGGATAATCTGGAACTTTTAAGCTGCTGGTAGTATCAGATCCATAAATCTAAAGAGGTTCTGATATCCGGGGTCTTCCACTTCAAATGATGTACTGGCTGATGAGAAAAATGTGTATGATTCGACAGAAGAGAGTTTGTAACTAGAGTTACTTTTTTTCTAAATCTTTACAGTAAATCTGATCAGTGTCAAGGGGTCAGTAAGTGTTTGTAACGTCAGAGTTTTTTTTTTATCTTAATGCATTCTATGATAAAAAACCTTCAGTTTCAGCAGCCCCCCTCAGCCCCCCTAATAATTACCTGAGTTCACCTTTATCAATGATATTGCAGGAGTGTCTCGGCTGGCTCTCCCTTCTCATTGGCTGATACACCAGTGAGGCGCCATTGGCTCCCGCTGCTATCAAAGTCAGTGAGCCAATGAGGAGAGGGAAGGGATGGGGCCAAACTGCAGCTCTGTGTCTAAATAGACACATGGAGCTGCGCCTCGGCTCGGGTGCCCCATAGCAAGCTGCTTGTTGTGGTGGCTTTTAGCAGGAGGACGGGGCCAGGAGTGCCAGTGAGGGACCCAAGAAGAGGAGGATCTGGGCTGCTCTGTGCAAAACCATTACACAGAACAGGTAAGTATAACATGTTTGTTATTTTTGAAGAAAAAAATGGGACTATAGTATCACTCTAAATTAGCAAGGAGGACATAAAAAATTATTAGGGATTAATTAAAATTAATAGTCAATCATAGTTTTTTATATTATGCTCAGCTTATTTGAATATCATAAAGCAGTGGTCTCCAAACTGTGGCCCCGGGGCCAGATTTGGCTTTTTGCTTGCCTTTATCTGTCCCTTGGGGCACTAAACCTCCCACTGATATGAGACACTATCCAACTGACAGTGACAATGGGGCACCCTTTCTCCCATTGACACCAACAATGGGGCACCCTTTCTCCCATTGACACCAACAATGGGGTACCATTTCTCCCATTGACATCTATGGGTCACTATTATTCCCAATCATATCATAACTATAGGACATGGTTCCTTCACCTAATACTAAATTAAATGTTTACTTCCACTAATGCCAGGAAAGTTTCCACTTGCGCTGGTCACAGTCTGGCCCCCCTAAAGTCTAAAGGACAAAAAAAAAATCTTTGTTTAGAGGGAAAGAGGATGTTATCTAAAAGTGGGCCTAGCATATATATTATTTATGTTAAAGTCATACTAAATTTTAAAATTATTATTTTTTTAAAATAACAAACGTGTCATACTTACCTCCACTGTGCAGCTTTAATTTGTTAGACAATTACATCCTAGTTTTGTGGCCTCCCTTGCTCTTCCATAGATGGGAGACACCCTTAGACAGGAAGGGCCAGAAGGGCCAGATATCTATTGATACGCCGCGTAACTTCTAGTTTGCTCTGGCGTATCTTTGTTTTGTATCCACAAAACAAGATACGCCTGAAGCTGGGCTAGACCTGACTGGCGTACGTCTTAGTACGCCGCCGGATCTAAGGTGCATATTTACGCTGGCCGCTAGGTGGCGCTTCCGTCGATTTCCCCGTTGAGTATGCAAATTAGCTAGATACGCCAATCCACAAACATACGTCCGGCCGGCGCATTTTTTTTACGTCGTTTCCGTAAGGCTTTTTCCGGGGTAAAGTTACCCTTGCTATATGAGGCATATCCTATGTTAAGTATGGACGTCGTTCCCGCGTAAAATTTTGAAAATTTTACGTCGTTTGCGTAAGTTGTTCGCGAATAGGGCTTTGCGTAGAATTACGTTCACGTCGAAAGCATTGGCTTGTTGCGGGTTAATTTGGAGCATGCGCACTGGGATACCCCCACGGACGACGCATGCGCCGTTTAAAAAAAACGTCATTTACGTTGAGTCAAGACGTATTAACATAAAACACGCCCCCATCTCATCCATTTGAACTGCGCGTCCTTACGCTGACACAGTTACACTACGCCGCCGTAACTTACGGCGCAAATTCTTTGAGGATACGGAAAATACGCTGTAAGTTACGGCGGCGTAGTGTATCTGAGATACGCTACGCCGGACGGAACAATGCGCCGCGCTACGTGGATCTGGCCCGAAGTGTGTTAGTGAGTGAATTACAAGGTTAAAATAAAGGAGAAAAACAATTAAAAAATAAAACTCATGCAACCACTACAGTTTGTGAGCTACAATACTTTACATTTTTGATTTTACATTTAGATAGACTTTAAAGTATTACTAAACCCAGAACCCTGCATCCACATGCACTCTCCCAAGAAAAAAAAACTCTCTAGTAAAGATGAGCTCCAGCATTTTTGCATAGTACACCAGCAGAGGCCGCCTGGAAGTCTGCACCGCGCTGCGCTAATCACAGGCAGGGAGACATTTCCAGATCTCTGCAGCCCAGCATCGGGACAATGTCTCCCTGGCTGTGATTAGCGCAGCGCCGTGCACACTTCCTGGCGGGCTCTGCACGTGTACTATGCGAACATGCTGGAGCTCATCCTTACTCTCTAGCAATGCACACCAAACTGAGCATGTGCAGCCGGACTCCTTTGGGGCGGGGTGCAATGCAAGAAGGGGATGATCTGGGCAGGATCAAACAGTCGTTTTACATATTGCTGAGGATTAACCCCTTAGGTTCCACAGTTAGTATAACAAGCATGTGTAGCGCCCTGGTCCTGTTGAACAGGCGCTGCTTTAAATTTAATGGGGGTCTGAGCTGTTATTTGGCTCAGACCAGAATGATTAAGGGCAATTTAACCTCTGTTCCAGCCATGGCTGTGCTGAGAGTATCCACCTTTGCTCGCCTGGGGGTGTCATTACCACCCCAGGCCAAGGGTGGCAGCAGCAAGGTCAAGGTAAATTGAGTGTCCCCCTCGGCAGCGAATCAGTGGGATTGGTTGCCCACTGTACATGCTGGGGAGGGGTACTTAAGTGGCAGACGCCATTGGTACGGAGTCTGTTGTCCGTCCGTGCCTCGTGGCCCACCTGGCCTGAGGTGCGCATTCTGAATCCTAGTTCTGGGACCACATTATCCCGTGGGCTGCGGCTCCGCCTGAAGGCCCAGTTGTCTGGCTGGGGCCTGCACTGCAAAGGTGATCCTGTGCTGTCCATCCTGCGGGAAGAAGCCATCTGATGAAGGAAGACAGTGGAGGACCTATCCTGGAGAGGGCCATGCAAGAGGCTGGTACCTTGGGAGAAGGCCTGGAAACTTCATCGAAGGATGCACCGCACACTGAGAGGCTTGACAGTGTCACCTGTCGGATCTAAAGTTCTAAGAAACAAAGCTAAAGAGATCCGGGTGCTGAATCCTGTAGCAAGTGTCTCATCAAGAAAGGAAGGTCTGTGGCAGAGACTGTACTTTACTTTGTGCGCCATCCCGGCTGCTAGGCCAGTGAGAGGGACCTATCTGGGTGAGCAATACCCACTCTGGCTAGAGAGACGACAAGAACTGTTTGCTGGAAACAGGAGTGTTTCCTTACTTTGAATACGCACATGAACCAACCTACCCTTCCACCCCTCATCCTTCTTTTCTTCTAAAGTTCTCCCAAATAAATACAAGAAAAAGAAGTGCATTGTGTGGACATTTTATCTCCTCAGACTCTCGTTTCACCCTGTGACATTCTGCAAAATGATAATATTGCAGCCTGATCACTGGCAAGAGGAGACTGAGGAAATGCTTCCTCTCACCTGCAGCTGACTGATGAAATAATTAAATGAAGGCACATTTGTTTTAAAATAAATACTATCACTCTATATTATTGTCACAGTCCAGGTCAGCGGGACCGGGGAGGGGGTCCTGTGTAAGTTCATTCACCTTAGGCCCCATACACACGAGAGGATTTATCCGCGAATATTGTCCAGCGGACCGTTTCCGCGGATAAATTCTCTCGAGGATTTCAGCGGATTTCTCTGCGATGGAGTGTACTCACCATCGCATTGAAATCCGCGCCGAAATCCTCTGGCTATGACGTGTCGCGCCGTCGCCGCGATTATGACGCGGCGACGTGCGCGACGCTGTCATATAAGGAATTCCCCGCATGCGTCGAATCATTACGACGCATGCGGGGGATCCCTTCGGACGGATGGATCCGGTGAGTCTATACAGACCAGCGGATCCATCCGTTGGGATGGATTCCAGCAGATAGATTTGTTTAGCATGTCAGCAAATATTCGATCTGCTGGAATCCATCCCAGGGGAGAAATATCCGCGGAAACAGATCCGCTGGAGTGTACACACCATAGGATCTATCCGCTGAAACCCATTTGCTGGGATTTTTCAGCGGATGGATTCTATCGTGTGTATGGGGCCTTACAGATTTTTCAGTAAAGGTGAACTTACACTTTAACTGTGTTTTGTATTATTTTATTGCATTTGAGACTATAAGACCTTCAGGTAACTTTCTGTCTACCACAATGTTGTTTTTATTCTGTGGTTGTTATCTTATAAATCCTGATCAATAAGGGCCTGTGTTAATTGGGTTTTGGGCTTATACTAGTAGGCAGATTGTGATTACTTTAACATTTGGTTTAAGACGCTTTGGAGTTCATTAAAATTCAATGGAATGTGCATAGAGAGGCACAGGGCCTTTTTTCTCAGAGAATAGGTGCAGGAACTCCGATCTTCCCCCTTCATTTCTACTCCCTACCCGCCCCTGAGCACCGTTCCTTGGTTCCACCTCCTACCGACCTCCCAGTACCGCCCATTTTAGAGAATACAGAACCAAGTATCATTTTTTCTACTAAGTGATTTGCACAGAATTTGTTTACGATAACTAAGAAAAACAGTAAAAAAATCCCCTGCAGTGAGCAACAATAGACCCTACCCCAGCAACAGTAGACCCCCCCCCCAGCAATGATAGACCTTACCCCAGCAAAAATAGAGCCCACACACAACAAAATACCACCCCAGCAACAATGGACCCCCGTCAACAACAACAAATGTCCCAGCAGACTGCATCAATAGACCCTCCAAGAGGCAGCAACAATAGACCTCTCCCTCAACAGTAGGTCCCTCCCAGCAACAATTTCTCCCTTCTAGAAACATAGGACCCACACTAGCAACAATAGATCTACCCAGCAACAAGAGGCCTCCACACAAAAATAGATCCCCACCAGTGAAAATAGATCCTCCAGCAGCAAGAATCAATAGACCCTCCAGCACACCCAAGCACTCTTTGCCATTACATACATTCATTGCTGGAGGTGCCGGAACTGCGTTCCCCTGCAATCCTGCTGAAAAAAAGACCTGGAGAGGCAGAGGTCTCACTGAGAATAGGAAGTGGTACATCCATAGGCGTGCGCACAGGGTGTGCCAGGTGTGCCAAGGCACACCCTAATCACCCTGTGCAGCACAGATTCCCGCTACTGCCTATAACCAGTGTCTCTTAAAGGCACATGTACGCTGATAATCAGGGCACTGATTTTCAGTGTTCTGATTATAGGTACAGTCCCAACAGTGTCCACCAGTGCTGCCAAGCTGTGCCCACCAGTGCTGTCAATCAGTGTCCTTCAGTGCTGTAAATCAGTGCCCATCAGTGCATCAGTGTCACCTCTCAGTGCTACCTACCAGTGCCCATCATCAATGCCAATTGGTGCTGCCTATCAGTGCAGTCTCATCAGTGCCTCCTCATCAGTGCCACTTCATCAATGCCCATCAATGCTACCTCATCAGTGCTGCCTCATCAGTGCCCATCAGTGCAGGCTTATCAGCGCACATAAGTGAAGGAGAAAAATTACCTGTTTGAAAAATGTTATAACAAACTTTGAAACAAGTTTTTCTCTCCAAATGTGCGTTTTTTTGTTTTGTTTATTTAGTAAAAATAAAAAAATCCAGTGGTGATTAAATACCACCAAATAAAATCTCTATTTGTGTAAAAAACAAACAAAAAAACGCATGATTACGCAATTGTCATTGAAAGTGCAAAGGCACTGAAAGCTTAAAATTGGCCAGAGCAGGAAGGGGGGGGGGGGTAAAAGTGCCCAGTAGGCATGTGGTGAAAGGCTTTATTCTACTTTCTTCATTGCTTTCAGCATATTCTGTAATATTTGGCTAATAAAGACTGCTTCCGATTAACAGAAATTCGAACAATAATTTTGTTATTCAGATATTCGGATGTATAAGGCACCACATCCCACCCTGACACAAGTGCCCGGTTTTCCTACCACGCTGTATACCACTTGTTTTCTTGTACTCATTGTTAGCCTTTCCTAGTGTGTTTTACAAATGTTGACAGGAGGGACATGCCTTAATGCAAATGGGTCTTAACAAGAGTGAAGAACATTACAGCACTATTGAAAGGTAAACTGCTTCATATTTGTAAGAAAAATGATCACTTTTCCATTTACTCTCTAGAGAGTACTGAAGCAAAAAGAGCCATCAGCTTCTTCTCCTCTTTCATCCTCAATGACCTCACCAGCTTCATATTTCTATATGTCCTCTATTTAGTACCAGCTTCCAAACATGTACTGCACTAAAGCTGTAATATTCCTTTTTCTTCATTACCAATCTTGTTTGGATTTGATTACTGAGACAGTTCTCTAAAGAGAACTACCACTCTTCTGGATATAAAACAAATGAACAACCCTGAAAGTGCACTGGAGATGATTATAGTCATTCAGGCCTGAAACATTACTTATTATTATAAATCAGTTACAAGTCTGCCTCGATCTCAAAGTCACCCCGTGGATTGCATAGTATCATAGGAGGTACACAGCATACCGATTTTGTGTTCTGCTTGCTAATGCTTTAGTTTAATACTACCTATCACAAAGATATAAACATGTCTAATTTGTACTGTTTTTGCTTGGATTGCTAATGAATTATTTATTAATTTAAATGTCTAGACCTATGCTGGTAAAATGATAGAGAAAAAATTATAATTTTGCATGCATGCATGCATAATAAGAGTGAACATACAATTATCCTACATCACAGGGTGATATAAATGTTTTTCCTGAGGATACACACTTGTAAGTTATAGGGATTTGGTGAGTGCTAGGCCTCATACACACGACCGAACATGTCTGCTGAAACTGGTCCGCTGACCAGTTTCAGCAGACATGTTTGGTCGTGTGTACAGCCGACCGGACCGGATTCCCGGCCGAGCGGACTTTTTCCAGCAGACAAATGTTTCTTATGCCGGGTACACACGAGAGGATTGATCCGCGGATAAATCCTCTGGCGGATTTTGATCTCCTGGTTGTACTAACCAGGAGATCAAAATCCCCGCGGAATTCCGTCCGCGGTGACGTGTCGCGCCGTCGCCGCAATGATGACGCGGCGAAGTGCGCGACACTGTCATATAAGGATATCCACGCATGCGTCAAATCATTACGACGCATGCGAGGTATGTGTTCGGACGGATCGAAAAAAATCCGCGGAAAAATATCCGCTGGGTTGTACACACCAGCGGAACTATCCGCTGGAACTGATCCGCAGATCAATTCCAGCGGATAGATCCTCTCGTGTGTACGGGGCCCTAGCATGCTAAGAAACATGTCCGCTGGAAGCCTGTCCGTCGGACGTGTTCGATCGTCTGTACAGACTCACCGGACACGTCCGATTGGCCGCCATCCCTCCCATGCTTCGACGCATGCGTGGAAGCATTGACCTTCCAGGGTCGCACATGTCGCCGCGTCATCATCGCGGCGACGGCGCGGCCACGTCGCGACACATCACCGCGTTTGTTTTCCGCTGGGATTTTGGTCTGATGGTGTGTACAGCCATCAGACCAAAATCCGGCAGCGGACATGTCCGATGAAAACGGTCCGCGGACCGTTTTCATTGGACAGATCCGCTGGTGTGTACGGGGCCCTAGGGAAATGCTAAAGCACAGTTGGACACAGTAAAGCCTCTCTCCTGCACTAACATTGCTCTGCTTTCTCACAGTGTGCGTAGCTGCAACATGGTAAACAGAGCCCACTTAATTTCTGTACATTCTGTATTATATAAGCCTTAATAAAAGCAAAGGTATCATCCTTTGGGTCTTACCATTGCAACAGGTTGGTTTATATATGCATTTATGCATTCCATTATATACTTCATAATTATTTTGTCAATGTAGCCATTTTTAATTATTTACATATTATACTATACTATATTATGTTGACACCTGAACGGACCATTCAGGACCTCCAAGGTCACTTATTTCTACCCATGCCATGTCTGCCTTCCCATTGTTCCTTGGTCAAAATTTTGGTTGGCTCCACTCCCTTAGTTCCTTTCTCAAGAACATATTGCTGCCACCCTCGGTGAACACAGCCACAGGCACCCATGCCTTGCCAATTGGTGAGTACGGGGTCTTTCCTTTTTCTGTAAAGCCCCTCTTACCATTTGTCCATCATTCATGTGTTACATTATCGTTTTGGTCATTAATTTCCAGATATATCCTACATGCATCCACCCCTGAAGAACGAATCACATCTTGCACAACGAGTTGGGTGTTATAGATGTTATGTATTCTCATGTATTTCTAATGCAATGCAATCTTTAACCATGTACAAATGTATCAGCTTTGCCTTTGTTTATGCTACTCTTTTATGTGTGATTATTTCTGCAATACATTTTTTTATTGCATTTATATTTGTCAATTTTGTCGACCTATTGTGCACACCTCACATAAAGTCCCAAAGGGTGATACCTTTCTTTTTATTGTACTACTAGGGATGGAGGTATGTCAGTGGTGACACCAGACCATACTTTTATTTATATTGTCCCCGGGTGGAAGACACCCATTTAGCTCTACCTGGTCTGCTGCCACCCTCAGCCACATAAAAATATAGGGGCAGATCCACAAAGAGAGTACGCCAGCGTATCTAGTGATACGCCGGCGTACTTTCAAATTTCCTGCGTCGTATCTTTGTTTTGAATCCTCAAAACAAGATACGACGGCATCTGGGTTAGATCCGACAGGCGTACGTCTTCTTAGATGCAATTCTTCGGCGTCCGCTGGGTGGCGTTCCCGTCATATTCCGCGTCGAGTATGCAAATTAGCTATTTCCGACGATCCACGAACGTACGAGCGGCCGTCGCATTCTTTTACGTAATTTCCGTTCGGCTTTTTTCGGTGTATAGTTAAAGCTGCTATTTGGTGGCGTACGCAATGTTGGCAGTCGTTCCTGCGTCGAATTTGAAAATATTTTTTTTTGTTTGCGTAAGTCGTCCGTGAATGGGGCTGGACTTAATTTCCGTCCACGTCAAAACAATGACGTCCTTGCGACGTCATTTAGCGCAATGCACGGCGGGAAATTTAGGGACGGCGCATGCGCAGTTCGTTCAGCGCGGTGACGCGCTTCATTTAAATGAAACACGCCCCCTACTCGCCGATTTGAATTAGGCGCCGTTACGCCACGAGAGATACACTACGCCGCTGTAACTTACGATTCAAAGCTTCCAAAAGTAAGTTACAGCGGTGTAGCGTATCTCACATACGCTGCGCCCATGCAATTGTATGTGAATCTGCCCCATAGTCTATACCACATGTTTTAGTTCAGTATATCCATACACATAGGCCACTTTCCTCCTGGTCTATACCTTTGCCTCTATTTGTTCCCCATGGCTTTCAGCAGTGGTTTGTTTGTGTGGGGAGCTGCGATGTGCACCAAGGGAGGTTATTCATACTTCCTGTTGTCCCCCCTACCCTAAGGGATGGTCAGGGCCACTGGCACATTGGCGCCATGTTTTCACGCCCATAAACAAACCATTTATCCTTCACACCAAGCACTTCATTGTGCCTGGCTATGTTTTTCACATTCACATGTTTTCAAAAATCCCCCCTTTTCTTTTCAGGTGATTGCTTTATGACATCCCTTTTCACACATCTGCAGCCTTGTACGCATTTCTCCCTGGCCCCATTATGCATCCTACCATCGTAATAGGTTGGTCTATATAACACACATATTCATGCATTACATTATATACTTCATGATCATTTTGCTAATTTAGCAATAGTCGATTATATACGTATACTATATTATAGTTGACACCTGAACTGATTATCCAGGGGCAGCGCCCGTTGGAGTCCTTGTGGGGTTATAAATGAGAGAGCATACATGGCTGAGATGTTTCATTTCACTCTCACTTCACATGGGACAGTTCACTCTACTGCTGCAAGCTATTGATTCTACACAGATATACATCTTTCATCCTTCTCACGCTCTCTCTTGTGCCTGGTTGTTTTTTATATTCAAGCTTTTTCACATTTACCCTTTTCTTTTTAGGCTGGATTCACACTTGTGCAGTACGAATTTCAGCACTCTTATCTCTGCAGAGAGATAAGAGAACTGTTCAGCAGATCATCTCCGTTTTAGCTGCGAATTTGGAGACCTGGGAGAGGGGAGGGGGAGGGGGAGGGAGGAAGTGTATTGAGGTGAATGAGAGAAATCCTGAAGAGAAATGAACACATCTGCGAATCAGATGCGTGCCCATAGAAGATAATGGACCTGAATTCGGACCTAAGGCCACACCGCAATGCCTAGAAAAGGCACACGTTTTTTTCGGCAATGCGCAATGCGAATGCATCGCACATATGTGAACCATCCTCATTGAAATCAATGTATTTTATAATGTTATGCGAATTGGATGCGGTTTAAGCCACAACCAATTCGCATAGGTGTGAACCCGGCATTAGAGAGTGCCTTATTTGACTTCCCTTTTCACTAATCTGCAGTTTTGCACACACTCTTCCTTGGCCTTTATCTGTCTAACCATCGCAACAGGTTGGTTTATATATGCATTCATGCATTTCATTATATACTTCATGATTATTTTGTCAATGTAGCAATGTTTAATTATATACATATTATATTATACTATATTATAGTTGACATCTGAACGGATCATTCAGGACCTCCAAGGTCACTTATTTCTACCCATGCCATGTCTGACTTCCCGTTGTTCCCTGGTCAGAATTTTGGTTGGCGCAGCTTCCTTGGCTCCCTTCCCAAGCACATATTGCTGCCATTCTTTTTTTTCTAAATTCCAGTTCCCCTATGTAATAATATACCATTAACCGCTTATGGGCCAACCGCCGCAGGTATACTGCGGCAGGTTGGCTCCGCTGCACAAACCCTCGTAGCTGTACGTCAGTCGCTTTAAGCAGGCTATCATGTGCGCCGCCTGCTGCATCACGGGGGTGCATATGCTCGTGACTGGCGGTCGCGATGACCACCGGCCATGAGCGATCGTGGGCACGAGATGCAGAACAGGTACCTGTTCTGTGAGGAAAGGCAGATTGTGAGTTCCTAATAGCTGGGAACCACGATCTGCAATTCCCTCTAGGTCAGTCCCATCTCACTACAATTAGAAAACATATTGGGGAACACAATTAACCCCTTGATCACCCTCTAGTGTTAACCCCTTTCTTGCCAGTGACATTTTTACAGTAATCAGTGCATTTTTATAGCACTAATCGCTGTATAAATGCCAATGGTCCCAAAAATGTGTTTAAAGTGCCGAATTGCAAAAAATTGGTCATTCTGGGATTGATCCGACAGGCGTATGTCTTAGTACGCCGTCGGATCTTAGAAGCAACATTTTGGCGGCCGTTAGGTGGCGTTTCCGTCGATTTCCGCGTCGAGTATGTAAATTAGCTATTTACGGCGATCCACGAACGTACGTCCGGCCGGCGCATTTTTAACGTCGTTTTCGTTTGGCTTTTTCCGGCGTATAGTTAAAGCGGCTATATGGTGGCGTACTCAATGTTAAGTATGGCCGTCGTTCCCGTGTACAATTTTAAATTGTTTACGTCGTTTGCGTAAGTCGTTTGCGAATAGGAATTTGCGTAGAATGACGTCACCGTCGTAAGCATTGGCTGGTTCCGGTTTAATTTCGAGCATGCGCACTGGGATACCCCCACCGACGGCGCATGCGCAGTTAAAAAAAAAACGTTGTTTACGTCGGGTCACGGTGTATTAACATAAAACGCGCCCCAATTACATCCATTTGAATTCCGCGCCCTTACACCACCAGAGATACACTACGCCGCCGTAACCTACGGCGCAAATTGTTTGTGGATTCGAAAAAAATATTTAAGTTGCGGCAGCGTAGGGTATCTTAGATACGCTGCGCCCAGTGTATCAATGCGCCCAGGTACGTGGATCTACCCCAGGGTGTCCAAGCCGAGGTGTCCTCCCACACACCAATAGACAAATGGTCATCAAGAAAAAGAAGCAGCCGGCAACTCCATAACATCAAGCTTATTTATTGTAAAGCTTTCACAGTGAGCACAGTCAGCAGCAGACTAGTTTCAGCAAAAAGCCTTGTTCACAGCTCACATATATGTTGAAAAGCATGAACATTTATACATAAAAGACTATCACATGACTACTGCTCCTCTCCAATCAACAATGTGTTCAATTGAAATCAGGTGATTGGTTACAAATTGTCAACAGATGTAAAGATGACAAGTGAGAAGCAAAGAGTCTAGCTATAATACAACACATGAGATACTAAACATACAAAGACTATCTTGACATGTGAGAAAATACATATAATAAATGCTCTATGAGAGAATCTTTAATGAAAAAATATATAAATGAAAAAATGTGTGTAAGATGTGAAATATAAGGCTTCATTTCCATGGACGTTTTTGGACATTTTTACAGCCACTTTTCGGAGCTTTTTTTGCAGCTTAAAAACGGCTCTCCATGTTAGTCTATGGCCTCATGCCCACCATGACGTTTTTGAGCTGTAGATGGCTGAGCCGTTTTTAAGCTGCAAAAAAAAAAAAACAGGACCAGTGCGTTCTGAAGCTCCAGCCTTATAGCTGTAAAAACGCCAGACATTAAAAAACGCTCAAAAATGCTCAAAACGCGCAAAAACACAAAAAAAACGCTACTGCAGCGTTTTTGAGCTCCAGGTCAAAAAAAAAAAACATGGCTAAAAATAGTGTCTGTAAAAACGTCCATGGAAATGAAGCCTGAAGACTATATATAAAAGATAGTACACATTCAAAGTGTATCAGCCCAACCACTGCTGAGGTCTAAACTATAGTCTCTTGTTTCAGTGATTCTTCTCTGTGGGCAGCAGCCCCTGGAATACTGGTACGCTCCCTAAAGAGGAAAGAACCATCTGTTCATGCCTCCTATTTATCACCCCACCAGCTACCTTCTTGATGCCCCCTTCCAAGGATGGGCCAGGGTATGATGAATAAAATAACTAAATGTACCTAACAGCCTAACTGGGAGGGCGCTACATGCAAACAGAGGCTGACAGGTTAGAAGGGGACAGGATTAGGGTAGTGACAGACAAGAACCAGATATTTAAAGAGGGAAAAGGAGAATGATTACTGCTCAACCACTGTATAGTAGCTTAGTAATCTACAAGCAATAGAATAAGAGAAACAATGATAATATTATACAGCATATTTAGGATTAATGGGGAATATATTCTGTTCTTTGCCATCCATAGTACAGTTTATGAAATACTCCTGCAGAAATCTATAGAAATGTGGGACTGTTTGAAATAATTTCTGAGCTTTATCACAGATATTATATGGTGACGTTTAGTATATATGACATTACTGTATTGGGAATATGTTGCATTAGATCCAATGGGGTTATTGACTATTGGAACATATTTGTTTATAGACTCTATACGCATACTGTACATATACATCTATGCTAACCTATCTGAAAGCTTTACAAACCCTATTAGCACTATGCCACAAGGAATTTGATCTTCGGTCCCCATTGAGGGAAGGTTATTGTTTAATTCAACTTTCTTTTTCAGTGTTCTGGGATGAACTATATGGGTGGCTATAGTATAGTTAATACAATTGAGAGTTGTACACAGGTGGTCCTCTTTCCAGATAAATACAGTAAGTACTAAAATTTTAATGGGGTGATTTTGTTTTTGACCCTTATGCTGCGTACACACGATCGGTTCGTCTGATGAAAACGGATCGTTTTCATCAGACGAACCGATCGTGTGTGGGCGCCATCGGTTTTTTATCCATCGGTGAAAAAAATAGGAACTTGTTTTAAAATTATCTGATGGTTAAAAAAACGATAGAAAAAAATGATCGTCTGTGGGCTCGTCCATCGGTTAAAGATCCACGCATGCTCAGAATCAAGTCGACGCATGCTTGGAAGCATTGAACTTCATTTTTCTCAGCACGTCGTTGTGTTTTACATCACCGCGTTCTGACACAATCGTTTTTTTAACTGATGGTGTGTAGGCAAGACTGATGAAAGTCAGCTTCATCGGATATCTGATGAAAAAATCCATCAGACCGTTTTCATCGGATGAACCGATCATGTGTACAGGGCATTATACTTAGCTGTGAATATCACAAATATCATTTGTAGAGAGTTTGAAGCCAGCTACAAGGGTACCCCTCTCTCTGAATGGTGGGGTAGGCATGAGCATGGCTTCAATGAGACTGCCAATCAGTATGCATATGTAAGTGAAATATTAATGTGGTAAATGGTGCAAAATAAAGGTTATGACATGACAACATAAAAATGTACAACCATGTATATTGTATACTGTTTTTTCTTCCACAATTCCAAAGAAAACAGCATAATTCCATTGCAAAATGTGTTGAATTGTGCCCTCATCTCATCACCATCAGTGTTGTAAGTAACGGCGTTTAAATAAACGCCGTTACGTAACGATTGCCCTTCTGCGGGTAACTAGTAATCTACCTGATTACTTTTACCCTCTCGGCAACGCCGTTCCCACTACATTGGCAGCGTTACCGAGATTACGCCCCCCCCGCCGCCGCCGTCGCCGCCGCCTAATTAATCACCGTGCGGGGAACATTACAGCTTTCATTTGAATAGCTGTCTGTTCCCCGCCCCGTATAGACACTCCCCTTGCTCGGGATTGGACGGCCGGGTGATCTGCACATTGATAGACAGGTCACCCGTCCAATGCTCGGGATTGTACGGGTGACCTGTCTATCAATGTGCAGATCACCCGGCCGTCCAATCCCGAGCAAGGGGAGTGTCTTTATGGGGCGGGGAACAGACAGCTATTCAAATGAAAGCTGTAATGTTCCCCGCACGGTGATTAACTAGGCGGCGACAGACGGCATCTAGGTATGGGGAGACACATGGCTCATGGCTGCATACTGTATGTGGGGGGTAGAAGACACATGGCTCATGGCTGCATACTGTATGTGGGGGGGAAAAGACACATGGCTCATGGCTGCATACTGTATGTGGGGGGGAGAAGACACATGGCTCATGACTGCATACTGTATGTAGGGGGGAGAAGACACATGGCTCATGGCTGCATACTGTATGTGGGGGGGAGAAGACACATGGCTCATGGCTGCATACTGTATGTGAGGGGAGAAGACACATGGCTCATGGCTGCATACTGTATGTGGGGGGGGAGAAGAAACATGGCTCATGGCTGCATACTGTATGTGGGGGGGGGAGAAGACACATGGCTCATGGCTGCATACTGTATGTGGGGGGGGAGAAGACACATGGCTCATGGCTGCATACTGTATGTGGGGGGAGAAGACACATGGCTCATGGCTGCATACTGTATGTGGGGGGGAGAAGAAACATGGCTCATCGCTGCATACTGTATGTGGGGGGGAGAAGACACATGGCTCATGGCTGCATACTGTATGTGGGGGGGAGAAGAAACATGGCTCATGGCTGCATACTGTATGTGGGGGGGAGAAGAAACATGGCTCATGGCTGCATACTGTATGTGGGGGGGAGAAGACACATGGCTCAGGGCTGCATACTGTATGTGGGGGGGGGGAGAAGAAACATGGCTCATGGCTGCATACTGTATGTGGGGGGGAGAAGACACATGGCTCATGGCTGCATACTGTATGTGGGGGGGAGAAGACACATGGCTCATGGCTGCATACTGTATGTGGGGGGGGGGAGAAGACACATGGTTCATGGCTGCATACTGTATGTGGGGGGGAGGGAGAAGACACATGGCTCATGGCTGCATACTGTATGTGGGGGGCAGGCCCAGCAAATGCAATACTGTGTACAATTATTAATATCATCATCACACTCCACCTGCCCAGGCAGCAATACTGTACAATATAGATTCAGTGTGCACTGCAGCAGTGTCACTCACACTGCACACTGAATCTATATTGTACAGTATTGCAGGGCACTGGAGTGTGATGATGATATTAATAATTGTACACAGTACGAAATGTTCTAAAATACTGTATATAGTGTTTTTATTCTTCAATCAGTTAATATAAACATCTTTGACACTAAAGATGTTATAGAACGTAATAGCATTGTAGAATATAAAAAAAAATCTCAGTTACTTTTCCGAGTAACTAGTTACTTTGCTAATAAAGTAACTGAGTCACTAACTCACTTACTTTTTCGGGCAAGTACCTTTTAATTGTAACTAGTTACTTTTTTAAAGGAAGATGAACAACACTGATCACCATTATGAAATGTGAACAAACTATATTTATGTATTTTTGGATATAGCTAACTGATGGAGTGCAATATATATGAGGAATAAACTAGTTAATGGTTGAACAGAAAGACAAGGCACAGTTACAAAAATAAAATAAAAAAATCATCATATCTCAAATAAATGGCACCATTACACTTTTAAATACAATAAAATTGCAATAGCAACTGAAAAGTCTCATTGATCTCCTTTTTATTTTTATTTTTTTGATTGTTTCTTTAACATAAAATAGGGATATGTGGCATTTGACCTGAAATATATGGTCTGGTCATATTACATAAGTAAATCTAATTTAAATTGACTCATGACACTATGAAATTTTGAGAAAATTGATGTTGAGAGTGAATTTTATTACAAAAACCTCATCAATAATTACAGTTTTTAATATACAGATTGAAAACAAATTCATTAGTAGTTGGGTCATAACATGTTTTAACATATAAATATTAGTTAGAAAACTGATTGTATAAATAGAAAAAGTATACATAATAAATACGTCTAGCAAAAATTCATATATGAGATCAAAATTTGTAAGAAATCGCATGATGGTAGTATATATAATTACCTCCTTGGGGCTTGACAAGTTTTATGGACCATAATCCACTACTTTAGGAGCAGATGTAACATGCAATGTAGTCTAGTAGTAAACCAAAAAAAAGAAGATGAACAAGAAAAAAAGGAAACCCAATCCTATTGGAAAGAAATACTACTCACAAGTCAGTTCTAAACTGGAAACATGGTATGATGGACAATGGGCCATCTAAGGATAGTCCTAATAGTGCGTATTGAATTTCTAGATAATCCCTACACAGTTCAATAATATATTTGTTTATCACATTCTTAGGTTGTTAGATACAAAAAATGCAGTAAAGCCGCTTGTTGCTGTAGGATGTGACCCTTTACATTACACACTATCATTGCATTCAGTACTGGTTTATTGAATAACAAGATAGAGTTACATTTTTACAAATCTCCTCAGCAGCATTAAAGAATTAATAGTATTTCTGTAGGTAGATGCAAAGTAGCCTTAAATACAAGAAGGGATTTTGGCTAATCAGTATTTTATTATGGCTAATGTTTCCTGAGTTACATTAAAAGATTAGAAAATAATGCTTTTTTTTTTTAGTAGAAAAACATTTCTAACAAGAGTAAGTGAACACTCTAGACACAGGGGACATAGAAAAGGAAATCTAACACAAATGGCTTTGTAAAAGCCTAACAGCTAATGAATACATTGCATCAAAATGATGCCTAATTGAAATTCAAGTATGTAAAGACACTTGCTCAAAAAATTCCCAGGGAGTAAGTTCACCTGCATTTTCTTAAACTAATGATTCTACGCTAATGTATTTTTTTTACTGTATAGGGAAGTGCTCGTTATTAGTGAAAGATGAAATAATATTGCTGAAATTGCTTCTTTTAAAGGCTCTTTTGACAGCTTTTATATGGGTTTCAAATCACAGATGATAGCTTTATGTCTTCTGTCCATGGGATTTATTAAGAGGAACGATAACCCTGCTGAATAATAGAACAATTCTTTATGTTCCTTTTTCAATGGGCCCTTATGTTCTCCCTAAGCTTGTATGTCATAATATGTCTTTCAAAAAAGGTTTAAAAGGTTACAATGGCAATGCAGCTTTATAGTATATAATGTTGTAGTTGCTATCAACAAACTGCCAATACTCTTTTCAATTGCTAAAATGGAATTATAAGTAAAGTATATCATTATAATTATTATTTTTTTACTTAATTTATGAAGAGCCAACATGTTACATGGTTCTTTTTTTTTCTTGAAATATGGATTTATTAATGGCCAAAATTCTGATGTTGGTACCCAAGGTAGGAAGTTCAAACAACAGGTTACAAAAGGAGTTCCATAAGGAATTGCATATACACATATCCCTGCAACTCATACATTGTATCATCCAATGTGTAAGAAGAGTATTGCGATATACTGTATATTCTTAAAGTTGAATTTCAGGCAAGCAGCTTAATACACAATCAAAATACTTATATATAGGAACATCTTAGACATGAACCCTGGTCAAAACACACCCCATCCTGCTGATTGGACAATGAAGGAGAAACTAATGGACTAATAAATTGGACTTTTGGCGGTACAGGTAGTTAATGTAAAAGATCTATAAATATTTATTTATAAAAAACGCATAGAAATGATAGAAACTTGTATACACAATTTCATAAGACAGTGTCAGCATATGATATCAGTACATCTAACATCTGCGTTCTTACGTCATGAATGTATCTGTATAAGTATAAACTCATCTCTTATTTTGTGTTAGATGTACTGATATCATATGCTGACACTGTCTTATGAAATTGTGTATACAAGTTTCTATCTATGCGTTTTTTATAAATAAATATTTATAGATCTTTTACATTAACTACCTGTACCGCCAAAAGTCCATTTTATTAGTCCATTAATTTCCATTGTCACTTTCTCGGGATGTTGGTACACTAAAATAAGTGCATTCACAGCGATTAGTCGCCCTGTGGTTTTATGCAAGTTTGGCAAGACCCATTTAAATGAAGAAGAAACAGCATACCAACTAGGACATCACTTTGTTCACTCTGATCTAGCCTCTTGTTAGTGTAGCCACTGTTAGTGTGTATACATGCAGGAGAGCCTGACTGGCTCCTACCCAGATAGCAAGGATAACTTGCCAAAAATGTGTGGCATTGTTAAATTGTTGACATGCTGCACATTATCACTGGCAACTTGTACACTTACAGAGCACTTTGAGCACAAGATCTAGTTGACACGTTTCCAATTTGTAGCAAATTTGTGTGGCAAGTCTCTAGCAAGAACAAAGTTGCAGTGGTGAGTCTACAGCAAGAGCTCTGCAAGTCTACATCAGGAAGCAAAGATGAAAAGTCAACCACAGTGACCCCCTGTGGTGAGATGACTATTGTACAACATAACTGAATCAGAACTTGCAGCAGATTTGCAGAATGTTTGAAAAGAAAGTTGATCTGGAGTCATGCAATGCAGAATTTCTGCAACTGTGCAAAACACTTGTGAAGCCTGGCAAGTCTAGCAATAGCTTAGCAAGTCATTATCAAACTTGCAGCTCAATTCCTTGCTATCTGGGTAGTTCCATCCCTACTCTTTCCTTCTCAGTGCTGGTGTACAAAAAAATTATAATGACCAATAATATACAGTTTTTTTTCTAACTGATCTCCAGGCCTAAGATAATTTTTACCATGTGTGCAAAATAAATGTAAATGCTGCTCTGACAGTATTTTTTTCAAAATTGTTGCTCTTTTTTTGTTTATAGCGCAAAAAATAAAAAACACAGAGGTGATCAAATACCACCAAAAGAAAGATCTATTTATGGGAAACAATATACGCAAATTTTGTTTGGGAACAACATTGCACAACTTCGGTTAAAGCAATGCAGTGCCAAATTGTAAAAAATGCTCTGGTCAGGAAGGAGGTAACATCTTTCGGGGCTGAAGTTGTTAATAAACAGTTGCCCAAATATCATGTGAAACCAAAATTTGCATACCATCATCTTTTTATTCTACTGGGCCTCTGCTTTCAGAAAATATATAATGTTCTGGGGGATTAATTAATTTTATTGCCAAAACTGTAAGGCCGCGTACACACGATCGGTTAAACCTATGAGAACAGTCTGATGGACCGTTTTCATCGGTCCAAACCGATTGTGTGTGGGCGCCATCGGTTAAAAAAAAGCTAACTTGTTTTAAATTTCGGTTAAAAATCCACGCATGCTCAGACTAAATTAGGGGACGGGAGCGCTCGTTCTGGTAAAACTAGCGTTCGTTATGGAGATAGCACATTGATCACGCTGTAACAGACAGAAAAGCGTGAAAGGTCTTTTACTAACACAAAATCAGCTAAAGCAGGCTCAAGGGTGGCGCAATTGGATTTGAACTTCCCCTTTTATAGTGCCATCGTACGTGGTTTACTTGTCCGCGTTCTGACATGATCGTTTTTTTAACCGATGGTGTGTAGGCGCGACTGACCATCAGTCAGCTTCATCGGTTAGCCGATGGAAAAATCCATCAGACCGTTCTCATCAGATGGACCAATCATGTGTACGCGGCCTAAGTGTTTGTTAACCTAAATATACAAAGCTGTGCCAGACCCTCTATTATAGGCAGGCACATCACACTGTACATGTCTTTTATTAAAACAAGGCATGTAAATACATTTTTAGGGCAATCGTCAGGCCGGTCACGTGTCTCCTGGCTGCTGTACACCTCAGATACATGGCTTCTGCAGGAGGGGCCTGAGATTGACCTCTGATGTCAGCCGGGGAGGTCCCATGGTCGCTCAGCCCCTTCCGCAGTAGCCCGCCTGAGAGTCACATGACCTGCCTGAAGATCGCTCTAAAACTGTATTTAAATGCCTTGTTTTTAGAAAAAAAAACATATACAGTGCTGGGTCTGCCTATAATAGAGGGAATGGCAGTGACCTTTTGTAAAAGTTTATTTCCACTAATAGCGGTGGGGGGCGGAGACAGAGACACAGAACACAGAGCTGACAGGCAGAAAGGAGGGGTGAGGGGGAGAGAGGAGAGCTACGCATAAAGGGATGTACTCTGACCACAGTTGTCTGATTTTTGTGGTCAGCACAGAGAGGGGGATATCTCAATAATTTATTCACAGGTGGCGATTTGGATGAAAGGCAATTAATTGCAAACACCACTCCTTTATTGTCAGTATTGAAAATTAATCTTCTGTTCTGAAAAGAATGCCCCTATATTTCCAGTGCAATGATTATAGGGAACAATTCTAACAATACAATGTTTTTACAAATTCCCTGACTAATTCATTTGGAAGGCCAATGTGAAGCACACCAGTGTGTCTTCCAAATTGCTGAAAAACCTAATGATCCTGCTGCATCTGTAAAAAAAAAGCAAAAGCATCATTAGTAATAAAAATCAAATTTCCATATAGTCTTACCATTAAAACTTTGAAGAAAATGCAACCAGATCAACATATCTTTTGTAACTTTGCTAGATAAACTAACATGAGAGGTAGGAGTCTTCAAACTTGAAATAGAATAAAGTCGTCGAGAAAAAATTTGTCCAATTGGCAGAATTCTATTCGTAAAAGCTAACAGTCCAAGCAAAGACTGCATTTTGTAATCTTTTTTCTTCTAAGAAATTGAAGTAATAAATGAGAAATGTTATCTATTTTATCTAAAGGCAGTCTAAATTCCATATCTAATGTATCAATAGTAACATCTAAAAATGTCAGTGCTGGACCAACAGTTTTTTCTTCGTCTAAAGGAATATTAAAATATTTACAAATCGCAAAAAGAATATTTTATAAATAATCACATTCTCCAGAATCACTGCTACCTATAAATAGAAAGTAATCTAAGTAATGTATTATTAAATCTGAATGTGTTTCTTTTTTAATTACCCACTCTAAAAACTTCAAAAAAGCCTCAAAATAAAAACATGCTAAAGAGCATCCTATGAGCAGGCATTTATCAATGTACTATTTTTCTTGAAAATAAATACCTAGGGAGCAAAAACAATTAGGGTGTATAGGAAGAAGCCTAAAAGCAGATTGTATGTCTGCCTTAGCAAATAAAGCACCTCCACCTATAGTTCTAAGTTTAATTATAGCCATATCAAAGGATACATAAGATACTGAAGAAAGGGCTATACTCATTGGGCTATTTTTTGGGAATGATCCCTAAAGGGGACATCTCTCAATTGAAGTCAAGTTGTCTACTGAAGGCAAATTACAAACTATTTTACAACCTATACCATTGAACTTAGGAATGCTAAAACCTTGAGAAAAAACTTAAATTAAAAGCATTGCTTTCTGCCAATCTGGGTAAATTGTGAGCCAAGGCAACATGTTTACCAGGATCACTGGCGTTCTGACCTTTATTTGAAGAATCTCTAGGTTTCTGATGGGAAAGGGATGATAATTTCCGAAAACACTTAAAGGGTCACTAAAGGAAAAATTTTTTTTAGCTAAATAGCTTCCTTTACCCTAATGCAGTCCTGGTTTCATGTCCTCATTGTTCGTTTTTGCTGTAATCCTTCTCTGTTCTGCACACTTCCTGCGTGTCTGTTTCCTTATGAAAAAAGTACTGGCAGCTTCTCTCTGTGGTCTCTAATCAAGAAGGTGTGATTACTGTGTGTCTAAAACCCCTCAGAACCAATCACTTTCGTTTTAAAAACAAACACTGCCCTGTATTGGCTCTGTGTCTCTGTCCTTCACACATTCATGAAACTAGATGAAAAACTAAACTGAAAGTGCAGGCACATTATATGATTGATTTTTATCTATTTTTAATTATTTTAAAAGGAATCAGTTAACTATTATGTCTCTATACCCTGTAAACAGTCATTTCAGCAAAAACATTTTTTTATTTTACAACTCCTTTAACTACAGGATGTGCTCCTGAGCAAAAAGCACATTCATGCTTGAACTTACATAAATTGAGCCATTTGCACTGGCTATCATTAAACGCAAAACAAATTCCCCTCTTATAAGGTGGGGTGGTGTAAGTATTGTAAGTACTAGTCAATGGATGAGGCTGCACAGGTCTGGTTGGAAGGAATAAATGTTGACATGTTGGAAAGACCAGGACTTTTACCAGGAAACCAAATTATACAAGAAAAAATTTAGAAAGATTGAAGCCAATTAAAAAATCATTTAGTAAGTGGTCTCTTCTCATTCTCAATTTTTTCTTATAATTTGTCTATTTTAGAAAATAATTCTTTAAAAGATGGTAGTAAGGAAAACAAATCGATGTAATACCCTTTCCAAATGTTTTCTTTGACAAATGGTGACATTATAAAAGGCATTATTTCCTTACCATACAATGCTGGCATGTCTGAAGAGGCTTCATTAAAGCGGGGGTTCGCCCAAAAAATTATTTTTATCATGAAATTTTTTTTTTCAGTGCAGCACATACCTTATTTTTACCGCCGCTTCCAGGTATGTAATGTGCGGGACTGGGCGTTCCTAAGTGATTGACATCCTTCCGACCGGCGCATACAGCGCGTCACTAGTTGCCGAAAGAAGCCGGACTGCGAGACGGCTCTATACGGCGCCTGCGCACCGATGTTCGGCTTCTTTCGGCAACTAGTGACCCGCTGTATGCGCCGGTCGGAAGGATGTCAATCACTTAGGAACGACCAGTCCCGCACATTACATACCCGGAAGCGGCGGTGAAAATAAGGTATGTGCTGCACTGAAAAAAAACAAAACAGCCGATTGTCATTCTGACAACTCGGCTGAATGTCATGTTAATTTTTTTTTTTTGGGTGACCTCACTTTAAGCAATTCAAAAGAACCTGTAGAAATACTAAAACCATGATTAACATCAATACATTGGGCAATATCAGAACTATTGGATGTAGGGATAGGCTGCTGTGTAGAATCAATAGCAGACCACTCCCATGCCACTGGAACATTGTTACCAATATAATTATCCTTAGATGAGTATGGGGGAGCTGAAATACCCACTATAATGTGACTTAAAGTAGATGATAATACAGTTATTAATGTTGAGTACTAGACTCACCCTGGATTATCAGTTGTTTCAGACTGTTGTGCTCTTAATACCACAGGTATAGGCTGATAAGATGTACAAGGAACGTCATATATATTTGCATTGCTCAATGGTAGTGATCTGGCTGTAGACATTCGCTGGGAATCGGCATCTCCATCTATTCTGGCAAGCCTGTTAGATGCTCTGCCAATTGATCCACTAGCTAACGGTTGTTTTTTCCCATTAGTTTTCCCAGTCATTACATACAGGCCTGGCTGTAAAGCGATTGCCTCTAGAGGAGGATATGCCAGCTTAACTTTGTGACGCATCTCTATTTGGGGGTGGACTGTAGCTACTGCGCTGTATATGCGTCCTGCATCATTTGTCCCGCCCTTAAAAAACAGTCAGCTCTTGTCTCATTGAATCCGGGTCAGCTGATCATAGAACTTTGGCTATTTTCGGACCCCGCTCCACTCGGTGATGACAGCGTTCAAAGTGTGTCATAGACGAGCGCTGCACCTGCGATCTCCAGTGCCGTCATCCTTGAAGGTAAGGAGAGACAGCTTCTGAGCCAATCTTCATCTTCAGCTGTTGCACGCTCGTATTCTCATTGCCAGAAGAGCCCTCTAAAGCCATGTGATAGCTCTCCCGCAGAGCAAAGGAGCTGTTTCCTCTTCAAATTTCAGCGCAAGTACTTGATTCACAAAGCACTTGCCTGTAAACTTGCAGCGGCGTATGGTAAAGCCGTCCGGCGCAAGCCCGCCTAATTCAAATTGGGCGTGTATCATTTAAATTAGGCACGTTCCCGTGCCGAACGTACTGCGCATGCTCCGTTTTGAAATTTCCCGCCGTGCTTTGCGCGAAATGACGTTGCGCCGACGTAATTTTTTGAACGGCGACGTGCGTTACGTCCTTTCCTATTCCCGGACGTCTTACGCAAAAAAAATAATTAAAATTCGTCGCGGGAACGACAGACATACTTTAACATGGCCTGTCTAATTTTACACCACCTAAATAGCAGTCGCAACTTTACGACCGGAAAAGCCGACTAGCGACGACGTAAGAGAATGCAACGACCGTGCATACCTTCGTGGATCGCCGTAAACAGCTAATTAGCATACCCGACGCGGAAAACAACGCAAACTCCACCCAGCGGGCGCCAAAGTATTGCATCCTAAGTTTCGAAGGCGTACAAAGCAGTACGCCTGTCGGATCTTAGCCAAATGACGTTGTATCTTTGTTTGAGAATTCAAAATAAAGATACGACGCGGCAAATTTGAAAGTACGCCGGAGTATCAGCAGATACTCCGGCGTACTTTTTCTGTGAATCTGGCCCACCGTCTTTTAAATTAGTTTTTGGACCAGTGTCTGGGTTGCATGTGCTGAAGTAGTCCATTATATCATCTGGTTTGAAGCTGAGCGCAAGATTTTTCCTTACTTCACTTACAATTTAAATACCTTGGTCTTTTTACCGCTTGCCGACCAGCCACTGTCATTATACTGCGGCAAGTTGTCTCGTTCCTGCAGACCGTCGTAGCTGTACATCGGGAATGCGTGCCGCCGGAGGGTGCCAATGCTTGTGGCCAGCGGTCGTGATGACTGCCAGCCGCGAGCGATCATGGGCACGAGAGGAAGAACAGGGATGTTCTGAGAGAGGAAATGTAGATCGTGAGTTCCTACAAGCTGGGAACCACGATCTGTCATTTCCTATAGTATGTCCCATCCCCCTACACTTAGAACACACATTAGGGAACACAGTTAACCCCTTGATCGCCCCCTAGTGTTAACCTCTTCCCTGCCAGTGACATTTACACAGTAATCAGTGCATTTTTATAGCACTAATCGCTGTTTACCAATGGTCTCAAAAATTTGTCAAAAGTGTCCGATATGTCTGCCATAAGGTTGCAGTCCCAATAAAAATTGCAGATTGCTGCCATTACTAGTAAAAAATAAATAAATTATAAAAATACCATAAATCTATTCCCTATTTTGTAGACGCTATAACTTTTGCGCAGACCAATCAATTATACGCTTTTTGAGATTTTTATTACCAAAAATATGTAAAGGAATACAAATTGGCTTAAACTGAGAAAAAAAATATATATTTTTTTTTAATTAGGACTATTTATTACAGCAAAAAGTACAAAATATTGTGTTTTTTTTTTCAAAATTATCGCTCTTTTTTTGTTTATAGCACAAAAAATAAAAACAGCAGAGGTGATCAAATACCACCAAAAGAAAGCTCTATTTGTGGGAAAAATAGGGTGTCAATTTTGTTTGGGTACAGGACCGCGCACTTGTTAGTTAAAACGACTATGCTCTGTTCGTTAAGCAGCCAATTCTTCTGGGGGCTAAAGTGGTTAATGAGTCTATACTATAAATTCCCGATCAGTGAAATTTGTGGTTCAGCTTTTGCTGAAATGTGTGGTGACTTTTTTTGGAGGAAGAAATAAAACATTTAGAGTGACTGTATACAATGAGATTTAACTGTGATATGTGGGTCATTTCAGTAGGGTGAATTTTTATTGATTTTTTTTTTATGTTTATGGTTATGTTTTAATTACTGGTCAAACAATTACTTCTACTACTATAAGGGTCCATGGCCATTGAGCATTTTGCAGCTGCTTCTAGGAGCGTCAGGCCTTTTTTTCCCCTTCCTCTAAAGTCCCCTGAGGCCGCACACACACGGTCGGACAAAACCGATGATAATGGACCGAGGTTAAGTTTCATCGGTCCAAACCGACCGTGTGTATAGCCCATCGGTCTGTTGTCCAAAATTTTAAAACATGCTTTAAAATCGACCCGATGGACCACTGCCCGATCGTTCCAAACCGATGGTTAGTACAGAAAGCATCGGTTCAAAACCCGCACATGCTCAGAATCAAGTCGACGCATGCTTGGAAGCCTTGAACTTCATTTTATTCAGCACGTCGTGTGTTTGACGTCACCGCGTTCTGACCCGATCGGTTTTTGGAATGATGGTGTGTACGTACATCAGACCATCAGGCCACTTCAGCGGTGAACCGATGGAAATGGCCCGTCGGACCATTCTCATCGGTTTGGAACGACCGTGTGTACGCGGCCTGAATGTTATCCTATGTTTCCATGCAAACATAGGCTTTTAGCAGTGTTTAGTGGCAGGAAAAAAAAACAGAGCAGGTGCGCTCTGAATAGAAGCTTTCAGCATTAAAAATGCCTCATGCCGCGTACACACGACCGTTTTTCGGGTTCTAAAAAATTAAGTTTTTAATGGTCTAGAAAAAACAATGTTTTTTTCAACAAGATCATTAAAACAGCCTTGCCTACACACGATCGTGAAAAAAATGCTCTAGCAAAGCGCGGTGATGTACAACACGCATGACGGCACTATAAAGGGGAAGTTCCAATGCGGATGGTGCCACCCTTTGGGCTGCTTTAGCTGATTTCGTATTAGTAAAAGACGATTTGCGCTTTTCAGTCTGTTACAACGTGATGAATGTGCTTACTCCATTACGAACGCTCGTTTTACCAGAACGAGCACTCCCGTCTCATAACTTGCGTCTGAGCATGCACGTTTTTTTCATGTCGTTAAAGCCCACACATCATTTTTTACAACCTTAAAAACGACAACGTTGAAAACGTTGTGAAAAGATAGAGCATGTTCGAAATTTTTAATGCCCATTTTTTAGATCTTGAAAAATGCTCTGGAGCCCGCACACGATCGTTTTTAATGACATTAAAAAATAACGTCATTTTTTAGAACCCGGAAAACGGTTGTGTGTACGCGGCATTAATGCTGCTAAATGCTGCTAACAGCGTTTAGCATTTACAAGCATTTATTCATCTTATTGGGCACAGGCAACATGTACATACAGGAAATACCTTTTATGTACATTTGCTGCTTAAGGCCCCTTTCACACGTGCAAACCGTATGTCTGCTTTTTCATCCATCCGTTTGCGTCCCTATGTGATTACATTGGTCCCTATGTGATTGCGGGTGTCAGTGCCATACGGTGCGTATTCATCCGATCCCCCCATAGGGGAGAGCGGAGAAAAGACAGGGCGGTCCCTGCACAGTGTGCGAGGACCGCCCTGTCATCCGCCGGCTCAGCGGGGATCAATGGAGCGATCCCCGCTGAGCTTACGGAGCATACGGAGGCGCATCATTACTGATCCGCCCTGTGTGAAAGGGGCCTTATTGTTCTTTGTCAGACCAGTGTCATCTCCATTTTGAGCTGTGTGGATATACAGAGAGGTTACAGAAATCATAGTTAGTGATGTATCCCAGACAGAATTGACCTCAGCAGTGCAAAGTGCAAGCCCATCTGGAACTGTGAGTATTGTCACATCTGCAATACAACATCAGGATAAGAAAAGCAAAATTGTGGACAGACATTACCAAAGTCCTAACTGGGATCAGCTGAATTGCTCTGAGAAGAAAATAAATAAATGCAGATTTTTCTTAATTTGAAAAATATGTATGTAATATTGTTACTAAATATAAATTAGTAATCTTAGACCCCTTTCACACCTGGGTGGTTTTCAGGCACTTTGGCACTAGAAATAGCCTTTGCAAAGCGCCTGAAAACCACCTCCCATTCATTGCAGTGTAACTTTTCGTTACGAAAAGTCCTGCAAGCAGCATCTTTGGGGCGGGCTGCAATGAATGGACAGCGCCTAAAAAGCACTTTGAAAGGGCTGAGAAACTGGAGTATTTACCCATTTTTCAGGGGTAAACCCCCCCGCTAGCAGTCGAAAAGTGCTGCAAAAGCACCTCTATAACAGCGCCTCTAAAACAGCGCAAAAACGAGCAGCACTTTAGCGCTAACAGTGGGGCATCTTGGTGTAAATGTAGCCTAAATTACTCATTGAAAATCCATGTGGTAAAGGGTCAGATGAGATGCTGAGTGCAAGATTTTTCTTAGCACAGAGTGGTGTCCCAGCTCCAACAAAGATGGCGCATGTCTACAGCACACAGCTCTCAGTCAATCAATGATCGCCAACAGTAGAGAGTAAGTATATATTACAAAATATTGTATTGTATAGTATTGTCATTGTAACCTTTTTTTTTTACATAGTATTTATTTTTTTGTTATACGATTTTTAATAATTTAAAAAAAAATTGCAAAATCCAATATCTTTTTTAAAAAATTGGAATTTATTTTTCATCTTATTTATTTTTAAATTTTTCAAATGTTTTCAAAATTGTAATTTTAATCATTTTTTTATTTAATTTTAATTTTATCTTTTGTTTTATTTTTACAAAACATTTTACAAAACATTAAACTGTTGCAAATTAATAAACATTTTTTTATTCAAATACATTTGATAAAAAAAAATTTAATTAGGTTTTTCTAAAATAAATGTATATTTTATTTGATCCAATAGCATCTATTTAATTGTTTTTATTATCTTTTTAAGATTTAAGTTTTAAGTTTGTAATTTTTTCATCTTTAAATTTAAATATATTTTTTAATATATTTAAAAAAAATTTAGGACACCATCTAACTTGCCCACAGAGGGCAGAGAGCATCAAGAGGAGGATGATATTCCATTAAATGAACTGACTGAGCCTTCAATGGCAATGACGACACTATCAACAAGTAGGTTAGCCCACCAGTCGTCTCTAACAACCACTGAACCCACAAATGGCATTACCCCAGCTATCTATCTATCTATCTATCTATCTATCTATCTATCTATCTATCTATCTATCTATCTATCTATCTATCTATCTATCTATCTATCTAGACATCTAGACATCGACACGGACACCACCAGTTCTTTGAGAGGCCATGGACAGGAACATAGGCAGTGTCAGAGGGGTGCAGGTCTTAACCTGGAAACAGGAGTGGATCATGACACTGCTGAAGGAAGTACAGCAGGAGCAGCATAGCATGGATCCCCTTTTCCCCTTTTAGACCCCAAATTCCACGCGCCAGCTACTGCCAGAATACTACTGCCAAATCTGTCATGTTCTAGAGGACATAGCTGGGGACCTGGAAAGATAATGCATGTGGCCATGCAGTATCATTCTGTCAAACTCAGTGGCGGGCCACCACCAAAAACAGGGGTAAAATGTAACGTGCAAAAAAAAAAAAATATATAACTGATGAATATGTAGACAAAAAATAATAAGCAACTAAATAATGATGATAAAATAATTAAGTGTCACAAGGGGACCTTCCTCTGGTGAAACATTCATTCTCATATGGGTGTCCATGCTTGTTAGTCTTGGTCAGAGCTAGGGCCGGTGCAAGAATTTTTGACACCCTAGACGAAACCTCATTTTGTGCCTCCCCTCGGCTCCGCCCCTGACCCCACCCTTTTACCCTACCCATGTATGCATGGAGGGGACGATTTTTGCTGCACCTCCCCACCTATTTCTTCAGCCGTAGTCTGCAGGCCCACACCTGTGCCTCTGGACCCGGCCTGAAAAACAAATAGTGGCTTCCTCATACCAGCTGTGATCCGCAGGCCCATTTCCCGCACCTGCGCCTCTGGAACTTGGCGGATGGCCCAGAAGACAAACAGCGCTGGCAGTGGCATCACTAGGGTTGATCTTACCTAGTGAGGTAAAACATAGTGTCACCCTCCCAAGGCTAGTAAAATGGGGTGTCAACATACCCCCTCCCCTGTTGCCTTAACACTCTCCTTTCCACATACTCATTTTACCATCCCCATTACCCACCCTTTCTCTTCACATACCCCTTCTAATGCCCCTACACCCACTCCCCTCTCCACATACCCTTTCTACTACCCACCTCTCCTCTCCACATATCTCTTCTACTGCCCCTATACCCACCCTCCTCCCCACATACCCCTTCTACTACCCCTATATCCACCTTTTCACATACCCTTTATACTGCCCCTATACCCACCTCTCCACATAACTCTTCTACTACCCCTATAGCCACCTCTCCTCTTCTCCTCTCCACATACCCCTTCTACTGCCCCTATACCCACCTCACCTCATACACCTTTTTCTGCCCCTATATCCATCTCTGTTTCATGGGCACCTTTCACAATCTCCCATTGCACAGTCCAATTATTTCTCCATTACTCTCTTCTCTCCATATTTTTCCACTTTTAGTCCTCACACTTTATTTCCTCCTTCTCTTTCACTACTGGCAGCCCTATGCTCAATCCCCTTACATGTAATGGTCAACTGCCCTTTCATAACACAGATGCCATTATGGTGTCTCCTCACCTCCTCTATTCACATATGGCGCCCTGTGACTCTTCCCTCTCACACAGTCCTCCACTCTCCCTGCCCCTCTTGCCCATGCCCAATATCCCTCCCCATGCTTTCTCTCACTCTCTCTCCCGCCACCTCCATCAGTGCACAGCACTTTAGTCTGGCCATTGTCCTCACTTCTGCCTCCCTCCCCTACTGGATTTAATGAGGAGCATTTCAATGGGTGGGCTGGCTACAACAATGGCTACAACTATTGACTCTAGAGTTACTATGGAGGTTCCATACCACCCTCTTTGTGAATATTTTCATGATGTGGTCGGACCCACGGGCCGACACCAGAGGGGTGACACCATCGCGGTCGGGTTTCACTTACTACTTGATAGTTTCACCCCTCTGGAGGGTGTCACCTGGGTGCATTCTGCACCCCCCGCACTCCCATAGCCAGAGTGGTTCTCAGCTTTGTGAGGTCTTAGGCAAAAATGTTAGACAGGAAGCACCACTCACGCCCATCAGCTTAAGGTGACCACATTTCCAAACTGCCATTCAGGAACACACCCCTCTCGTAAAAAAAAGATTAATTCAAAACCCTTGCCGACAACGGGGGGAATTGTAGTCTGGGGATTGATGGGGAATTAGACGGCGGGTGATTTTTCTCGGGCAAATGGTTGGTGTTCGCACTTAAATCATCCTGACACCATGCTTGATATGGTGTCAGGATGATTGAATCACATTATTTCTAGTACTACGTTGTAATATATAATGAAATAGTTCAACTCACCATAATGCAGTGGGAACCCTGAGCTTGTCACTACCTACCAAATTCAGCATGTCACCTGCCATCAGATGCAGCATGCCACGGTAGCCTGCCACCAGATGCAGTGTGCTATCATTGCCTGCCACCAGATGCAGTTTGTCATTTGCCACCATCACTTGCCACCAGATGCAGCTTGTCACTTGCCACTGTCCTCTGCCACTACATACAGCGTGTCACTTGCCACCGTCGCCTACCACCAGATAAAGAGTATCACTTGCCATCGTCGCCTGCCATCAGATGCAGTGTGTCACTTGCCACAGTTGCCTTCCGCCAGATGCAATGTGTCACTTGCCTCTGTCACCTGCCACCAAATGCAGTGTGCCACTTGCCACTGTCGCTTGCCACCAGATGCAGCGTGTCACTTGCCACTGTCGCCTGTCACCAGATGCAGTGTGCCACTTGCCACTGTCGCTTGCCACCAGATGCAGTGTGCCACTTGCCACCCATAGCCTGGCTCTCTTTCCCTCCCCTTCAGCTGGGCATCCTGGGGGCTGCAGTTTCCCTCTTAGGATTGCAATGGGCCTGCAAGTCTTTGGGATTACATGTCCCGTGATCCTCCATTCTGTTCCTTTTTGATTGTTTTTTCCCCCCTGGCCAATAGGAAGCAAAGGCAAGAAACATAGCAGGTGGTTGTCCTGTGAAGTGCTGCTTCCAAGTACAAAAGCATGAGGAGGAGAGGGAGGGGGAAAAGAATAGCCCGCATGTTCTCTCTCTCCACACAGAGAAACACCTGCTATTCTGCTCCCTTTCTTTGAAAGCAGGAGTGAGGGGGAATGGGCAGGAAACAGAGAGCCCTCTTCTGACAGCGGCGGCTCGAGTGTGGGGGGGAGGAGGGGAGCAGCACAGTTTCTCTGCCTCTGACCCACTTCTATCATTTGTCGGAGGGGAGAGCAAGCAGGCTGTCGTGAGGCCCCTGTGAGCTGCCTCTGCAAAGCCACTGACCGCTGGCGTGGCACCCCCGACTGATGTGCACTCTAGGCCAGTGCCTACCTTGCCAATAGGTAACGCCAGCCCTGGTCAGAGCCTCTCCAGAAGAACATCAAGAGATATAATGGACATGCATGTAAAGTTAATGAATTTCACTGTATATGAATGCAGCCTTGTGTGCATGTTGGCAAAATATCCAGAAGATAGACAACGAGATATCAAAGGATGGGTCCAAAATCATCAACGGTTGCTTTTGTCCTCTAGCTGTCTCAGTCTCTTCACCCTCCTTAACAAAATCAGTAGCATGGCTTCATCAAATTTCTGGATTATAGGATCCATAATGGATGCATCCAGGAAAGAAAGAAAGCTCCTAAACAATACAGAGCTCTCTCTGCTTTTAAAATGGTGACTTTACAACTAAACAATGACTATTTCATTATTCATGGGTGCATTGTGGGGAAGTGAGAATTAAAAATGGCAGAGGGGAGTGTTTTAGCTGAAAAAAAAAACATGTATAAATTGTACAGGACGTCATGGCTGGGTCCTGGAAGGACGTTATATTTCCCCTCTGTTTGGACTGTGGTGCCTTTAAGGGAATGGAAAGGGTTAATGCACCTGTCTAAGGAAGTAGTTTAAAGCAGACAGGAAGTGCAGGTGAGAGTGAAGGAGTGTAGGAGAGTCCAATGCATGGTGAATGGTGGACAAGGAAAGCTGTGGAAGCTATGAAAAGCTGTGAAAGGACTTGGCAGTGTCCTGCCTAAAAACCTGCTACTGAAGGACTTACCTGGAAGGACTGTTTAACTGCGATAGCAGTTCTGAGCTGTACAAGTCGGTGAGACTGTTATTTCTTTTGTTTTTGCTGCTGCTAAGCCATTTAAGTTTAATAAACCTCAGTTTTGATTTAAGAAGCCTGTGTCCTGCGATCAAGCTGGTCCCCCAAACATTACAAAATGCAAATGTGGCTAAACACGGCCAACGGCGGGAGGTGTAAAATGTGTGTTTTTACCTCAGCTTTCTCCTGCTAGCACTACTGGCAATTTAACATTACCATTAACATCCAGTATGCAGGGCTGTCTTAATGAGAGGGCACACCTGGGCACTGCCCAGGGGCCCCAGCTGCATGGGGGGCCCCTGCACTCTCCCCAAAGCATAGATATCTAGGGTGTAGAGGGGTCAGAGTGCTGGGGGGCATCAATCTAGCAGCTTTGTCACTTTATGTATGCAGTATTTGCTGTACAGAATGATTGTTCATGTAGTTAATGCGGATCTCCACCCAAAGGGGGAAGCTTCGCTTGTCTGCCTCTTACCTACTTGATGTCTGTTTACCTGCACTGTCTCCATTGTAGAGGCCCCAGAGCATTACTATGCCCAGGGGCCCATGATGCTATTAATACGGCCCTGCCAGTATGCATGGGGCCAAAACATTTCTGATAAACCACAATCATATGTCAATTTGAGAACAGTTTTGCTGTGTATTCTATGCATCACCACTTTGCCTCCACTAGTTCTAGAGTGATTTTATTCCTTTAAACAGTAAAAATTTCAAGTTAGTTCCCTGATGTATTTTTACAGTACTCTACAAGCTGTGTGTATGTCCTAACTGTTATTTTAAGGGGATACACATTCCCAGATGACAAAAAAAGACTACAAAATTCACTTTTAGTATGTATGGTTACACAGAGCCCATCCTATGAATGGAACAAGTCTGTTTAGCTGAAAGTGTGTTTCATAATGTTTAAGATCTATTCACAGATCGAAATACACATCTTATTAGATTGAATAGAGAACATTGTAAAAGAATATGCTAAATATAAAGTGTAGAATTTGAAAAGTTTTTTTTAATTAAGAAACTTTGCTGCTGAAAGCACTTCACAAAACCTCATGTTATACTATTGGCCTCTTAGGAGGTGTTAGAAATGTATAATGTAACACCAGTAGTACAAAATGTTCTTTCAATTTCAATATGCAACAAATTGAAAATCTACACTTTTTTAGGAAATATACAGATTATTAGTGTGGCTATATATTAACATCCTCTGACTTTAAGTTTCAAGTATAATACATGCTTGAAAAATATAAATCACCCAGCAAAGGATTTGTGTGTTTCTTCAAGTAGCTTTCAATTTTACCTGTAGATTTTTTCATTCACCTCTTGAATTTCTTGAGAATTAAAGCATTATTATGTCTTGCAGGATTCAGGTTTTCATTGTATCCTTCACTGTGTGATCCTTCCCGTGCCCAAGCATTTACCTTTGTCCTGCATATTGGTGGGTGGGCAGCTCAGGCACATCAGGAAGGTTTCTCTATCCTTAACAGAGACTTTAGCATGAGAAACACCTTTCTAATTATGTGTTCACCCTAATATGGTGACACGTACCTTGGAGGTTGAGCCTGACTTGCAGAGGGAGACCTCACATACAGTCCAGGCTCTGGAGTAACTGGAGTTGGAACAGTGACCATAGGAGCACAGTGAGGCATGAGTGCCTGCAGGGTTCTCTAGGCTGGAGATGATGTCAGCTGGCAGAAACAGGAACCGGCTTGGATGCTGTGGATGCAGGTCAGCGGATGCAGGTGCGCTGAGGAGAAGTGGATGCAGGTTCATGCGGATGCAGGTAGACTGAGGGGTAGCGGATGCAGGTGCACGCAGATGCAAGACAGCAGGCAGGAGCAAGGTCAGACTAGCCAGGTAATAAACAGCGGATCAGTCAGGCAGAAGTGGCAGGCAAGGAATGGTCAGAGTTTAGGCTGGGTTGATAACAGAGGATCAGGCAGAGAGGTAAACAAAGCAAGGTCAAGGAAGCCAAAGTCAGGACTGGTGATAGCAGCGAGGTCAGAAAGCCGGGTCAGTATTGGATCAGATGCAGGTTTAGGATCAGGTCACAGGGTAAAGCTGTAGATCAAACAGCTAAGGACCGATGCAGCCGAAGCCCCTTTTAACCGCTTGTCGCCCGCCGGACGCACATATACGTCTGCAGTATGGCACAGGCAGGACAAAGGATGTATATATATACGTCCAGTGTTGCCAACCATCCTTAAATTTATGGACAGCACGTAAATTTAACCCCCTTTTTGGGGTGTCCGTTATGGGCATCGGGTGCCCGTAAAAAAGATGGCCGAGAGCCGACCATACAACTGCGCATGCGCTGTTCCGATGCCGGCCGGGCTCGGGAAAGCTCATATGCACTCGGCCAGGCGGCGCATGCGCAGTAACGTAATGGCCACCCGGCGCCATTTTTAAATAGACGATCGGCCTGGAGGACCAAATCAGGTACGACTGATGACGTTCTCCGAGGTAACCATACACTCACTCTAGTTCATGGACGAGATCCTTCTCTCCAATGCAGTGCAGTGTGTATGGGAGATTTCTATAAACAGAGTGTGATCACGCAGGTGACATGATCGGGGAGGTTGGCTGACACTGCAGATGGGGTGGGAATGGTAAATATAGAGAACAGGGTCATGGTGGTGTCGGTATGTACATAGGAGACTGATCACTAGCAGGACTTGGCATGAGGATTAGGGTTCCCCCTAAATATCCATAACCAGATTCTTCAGGTCTGGTGTGGATTTTAAGGGGAACTCCACCCCAAATTTTAAAAATAAATGGCGTGGAGTTCCCCCTAAAATCCCCACCAGACCCCTTATCCGGGCACATTGACCTGGCCGGCCGCAGAAAAGAGGGGGGACAGAGTGCGGCCCCCCCTCTCCTGAACCGCACCAGGCCACATTCCCTCAACATTGGGAGGGTGCTTTGGGGTGCCCCCCAAAGCACCTTATCCCCATGTTGATGGGGACAAGGGTCTCATCCCCACAACCCTTGCCCGGTGGTTGTGGGGGTATGCAGGCAGGGGGCTTATCAGAATCTGGAAGACCCTTTTAACAAAGGGGACCCCCAGATCCTGCCCCCCCTGTGTGAAATGGTAATGGGGTACACTGTACCCCTACCATTTCACAAAGGAAGTGTAGAACAAATTACTTTATTAATTAAACTAAATAAAAATCCAGTGGTGAAAATAGATGATCGATGCTGCTCGCTGCTCCATCGTTGTCTCTATCCAGCGTCCGGTGATGTCTCCAGTGATTGGTCCAGCGATGAGAACATCCATCCATTCAGAGCACAGCTCAGCAAATGACGCGCTGATGCTTTGACGTTTCTTTTATAGGGGAGGCGGGCCACGCGTCACGTGACCCCGTCCCCCTCTGGGACAGCCCTTGCGTCAGAGCGGGACGGGGTCACGTGACGCGTGGCCTGCTACGATTGACCACCTACGAGCCCCATCACGGGGGCCAGCGCCGAGCTGGCTTGCCGCGATGGAGACAAAGCCGTCATAGAAGCGACGGGAGATCCGACTTGGATTCCCGCCAATTCTAGGTGCGGCATTTGGTATGCATTCCTGAGAGGGAGAACTCCACGCCAATTTTTAAATAAAAAAACTACATGGGTCCCCCCCCCCCCAGGAACATACCAGGTCCTTAGGTCTGGTATGGGTTGTAAGGAGACCCCCCTACTCCGAAAAACCGACGTAGGGGGTCCCCCTACAATCCATACCAGACCCGTATCCAAAGCACGCTACCCGGCCGGCCAGGAAAGGAGTGGGGACGAGCGAATGCCCCCCCCCCCTCCTGAGCCGTACCAGGCCGCATGCCCTCAACATGGGGGGGCTCTGGGGCAGGGGGGCGCACTGCGGGGCCCCCCCACCCCAGAGCACCCTGTCCCCATGTTGATAAGGACAGGGCCTCTTCCCGACAACCCTGGCCGTTGGTTGTCGGGGGTCTGCGGGCGGGGGGCTTAATCGGAATCTGGGAGCCCCCTCAAATAAGGGGGCCCCCAGATACCGGCCCCCCACCCTAAGTGAATGGATATGGGGTACATCGTACCCCTACCCATTCACCTGGAGGCAAAGTGTTAAGTTAATGCTAAAAGAGCTAAAGAAGACAGGGGGGCCCCCGGAGCAGACTAATAAATTATTTTAAAAAACCTGTGTCGTGTGTTTATTAACTTTAACACTTTGGATACGGGTCTGGTATGGATTGTAGGGGGACCCCCTACGTCGGTTTTTCGGCGTAGGGGGGTCTCCTTACAACCCATACCAGACCTAAGGGCCTGGTATGCTCCTGGGGAGGGAACCCATGTCGGTTTTTTATTTAAAAATTGGCGTGGAGTTCTCCCTCTCAGGAATGCATACCAAATGCCGCACCTAGAATTGGCGGGAATCCAAGTCGGATCTCCCGTTGCTTCTATGACGTGCTCGCTGGAATGTGCTTTGTCTATTCCAGCGAGTGCGAGATGTCGGCACCATGTCGCCGAGAATCAGCGCGATGCTGTCATGCTAGAAACACATTCTCGGCAACATGTACTGTAAGAGTCCCCTTTCACTGTAAGGGGGAATCCTGCAGACTCTGATGTAAGAGGGAACTCTGTGCTGACTGGGTTATAGTAACCTAACCTTCATGTAAATTGAGAAATATGTTTAGCTATGTGTTTATAGTTCAAATATTGATATTTGCAGTGTTTAGCACTAAAAACAGTGATTGTAGGTACTTTTTTGCAGTGTCAGTAAACATGTTTTTTTGCCAGTAAAAAATTTGTGTCGTTTGTAAAGTTTGTCGTTCTGCCAGTAAATTTCACTTTGGGAGGTTGGCAACACTGTATACGTTCCCTTTAGGATAGAGGCATTGTGGACACGCGCAAGCTCCGTGACTCCGACCGCGGGTCCAGTGGACTCGATGTCCACGGGCATACCCGTGATCATGTCATGGTGAGGAAGAACAGGTAAATGCTGATGTAAGCAAGCATTTCCCCAATCTTCCTAGTGACAGGACAGTGTTCACAGCTTCCTGTAATCGGAAGTGGTGATCACTGTTGTGTCACACACAGCCCATCCCCCCTACAGTTAGAAGCACTCCCTAGGGCACACTTAACCCCTTCAGCGCCACCTAGTGGTTAACCCCTTCACTGCCAGTGTCATTTTCTCAGTAATCAGTGCCATAGGTGTGCGCAGCCTATTGCATTAGGGTGTGCACCCCAAAGCTCAAACACATACTACCAATCACTCACGATGAAATGCAAGGGGGCGGTAAGTTACATATTTACCATCCCCTTCCCTCACTCATCTTAAAACATCCCTGCAGCAACAGGGAAGGGAAAGGAGGGGGGAACCTAGGCGATAGGGGGAATCTGTGCTGCACAGGGTGATTAGGGTGTGCTGGGCACACCTGGCACACCCTGTGCGCACGCCTATGATCAGTGAATTTTTATAGCACTGATCGCTGTAAAAATGAAAATGGTCCGGGGCTTAGGTGGTTAAAGGCCACTGGGCGCCAAGGCACACGCATGCGCGTTGATGCACGTCTGTTCACCACTGGATGCCTTTTAGCTGGAATATGCCTGAGACCTGTTGCAGGACTATGAGCAGTGTGTCCATGATATATGGACAGAGGGATTTTTGGCCACTTAAACTATAAATGACTATGGTTTTTATAGATTGGACCACTAAAAAGATGTTAAAAAATTGGAGTTTTAATAGAAATGTTTACTGGATTAGCCCTTTGAAAAAGGATGTCTACTACAGTCCTTTTAGATGCCCCATCTGCTTTTTGAGGCAATTCAAAGCAATATAAAGCCTCGTACACACGATCAGTCTATCCGATGAGAACGGTCTGATGGACCGTTGTCTTCGGTTAACCGATGAAGCTGACTGATGGTCCGTCACGCCTACACACCATCAGTTAAAAAAACGATTGTGTGGGGGGGCGTGGTAAAGAGATGACTGAGTGAGAGAGACACGCTGCTTGGAGCTCCGGACCCTCTCCACGGGAAACCTAGCGAGCACTGAGAACTATCCCAGAAGGTCGGGCTGGCTTAGCAGATGAAGCCCCATAGCGCGGTATGCCTAACGGCCGCAAGTACGTAACGCGGGCGGACCTAAGGAAGACTGCCCCGGCGACGAATAACCCAACAAACAGCTCAATAATTGGTCTACAGAGTGACATTCAGAGTTACTTTACCTCGGCTTCTCCTGTGACTATAGCCGCGAGTGGGTCCATTAACAGAGGTGCCCGAGGACGAGGAGGCGGAGGGGAGAGCTGTGTCAGCAGAGAAAGGCTGGCCCCGCAACGAAGATCTTCCGGAGCAGGAGGCTTACTAGCACAGACACAGACAGCGACGGTAGAGACCGCAGCGGAGACCCGGAAGCAGCTGGGACCAACGGAGATGGAATTGGCAGAAATTAAAGCCATGCTGGCAGCTCTCCCTACCAGACAGGATATCGAGAAATTACCTACTAGACAAGAGATTGAGGTACTGATACTTCGGGTGGAGGAGACACAACGTCAGGAGATGCAAGCGGTAAGGCATGACTTGAACGCGCTGACGGAAAAAGTAATGCTGAGAGAGGAGACTATTGTTTCTATTACGCAAAGAGTGGGGGCTTTGGAGAAGGCATTAGAAGCGAGACAGCACATAAGGGCAGACATGGCAGAAGAAGCAGTAATTGACCTACAATTACAGGTGGAGGTTCTAGAGGACAGGAGCCGTAGGAAGAACGTACGTATAAGGGGGGTCCCTGAACCAGCAGAAAATGAGGACTTGGATATGAAAATTAGGTCTATTTTTGAAATGATATTGAAAATGCCGCAAAAGGAGATTGAAATTGAGAGGGCCCATAGAACCCCTGGCCCGAAATCCTTAAACTTAGAAAGGCCAAGAGACATAATCTGCCGGTTACACAGGTACCAACAAAAAGAAATGATCCTTAGGATGGCATGGGACATGCGGGACGTGGTGTATGAGGAGGCGCATATTAAAATCCTCCCGGACGTGTCTCGCGCTACGCTTCAGAGAAGAGCATGTTTGCGTCCAATGCTAGATCTGGCCAGAGAAAATGGATTTACATATAGGTGGGGATATCCTCTAAATGTAACGTTCCGTAAGCCTGGGGCTGCGTTCACGCTTAGAACTCCCCTGGAACTACCAGACCTGTTCCTGTTTATGGAAATACCACCTATTCAGATACCAAACTGGCTATTCCCTATGTCGTACATGGGGAATAGAGGAAGACCCCCAACAAGGTCAGGACACAGACAAGGAAAACCCCCACAGACTTATACCCAAGAGGACACCAGCAGACAAGGTGACCCTGTAATTGGGCAGGTAGAGTAAAGGCCCAGACCTACAGAAGAAAGAAGAAGAGATAACGAACAGCGGGGCTGGAAGGAGTAAATGAGGAGTTAATGAGTTAGTTGGGAAAACAGGGGGCCGGGATTAAATTACCCTACAACCTATTATTTTTAATTTCTTCTTTTTTTTCTTTTGCTCCCTTTCCCGGAGGTACTTCATACATGACCCTGGCTTCCTATGCCCCCCCCTTCTTTTTTCCTTTTTACATATCTATATATATTTTTTCTGGAGGGGGAGGGGTTAGGGTGAGGAGGGACTGGTCGACAGGAGTTGAAAGAAAAGGGGATCCTATCCTTAGTACCTTGAAGTAGAATTACTGGGGCGGACAAGAAAAAGGACTAAATGGACTAAATGGACTAAAACTTTTCCAACTGGGGTGTAATAAATAACTCAAGTGTTAAATATACAGAGGGTGGGGGTCGGTGAAATTATGTGAACAAGGGGTAGAACAAAGAGGGCATATTAAGGGCAGGTTAAGGGGGGAGTAAAGGTGGTAGTAGGCAGGCGGACGGAGAGGGGGGAGTATAGAGGATTATATACTTTTTTTTTTACTCACTCCCATTTTTTTTTTTTTTAGGGGTTTTCCCTTTTTTTTTTCAGTTTGTAAGGCACTGGTTCTGCTACTAGGGTCAGTAGCAATATAACAATAATGGCACTAATAACTAATAACTAAATACACTTAATACACTCTACTATTAAGACACAGACACACACAGCACATAATGCACATAACGCACAATACAACAGAAAAGTAGCACACAGATTATAAACACCAACATTAAACACAAATAGGTCACATTAAGGGCACAATAGGCCACAATGGGCCACCGCTGTGGGGCACAAGGTGGGGGGGTCTGATTGTGGGCCCAATCGCGGAGGTTCCACCCCCTTTTTTTTTTTTTTTTTTTTTCTCACCTGCACTAACGGAATATTACACAGGAATGTATACGCCCGAATTGGGGGCCACGAATAAGGGCTAGTGGGATGCGGCTTTTTTAGAGGACACAGCACTCTTTCTCTAGAAAGGTTTTTTTTTTTCTTCCTCTTCCCTTCCCCCTTTTCTTTCCCCTTGTATGCGGTATAGGTAGGCGTATGTGTTTGCGCGTTAATGCGTGAATATATACAATATATATACACAATATATACACAATCCCCGATAAGCCACCTACCTGTAATGATCACATGGAAGTTAAGACTCAGTTGGGAGGGGAAAAGAAAAAGGAAAAGTCCCCCCCCCCTTTCTTTTCGTTTCTTTTATCTATTTTTTCTGTCTGTTTTACGCGGTAACCATATAATTTTGTCTATCCCACTCGGTTAGAAGGGGGAGTGGGGGAAGAGGGGGAAACTGGGACATGTATATGAGCGCATATAAATGTATGCATAAATGTATATAAATGTATGTAAATGTAAATTTATTTAAATATATATCCCATAAGTTAAACATACTAATGTACTAGTAAGGGGATAGGGGGAGGGGGGTAAAGGCAGAACATGTAAAGGAGGGGATGATGTAGCAGAGAGCAAAGTGAATGTAAGGATTACTATTTGAATGTTTGGATGGTGATAGCTCTCATGCTCTTTTGTGAATCTTGCTGACCCCCATCTTGTACTGTCTCTATACGGCACCCGGGCATGATGACATGTAAGGAAAATGGGTTTATTTTCCTCTCTTTTCTTTTTTTTTTTTTTTTACCATTAGAATGAGGATATGGGAGCCGGCCCCTCAGTACTCCTTTCAGTATCCTTCTTTTTTTGTTTTTCTCTTTTTCTCTCTTTTTTTTTTCTTCTCTTTCTCAGATGAAGCGAGGAATATAGAGCAACAAAGTGCAACATAGTGCATTATGACTATTGTTTCTGTTTTAAGGAGTCTAGAAGGGTACCGTGGAGAGGCCCAGCTCCAAGCTCTCTCTTTTTTTTTTTTTTTCTTCTGTGGCTAGCCTGAATAGTGGTTCCGCTCTCTTTTTTCTTGTTTTTTGGTTTAGAGTCAGGGGAACTGCTGTTTTGTGCTGAACTTTTATTTTCTCTCTCTTTTTTGTCCCCCTCCTGGGGAGGAATACTCGTGCACGCCTGTGTTCAGAGGCCCTCGGATACCGGTTCAGCTTTATGGTGTGAACGGGCTCTTTGAGGGGGTTGGGACGCAGGGGGGCACGGGTTCTACCTGGGGTACACGCCCCTAACCATAGGCTGACGCTCAAATACCGTGTATACGGTGAGTGTTAATTAGCAGATTGCTAAATATTAGAGATTGATCCTATTCTTTTTTGTATTTTTTTTTCTTTTTTTTTCTCTTTTTTTTTTTAATTTTTTTCTTTTTTTTTTTTTTTTCTTTTTTCCTTTTTTTTTTTTTTTTTTTTTCTCCCTTTTCCCTCTCTCCCATTCCCCCCTCCCGCCCATCTCCTCCCCAATACGATTAAAGGGAATTGAGATGGAGGCTTTAAATATTCTGTCACTGAACGTAAAAGGATTGAACTCACCAGAAAAAAGGAGGGTCCTTATGCATGACCTGCAAAGACTAAGGGTAGACATGGCATATATACAGGAAACCCACTTTAGAGAAGATAAAACCCCGATCTTAAAAAACAGGTTTTACCCAACTGTATATCACGCCACAAATCAAGAGTCAAAGTCAAAAGGGGTATCTATCCTTATAGGAGGGAGAATTAAGTGGACATACACGGATATGATGAGAGACACGAAAGGGAGATATCTATTTGTGAAAGGTAAAATAGGAGGAATCGGGGTAACATTTGCCAACGTATATGCACCGAACGAGCAACAGGAAACCTTCCTGGGTAAAACGATTAAACGTCTTCAAGACTTCTCAGAAGGTCACCTGATACTGGGAGGGGACTTGAACATTCCGCTAGATCCCAAGATGGATACATCAACGGGAAAGTCATCTATCTCTTGTGGGGTTAGAAATCGTCTCAATCAAACTCTATTTAAAAACCAGTTGACTGATATATGGAGATTGTTACATAACAAAGAAAAAGACTATACATTCTACTCTTCACCACATAAAACTTACTCTCGAATAGATCTTTTCCTTATCCCACATGCCCAATTACACTCAGTACGATCAGCTAAAATAGGATCTATTACATGGTCAGACCATGCCCCGATTTTTCTGGAATATGAGATACAAGATTATAGACAGACTAGATCTAACCAGTGGAGACTAAATGAAAGTCTATTGCAAGACAAAAAAACTCTAGAAGAGGTAATTAAAGAATTGGAATGTTACTTTAATACCAACGATACCCCGGAGTGCGATCCCGGAATTATCTGGGAAGCACATAAGGTGGTCATTAGAGGGGTACTAATTAAACATGGGTCTAGAATAAAAAGGGAACGTACGGAAAAACTGAAAAAGTTACTGGAGGAATTGGCCATGTTGGAGAGTAGGCATAAGCAGGCAGGATCTATAACAGGAGAGGAAGAGGTGGTGAGGAAAAGAAGGGAAATTACAGATCTTTTGTACTATAAAGCTCAAGCAGCAATACAGAGGTGTAAAAAGTATGCATACGAATCAGGAGATAAGTGTGGGAAGGGATTGGCTAGATTATTACGTGAACAGAAGACGAGTAACTATATTCCATGTATCAAATCATTAAAGAAACAGAAGGTTTTTAAACCAAAGGATATAGCGAAAGAGTTTCAAGAATATTATTGCTCTCTCTATAACATAAAAAGTAAACCCCCGATCAAAGGAAAGATCGACCAGTATCTTATGGAATCAGCAATACCAAAACTAATGGAAGCAGATAAAGAGAAGCTAGATGCCCCTATAGTTGAAGAAGAAATCAAAGTAGCAGTTAATTCAATGAAACAGGGGAAAGCGCCTGGGCCCGACGGGTATACGGGTCAATACTATAAAACTCTACTCCCACCGCTATTGAAATATATGATGAAATTCTTTAACGCATTAGGGACATCAGCTAGCTTTACGAAAGAAACTCTACTGGCCTATATTTCGGTGATACCGAAAGAGGGGAAAGACTTGAGTTTGTGTGAAAGTTATAGGCCGATTTCTTTACTAAATTTAGATGTGAAAATCTTCGCTAAGATCCTGGCAAATAGAATACAACAATATATCCCAGAACTGATACACTTGGACCAGGTGGGATTTGTCCCCACACGGGAAGCACGCGACAACACGATAAAAGCCATTAACTTAGTACAGATTGTAAACAAAACACAGACACAATGTGTACTATTAAATACAGACGCAGAAAAGGCCTTCGACAGGGTGAATTGGAGCTATATGAGGGCAGTTTTACAACATGGAGGTTTTGGAGATAAAATGATAAAATGGATACTGTCTATGTACTCTGGCCTGACGGCCCAAGTTCGGGCCAACGGAATAGTATCAGAACCCTTCCAGATATGGAATGGTACAAGACAGGGGTGCCCCCTGTCCCCGCTCCTCTTCGCCCTGTCGCTAGAACCCTTCCTGTGTACCGTACGCTTAAATAAAAATATATCAGGAATACACATAGGAAAGAACCATTGCAAAATATCTGCATACGCAGATGACATGCTGTTCACACTCACGAAACCACTGATCTCTATCCCGAACCTAATGAGGGAATTCGAGAAATATGGCTCTCTCTCGAACTTAAGTATTAACTTCAATAAATCAGAAGCAATGGGAATTAACGTCCCACAAACATTAATAAATCACTTAAAACAAAAATGTAAGTTTAAATGGACAGAAAAAGCATTAACATACCTGGGTATACAACTATCAGGGAGAGTAGATAAGATTTTTGAATTAAATTTTCCACCATTGCTTCAGAAGGTGAAGATACTACTGGATAAGTGGAACCAGGGGTTCCACACCTGGTTAGGCCGATGTAATGTCATTAAGATGAGTATACTTCCAAAAATCCTTTACTTACTGCAAACATTACCAATCCATATCCCAGCGCAGTTTTTCAAACAATGCCAGAGAGTCATCTTCAAGTTTATTTGGGCACACAAAAATCCCAGAATACAAAGAAAACAACTAATGTATACCAAACAACAGGGAGGTCTGGGAGTGCCAGATATACGGAAGTACTACTATGCTGCCCATTTGAACAGATTAATAGACTGGAATAGGCACTCAGACACTAAACTTTGGGTACAAATTGAACAATCCCAATCTAAAACGCCATTAGAAAGGGCACCATGGTGGTATGCTTCATTACCAAAAGAACTTAACAAAAACCCGATACTGGGAAATACAGTGAAGATATGTGTAACAGCTTTTTCCATGATGGGTATGGACCCTAGGACCTCTCCACTATACCCAGTACTGAGAAACCCCCTTTTTCCCCCGGGAGATGAGGATGGAGTTTTCCGAGACTTAAGGGAGGGGGGGTGTAGACAGGTAGTGAGTTATATACGAAGGGGAAGATGGCTCACAATAGCTGAATTGATGGAACAAGGGGGGGGGATTCCACCTAAAGTTTTGGAATGCACTCCAGATGGTTCACTTTTTGAATACATTACCAAACCCAGGGGTTTTTAAAAGACCAATTACGAGAATTGAAAAAATGTGTAGCGAGAGGGGAAGATTACAACATACACTATCATTATGTTATGATATATTGACACAGTCAGGGAATCACCCTCTGAAATGTGTCCAGGATTGGGAACAGGAACTAAAAAAGGTATTTAGCACGGAACAGCGACAATGCATCTATAAACGAATACATAAAACATCAATATGCGCAAGGACACAGGAGACAAATTATAAGATATTCGCGAGGTGGTACAGGACACCGGAGAGATTAAACAAAATCTTCCCAGAGGTGTCAGATAAATGTTGGAGGTGCCTGGGGAGTAAAGGGACGTTGTTACACATATTCTGGGACTGCCCTTTGATAAGGAGCTTTTGGCTGGAGATTAAAAGGATACTTCAGATATGCTCAGAATATGAGATACCGGAAGATCCAGAATTTTACCTCTTACATGTGAACCAAATACAAGAGAAAGCATATAGGGAGACAAGTCTAGGTCATCTATTAGATGCTGCAAAAATGTGCATAACAAAAAAATGGAAGTCCTCAACATCACCCACAATAGAGATGTGGATAAATAAAGTAAAAGAAATCAGTAAATTAGAAGAATTAATACAAACAGCACAACACCAAAAGGAAAGATATTTAAGAATTTGGACACCCTGGAAATCTTTTATAGATTCCAGGGCTTGAGGGGGGGGAATGGGGGTGTGGGATAATGGAGAGAGTATGGGTGAATTGTTTTTTTTTATTTTTTTTTTTATTTTTTTTTTCCTTTTCTCTATGGTTTTGTTTTCTTTTCTTGTTTATATATCTTTTTTTCTCTTTCTTTTCTTCTCTTTGCTCCTCTAACAGATGGGTAGGAGTGCTTAGGATCACATCCATAGGTTAGAGGGGATACGCTACAGAACGCAGTGGCAAGGTCAATCTATGTGAATTGTATATATATATACTGAAGATGTGTACAACAACAGTATCTTAAAAGTAATAAGCACTGCTACAATTGTATAATGTATAATGTTTTATTAATGTGTATCTAAATAAAACAAAATAATCAGAAAAAAAAAAAAAACTATTGTGTCAGAACGCGGTGACGTAAAACACAACGACGTGCTGAAAAAAATGAAGTTCAATGCTTCCAAGCATGCGTCGACTTGATTCTGAGCAAGCATGGATTTTTAACCGATAGCTGTGCCTACTAACGATCATTTTTTTCCCATAGGTGTTATGGCTTACCAGGCCGGGGCATGCGTGCCACGTGGTGTTCCTGGTTCCGGGACCATGTTGGTCTGGAACATTTGAGCTGTGGCAGGGAGCCCAGTGGTCGACTGGGTTCCCAATCTTGAAGATTCCAAGCGAGGTAGCTGTTCGGTTGGGGAGTCCATCTGAGGAGAGCCAATGAGAGGCTGGCGATCCAAAAGGGTCTCGACAAACCACCGGGGATAGAGGTATCTGGAAAGCAACCTGAAGGAGATCCAGGCGTAATTCTATCAAGGAGGCTCATCTCTGCAATCACAATCAGGAAGGCCTGTGGCAGAGGTCTTTCCCTGAGTCCATTCCAGGAGGGTCTGTAGCCGAGACTTTTCCCTCATGCCGCGCAGACACGGTAGTTTTTCGGCATGAAAAAAAAACAAAGTTTTTCAGCATGTCCAAAAAACGACATTTTTCCAACTTCATCATTAAAAACGATGTTGCCCACACACCATCGTTTTTGAAAAATGATGAACAAAGCGCGGTGACGTACAACACGTATGACGGCACTCTGAAGGGGAAGTTCTATTCGCCTTTGGGCTGCTTTTAGCTGATTCCTTGTTAGTAAAAGATGATTTGCGCTCTTTTGTCTGTTACAGCGTGATGAATGTGCTTACTCCATTATGAATGGTAGTTTTACCTGAATGAGCGCTACCGTCTCATAACTCGCTTCTTTTTTTTTTTTTTTTTTTTTTTTTTTTTTTCTTTAAAGTGTATTTTGTGCGTGTACTCGAGAGAGGAGCCGGACTGCAGGAGTTGGGAGTAGGCAGGCCTCCCCCAGAGACAATCTGCCACCTTTCTCCATGCCCCGGGTGGCAATGGCGGGTGTGTGAGGGGGTCCTCCCACACAGCCCGCCCTACCTGCTCCGCTTTGAAGCCCAACGGGGCAGAGGGACTCCCTATAAGGGAGTGAGAGGATTAGCCTGCTCAACCAGCCCCATTAGTCCTTCGCCTCTCTTTTAGAGACCGCGTGGTCAAAGTGCGTGTGTTAACCCAATTTAGAGTGCATGTGTAGGTGTGGTGGTTTTTGTGGGAGGGGGGTGGGCGTACTAAGCACAGGCTTACCTTGCATAGCACACCCACCGGGAGCCGGGCTGAGACCACCAAACTCAATTCACATGAAGCCGAGACCGGGATCCGAACCTCTAGCTGCAGAGGTGAATGGCTTGTCAGCGCAGTGCCAATTGCGTTGAGCCACCGCAGCTCCCTCATAACTCGCTTCTGATCATGCGCGGGTTTAAAACGTCGTTTTAGCCCACACACGATCATTTTTTACAACCCGAAAAACTAAATTTTTCAGAAGCCAAAAAAAAAATGTGAAGCCCACACAGAAGTGTTACATGTGGGAGCAGGATGGTTTTCCCTATTGCTACGCCTGAATCTGCTATTCTCCTTCTCATTTTAACTCTACCTTCTTCACCACAAGTTTTATTGTTTTTACCCGGCTGGGTAATAAAGAGCACAGCAAAAGACACTTGTCGTGGACATTCCATTACTACTGCTATATGCACCATACACCCCTAGGAATTCAGAGAGCCACAAGGTAAATGTGCCACCCAAAACAAACCAGCAGCTCCTCCGGGGGTAGTGCTACACAAGTATCCACCACACATTATATTCTATATTATATATATATATATATTATATTATAACTTTGGTGTGAAATAAATGAAAGACAGCCCTAATTATAATGGAACCTCATCAAAAAAAGCATTTTAACCCAAAACATTAACATAAACTAATAAACAATATACACCAAAAACAAATGAAAACCCCCAAATACCACCCCCAAAACAAAACCAATTAAAGGCAAATAGTAAAAGCAGAAAAAGGGGGTTTATTGTCCAAAGAGCTAGCAATTATAACTAAAGTTTATTTTTCTAATTGACCATAATCTCTTCCTATACAATTTGTCAGCTTTCAATATCCTTTCCCTTTACCAAAGCTTTCCAAAAACTGACACTATGACTACCCTGTGTCTTTCCATCCTTTCCCAGTAAAAATGCTAGGTTATACAAAAGCCACCTCTTTGCCCTGCTGGCTATAGTCATAAAAGGTCATAAAAACTCTCTGACGAGTTTTCACATAAATTCATCAGAACAGCAAATCTCAAACCAACAGGATTCACCTCAAAATCAAGGTAGTGGCAAACCCAGACCTCATTCTTACTCAGAAAGAATAAACTAATGTCTTGTAATACAATTGTTTTTCTCTCCATTTATTTTGAATTATTATAGTCTCTGATGCTAGCAGATATAGTGGATTATTTGGGCATCAGATATGACCTTTTAGAAGCATGCTTGTAATAGAAAAATCTATTTGCTATTTGAGATACCTATTACTAATGATAATTGTGAAATGCAATTTGACAAATCTGTGCAGGGAACAATTATCTGATTAAAAGTTGCCAATGTCTAACTGGAAAGGGAAATATTTTCTTATTACATCTCAATAAATACTAGTTTTTAAACTTGGATATTCTTTGAAAACGAATAGAACTTCAAGATAAAATATATTCAAGCTTATTATAACGTCAGAGCAAAAGTATGATAGTAAAAATGGTTGTGTTACATGTATTACTCAGTCAGACATGAATAAATGTAAATATATATAATTAAATCACCAGTCGATGGGGTGTGGCCAGCCGCGGACCGCGATGACAGCGTAAAAGAGGAGCTCTCCTCCCCGGGGACATTCAGCAGCACACAGCAGCTATCCAGGCAGCCTTTTTAACACCCTAACTGGGCGATTTACCCTGCAACAACCCGAGGATCATGACAAGGAAGCGCAAGGAAGACAGGAAACCGAAGCGCAAGGAAGACAGGAAACCGAACAAGCTGACTGTAATCTTCATATAGCAACAGCGTGGAGGTAGGCAAGGTGGTGCTGGTTCATCCTTTTCCCCAGGCTCATAATTTTCATTCCCTGCCACCCAAATCTGCCTCTAACAGCAGAAATAATGGATCCCCAGCAGCCCACAGTCTTATCCTAATACACCTCAATCTGCCAGCCCTGCCAAGACAAAATTTAGGATGGATGCCTTTGAATGCAGCCCGTCTGCTAACCGTGGCATTGATTCTGGGGAGGACATAAGGGAACTACCAGATAACATTGAGGAATTCCCTACCATGAATCAGCCTGTAATGGACACTGTGTTAAAAAACATATTGTTATCTTTGCGTTGCTCACTACAGGCTTATATGATGTCTTGTATGCAAAAATTCAGTACCAAATCACCAGCAGTGAAATCTAGAGTAGACCACATTGAAACTAAAATAGGAGAATTTGCATCTACCAGAAATGACCTGTTATATGCACATGATGGGAAAGAGGATGAGATGGAATGTATTAGAGCAAAAATAGTAGATAGGTAGGACAGATCTAGAAGGAATAATATAAAGATCAGAGGTATTTCTGAATCAGTCCAACAAGGCAATCTGCGTGTCTATGCTGTTTCTCTGTTTAAAAAGACCCTACCTGATCTTACTGAGCTGGATGTCACTAGAGACAAAATACATCTCTACCTAAACCATAATATCTCCCTAATCAAATACCAAGGGAAGTAATACTAAGTCTTCATCTTTACCATGCCAAAGAAATACTAATGACAGCTATGCGTACAAAAGAGCACATCCCTACTCAGTATCAGAATGTACAATTATATGCAGATCTATTCCAGCACACCCTCAAAAATAGAAAAGCCCTTACTACCATCACTTAAGCTCTTAGGAATCAGAGGATAAACTACAGATGGGGTTTTCCAACAAAAATCACCATCACCAAAGAAGGCACCACATATTATTATACATACACAGTTGATTCCCTGGAAAAGGCTTATCCTTACTAAAGGAGTGGCAGATATCCCCTTAACCTGCTAACCATTCCAACTGGAGGTTTGCGACTTAGTTTACAGTTTTATATTTTCTTTTTCTTTCCTTTTCACCACAGTCAACACCTACCAACCTACCAAAATTTCAGAGATTTCCCACACAGGCATCACCGTGTGGGCAGAACTTAACTTGCAGACTACACAAGAAGAACACTCTTCATCGAACACTCCGCATCCTGGACCACCTGGTTCTACCACACACCTCGAGAGCCTCAACACGGACACTCTCATTGCAATGGTCCCACTCAAGTTATATCTACCATCCACAGACAGACACAAGCTTCACACTGTAAGTGCCATCTGTATACATCCCATATACATTCTACATATTTGGAGCAATTCCAAAAATGTCCACTGGGGGAGGCACCTGCACACAAACAGAGCTACTGTGGGAATGTACATAAGTCTATCATCTCTAATACATTCAAATGGGGGTTACATTTCTCTCTATAAACACGAAAGGCCGTAACCCTGTGGACAAAAGGCAATCCATGTCATGTGTGCACAATAAACACATTTTTATAACCAAGCGCCTCCCAAATGCTCCCATAGGAGCTTTCCATATATCTTTACTGCTAACGCAGGCTCAAAGAAAAGAGGTGTTCTAATAGCTATTAGAGACACTGTGGCTTTCAAGCTCCATGAGGAAATTAAAGACCCACAAGGACGCTACTTATTATTAATCTGTGATATAAACTCCACAACCTACAACATCGCCAATATATATGCACCTAACTCCCATCAAGAACCCTTTCTCAACAAACTGATACGCAAGATATGTACACATTAAAAAGGGTAATCTGATTATCTGATCTGTGGAGACTTCAATCTCATCCCTGACCCAGCAATGGACTCCATGTCCTCCTCTAACCACTTAGGACCCTCACTCCACAGCTTAATATATCAAAATGACCTGTTTGACGCATGATGTTGTTTTCATACAGGTGAGAGAGACTTCACCTTCTTCTCCACACCCCATCGATCCTATTCACGGATGGATCTTTTCCTTGTGGATCAGTGGCTCGTAACCAAAATTACCTTGACCTCGATCAATACTATCACATGGTCAGACCATGCCTCGATCGTACTGACCATCAAAGACTTGTTATCTTTTAGCTCCACCCAGATCTGAAGAGTAAACTATTATGGTTTGCTATATAACCTCGAGAAAGACCCAAACATATGCCAACCTAATTTTGAACTGATTAACATTTTTTTACACAAATTGTCCCTTGCCCAGCTGACTCCCGAACAATTGCAAAAGCTAAATTTGCCCTTTGATTATCAAGAGGTGCAAAAAGCAATCGACACACTACTGATCAATAAATCTCCTGTTTCAGATGAAAAAGGGGGAAGGATGGATAAAAGAAAAAGAAAAGGGAGGGGTAATAAAGAAGGGGGAAGAGAAAGGGAAAGGGGAATATGAAAGACTAGTGAAGAGAGAGAAATAAGGATGAAAAAAGAAGGAAAGGAAGGAATAGAGGGGAGAGGGAATGGAGTGGGAAACAGGAAACTCAAATAGGGAAGGGAAGAAGGGAAGGAAAATGAGGGGAAGGAAAGAAGGGGATGGAAGGGAGGGGGGTGAAAAATGGAAAACTGGGGGGAAGGGGAAGAGAAGAGGGGTAGAGTGGGAGAGGGGAAGGGGAGGAGGGGGGAGAAAATAAAAAAGGTGGGGAGAAAGAAAATCTTACATTAAATGATCAAAGGAGGCCAGAACTGGGTCAAAATAGTGTCAGAAGTTACAAGATGCTTTTGCTTATTCTTGCAGCATATATGGAACCATGAAAAAATCTATATGAAAACCAATAAAACATTTATTTAATGTGAACCCAGAAGGTAGAACACAGATAGAAGAAGTGTACTAGAAATGTCATGCCTTTTGCAAGGGTTCCTCATCTATATTAATGGCTTACTGGGTGTGCATACTTCCTCTGTCTGTGTCCTCAAATGAATGACCAGCCACATGCAAGCAGCCATGGGTGGAGGTATTTATATGTATAAGGGTGTCTGTTTCAATTGCAGGGGGAGGGTGGAAGAATCCCTGAGACCACCCTTGTCACCTGGATCAAAAGTGCAGGAGGGCCATTTTAGATCTGGAGGGAGGGGATTGGGCTCATCTGCCCACTGACTTGCCACTATGGGGTGTAGACCAAGGCAGCAGTATTCCCCCACGTTAAAGTCCCTCTCTAGGGCATACCACACACCAAGTAGGTGGTGTGGTGGGTCTCTCCCAGCTGATAAGCTAAGAGGGAGAGATACCTGCATAGATGGAAGGGATGATGGACAGGAAACGCAAGTGAAGCAAATAAGGGTGTGTGTCTGGGTGCCTGCATTTCAAATGGCCGGAAATGGATACCTGGAAATGACATGGACCGGAGGCTGCGTCATGTCGGGATAGTGATGGAAAGTGTATTCTGCCCTGGAAACAACTCTGTGGGGTCACAGGTGTTACAAGGATGGAGAGTGAGGTGGATACTAAAACCACACCTTCACCAACACCTACAGGCAATGGGCAGACAAGGGCAGGGCCAAACTTATCATAACCGGCATATTGACAAAATACTAGTAGAGCAAAAAAAAGTTATCAAAATTAAAGGGGTTGTAAAGGAATTTTTTTTTCAGAATAAGCATCCTTTACCTGCAGACATTCCTCTTTTCACTTCATCATTGTTCGTTTTTGCTCAGAAGTCGCTCTATTTCTTTTCTGTTCTGTTCACTTCCTGCTTGTCTGATTTTACTGACCATTGTGAAGGGAGGCTTTACTGCGGTGGTCAGTAACGTGCTCGCCCCCTCCTGGGAACTACATCTGTGTGGCAGGATGCTCTCTACGTGTTAGAGACTTCAAGGAGGTGTGAATTACTGGGCGTGCCGCAATTCATACTGGGAAATGTAGTTCTTACATGAACGAGCGATACAAACCAGGAAGTGAATGAGAGAACAGAAACTAGAACGCCGGAGGTGATATAGATGAAGGAATTTAATAGGTTTTTACTAGTTTTTTTAACAGAATCATTACACTATTCTGTCTGTCTACCTTGCAGACATTAATTTTAGGGAAAACATTTTTTTCCTTTACAACTCCTTTAATCTCGACATATGAGAGTGGGTATAATGTGGGGTAATTGATAACAAAAATTGTGTTTTTTTGTTTCTCAGCCTCACGTGAGAAAATACTCTATACCAATGGAATTGCTGTTTACAAAAGGATACATAGTCAAGTTTTCATGCAATGATAGACATACAAATTTGCCTGGTTGAATGAATTGACAAAAGTCGCATGCATCGCAGCGGTAAGTGCCGTGGGGTAGCGAACCACAAGGATCCTGATTTTTTTTGGGGAGAAAAATGTTTTGACACCAAAATTGTCAGAAAAGGTTCCATCCACTGGTAATATCTATCATTTGGCATGCAGTACTGAGGTCCACCAGCAGGTGTCTCCTGGCAGTTTTGAACTGTCAGGGGAACTTCTCCCTGCTGGTGTTATGTCATCCTTGGGCCGAGGTACTGGCGTCCACCAGCGGATATATCCTGGCAGTGTGGAGCAGACAGAACCTTTTGCGCTCAGGTGTGACTTGAGACCAATGACAGGCATTCCTATAAATACCTGGCCAGTGCAAACATACCTTGCCCTGGCATCGGCCTTGTGCCCTGATCTGTACCTGTTGCCTGATTATCTGAACCTGTTCCTGAAATCTGCTACCTAAGTTCCTGATCCTGTCTCCCTGTCCTGACCATCCATCCTCTCCCTGTCCTGTGTTCCTTACCTCATCTGCTGATCTCCCTGTGTATGACCTTGGCCTGGCTAACGTTTATGTTTCTGGAATATCCCTTTGTCCATCTGCCGATCTGCTGTGTATGACCCTGGCCTGGCTATTGTTTATGATTCTGGCATTTCCCATTTATTGTACATATCTGTCTGTTGTTATTTGTGGGTCTCTGTCTGTTGGTTGGTTTGTTGCTCTGTGTCATATTGGAGGTGGTTGTATTTATATTATTCACTTACCTAAATAAATAATTATATTTTCACTTATATGTGTTTGGTGTTCCTCTGTTGCTAGCCACACAGTTCTGGTCACACCTGGTACATGACAAAAATATTGCGGAGGGATTGATTGCGTTTGAATGTAACATGTGGTTCAGGTTCTATAAATAGACTCAACCATGGATCCTCTTTCAACAGGTGCCAGTGGGTTTTCAAGATGCGTTTCAATGCTAAATGTTGATTGCTATATTTAATTATAGGGCGTAAGTTTTGCTCACTGGAAGAGGATGCCAAATCACCTTGAATATGTAAAAGATCACAGTGATTATTCTCTGCATTTCTGTAAGCCTTTTTAAGTGAATTTTGGCTATAGCCACGGTTCATAAACCTTTCCCATAGATTTGAAGTTTATTTTGAAAATCTGCCTCATTGCTGCAATTTTGCTTAGCTCACAAATATTGCCCCTTGGGTATTGACCTTATCAGATGCGAAGGGTGGGCACTTTGGAAGTGTAACAGTAATTTGCCCGCTTTATCTTTACGATAGAGATTGGTGGTAATATCTCCCTTGGAATACTGGAGTAATGAGCCTCCATATCGATGGAGGCAAGAATAGTATGGGTTGGAACAGACAATCCCTCCAGTACAGTCAATAAGTGAATTGTGTCCTTTAGATCCACGTGTGGGTGTAAATAATCATTGATTAAGAAGCTTGCTTCTTGAGTTAAAAATTCAAACCCTGAGACCATAGGTCTACCGGGTGGATCTACAAGTGACTTGTGAGTTTTGGGTAAAACGTAGAAGGTAGGAGTGGTTGGGTGATGTACTTTTAGGTAGTCCCGTGTGTTCTTCAAAATCTGTTTTTTTTTTTATATATGCATTGTGTATAATTCTGATCATGGACTGCATGCACTGAAATTTCCCAGGATTCTCAAACACATGGCCATGTAATCTTCGGTTGTCTGTATGACAGGATTACCTCCCGTATATGAGGGTTTAATTATTATATCTTGTTGGTTAAGGACAAATCTTTCAGTAGATGTTAAATTAGAGCCTCTTGAACTAGAGTGTATCTTTTGGACATCATGAGTTACACAATCAACAAACTGTTTTAAATTAGAATTGGAAAAAGCCGGAAATGTACGCGATTTGTTCCTATACTCAAGGGGCGTAAAATTTGAGACAGAGGTATCTTCCTTGTTAGTCAAAATTTGATGCATTTCTTTGGGGTCATTTCAGATCCCTCCCTCCATCTCCAATTGATGAAGGATTTTTAACATTCTATAATCTGCTTGAGACTATTTTACATCAGAGCTTCCTTTAAAATGTGTGGATTGATTAGGCCAATATGACTTAAAATTAAATTTTTTGGCAAAGAGATTGATGTCTTTGATACAATCAAAATGGTCTAAATCAGAAAGAAAGAAATTTAATCCCAATCCAAGAACTTCAAGTTCTGTGGGAGTGAAAGTGTGAAGAGTTAAATTGATGATATCAAATGTGCATGATTGAGTTATGTGGGCTGAATCACATACTGGTATATGTGTCTCTGTGCTGTGATATTGTGTGGTCTTGGTGTTGTGGGTATTTTGTCTTTGGAGGCAGGTGTGCAAAAATTTAAGGATTTAGTGTATTTAGGAGTGGCCCCTGATGCCGCTCCAGTGGAATGTGTTTTACCTTTGGTTTCTATTGAAGTGTGTTTGTTATCTTCCCCATCTGAGGGTGGGGGTGTCTTCCATTTCTGTGCCTGCATATGATTAGTTTCAATGTCATCACGTGCAGTATCCCCCAGGTTTGTGGGGTTTGGGTGAGATGTGAATGGTCTTTGTGAACCTCAATGTGTATGATTAGATTGAGATCTATAGGAAGAAGAGGCAGTAGACGCATCGGAGATGTTACCGTTATCAGTGGGTCTAGATCTATTATAGTTGCCCCTACTCGTTTTGTTCCACTTATATGCTTGTCCCAATTTAAACACCATGAGTCCTTGGAAAATTGTTTATCTTTATTCTGTACCAGCTGTCTATTATACTCATCAACAAATTGTTTAATTTCCATTTTGGAAGAACAGAATACAGCCGTCTCCCAAAAGGGATGCAATTTGTTCTGTATGCCCTGAATTTCTGCATCAAGTTTCTTGTATTCAGAATGATAATGACTTTTTTTTACATTTTAAGCATATTGAGTGAACAAATGGTAAGATTATCTTCCCATTGAGTACGAAGTGAGCTCAGTGGATTTTTAAGGATAGGGAAGATGCAAATTCTTAAACCAATAGCGACCACTTTGTTGTCTATGTTAAATTGAAAAAAAGTGACTATGCCAGTAGAATCAGGATTTATTTTCCAGGAGTTAATTCAAATGAGCAAAAAGAGCTGAGATTTAATTGGCCTCAACATTTTCACCCAAAGCAGTTGTTTTTATTTTAGTCATTTGGTCTATTTCTGCAATAGTCAGTCATTGCTAATTGCGGCTAAATCCTAAATAAGGTGCTAATCCTAAAGGCAATGGAGAAGGTAAAGTGAAATACAGAACAAAATGTTGCCAGATACCTAAATTGAGTTTAACACATTAATCAAAGCATAAATCTGAAAGTAAAAAACACTCTAGAACATTGGTGTTCACTAATATATTTTGAAATATATATACCCTTACCAGAAGAGATGGACCCTCAAAATGATAGAGTTGTCAATGTGAGCATATACAAGATATCGCACAACCTTCAACAAGCTATATATATATGGATCCAGTAAAGATAGCCTTACAAACATACATCAGTTCCCCACTCTCATTAGGCTCAGTGGAATAATAGACAAAATTACTCTAATGGTTTAGTTTGTAGAAATAATGTTAAAGGCTTTATTGAAATATACTGACAAGCAAGATACAAATAAGCATCCAAACAGATCAAGCAAGATGGGCGAGGCTAATAGCGTGCTTGTGTCATATGTCAGGTCCTGTCTAACGTGTTACGTCATGGACAGACAACATCGGAGGGGTTATATCCCTCTTATGGTCAACATATGAACTTTTCAGTCACCATCAGAATGATTTGAATGTCATTTGTATTTCTGCTGAGCGCTGCATACTGGGACTTTATCATTTTTATATTTGTAATCAACACATTTTATGCTGGCTGACTAACAGTAAGTTATTGGTGTGGAAATGCTGATACTTTAGAGCCATTGATGTGGAGGTCAACAATTTCTCTTGCCTTTCTCAGAATAATGGCATGTCTTTGGAATTAAGCAGTTTAATCATAAATTTTCCAGAAGGATTTCCAGGGGTAAGGGGGCACATTTGGCACCCTGTGCACTGGTAAAGGTATCTTTACCAAATGTTTTGATAAATCAGGATTATGAAAAGTCCAAAGGACTAGCTCCCACTGATCTTTTGGGAATGACAATAAAAGTGTCAGAGAAACATATTGTAAAGAAACATATTTGACTTTGAACACTAGATGGCAGCAAAGTTGACAGTGAAAGCTGTCACTGAAACCTTCAGTCGCAGACTGGCTGTCACATGACACGCACCACATGACTTTCTGGTTGCCTATAAAGCTGAGCAGATGCTCAGTGGAAATTGCTGGTTTGTCTTCAGCTTCCTGTACCTGAGTTCCTGTTTCCTATTGATTGATTACCTGCTGTGACCCGGATTGACCCTGACCTACTCTGATCTTCTCCTGGACCCGACCTCGGCTTGTTTTACGGACTTTGTTCCTGCCTCCTGTGTTTGACCCTCTGCCTGTGACCCGGATTCAACTTCAGTCTCCTGTGCTTTGACCTTCTGCTTGTGACCCAGTTTTGCCTCCTGTCTCCAGTGCCTTGACCCCCAGTCTGTGACCTGGATTGTCTGCTTACCTGTGTTTGAGCCTCAGCCTGCTCTGGACTTTCTACCTGACTTTTCCTGCTGGATCCTGATACCCATTGGTCCCTGCTCCAGTTCTACAGGACTTCCACGCAAGCTCTACCCTGCCTGCTGGTAGCTTGTGCCTCTTGGTGCCATCCACACTCTGTATCACCTCCAGGGGGCGGACTGTGCTTAGTCGCAACAGAGAACCACTCTCGGCATCTCGGCCTTGGTAAGTACCCTATTCTGATAAAAAGGAACATTGTTCTGAAAAATGTTGCCAGTTTTTTTAAAGACCTCGTATCCCCTTGTTGTGCTACCCCCTTGTGTTTAATCCGACATCCTTATGAAAAAGTTGAATGGTGTCTTCTATGTTTAACACTCTGTTTACCAAAGCAGTGTGTTTCCATATTTTCTGTATATCTTGTCTAATCTGTAAAACGTCTGTCCTTGGCCAGCTGCATAGTGAGTGTGACGGTGTCATCATCATTACTCTGCCTGGTCGCTTGGTCTTTCTGATTTTTTGTAAGGGGAAATTGGACCCCGGACTCTGAATTTTCCACACAGAGGTGAGTTATCAGGAAGTGAGACCCTAAGACCCGCAGCTGTTCACATTAGTGCAGGATCATAGTAAGTAGCACTGCTCTGACTTACATGAACCTTGAGTAAAGAAGAATTGTAGCTTTTGTAAGAAAAATTTAAGATATTCGCTAAGAAAAAAAGTCTCAACTGGGGGAGTCAACTAGAACATGTGAGTCATCGTACTTGCAGAGAATTTTACTATTACTGCCCACTTTTCAGCAATATCCCAGTGTGCTTGACTAATAGTTGACTAATAGTTGACTAATAGTTGCGTATGAGAGGCAATATAGCTTAGGTAATAATAGTTGCATATAAGGGGAAAATATTGCTCAGGTAATAATGGTTGCATATGAGATGCAAATATAGCTCAGGAAATATTGAGAGTAAATGTTCCTTTAAGATATTCCTTGGAAAACAGTCATAAGCACAATAACAGCAATTGTTTTAGATGGAAAATATGCAGCAGATCTTCCTATAGCACTACAAGTGACACAATAGCAGTCAGCACACCGCTCTGTTTAAAGGATAAGGCCAGGTGCAGTGCATTAGCACTGATTCAAAAAGAAGCGCCAAATGCTGCGGCGCACTTCTGTGTTCCACGGTGGAACGCACGCGGCGTCAGGGGATGATGTCATCGCACGGTCAGCGTAATGCATTCCAGCGTGGAAATCATAACAGAAAGGAGAGGGCACACAAAGTGCCTGTTAGGCATCGTACACACGACCAGTTTCATTGGACATGTTCGGTCGTGTGTACGGCCTATCGGACAGGTTTCCTGGCCTAGCGGACAGGTTTCCAGCGGACAATAGTTTCTTAGCATGCTAAGAAACTTGTCCGCTGGAAACCTGTCCGTCGGACATGTCCGATGGTTAGTACGACTCATCGGACATGTCCGCGGGTTATGACGTATAACCAGCGGCCCGAAATCCCGCGCATGCGTTGAATTGATTCGACGCATGCGGGGAAGCATTGAACTTCCGTGTTAGAGAACGTCGGTGTCTTCTACGTCACCGCATTCTCTGTCCGCGGGGATTTTGGTCTGATGGTGTGTACACACATCAGACCACATCAGACCAAAAGCTCCCAGCAGACATGTCCAATGACATCAGACATGTCTCCTCGTGTGTACAAGGCCTGACACTCCCCCTTCAAAAGCTCAGGTAAAGTTGGAATTTGTTCTCACTTTTTTGCAAGAGTTCAAGATTTGTTTTTACATTGGAATGCTAATTTATACTTTGTTCCAGAGCATAGACTTTTCCATTACCAGTTATCCTTCCATCTAGGTTCTTCAGTTACAGTCATGGGCAAAAATATTGGCACCTCTGTATTTCTGTCCGATAATGCACCACTTCGCCCGAAAAACTGTTGCAATTACAAATGTTTAGGCATTCTCATGTTTATTGGTTTTGCTTGTATTGGTATGACACAGCAAAAGTGGAGAAGAAAAAGCCAGATCCATGCAAAACTCCAAAAATGAACTGGACAAAATTATTGGCATCCACAATTTAATATTTGGTAGCACACCCCTTGGAAAATTAATTAAATAAATTGCTTCCCTTAACTATCAATGAGTTTCTTACACACTTTTCTTCTTTTGCCAAATGCTCCAGGTGTCTCAGATTGGTTGCTGTTTTGAGATCGCTCCACATGTACTCTGTGGGATTTAGATCTGTACTTATCACTGGCCAGTTCAGTACTCTCCAGCGTTTTGTCTTAAACCATTTCTTGTTTTATTTATTTTTTATTTTTTATCATGTGCCTTTATTATACTTTAACACCTTAATATTCTTTTACACACGATTTCAAATTTCTATCCAAATATTGCAGCTTTTAATTACACCTAGGGGTTGCATTTAAAATAGTGAGAGCAAAGAGAATATCACTCTGCTCTGATCACTCTCTTTATACAGGTCACTTGGCCAGGCGCTCTTTTCTGTTTTTTTTTTTTTTAATACTCATTTACTTTTGTGCGTCACCTTTCTTTAAACCTCCCCAATGCCAAAAGAGTGCATAGCATATTTTAACAGCATTTTGCTTCCTAATTGTAATTTAGTTTTATGCATAGGAAAAAAGTAGTAAGCGAATAAATAAGATCTATCGTCCGCCTGTATAACACACATTAGCTTTTCCCGCCTACACATGAAATCCCAACCTGAACATGTGTGCTAGGTTTTTGTAAAGAGGGGAGTGTACATGCACTTCACCCCTGCCCATTAGCTGCTGTAGGCAGTGGTCTAGGTGGCTAGATTTCTGGGTAGGAGGAGATGCTAAGGATTATTGGAAAGTCAACCAATTATATTGGGCAATTGGATGTTGTTACTCAGTATAAAGTGTAGCTGTTCAAACATTATTATTAATATTACCCTTGATTGCTGGCTTTTGAAATTATTTTACGCGCTCAATGGGTTTTAATTCTGTTTCGAAAGCCTTGTTATCCAGACACCCTTCTGCGGTTAAACAGTACTGGAGCTACAGCACACTGATGAGTAATTGTTCTACGCTGTCCTTCTTCTATCTGAGGTAGACTAATATCATTGTACAGAGAAAATGAGTGTGACTGGCACCTAGTGCTAGCCCTCGTCCTTCTGTGTAGGGTCTTACAAGAAGCTAATTTAAAGGGAAATTCATAAGTGAGCACTGGCAGCCTTAAAACATATATGAAGATTTTTTAAATTATTAGATAACTGCATTAATTTGTGTTTTTATTATCAGAACCCGGAGTCCACCTTTAATTTCTTTCTTTAGATACAAATAATAGTACAGCTCACAAAAACAGCTCATGTTTTGCTTTCTTAGTTTATAGCTTGTTTTTGTCAAATACCTTTTAATTTTTTTTTCACTTTTGCTATCGCCAGATCCCCAACAGTTCATACTTATTTCTTTATCCATTATGTGTGTTTTCTTGATCTTCCAATATTTTTTATTTCCTTTTTGTGTTGACTGTGTTATATTAAATTTTCAAGCTGCCCTAAGAGCTCATTTTCTCATTTATTGTTTTTTTTTATGCCCGAAGACAAAGGGGATAATGTGGATTGCTGGAAGTCACTAATAGAATGAAACACAGTTGACATAGTCACAATGTACATTATATTTAGGCTTCATCTCCTCACATATGAAACTAATGATCGAGATACTGCATTTGGAAAGTCATGTTGGATGCTATTAGAACATGCTTCAAGGCTTGTTTGCTTCTATTGCTTGGTATTATGTGCCATCATAATACAGCAATCCAGCTTGCATTTTGCCTAATAGAAACAATGTGATACATGGGCTTTGGTTGCCAATCATCCCTTAATCGAGCTGTAAAAATTGGGCAACCACATGATTAAAAAAACATTTATTGGAAAAGTAGGTTTGAAATAAATGCTCGGGCAAACAAAACTCCTTTCTAGATCTCTAAAGAAATCAGATGTAATCTGCAGCATGGTGCACATGTAGCATGCAGAATGTGGTGACACATCATGAAATTATTAATGGCATTAAAATGCAACTAGAGACCTGAAAAAGAAATGTAAGACCAATAAACTATATTATTTAGTAGAAAGTACAAACATAGGAAATATCCTTGCAAAGTACAGTAACTGTAGGAGGAAAGTAACGGTTGTAGGAAAAGTTAAGTGAAATAAACCAGTCTCCTAGGGAGCACCAAATGCAGATGAGGAATGACAAACAGAGCTAGATATTTACCGGACTGCAGTCAACAACTTAGATATTGAAACATAGAGCAATACCACCAGGAGCAAAGAGAAATATCCAATATTTCAGAACACATGACTCACTTTTCCCTACCTACCGGTGCTGGTGCTTGATGAGTGGCAGTTTAGGCACCCAGTGATGTCACTTAAGAACAGGAGGAAAGGCGATCTCTCTTAAATCCTTGCAGCCAAAGGGTACAGTGAGAGAGAGGTATATGCAGCTATGGGAGAGCAGAAGTTAAGTAAATCTGGTGCACTTTCCAGCATCAACAAAGCATGGGTTGACTTTATATGAATTGTAGGTAAGATATTTTTATACCTTTGTTTAGTTTGGAGAATGTAGCTAATATAAACCATACCTGATTGGTGCCCCTAGAAGTTGGAAATTACAGAAGTGGACACCGTTACTCCAGTGATCTCCACTTGCTTCTTTGTCCCATACTGAGTGGCTGCACTGCTGCTTGTGCACACAGGAGATCAGGCGCTTGGCACAGGCTACATTCAGGGAATGCTTTGAATTTTATAAATGAATGGTTTATGATCCAGATTTTTATGTAGTTTTTATAATATGTTGGAATGAGGTTAACTATGTGTAATTATTTTTGGGTAATGGTAGAGAATATGGTGTAATATTTGCATTTTGGTAGTCAGATTTTCTGTTATTTTTCAATATGTGTTATTTATTCTATGTAGTGTTTAATGGGATGGTATGGTTTATTACAGTATAGTATTAATTTAGGTTTATTTGGTATCAATTTGCTGTTATTGGTATTTTTATTATTGTTTCCGTTTGTTGCTATGATTTTGTTTGTTTTATTTGAATGTAACTGTATCTAAATATTTTCCCTTTTGGAACCTGAATTCTGAATCTGAATGCAAAGCGTTCTCTGTTTGGATGAGGTGCAGAGGCAAGGTGGTGATGTCATGGTCTCCACCAAAGCATTCTCTAAATGGCACCCCTGATGACCAGCCCACCTGCTGTGTTCTGTATCCAGGAGAGAAGCTGCTTGGTGTGGGACCCAGAAGCAAGCAGAGATCACTGGTGTAGTAGCGTGTCTACTTTTAGGATTTCCAGCTTCCAGGGGAACCGACCAGGCATTGTATATACCTAGTTACATTGGTCCAAGCTGGACCAATGTAACTAGGTATAAAATATGAATACCTGGAATTCCTTTTCAAGGAAAAGTGTCACCAAGGCTATAAGGCAAAATATATTTGCAGAAAAATGTCAGCAATGGCAGCATAAATGTTTTTCTCAAATACTTGTTTTAATTTCCAGCCTACTAATTTGATAATAAATATTTTTCTATACTTAGTTTTAAAGAGTTAATGTCATGTGGTTGTAGCACCCTGGAGTTTAGGCAGGGATGTTCCTTTACAAATTTACTTGCCAGGAGTAGTTATCTTGGTTGATTGTTAGAGATCCATTGATTTCTCCCTAAGTTTGGCCTTGTTGCACTTTTCTCTTCTACCACTAGGTGGCCGGGTCCTTGGTGGTATTAGATACGAGAAGGGCAACCCAAGGTCAGGTTATGAGTATATGGGGTTTCAAGAGGAGTGTGGGATTTTTCACTACAGGGGATACTCAGCCAGTGGGCAGGGGTTTTCTTGGATCCTTTGGCCTGATAGGAGAGTCTATATATTCGGGTGGAGTGATCTGTTTTCTGTGCCACCTGGACAGCTTTCTGGGTGGACGTGTGTTTTTTCCCCCGGGCTACAAGGCCAGAGATTGGGCCTATCCTGGGGGCGTCCAGCTGCTATGCTGTCTGAGGGCCTATCCAGAGGAAATAGAGCAGCACAGGGTTGGTATTGCGGCTTTCAGTCTAACCAGAAGTGACGGTTCTGCAGAATGGAGAACCTGTCAGTGGTCAGAGGTAGAGGGGAAGCTGTTGTCACTAAGGGACCAACCACCTTATTACCAGGGACCACAGTGAGTAACCGAAGCAAGTCCAGGAGCAGTATTCTCACTGAATACCACCGTGAAGATTGGTGGTGCTCAAGGGATTCAGTGACAGTGAATCAGTGGATCTAGTGAGAGACCGGGAGCTTAGTGTACTGAAGAACTACGCAGAGAAGTTGTAGTGAAGGTGAAAGGACTGTTACGCTTCTTGTTAGAAACTGTTAAAGACTTTGCCATTGGAGACATCATTCCTGCATGTGCAGATGTGGTTTCTTGCTGGAGGCCTTTCCCTGCACGGTTGTCCTGCTATTGAAGTCTCAGAGTCTGCTAATTAAACTTGCAACTACTTAAGGGTGTCCTGGCCCTAACCCTCTTTCCCCCATACAAGTTTGTAAGAGAAATAAACATCTATTTTGCATTCAAGAAGTGTCTGGTGCCCAATAACTTTATCCATCTTGCACACTGTGCCTCACACCACACCCCACTACATACAGAAGGATGTCAGCTATCTCTGGCCTTGGAGGTTCTCATGAGATTGAAGGAGGCCAGAGACCTTGCTACATGGTGGTACTAAACGTTGCCATTTCTAGTGGTTTAGGGAACTGGGGGATGAAACAAATAGTTAAAAGCATAGTAAAAAAGTAGGGCTGGACAGGAACATAAAATCTGAACACAGCATATTCACACAGGAAAAAGAACCAGGCTCAGGGGAAATACACAGGAGTATGCCATGTTACCAGCTGATGTAAAATGGCTTTTACCAGCATTTTGTGACCAGGAACAATTGATATTTAAAAAGGCTGTTGAAGGTGCAGATTGAGGTGACAAGTCACATTATGTGAACTATAGGATTGCCTAGCCATACAGCTGTAGACAGACAGACTGGAACAGACAGAGTCACAGTATACAGAGGACAGACAACAACAGACCGCACAGAGAAACAGAGGTATTTTCCAATATAGGATTAGAAGCTAAAACGTATGCAGTTACAACAGGAAAAAAGAAAGCAAAGAAGATCAGTAAAAAACAAAAACACATTTGAGCCTTTAAAGTACACCTAGTAAAATTAGTAAACCAAATTCCTTTTGGTGGAGTGCCAAGAATTATTAAGTGGAAAACATGTTTCAGACAGCTTTCCATTTTACTGGAAATTGTTATTTATTTCAATTAAGAACCAGCTAGCTGATAATAAATTATGAATTTCTACAGCAGGCTACAGAAGCATCACAGAAGAGCTACTGTTTTAGTATGCTAGCTTCTTAAAGGTAAAAGGTATTAAAAAAAATAACATATCTGCTCTGTGCAAAACAATTCTAACCCTGATCCTCCTCCTCTAGGGTCCCCCACCGGTGCTCCACTCCCTGCTCTCTTGTCACTGGATTTGATTGACAGCAGCAAGAGCCAAAGACTCGCACTGCACTCACTCCAGTCCAGTTAAGGAAAGAAAAAGAGAGTAAGCACCACTGCTCACAAGTGTAGAGCTGGATCAAGATTGGGCTCGAATAAATATTTGGGGGATCTCCAAAAATTTGGAAATGCATTAAGGTAAACAATCTTTAGCCTTTACAACCACTTAACGGGTATGATATATGATCAGACATTTTTTTTACCCTAGCAATCAATGTATTACTGCACTGTACAATGTATTATTGCACTGTGCAGTGTCTCAGAAATTAAGCACTACTCATATTAATGTTTTAAGTGTTACTGCTAAAGACTTTATTAACTACACAGGCATTGTCAATAGAAGAACATACTTACAGTAAGTGACCCTCAGCAGTGAATTGGTAGATTATTGTTATTTTCAAGTTTCTTTAATCATAGCAGCAGTTGTTTTCTGTGTTTCAAAGATAACAATTGATGGGTGAAATAATTTAGTGATGTTTGATTGCTTTTGTGAAGACATGAAGGAAGGGAAAGGGAAAAATCCCATTCAGAAATGTAAAGGTAAATAGCTTGTGTTTTCTTTGAGTAATGTGTGTTATTGTTGTCAGATCAATCACCATTTTGTGGTGTACAATGGGGATAACAATACAATCAACTTTTCTACTTGTTATTGCTGTAAATTATACATCAACTAGTCCGTACTGAGAACCCTCAAGAGAAATTAACTTGAATAGGGTTTCTAGTTCCAAGTACAATGCTAGAAAATCATCATATCTTCATTCTGCAAATACACATTCACAATAGGGATGAGCTTCGAGTTCGAGTCGAACATGAGTTCGAGTCGAACATTGGCTGTTCGCCTGTTCGGCTAACAGCGAACAATTTGGGGTGTTCGCGGCAAATTCGAAAAGCTGCGGAACACCCTGTAAAAGTCTATGGGAGAATTCTAAAGTTCTAATTTTAAAGGTTAATATGAAAGTTATTGCCCTAAAAAGTATTAAAGTATTTGGGGACCCGGGTCCTGTCCCAGGGGACATGTATTAATGGCAAAAAAAAGTTTTAAAAAAGGCATTTTTTTTCGAGAGCAGTGATTTTATTAATGCTTAAAGTGAAACAATAAAAGTGAAATATTCCTTTAAATTTCGTACCTGTGGGGTGTCTAAAGTATGCATGTAAAGTAGCGCATGTTTCCTGTGTTTAGAATTGTCCCTGCACAAAGTGTCATTTCTGAAGGAAAAAAAGTCCTACTACTCCCGGCCATTAATGAATTGTCGGTCCTGGCAATACAGAGAAAATTAATTGAAAAAAATTACATTTTTATCAATGATTTTTATCTGTATTCCCTTCAAAAATGACATTTTGTGCAGGGAACCAAAATTAAAAAAAAAAATGTGTGGGGGTCCCCCCAAATTCCATATGAGGCCCTTCAGGTCTGGTATGGATATTAAAGGGAACCCCCACTTAATTTAAAAAAAAATTACGTGGGGTTCCCCCAAAAAATCCATACCAGACCCTTTATGAGAGCACGTAATCTGGCTGGCCCTGCCCTCAGCTACATAAGAGCTGTCAGGCTAGCACCGCAATATTCCCGGTGTGTCTCAGGTGGAGTCAGGATCGTGTGCGTGTTCCTCGCTGGATATCATCACTGGAAAGTAGAGATCACCCATCGCTGGATACCGAGAATGGATTCAATCGCTGGAGTGGAGATCGAGAGTGGATTACATCGCTGGAATCATTTTTATTTTAATTTTTTTTATTTTTAATAAAGGACTTATTAAGCTGTGTCTGTGTGGTTTTTAACAATTTTACTCTTTTTTTTTGTGAAATGATAGGGATCCCACGCTCGCCCCCAACTCGTTACAGAGCGGGGACCGGGAGCTGTGTGTGTAAACACACAGCTCCCGGTCCTGTCAGGGGGGGAAATGCTGATCTTCTGTTCATACAATGTATGAACAGAGGATCAGTGTTTCCCCTAGTGAGGCCACCCCCCCCCCACAGTAAGAACACACCCAGGGACATACTTAACCCCTTCCCCGCCCCTAGTGTTAACCCCTTCACTGCCAGTGGCATTTTTATAGTAATCCAATGCATTTTTATAGCACTGATCGCTATAAAAATGCCAATGGTCCCAAAAATGTGTCAAAAGTGTCTGAAGTACCGATGTCACAGTACCGGAAAAAAATCGCTGATCGCCGCCATTACTAGTAAAAAAAATATATTAATAAAAATGCCATAAAAATACCCCCTATTTTGTTTTGCTTTATTACAGCAAAAAGTTAAAAATATTCATTTTTTTTTAAATTGTCGCTCTATTTTTGTTTATAGCGAAAAAAATAAAAACTGCAGAGGTGATTGTGACGGTATTAGAATGATATCCCCGTCAAAGTCTTCCCTTCTTCCCATAAAAGCAAATCACCCCAATATTCCACGAGGAGGGATATTCCTGGAATCGCCCAATAATAAGCCACACATGAGTCAGAGCTTACTGCTGGAACAAGAGAGACTTTAATGGTATAACACAGAGCTTATATGTAATTTACAAACTGTTACAATGACAAATCTCCGCCCCCTCACACAGTGGGGGCTCCCATACAGATTATTAGGCAGACACGACGGAGCCGACCCTGGCGACATTTCTTTAGATAATGACATCAGTGACGTTAATTACTAGTTCAAACAGAATACATTATCTAGACAGCTTGGCCCCGTGGATAAAAGAGATAATTACCACAATGAAGCAATCAGAATAATTAACATGAGCCCCTTCTAATCACAGTAAACAGTAACCACAGGGCTTCTTCACACACACAATAGATCAATTAACCCTTTGAAATAGGGAGCTGGCTGAGGAAGGGTCATTAACATATCAATAGTCTGTTAGAGGAGTGAGTCCCACCTGAAACCACCTTCTCTCTCACACACACACACTTTTACTTGGCAGGGAGAATTTAAACTGAGGCATCCTTCACAGTGATCAAATATCACCAAAAGAAAGCTCTATTTGTGGGAAAAAAAGGACGCCAATTTTGTTTGGGAGCCACGTCACACGACCGTGCAATTGTCAGTTAAAGCGGTGCAGTCCCAAATCGCAAAAAGTGCTCTGGTCTTTGGGCAGCAATATGGTCCGGGGGTTAAGTGGTTAAAAGGGGCTTCCATATTCCAATAAGCCCCCCGCCCGCAGACACCCATCAACATGGGGTAAAGGTGGTTTGTTGGGGGCATGTGGCCTGGTACGGTTCAGGAGGGGGGCGCTCTCTCGTCCTCCCCTCTTTTCCTGCGGCCTGCCAGGTTGCGTGCTCGGATAAGGGTCTGGTATGGATTTTAAGGGGGACCCCCACGGCATTTAAAAAAAAAATAGTGACAGGGTTCCCCTTAATATCCATACCAGACCTGAAGGGCGTGGTAATTGAATTTTGGGAGGACCCCACACATTTTTTTCTTTTTAATTTTGGTTCCCTGCACAAAATGTCATTTTTGAAGGAAAAAAAGTCATTTAAAACTACTCACGGCTATTAATGAATTGTCGGGGTCCTGGCAATACAGATAAAAGTCATTGAAAAAAACGGCAGAGGGAGGTTCCCCTTAATATTCATACCAGACCGAAAGGGCCTGGTAATGGACTGGGGGGGGGGGACCCCTGCCATTTTTTTCAATGACTTTTCTCTGTATTGCCGGGACCGGCAATTCATGAATAGCCGCGAGTAGTTTTAAATTGCTTCCTTCAGAAATTACATTTTGTGCAGGGACAATTATAAACACGGGAAACATACTACTACTTTACATGCATACTTTAGACACCCCCAGGTATGAAATATAAAGGAATATTTCACGTTTATTGTTTCACTTTAAGCATTATTAAAATCACTGCTCCCAAAGAAAATGACGTTTTTAAAACTTTTCATTAGTACATGTCCCCAAACACTTTTTAGGACAATAACTTGCATAATAACCTTTAAAATGTGCACTTTTCTCACGTTCAAGTCCCATAGACTTTAACAGTGTTTGAATGTTCGTGTGAACTTTTGGTCCGCATGTTCTGGATGCAAACCCAATCGGGGGGGGGGGTTGTTTGGCTCATCCCTAATCCACATTATACATAAAATAAAAATATAGACTCCTGGACTGTTCTAGCCAAAATAAAGTACATACTTTTATAACCTGATGAGTGTTGTATATGGCCATCTAACCAAATTGAGCTACCTAAAGTTCTAAAAGCATAGGTTGTAAAAAAGGTGGTTGACCTATACATGTACAGATACTGTCATTTATTTTTAGAGATTGTACAATGTGCAGAGTCCTACAAATTAAATTGATATTAAAGACTTGTTTTTTATTTAAAAAAAATAACAAATATGTTATACTTACCTGCTCTGTGCAGTGGTTTTGCACAGAGCAGCCCGGATACTCCTCTTCTCGGGTCCCACATCTGTGCTACTGCCCCTCCCTCCTGCCAAGTGCCCCCACAGCAAGCAGCTATGGGGTTCCCTGTGTGTCCATTCACACAGGGAACTGCGGGTCGGCCCACCCCCTCCATCTCCTTATTGGCTCACAGGTTGTGATTGACAGCAGTGGGAGCCAATGGCTTCTGCTGCTGTTAAAAGCCAATCAAAAGTGTGAGTCTCCGGAGTGGTTAGGCTCTCTTGGACATCGCTGGATCAAGAGGGGGCTTAGGCAAGTATTAGGGGGGCTGCTGAACCCAGAAGGTTTTTTTTCCCTTCATGCATGGAATGCATGAAGGTAAAAACCATTGGGCCAGATTCAGAAAGATCAGCAGATCCTTCTGCTGGTGTAACGTAACTCATTTACGTTACGCCGCCGCAAGTTTTTCAGGCAAGTGCTTTATTCACAAAGCACTTGCCTGTAAAGTTGCGGCGGCGTAGCGTAAATCCACCCGGCGGATTTCAAATTCGGCGGGTAGGGGGCGTGTATCATTTAAATGATGCGCGTCCCCGCGCCGAACGAACTGCACATGCGCCTGCCGCGACTGAATCTCAGTGCGCATGCTCTAAATGACGTCGGCAAATCGTCAGCCGTATTCGCGAACGACTAACGCAAACGACATAACAATTTCAAAACTCGGCGCGGGAACGACGGCCATACTTAACATAGGATACGCCGCACATACCCCTCATATAGCAGGGGTAACTTTACGCCGGAAAAAGCCGAACGCAAACGACGTAAAAAAAAAGCGCCGGGCGGTCGTTCGTTTCTGAATCGACGTAACTACTAATTTGCATATTCCTCTCGTAGACAAACGGAAGCGCCACCTAGCGGCCAGCGTGAGATTGCAGCCTAAGATCCGACTGTGTAAGTCACTTACACCTGTCGGATCTTAGGGATATCTATATCTATGCGTAACCTGATTCTATGAATCAGGCGCATAGATACGACGGCCGGACTCAGACATATGCCGGCGTATCTCCTGATACTAGGTGGCGCTTCCGTTTGTTTACGCGAGGAATATGCAAATGAGGAGTTACGCCAATTAAAAAACAAACGACCGCCTGGCACTTTATTTTTAGGTCGTTTGCGTTTGACTTTTTCTGGCGTATAGTTACCCCTGCTATATGAGGGGTATGTGCGGCATATCCTATGTTAAGTTTGGCCATCGTTCCCGCGCTGAGTTTTTAAATTTTTACGTCGTTTGCGTAAGTCGTTCGCGAATACGGCTGGACGTAATTTACGTTCACGACGAAAGCATGACAAGTTGCTGACGTCATTTGGAGCATGTGCACTGGGATTCAGTCGTGGCCGGCGCATGCGCAGTTCGTTCGGCGCGGGGACGCGCATCATTTAAGTGATACGCTTCCCCTACCCGCCAAATTTGAATTTCGCTGGGTGGATTTACGCTACGCTGCCGCAACTTTACAGGCAAGTGCTTTGTGAATACAGCACTTGCCTGAAAAACTTGCGGTGGCATAACGTAAATAAGTTACGTTACGCCAGCAGAAAGATCCGCTGATCTTTCTGAATCTGAATCTGAATTTTTACAACCACTTTAAGCTCTATTTAAACCACAATGCAAATGAACTTGCATAAACACCTCATATGAATGAAAAGGTGGGGACACCCTACTGACCATGCCCACTTTTGATTCATGGCCAGAAAAAGAATCATGACCCCATTTTAGCCACATCTTCTTCTTTTCAAATTTTTTATTAAAGAAAATCACAGAGTACAGCAACAAATTGTCTTGGTTGGAACAATAAAACACAGTTCACGGTACATCTTGGATAAGGTTAATATAATCAGAACAACAGAATCTTCTAAACATAGACAGCGTTCATTATCATGGAACAGAGTATGGTGGAGTATTGTGATGATAATGACTGCAAACACATTCATAAGTGACAGAGAATGTGTACACAATAGGGAGGGGAATAGCTCCAATCCAAAACAGTGCAAGTCATAGACTTATACTCTGCAGGTCAGGGGAAAAGAGACCGTAGGATAGGTCTAGGCAATAAGCCTCGCCATTGCTGTAGAAATTATAAATAAAACATTTTAGTCAAGAAAAAAAGAGAATCCAGGAAGAGGAACAATTAAAAGGAAACAAGAAGAAAAGGAGTGTGAGAAGGAGAGAAGAAAGAGAGAAGAAATGTTGGCGGGACCGCACGGATCCCCGGAAGGTCATAGTATCAGACAAGGATGTCTTTCTGAGATTTACAGTTCGAGCAGATTAGCATCAAAGTCTGAGGGGAGAAAATTCTCCACCCAAGGAGTCCAGGTGTTGCGGTGTTGGGGGATTCGGTCCAAGATCATTGCTTCAATTTTACTATGGATCATCGCCTGGGTCACTCTATTTTTCACTTCTGCTACATGTAGTTTTGGGGTCTTCCAGGCTCTGGCTATTGTCTGCTTAGCAGCTGTGGTTAACTGAAGGAGGAGACGAATTTGGGCCCTTGTATAATCCTTTTGTACATAATTTAAGAGATCCAGAGATGGGTCAGGGAGAAGAGTATCATGGAGTAATGTGGAAGCAATTTAAAATATTTTCATCCAAAATTGTTGCGCAATAGGGCAGGACCACCAGATGTGGGCATGTGTACCCCTCTCCCCATAGCCTCGGAAACATACAGATGGGTAGGATGGCAGAAATTTTGAAATCATTGCACGGACAAGGTACCACCGCATGAGAACCTTATAGTTAGCCTCCAGTGCCACTGCATTTTGCGTAGAAGATTTTGTGCTGGCCCATATGTTTGTCCAGTTGTCTACATCCAGCATTATTTGCAGGTCTTTTGACCACTGTACAGCATAAAGGGGAAGATCAGCTGGAGGGGAAGTGAGGTGGTTGTAGATACGTGAAATAATACCTGGGGCATGTGGATCCGAGTTGCATATACTTTCATAGAAAGAAAAACTGTCCAGGGAGGAACAAGCACCTATCACTGTTCGGACAAAATGGGCTATTTGAAGGTAGCGGAAGCATTCATTAGGGGGTAACATGGCCTGAGCTTGGAGAACTGGAAAAGTTTTAAGGGTGGTATTAGTAACGAAATTGCAGATTCGATGTAACCCAGCCTGAGACCAAAGCCGAAAGGAACTAGGTTCGGTAAAGGCAGGGTAGAAAAGTGGGTGGCCTATGAAGGAAAGTAACAGGGTATGGGGAGAAACCAATTTGAAAGGGCCGCGTAGACTGTCCCACAGCTTCAGCGAATGGCGCATAACCGGATAAATCATAGGCACAATAAGTTACATACTATCAGGGGGGAAAGATCCATTGCTTCCAGGCTGACCCATATTGGAATTTCAGTGGATGTGTGAAGTAAGGTGATTTGGGCCAGCTGAGCAGCGTGGTAGTAACGAGCAAAGTTAGGGAGCCCCAGACCTCTGCTAAGTTTATTGCGAAGGAGAATGGATCTAGGCACCCAAGGTTTTATGGGACCCCATATGTATTTGAATACCCGGGTCTGGATGATTCAATGAAAATAGGAGGGGACAGCGATCGGGAGGACTCTATAAAGGTACAAAAGCTTAGGAAGTAGAGACATTTTAACGGCTGCAACTCGTCCCAGCCAAGAAACACATAATGGTCTCCAGGTATCTAGTAGAGAGGACAAATGTGACAGCATAGGGAGGTAATTGGTTCTGTAAAGAGATGCTGGATCGCTGGTTAGCTTTATGCCTAGATATGGTAATGATGTTGTGGACCAAATAAAGGGAAAGTAATTTTGTAGATGGACAAATTCTTGGTGTGGGAGAGACACGTTGAGAGCCCTGGACTTGGATTGGTTAACTTCTAAGCCTGTAATATTTGCAAATCTCTCCAAGACCTGGATAAGGTTTGGAAGAGTTGTACGGGGGGAAGTTACGAACAGGAGTGCATCATCTGCGAACAGGCAGATTTTATGAGAGGTAGATGCAAATTCCAATCCTTTGATATCTGGGCTTGCCCTAATAAGGGCTGCTAGGGGCTTGATCGCTAAAGCAAAGATTAAGGGGGATAGGGGGCATCCCTGTCTAGTCCCCCTTTCTATCTGGAATCTGTCTGAATGGAACCCAGAATATTTGACATAAGCCTGCGGCTGGTTATATAGGGAACTCACCCATGGCACAAAATGTGGACCAAAACCCCAACGATTGAGTATAAAATTTAGGTAGGGCCAGGAAACCGTATCGAACGATTTCCTGATTTAGAGGGACAATAGGTGCATTGGAATCTTACGGGTTCTGGCTATATGTTGAAGTAGGACAACCCGTCGGATGTTATCGCTGGCTTGTCGTCGAGGTATAAAACCCACCTGGTCCTTATTTACTATCCCCCCAATGATGGGATTAAGGCTTAGTGCCATAATTTTGGCCAGGAGCTTGATGTCCAGATTGAGTAAGGAAATGGGCCTGAAATGGGACCAGAGGGGGTTATCCGTGTTGGGCTATTATAGCTGTCAATGTGTCTCGACCAAAGGAGTGATGTTGGAGTAAAGCATTGAAAGAGTTGGAGAGAAGTGGGGCTAAAATAGCAGCAAATTTCTTGAAGTAAGTGCCGGAGAGCCCATCAGGACTCGTCGCTTATGAGATTTAAGAGTTTTGATAGCTAAGATGACCTCTTCAGCCGTGATGGGTTTCTCCAGGGACTCACGATTAGAGTCAGTTAATGAGGGTTAGGCCCCATACACACGAGAGGATTATCCGCTGGAAACGGTCCTCCGGACCGTTCCAGCGGATAAATCCTCTGGTGGATTTTGATCTGATGGTTGTACTAACCATCAGATCGAAATCCGCTCGGAATCCATCCGCGGTGACGTGTCGCGCCGTCGCTGCGATGATGACGCGGCGACGTGCGCGACGCTGGAAGATAAAGACTTCCACGCATGCGTCGAATCATTACGACGCATGCGAGGGAGTGAAGCGGACGGATTGATCCGGTGAGTCTGTACAGACCACCGGATCAATCCGCTGGACAGGATTCCAGCGGATAGATTTCTTAGCATGCTAAGAAATTTTTATCCGCTGGAAATCCGTCGGCTGGAATTTTTTCCGCCGATAAATGTCCGCTCGGACGTACACACCACCGGATCTATCCGCTGGAACTGATCCGCGGATCAATTCCAGCGGATTGATCCGGTGGTGTGTACGAGGCCTAAGGGAATATCCCGAAACAACGCTTCGGCATTGGAGGAGGAAAAAGAGGATTTTGCCTTATATAGTTCTTCCAGACTCTTATGGAATTCCGACAAAACTTTAACAGGATTACTAGTGTAGGTGTTTTTGTCTATCCGAAGCCTGATGGGAAGGTGGTTCCATTCCGGATGACAAAGGCGCATTGCCAGAAAAGTATCCGGTTTGTTGGCCTTTGTGTAAATGGTATGATTAGATCTGTGGGTGGCCTTATCAGCTGATTCAGCCAACAGCAAGTCCAACTCTGCTTTTGACTTCTCCAAAGCTATTCTATGAGGTCCAGTAGGAGAGGACTGGAACTGAAGGAAACATTGGTGGAAATCTTGTTCTAGTTTGGCTAACTTAAGTTTTTTGTCACGTTTTGAGTGGGTGGATACCGAGATGCACGTATCCCTGATTACTGGTTTATGTGCCTCCCAGAGAAGGACAGGAGAGATATTGGGGTGGAGTTGTGTTGTAAGTAGTCCTTAAGGGCAACTTGGATGTCAAGACAATATGACTGATTAGTGAGGTGAGCTTCATTTATGCACCAGGTACGATCTCTAGATTGTGGGATCAAGGAAGAGATTGTGGTAAGTACTGCACAGTGGTCCGACCAGGAAATAGGTTGCATAATAGAGTTAAGCAATATTGGGGATGAGGCAAAATATGATCGATCCTGGAAAAGGATTTGTGAGGGTATGAATAGAATGTATAATTTTTCTTAGTCGGGTTGCATTCTCGCCAGTTATCGAGCAGAGAGGCTTGTTGGAGTAGTTTCTGAAAATGTATGGAAGGAGGGTACTGGTCAGGGGCATACAGGGATTTGTCCAGATGTGGTTGTATCACTAAGTTAGAGTCGCCACATAGAATCAGTGTACCTTTACAATGGGTGTGCAAAACTTGGAATAAATGCAAGAAAAAAGGGTTTGGGTTGTTGTTCGGGGCATAGTAGGAGACAAGGGTAGTTTCTACATCTTGAAGTAAGCCCACAAGTATGATATAGCGACCTTTAGGGTCCCTTATTTCAGACGCCACCGAAAAGGGAAGGGTATGATGCAGGGCAAATCAAACACCTCGCTGTTTCGTGGAGGCCAAAGCAGTGAACACCTGGGGATATCGGGGACCGAAATAGTTTGGGGTCGCAGGGGCCGAAAAGTGGGTTTCCTGAAGGGCCACTATACCAGCTTTTAAGGATGCAAATGTTTGAAAGGCCTTGACCCTCTTATTAGGAGAATTGAGACCTTTAACATTTAATGAAAATATGTTCAAAGGGGCCATCTGGGAACAAATGGGAGAATATTAGAGGGCGCCTCCAGGGCCATGCGATCCAACCTACCAGAAGTAGAGAAAAGAAGAGAGAAGAAAGGACAGAGAATGAGGAAAGAACATAGAGGAAGAAAAACATTGTGGGGCAAACGATTGGTCATGAAGAGGGAGAAGAGTCGAACTCTGTCCCCTGACCAAATAGTGCACCGACTCACCAGCCAGCCAGCTCAGGGGTGGGTGCACCGTAGAAGGGGGAGCAATGATAGCTCCTCGCCGCAAACGGGATATAACAAACTTAGTCATAAATGTACAGTCTGAGGACATTAACAGTCTGCAAAAAAAAATAAAAAAAAAATAAAGAACTTTCGGCTGAGACAAAAAATAAACTTACAATAGGCAGAACCATCACTATCGTGTCAGCATATAACAAATTAAGAAAGATATCTGGGGATGAGGATTGACAAATAGTAACATAAAACACAAAAAGGTAAGGTAGGAGGGAAAAATGGGATGAGGGGAAGTATGGGAAAGGAGGGGGGGAAAGAAAGTGGAAGAGCCGGAGGGATAGAGGAGGGGAAGGGGGGATAGAGGAGGGGAAGGGAGGATTGGGAGGGGAAGAGAGGGTTGGGAGGGAAAGGGAGAGTTGGGAGAGGCAGGAGGGTAAACGGGGAAGGAGAAAAAAAGTAACCTTTCGAAATATCATGGTCCGTAGCCCCACGGAGCACGATAACCTTAGTATAAAATTTGTGACTATCTAAAGTAGCCTTAAAAAAGTGCAAACCTTCCATTATTCAGAAAGTTGTGTAAGAAAAATTAACAAAAAAGATGAAAAATTAAACTGTATGTACAAACAGCATCATGTAAGGGAAAAAATAAAAAAATAAAAATTGAATAAAATAAAATTGAATCTGAACCTGAGCAACCCCCAATGGTGGTGAGGGACTGCATAGGTCTAACCCCTAACCATGGGGGGTAACCCAAATCGGGCTGTCCCTATGTGCCTTGATTGAAGAGTCATCTGCGGATGATAAGTAAAATGTTGGAAACTTCAGTCAAGAGTCCTTTAGTCGGCAAAGGAAAAAAAAACACGTAGGAACAAAGTTATTCAATCACACTCAGCGGGGTGAGTAGAATTGTCGATCAGATGCACCATCCCGGGGTAAGCGGGAAGGAGTCCCCTTACGAATAGAGGATGGGCCTGGTTGAGACCTCTTTGGGGTGGCAGTGGTGCAAGCTGGAGTGCGAGGCAATGTAGTCTCTGACAGTTGAGCTGGGACGGCCAGGTGGAGGGATTCCAGGAGGCTTTGGAGAGATTCAGGTGATGTTCAGGAGTGTTGCTGCCCCTGGCAGGAAAACTGCAGGGCAAAAGGAAAGTGCCACGTGTATTTCAGCTGGTGTTGCATAAGGATTTGCAGTTGGAGCTTCATCACACGTCGATTTGTGATAGTAAGGGGGGCCAGGTCAGAGAAGAGCTGATAGGTGTGACCCTGGAACAGGAGGGTGTCCTTGTTGCGAGCAGTAGCGAGCAATTGCTCCTTTGTGTGAAAGAAATGCAATTTACTAATGATGTCCCGCGGGGGACCGTCTTGCTGACGGCGGGTGAGGGCCCTATGTATCCTATCAAATTCCAATCTCTCGATCGGTATGGAGGGTGATAGTTCTTGGAATAGGGCCGTGGAAAAAGATTGCAGGTCATCAACTGTTTCAGGTATACCGCGTATGCGCAGATTGGATCTGCGAGAGCGGTTCTCTGTGTCTTCAAGGCGTGAGAGAAGTGTGGCATTCTCATCACGGAGAGATGCCTGCTCTCGGGCCTGCTCTTGAAGAGTGAGCTCAATATCATCCACTCTAGTCTCCAGATCTGCTGTACGCTGGCCTAGCTCCCTGATCTCTCTCGTGACAGTCTGTTGGTTATTTGATCAGAGGTGGCTTTAAGGGCCTTTTGCAGCATGGATTCCATATATTTAAAAAAGTCACTCTGGGACATACCTGAGGGCGGTAAGGCAGGGGAACCGCTGGTATGGAAGTCAGCTCCGTCATCCTCTTCACTGTCAGCGTGACCCGACCTGTCTGGGGAGGTGGCGTGCTGTTTAGCCAAGGTCTTCGCCGCCATTTTAGAGGAGGCGTGGGCCAGGGCTTCCTTGATAGGCTTAGTCTTGCCGCGGTGGCCGGTCAGGACCATCCCGGGAGAGTCAGTGCCTGTTCCGGAGGCGATTGCCAGAAGAAACAGGGTTGCAGGGCGGCTCAGAGGTATCGCAAGGTCCCGATATAGCAGCGGGGAGTGCGGAGCTCTAATGGATCGTGTCCTCCATGTCGAGCCTCGCTCATGCACCCCCCTTAGCCACATCTTCTTAAACAATTGGTCATAAACATTTAGAACAAGAGGCAGACAAGTATTATGATAAAATAAAACAAAAGACATGCATGCATAATTAGAACAAATATCAAGAAGAAAAATGCAGCGAACACTACTAATTAAAGTGTTATTAAAGGCAATTTTTAAAATAATAAACATGTTATACTCCCCTGCTCTGTGCAATGGTATTTCCGAAAGCAAAAACTACAAAATAAAACAGAGGGCACACCGACCTCATGAAGTATTCCAAAAACATGACTTTATTTAATAAAAAAAGGGAATAAGTATTATACTCACAAAATAACAATTGCATCAAATCTCATCATAAATAACAGCACCATCCAGTCCACAGCACATCATAACGTGTGACTAGACTATTAGAGATCCAATAGGCTAACACGTTTCGAGGACTTGCATTTTTTTCAGAGTTAATAGGACTGTTTTCTTTAGCCCCATTTAAACAGTAACGTGACATGGCTATTGTCAAATAGGGGTGTCTCCAACACACCCCATGGACAGGATTTGATCCCCTCATATATATATCTCTAAAGGGGAAATGCATCTGATGCCAACATATACTATACATGTGTGTATGTGTGTGTGGGTATATGCTATATGTATACATGTCTTTTATGACAAGATCATCCTTTGCAATGGTGAGAGACTGGTACATGTTGATCTCGGGGTAAGTTTTACATGTTTTATTTATTCATTCATTATGAGACAATCACCATTGGTGGTTCTTATGGTGTAATGCATATGGTTTTATCTGTTGTTTATCATGTGGAGATAGATGATGTATGGGGGGAGGGGGGGTTAATCTCACCCATGGGGCATGCTGGAGACGCTTCTATTTGACGATAGCTATGTCACTTTGCAATTTAAGTGGCGTGCAGGAAACAGTCTTGTTGGCTCTGAGGAAGAGGCATGTTCTCAAAAACGCATTAGTTGATTCAATCCCCAATTGCCCTTTTACGTGTTATGATGTACTGTGGACTGGATGGTGCTGTTCTTTATGATGAGTTTTGATGCAATTGTCATTTTGTGTGCATAATATTTACTCCCCCTTTCATTAGATAAACAAAATGTTTTTAGTATAATGCACTAGGTCGTTGCGCCCTCTGCTTTGTTTTGTCGTTTCAGTGGTTTCAGACTCCATCAGTCTAATGGGGGCAGCAAATAGAGACTTATCCTTAAAAGCAAGTATGGAAATATATTTTTTTGAAATCTCCGGGCCTACTCAAGCACAGGAGATTTTGTGTTTGCAATTGCACAGAGCAGTCCTGAACCTTCTGATCTGGGGTCCCTCCCAGCACACTTGGCTCCATCACTTCTGTGTCTGCCCCATAGCAAGTTTTTACTATGGGGGCAGACATGCTGGCTGCCAATATATCCTTACCATAACATGCAGAAATCTTTCCAGTGCACAATTCTTCAATATTTGTAAGAATGTCAGTTCAATGAGATTGTTTTTTTTCCTTAAAAGGATTATAATTTCACATGTTGTCATTTATATAAACTGTTTAACACATAAGACTATATTTTTCTCAAAATGCAAATGGCATATATTCATACATTTGTCTGTGTTATGGAGAAGTACTTCAACATGTGACACACACAGCAGTATTTGTAATCTTTGACATTGTCTAGAGCAGTCTCTCCAGAAAAACAAAACCCTTCTAAAGTCTAACAAACCAACTAAACTATTTTCTGCATTCATAAATTTGTCAATTAGCATATAATCTTATCTGCAAGTGCTGGCTTAAATCAGTGGAGATATTGTTATATATTTAGGAGTAGTTAACCACTACAGACCCGAGCCTATTTCTGAGATTTGGTGTTTTCAAGTTAAAAAAATATTTTTTTGCTAGAACCCACAAACATTGTATATATATTTATTTCTAACACCCTAGAGAATAAAATAGCAGTAGTTGTAATACTTTCTGTCACACCGTATTTGCGCAGCGGTCTTACAAGTGCACTTTTTTTTTGCAAAAAATACACTTTTTTTAATAAAAAAAAAGACAACAATAAAGTTAGCCCAATTTTTTTTAGATTGTGAAACAGAATGTTAGGCCAAGTAAATTGATACCCAGCATGTCACGTTTCAAAATTGTGCCCGCTCGTGGAATGGAGACAAACTTTTTCTGTACTGTAGACACCTAAATCGAAGGTAATATTTGGCAACCAAATATGTGACAGCCACTATCTTTTTGGGGCCAGTGGCCACTCATTTGGCAAAGATGACATGTCCCAAATAAGTGAAAAATTACAGAATTTACAGTTCTTGAGGGAAAGCTTCTACCCCTTGTTATGAAACTGCTTTAGTACTTTTCCAATCCTTCCTCATGCTCTTGTAGTGTCCCTCTAAGACTATCAGATCATCAAGTGGTCATGGTTGAGGCATATCCTGATGGAGTCATTTTTATTGCTGACCCCCAAATATGGGAAAAGCATAAGGATTTGTGGACAATATCCCAGTTCTTTTTTGCTTTTTCAATTACATTCTCAGGTCTTTCAAGTGCCCTAAAATAATCCATCAAGGTCTTTCTTCTCTCAAACAAATTGCTTTGGCTTCATCCACGTGACAGAAATGCTTTAACAACCCAATCACCCACCCCTCCATGTGAATATGGACAATCTTAAATACTCTGATGGCTTCTTTTTCCATTTATATTCTTTATATATTTATACATTTATATTTATTATTATATTATATTCATTTTTGTTAGGGTTAAAGGTTAGGGTTGGGGTAAGCATTAGGGGTTAATTCATTTATTATTATTGAATATTATTTATTTGTTATTGATTTATGATGATGATGATGATGATGATGATGATGATGATGATGATGATGATGATGATGATGATGATGATGATGAATTTTAGCTATTATTATTATTTGTATTATTATCATATTTTTTTTTTTTTATTTAATTATTGCATTTGAGCAGAAAAGCGCTCAAAAACTCATGATAAAAATGCAACAAACTGTTCAGAACCTCTTGAATTGCTTTTCAATGCACTGCTTTGGGGGGAAAAAAATGCTTCAAAAACACACCAAGCTGGTCAAATCGAGCTACAACTGTAGCTCCAAAACTTTTTTGAGCTTTGTGTTTTTGGCATAGAGACTTGAACCACCACCATAGAGAATAATAGATGTTTTTCTCCCTGAGCGTTTAGAAGCTTTAAGCTACAAAATGCTCAGGTGTGAATGGGGCTTCAGGGCGCATGTCCTCAGCAGTAGTGTTGCTCACGAATATTCGCATTGCGAATATTCGTTACGAATATGGCATATTTGAATATTCGCGAATAACTCGAATTTCGCGGCCAATATTCGCTATTCCGAATATTCGTATTTTTTCAAATTTATTTATCGACGTCTAAAAGCATTGCTGGTATGATTAGAGACCCTGGGCCGAGTAGCTAAGCTGAGGCGATCCTTTTATGTTGTCGAATATACGCAATCGCGAATATTCGATTTCCGAATATTCGCGAATACTTTTTCCGCCCTTCTTTTGCATCAGAGCCAATCAGAGTTCTCCTACCACAGTTGTCAAAATCTCGCAATCAATTTCGCATTAGCGAAATTTCGATAAAATATCACCAATATTCGATTTCCGAATATTCGCGAATACTTTCTCCGCCCTTCTTTTGCATCAGAGCCAATCAGAGTTGTCAAAATCTCGCAATCAATTTCGCATTCGCATTAGCGAAATTTCGATAAAATATCACCAATATTCGATTTCCGAATATTCGCGAATACTTTCTCCGCCCTTCTTTTGCATCAGAGCCAATCAGAGTTGTCAAAATCTCGCAATCAATTTCGCATTCGCATTAGCGAAATTTCGATAAAATATCACCAATATTCGATTTACGAATATTTGCAAATACTTTCTCCGCCCTTCTTTTGCATCAGAGCCAATCAGAGTTCTCCTACCACAGTTGTCAAAATTTTGCAATCAATTTCGCATTCGCATTAGCGAAATTTCGCAAATTTTTTTTTTTTTTTATAAAATATCACGAATATTCGATTTTAGCGAATATTTCACGAATATTCGGCTATATATTCGTGATATATCGCAAAATCGAATATGGCGTATTCCGCTCAACACTACTCAGCAGCAATCTGAGCTCAAAGGAAGTGGGTTTATTGATGTTGGGTGTCATTCAAGTGGACCAGTGCCTGGAAACAGAGATGAAAACAGAGTACTGCACTGGACCATGAAAAGTATAACCTTGTGGGCCTTTTTTCCCTAAATGTGACGTGGGCTAAGGGTTATCAAAAAAAATTGTGTTAGTGGTTGTGGGTTCTAAACTCGTAGAAAACACACTTTCTCCATTGTTGTGGACTGGTTGTAGCTACAGTATGCCTTCAAAGGTAACTCCATCAACAAGCAAAAGCCATTGAAATCCTTATAAAAAAAAGGGAATAATTCTGCTAAAGTTTAAAAATCCACTCTATTTTAATCTGAGCTTTATATTCCCTTTCAGCCAAATCACTCAATTTTCTCACATCTAAAAATCATAAAACTACTTAGAGAAGGATACTGGCTGCTAAAGGGATTTTTTGCTAACAATGTAACTTGGGGTACAAGAAAAAATGACAGTATGGAAATAAGAAACAAGCAGAGCCACAGCAAAACAGATATTTACTGTATGTGAACTCTTTTACTTGTAAAAACATTTGTAATTAATGTATTAATTAATGCTTGGGATTAGCACACTTCTGCTACACATCTAAATATATCTGTTTTTTCAGACCTCCAGTACTGAATTACAGTAAAATTTTATGATATTGTCCTACTGTGTTGGAACCAGTGTAGGCAGAATTTCTGATCCATGGGAGAAAAGAAGATAATAAGACAGGTGTTAAGTAATCATATTAGCAGTATTTATAATGCACTTAAAGTGATTGCAAACCCACATTGAATAAAAAAAAAGAAAAGACCTGCAAGACAAAGGCATAATGAGCTAGTATGCTTTATGGTTAATTCCACATCATCTTAAATTGGTTCCCATGTTCTATCTACTAGTGTAACATCATCATTACCTGATTGAGATTTAAAACCATCATATTGGTTGTGTGCGTGGTTGTGTATCAGTGGTGTTTTGTATGAAATCAGTTGGCTTGTGTACAAGATCATAAGTTGGGCCCCATTGCTTGATTAAAAAAGTGAAAAGTGGGCATGGTTTTTATTGTGTCAGGGGCATTGCTAGGATTGTAAAAGACCTGGGCCACCTTTGGGCATACCAAGTAGAAGAGCAATGTAGTGAAGAATGGGTGTGGCTAAATTGTGTTAATGATGGGAGACGCTTAAGAAGCTTGGTTAAATAAAAAGCCTTTTTGTACCCATAAAATATGCTTAGATTGCTGAACCACAGAAATGTATAAACATAGTTATATAAAAAACTCTTCCATTACATATAATTTTGTGTTCACTGAAAATAGAGCTAACACTTTGTTGCAGCCTACCTTAAAGCAGACCTTCTTTAAATTAGTGAGAGAGTGCCTAACTACCAACAACTGTTGAACAGGGGTACGTAATGTACAATACAGTGTATATAGTGTACAAGTTTGTTAAAATTGTTCCAAAGGCAGAAGGTTTTTCACCTTAATGTATTCTCTGCATTAAGGTAAAAAAAACAGGTGTGCAGTGCCCCCCATTCATACTTACCCGAGCCTGACCTCAATACAGTGTTGTACCTAGGGGTAGCGGCTCTTTCCCTTCTCGGGGAACAGAAAGGCAATAATGGGACCTTGGCTCCTGCTGCTATCAGACAAATTCTGTGATAAGGGAGCAGGGTTAGGGTTGAGCCCCAATGTTTGTGTCTATACAAACATGTTTTTATTTTTTTTCTTAAATTACCCTTTACAATCACTTTGTGCATACACATCTAGTTTTTTTTCTCACTCAACCAGTGAGTTCCTCCCCCACCCACACAAATTGGGTGGATGGAAGAATCCGATACCCCCCTTTATTCCCAAGTCAGACTGTTCCCCATTAAAATTCTCCCCAGGCCAGTCTATCCCCCAGTAAAATCCTCCCCAGGTCAGTCTATCCTCCAGTATAACCCTTCTCTCTACCCCTAAATCTGTCTTGCAGTACAGTCCCCCAAGATCAGTCTGTCCCCTTGTTTAATCCTTCCCCCAGGTCAATATGTTCTCTAGTATAATCCCCTTAGGTCTGTATGTCCCGCAATAGTCTTCGAACCAGATAGCGTGGTTCAAAGACAGTTCAGGTAAAAGCAGGTTGAGTTCAGGGGATAATCCAGTATCCGTTCCAGGTAAAAAGGCAGACTGATTTCGGGGGATAATCTAGTCCAATCCGGGTCATACACAGGGGATCCAACAGCAAGCAAGGCAGACTAACGGGAGGCTTGATCTAGGACAATGTGGGTAAGTCTGTCTCTATCACAAGCAAAGGATAGAGTGTTCAGTTTGCTTATATCAGGTGACTGAATAGATCAATCATCATCAATCAACAGGTGAGACAGGGAGGAAAAGCAACAGTCAACACCCGGGTGCTGGAATGAGGAACAGAGGCAATAAGTGATCATGACCAGGCCCTCAAAGACCAGTTGGACATCCAGCAAAGGACCATCAGAATGGGCAGAGGTCTGTGGATCCACAAAGTCAGGCTGGTTAGCAGGGAACGTGTCACAGGGGTCAAGCCGGACAGCTGAAACACAAGCGGGGTGCAGAGAGCAGAGAGCCCTGAAAAATGGATTGAAAACCCCATCTGGTCGAAAAAAGCAGTTTATCCAATGGGTGGATTAAACCTCTTAGACCGGTTAGAGAACTAGGGTGAGGCCAGGTTATAGCAAGTCCTGAATAAAAAAAAAGCAGGAAGTTCAATGGGCATGGGCTGGACTGGCATATTTGATGCAGTGGCCAACTGGGTCGCATTGCCAGGTATAGCGACTGTGTAAATCGTATTACCAGAAAGTCCAGAATAAAAAGAAGTAGGACGCTCAACGGGCATGGGTTGGACTGGCAAAACTGATGCGTAACGACTGTCTGAATCGCATTGCCAGGCATAGTGTGTGTCTGAATTGCATCACCAGGCATAGCGACCGTCCGAATCGCAGCACCAGATATAGCGACCATCTGAGTCGCAACACCAGGTCCAACGACAGTCTGAATCGCAACACCAGGTGCAACGACAGTCTGAATCGCAACACCTAAAAGGAACAAGGGGGGAGGTGCTTCTCTAAGTGTAGTATTAAAACAGTAACATTATTGCACAAGATTAAAAACACATTGAGCATGGAGCTGACTGCCACCTGGTTTTCCTGAATGTACAGCTATTCAGCACAACATCACACCAGAACCTTTTCCAGCTATCCGGATCATGAAAGGAGCCTGTGGGACTCAGTAGAACTACCAGGACTACTTACTTATGATAATGCCTGTGGAGCAGAAGCAGTAGCGGTATTTCTGCAAGATGGTGTCTTTTAATTCAAATCGCACACAATAATTGGTCTGGGATTGGTTTGCAGCTCTGCAGGGGTACCCACTCAGTGCACACATTCCTCCACACATGGAGTCTGCAAGCTCAGAACCTCAGGAATGAGATTACTACACAGATCAACTAAGGATGCAGGTAAGTAGATCTTAGGACTTGTGGTACTCCTGAGTAGGAGGATAGGGAAACAGTGACCTGATTGAGCCAGTCTTCCACTGAGAAGATCCTCCGTTCTGCTTCCTGCAGCCTATGAGTCTGGCTTTTTAGGTCCTGATGGAGCTGCTCCATTTCATGGTACACAGCCTTATCCACTGCCTCAGAGATCATTGGTGAGAGCAGCTGAAGCACGGATTTGACTATTCTGGTATGAGCAGAGTCACTGACTTTTGTTGGGTGCACTGGAGGAGAAGGAGGTGGGTCAGAGATGTCCTTGACATTTGGAGCAACAGCCATCTTGGGAGTCATGCCATTTTCTGCTTCTGACAACTGCCAGGGAACAAATGGTATGTGGGGAGCAGATGAATCCAGGGAATGATCCATCGTGCTCCAGAAAGGGAGACACAACGGATCACCTGAGGACTGAAGCTGTGACATATAGCGTATTTGGCAGGATTCATCGAGAGTATGTATCTCACTCCTTCCTCTTACTGTGATGGAAGCGTGCAATACTTTTTAAATAATTTCATGCTTTAAGCTGTACTGTACTATGAGACTGCTCCTTTGTTTCATTTGGACAATTTTCTGTGTATTCGAGTGTGAACTAAGGAGACAGATATCCTCAGTATTATTTAAAGCGCTCTGTGATCTTTTCTCGGGTAAGAGGCTCTGCATGGCGGAGCAGCACCTGAACAATGAAAGTACTTAAGTTCCTTTAAATGACATTTAAAACCACTGGTGGACTTTTGATATACTTTTTTGACTTTTTGACACATGTGTATTTATGCTTTGCTCTTATTATTCATGTTTATGTTTTGGTTTTGTTTCACCATGTGACTGCATTTAAAGGGGTCATGCATACAAATTTTTGTGTTATTACATTTTTTATGTCCTGTATTCAGACATTTGTGAGTGCCACAGTCCTATACACTGAGCAGCATGAGTTTTAATATGCAATCATTGTCCAGTGTCTCCACAGCATTGCCAGTAATTTCAAAAACAAGATTGTTGCAATATGTAATAAGACCACCACTGCCTTCTCTACCGTTGCACACTTAACACTTTCCCCTTTTGGCCCTGTTACTATGGAGGAAGTTGCTAAAATTGTCTGTGATGCCCATCTCACCACCTGCCCCCTGAACCCCATTGCCTCACAAATACTCCAGTCACCCTCTTGCTCATTTTTTTTTTACATATTCAATCTCTCCCTGCCTCTTGCCTATATAAGACCTGTAAAGAGCAGAGCAGGCATATGGCGGGTGTCGTGATTGATGATGGATATACATCGAGGGACACTATTTTCATTTTTAATAAAGAACTTTGTAAACAACTGTTTCTTGTGGTTATTACTTTTTTAATCTTTTATGGTGAATGGATAGGGGTATTATGTACCCGATATCCATTCACATAGGGGGGGTGGGCCAGAATCTGGGGGCCCCTTGCTAAAGGGGGCTTACAAATTGTGCTAAGCCCCCCGCCAGCAGACCTTGACAACCACAGACCAGGGTTGTCGGGAAGAGATTCTTGTCACCATCAAGATGGGGACAAGGTGCTTTGGGGTGGGCCCCCCACCCCAAAGCACATACCCCCCCCTCATTTTGAGGGCATGTGGCCTGATATGGTCCGGGGGGTGCTCACTCATCCCTTCCCTTTTCTGACCTGCCATGCTGCATGCTCAGATAAGAGCCAGAGGCCTCATACACACAACAGGTTTCCTCGGCAGAATCCATCAAGAAACTTGGGAGAGTGGGAGAGCTTTTTTGCCGAGGAAATCGGTCGTGTGTACATTTTTCATCGAGGAAACTGTCGAGGAACTCGACGAGCAAAAAAGAGAGCAAGTTCTCTTTTTCCTCGAAGGGAGTCTCAATTTGCTTGTCGAGTTCCTCGTCGGGCTGGTTTTCGACGAGAAACTTGTGTGTGTGTGTATGCTAAGGAACCCGCGCTTGCTCAGAATAAAGTATGAGACGGGAGTAAAAGTTGCATTTGTAATGGAGATAACACATTTTTCAAGCTGTAACAGACTGAAAAGTGCAAATCGTCTCTTACCAAACTTTTACTTAACACGCAAACTCATGAGATTAGCAAAAGCAGCCCCAAGAGTTGTGCAAGTGGAATCGAACTTCCCCTGCAGTTGTATGTGTTGTACTTCACCGCGTTTGAGAATGAGGAGATTTTGTCTTGACCATGTGTACGCAAAGCAAGCTTATCGAGTTCCTCGACAAGCCTAACAAGGAATTCGACGAGGAAAACGATGTGTTTCGCCCGACGAGTTCCTCAGTCGTGTGTACGAGGCCAGACTCTGGATTTTGAGGTGGACCTGTTTTTTTTTTTGGGAGAAAAGGAAACGGTGGGAGACAAGCACAATAGTAGGCATTGTTCCAACTATTTTCATGAATTTCTGCAAATGAATCATACCAGATTGTCTATTGTTCTAACCATTTCCTCCCCATATGCCACTGTAAACTAAAAACCCATAGACTCCAAGCAGCTGTCTGAGTTTGCTTTGCCATCCCTGCAGGAAGGCAATATGGAAGACAAAATGTAAAGGCTATTTTTTACATTTGAACATGGTGAGGGTGAGCAAGAATCACATAAATGCCACAGCCCTCCAGCACTAGTATAGCCAAGAATTGGCTACACATATAAATATTTTAGTGATCAACAGTTGCTATTGTAATTACTTAAATATGTTTCTCTTTTTAAAGGATCTCTGTCAGAAAACCTATGTATGCATAGGCTGTCATTGGCCACCTTTTAAAAAAAAAAAAAAATAGTAGCTTGGTTGTTGGGTTTATCTTTTTGCTTCACTATTTCTTAATTTTGAGTTTTCTGAGTTTCAAAATCAGGAGATCTGACTACACTCTACACTTGTTGCTTCCTTGTTTTAGGGAGGAGACCCAAAAAGCCTTGCGGCCAGGGGATCAGAACAGCCAGTGAACTAGTATTTTCAGAAAGAGGTAAGGCATTTTTTTCTAATGACAGTTTTCTTTTAATTAATTTTGTCTTTCAGGCTGTTTCAAAACATGATTTTTGAATACAAGGCATAATTTTCCTGAAAGCAATCAGTTCCAGGTATAACACAAGATTATCAAGAAGGGAGAAAAATAAGTAATTACTAACCTACACTCATTGCCTCACTGTAGACAGGGATGATGTTTTGCTTGGCATGCCAGCTTGCCAGGGGGAGTGGTATAGCACAAATTTGAAATAATGCATAACCATTTAAAATGAAATGTGCTTGGGGATATATGTGTAATAGATTTGTCTCAACAGCAACTAGTAAACACATTTATACAGACAGAGTAAATCGGTGTATGCTAGAAGCACAGCCACATACAGTCTTGAGATTTCTCATTAACGATGTAAGCTCTGAAAACAGTGCGGCATCTGCTGCTGTATTACTGGCAGTACCAACACCATCTGCTACACTTAACGGGGCCTCTCTGAACAAAAATTACAGCTAATTTTAAGTCCCTTGATTAATTATTTCATAGATGTGCATACAAAACATTTTAGGTGAAACTGCTGAACATCAAAATATGACTATAAAAATGTATTATGAATTTGTGAAAGCCTTAGAAGAGGGAACTCAAAATAATGTTGGATATCACAGACTATATAGTTGCAATACAAGAGTAGCTGAATTCTGGATTCTTCATAACAAAAAGCCAGGCAGAGGGAAAAGAGGCTCAGAGGCTCCCTGCAGCTGATTTTTACCCATTACTAAAGGAGAACAGTGAGCAGAACTGTCGTGGCATTACCATATCCTTAGTCAGAATCTCTTCGCAGTCAAAAGCAGAAGCACCTTAAATCTCAAACTGCAAATATAGAGCTATAAGACTGTAGGCAGAGGTGAGCTTTGAGCTCAGGTCAAACAAGGGTTTGACGCAAACCCAACTTGCTCACAGTTTAGGAAAACTATGAACTAATGCAGACTTTTGCGCCATTGCAAACAAACTACCAATAATGCATTTTTTGGTCTTGGAACTTAAGTCAGTTAGCTTAGAATTGTCAGTATAGGGGGCTATATAGTGAACTCCTTCACTATAATAGACGTGATTCACAAAAGCCATATTGAAAATGTGCTTAAGTGTGATATGGAAAGCATAAAGAGTGCTGCTAATAAAGTACATAGGGACATATAAGGTAGGCACTAGACTGTTAAAGTAGATCTAAACTATTACCAAACCTCCTTTTAGTAGCAAAATGCTATGTATCTTAGGGAATTTGGCATAGGAAAGAATGTTTACATCCTAATGCTGCTAATGCCCTGCAGCCTCTTTACAACATCTCCACATGCAGTGTGTATTGTCATAAAGCCAAAATGTGTGCTTTTTCCAAAGAGCATATTTACTATTTGTTGGTGGAATTCGATTATTTTCATAGACTTGCCATGTGTACATGCACTGCAGTCAAAACAGGCTGTGCATTTTTTCAAAGGGCATAGACCCCACATTTTCTCTGGCTACAATTTATAATTTTCACAGTTTGATTATAAATGCACTACACTCTAAGGGCCAGATCCACAGACGAAGTACGCCGGCGTATATCTACTGATACGCCGGCGTACTTTCAAATTTCCCGCGTCGTATCGTTGTTTTGAATCCTTAAAACAAGATACGACGGCTTCTGGGTTAGATCCGACAGGTGTACGTTTTCGTACGCCTTCGGATCTAAGATGTAATAGTTCGGCGTCTGCTGGGTGGCGGTTTCCGCGTCAGGTATGCAAATTAGCGATTTACGATGATCCACGAACGTACGCGCGGCCGGAGAATTTTCTAACGTCGTCTGTAGTCGGCTTTTTCTGGCGTATAGTTAAAGCTGGTATTGTGCGGCGTATAGATAAAATTTGCCATGTTAAGTATGGCCGTCGTTCCCACGTCGAAATTTGAATTTTTTTTTTTTTACGTAAGTCGTTCGTGAATAGGGATGGATGTAACTCACGTCTAAGTTCAAAAAATGATGTCGCTGCGACGTCATTTAGCGCAATGCACGGCGGGAAATTTAGGAACGACACATGCACATTTCATTCGGTGCGGGGACGCGCTTCATTTAAATGAAACCCGCCCCCAACCCGCCTAATTTGAAATACACCGCCAGAAATACACTGAGGTTTCGAAAATGCGTCAGGTAAGGTACGGCGGCGTAGTGTATCTCTGATACGCTGCGCCAATGTATTTCTTTCTGGATCTGGCCCTAAACCTTTTATGTATGTTTTTTTTTCCCCATGGCCTATTTAATATCTATTGCTTGCTGCAATTTTTCTAAAATGACTTTTTCTGTAAAAACAGTGGCCCAGATTCAGGTACGACTTGCGCGGGAGCAAGTGTGATTTGCGCCGCGCAAGTACGGATTTGCTCCCAGGCAAATTTGCGGGTGACCCAGAAAGCAAGCTAAGCCTGAAATGTGCCATTTTTGCACGGAGGCAGTTTCTCTGCCCCGGCGCAATTAAGGGGCAATTTTGCTCAGGGAGCAACTTGCGCTCTCATGGTTTTCCCTCAGCAAATATGCAAATGAGGAACTGCCACTGATTCATAAACTTGCGCGTGTGAGGAGCATTTTGCTCCCAATGCGCGCAAGCTGTTTGGCCGGGGCAAATTTGCACTTTATAAAAGCAGGGGCAAGTTAGCAACAGATGGCCACAGGTCAGCTGGAGAGCAACTACAGCAGCACCAAGACGGACAAGCTGAACATGCAGAGCACCCACACTTTCTGGATCTCACATCTGTGTGCCAACATGCCAGGGGCAGCTACAAAATAAAAAAAAAGCTCATAATCTGAGCATCAATTAAAAAAAAAAAAAACTCAAAATTTGAGCATAACCAAAAAACAAGCTCATAATCTGAGCCACCAAAAAAAAAAAAAATGGTCATAAATTATTTTTTTCTTTTGGACATCCTTGGCCCAAGGGTGCCCCGGCTCTGGCTCCTCAGACGCCATGGTGGAGCATGGGGTGGGGATGGAGGGGGGGGAGCATCAACCCCTACTTCATCTCTCCTGGCAGGTGGTGCCTGCAAGCCCTCCATGGCGTTGGCCAGGCGGTTGAGGACGGTGTTGGTCTGTCCCAACATCCTCATCTGCCATGTGGTGGGTGATCCTCAACTGCCGTCGGGTAAGTCTCCCCTCCTCCCGCACAGCAGCAGTGTTGGCCTCCACCGCACCTGCCAACCTGCTCACCTCCGAAGTTAATAATGCAGTGGCATCCTGCTGTTCAACCAGACAGGTCACAATGGCTGCGCAGTTGCCACTAACATCCTCCAGGGTCTCATTCTGTCGGTCCCCCAGGTCAGCATGGTGGGTGAGGGCCTGCTGGACAGAGGAGGAGGAGGATGCCAGGCTGTCCGCCACCCGCCTCAGGTCTCCCACCATCTCCCCTATATGGTGGGTCTGCCGGGCCTGCTCCTCCTGCAGACCCTCACGGAGGCTGGAGGGTACACCCCTAGTTTTAGAAAGAGCCTTCCTTGGAGGAGAGGCTGGGGCACGAACTGAGGGAGCAGAAGGGGAGGGGGACACACAGGAGGGAGTGACACTGGAGGGGGGGACACTGGAGGGAGGGACACTGGAGGGAGGGACACTGGAGGGGCTTGCCCTGGAGGGGGATGATGTTATGGTCGGGGGGGTGGTGGGTCGGTCAGGGATGGTGGGATCCTCCTGGAGGGACACTGCTTCCTCCAGATTGAGGATAACGGCCTCCTCCACCACTTCCTCCTCCCTAGATGGACTCTGCCCGAAATCCTCCTCCACCAACATGCCCAGGATCTGCAGAGGGCCTGACTGCACCCCATGATGTTCTGGGGATGGCGTGGGTCGCCCTACAGCCGACGACGGCCCAGCCTCATCATCAACATCTGTGGATGACACAAAACAAAAATGTTGCTGGAGCAACACACTTATCATATGTTCCCTTCTACCCCCTCCCATGATACACAGCAAATATGAGAAACAAAAACTTGTTACATGTTCCCTTCTACCCCATCATATGTTCCCTTCTACCCCCTCCCATGATACACAGCAGATATGAGAAACAAAAAACTTACCAGTCCCCAAGTCCCCAACAGTGGAGTCATAGCCTGGCAGTCCCTCCACCTGCTCCAGCGCTAGACTCTGAGAGATGACCTCCTCCTCCGGATTGAGACGCACAGAACAGGCTGGTCCTCCTCCGGTGCCCCTGCTGTGCTTTTTAATGAGGACAATTTTGTCCCGGACGCGACGCCGCATGTCCGTGAACTTTTTCTGGATGTCCATCCAAGTCCGGTCCTCAAAGCCCAGGGCATTGATGTCTAAGGTTATCACCTCAAATATTGCCCTCCTTTGGGCTACGGTAGTATTTTGGCGTTCAGCGCCATACAGAACAGCAGTATGGCGCGTCAGTGCCGCCAGCATGATCTCCATCTCCGCTGCCACAAAATTAGCCTTCCTCTTTTTTTTTGGGCCGGGAGGTGCCATCTCGCAGCAAAGGGCAAAATTAACTTGCTCAGGGGGGGTGGAACAAGCAGGATGTAATTTTGCACAGGACCTGCGCAGGTCTGCCCCTATTTATTTGCTCAGTGCAAGCAGTTGGGCAAAATTTGCCCTGAAAATAGGCGCAAACCACTGCTGAGTGGAAAAAAGATCATTTGCATAGGGCACACCCACTTTCACTTGCGCTGCCTTAGGCCCTGATTTTTGCCTTACAAAAGAGGAAGTTAGCAGACAAAAGGAATCCTGAATCAGGTGGCAATCTTTCCAATTTGCCCCAGCGCAGAGCAAATCAACTGCTCTTCACATGTGCAACTAATGGGCAAATCTACCTGAATCTGGGCCAGTGTAATATTCTTGGTCAATCTGTATAAGCACTGAAGCTTATGTTTTTCTTTTGGGAAGGCATGGGACTGGCTGAATTTCAGGTAGTAGATTGTTGGGGGTAGAGTGTTGTCACTGAGTAACACAAAGTGCCCAGTTGAGGACTTTTATATCAGCATCACCAGCTGTTAAAGAATAAGTTCACTTTTGGTAACATGTTACACCTAATTTTAGGGTGTAATACGTTACATGATACCAAAACACCTGCCGGCACATCCCTCCCCTGTCATTGTGACAGCCCCGAATTCACACAGCTTGTGCTCCTCAATGAACTACAAGGGTGCTGATGAGCGCTCTCATAGTTCATTGATTTTTCCTGTGGTTCAGTATCTGCTTGGTATGGAAGGTATGGGCAGACAGCTGACTGAGAGTCTGCAGGATCCTGGCATTGCATCTGCAATCTGCTGATAATATGTGCAATGCTTTACAGGCTGTAGTGTAAAACAAATAAGGAATTTGCATTTTTTTATCTGAAAAAAGATGTGCATTCATTATTTTATTTTTTCACAAAAGGTGAATTTGCTATTTAAAGCTAAAGTGAATGTAAACCCGATTCATGAAATTTGAGCTGGGCACATAGATTTACAGAGTTTCCGTATCTCTCTTCAAAATACTATGGGCCAGATTCACAGCAGAAATACGCCGCCGTATCTACTGATACGCCGGCGTATTTTCAAATTTGCTGCATCGTATCTTGATTTGGAATCCTCAAACCAAGATACGACAGCTTTTGGCATAGATCCGACAGGCGTACGGCTTCGTACGCTTTCGGATCGTAGGTGTAATTCTCCGGTGGCCGCTGGGTGGAGTTTGCGTCATTTTCCAGCGTCGGGTATACAAATTAGCTGTTTACGGCGATCCACGAAGGTACGCGTGTTTGTTGCATTCTCTTACGTCGTCGCTAGTCGGTTTTTCCCGTCGCAAACTTAAGCCTGCTATTTCATGGCCTAGATTTAGACCATCCATGTTAAAGTATGGCCGTCGTTCCCGCGTCAAATTTAAATATTTTTTTTTTTGCGTAAGACGTCCGGGAATACAAAAGTACGTTACGCACGTCGCCGTTCAAAAAACACGTCGGGGTGCCGTAATTTCGCGCAAAGCACGGCGGGTACACGTCCCATTTGAATTAGACGGGCTTGCGACGGACGGCTTTACGCTACGCCGCAAAAAGTTTACACGCAAGTGCTTTGTGAATCAAGCACTTACGCTGGAAACTTGCAGCAGCGTAACGTAAACGGGATACGATACGCCGCCGCAAATCTACATGAATCTGGCCCTATGTCCCTTAGCTTTCTACTGCCCCATTTGTCTGTTATCAGCCTGATAACTCCTGACAAGGTCTCCCAGACGGAAGCCAGAAGTTTGTGTCAGGGAGGGAGCTATAAATTGATTAGCAGCATGCTAAACTAGTCACATGCAAGCTCTGCATGTGTGGGGAGGGGTTGTGTGCCTTTCCCCCAATCAGCTGTCTCGCAGTGTAAAGCAAAATCCACACCCACAGGTGAATCAGGAAGAGACAATTCTAACAGGACGTGTCCTTTCTAAACAGTATATAAAGCTGAAGACAACAGATATACATGTACAATTTATGTAGGGAGATTTTTTCTTCTCTGTGTATCATCTGAGGCTGTTCACTTCACTGGGTATATGTGAGGGTTTACCTCCACTTTAACTGACAAATTAGTATTTGGGTTCATTTTAACAAACTATGCTTGAGTTCTCTAAATTGCGGTGCCAACGTAATTATTTTCATGTTCCTGATCCAGTTGCATAGATATTTACACCAAAATATTATTTTAAAGAATAAGTTCACCTTTTGTAACATGTTAAATGAAACAGCCATATTCAGGGTGTAACATGTAACATGTTAAACGGTCCAGCCCCCGCACCTCCCCAATCCCTGCTGTGACAGCTAGCGGGGTTCTTCTGCCTCCCTGCTAGCTTTCACAATTAAAAAACAATTGACAGAGCTCAGTGCATATAAAACTACAAGGTCCGGCAGCCTTTGCGGCTGTCGGCTTGTAGTTTTTAATGAGCTACCACGGCGCGGTGGAGCGCCATGGTAGTGCATTTATGCTTCCTCTCAGATTCTGCTTACCCGTAAAAAAAAAATGAAAAGTTGTATACCTGGAAAAAAAAGTGGGGTAAATTCAAGTATGAGATACGACGACGTATCTCCAGATACGCCGTTGTATCTCTGAGTGTGCGGCGTCGTATCTATGCGCCTGATTCTTAGAATCAGTTACGCATAGATTTGACTAAGATCTGACTGACGTAAGTCCCTTACGCCGTCGTATCTTAGTTGCAATTTTACGCTGGCCGCTAGGTGGCGCTTCCGTATATTTACGCAAGGAATATGCAAATTAGGTAGATACGCCGATTTAGAAACGTACGTCTGCCCGGCGCATTTTTTTACGTCATTTACGTTAGGCTTTTTCCGGCGTAAAGTTACCCTTGCTATATGAGGCGTATCCTATGTTAAGTATGGACGTCGTTCCCGCGTCGAATTTTGAAAATTTTAGGTTGTTTATGTAAGTCGTTCGTGAATGGGGCTGTGTGTAATTTACGTTCACGTCGAAAGCATTGGCTTTTTGCGGGTTAATTTGGAGCATGCGCACTGAGTTACTTTCACGGACGGCGCATGCGCCGTTAGTCAAAAACGTCATTTACGTGGGGTCATGTTTTATTTACATAAAACACGCCCACCTCTTCACAATTTGAATTAGGCGCGCTTACGCCGGCAGATTTAGTGATTGGTGAATACAGAACCTGCCTCACTAAAATAGAGCGGCGTAGCGTATCTGAGATACGCTACGCCCGCAAAAAAATAAGCCATTCTACCTGAATCTACCCCAGTGTGTTTATTATTTTTTTTCCAAAAAGTGAACTTATCCTTTAAGGACCAATATTTGTCTGCAAATACTTATTTATTTATTTATTTATTTATTAAAATTCTTAAAAGTACAAAAAGTACAAAACGCAGTCAGTTACCCGTAGGCCTCGATGCGCCGAGAACAACAATACAGCAACAACCAAAAAAACACACACAGGCAGCGGAACAGATCAAATTTAAAATAGTAGCAGATCAAAGAACTATAAAAACCTATGTAATTCCATAGGCTAGACTGAAAAGCTCAGTTTTTAAAAGTTTCCTGAACTTAAAAAGATCATTCTCAAGCCTTAATTTTAGAGGCAGGGAGTTCCAAAACTGTGCTCCCTGGACCGCACTCGTCCTCCCTCCGCATTTTTTCTTACAAAATTTAGGAATCACCAAAGTTTCCAAATTAGCCGACCTTAAGGTACGGTTGGGCACATACTTGGTGAATTTTTCCTGCAGGTACACTGGCCCCTTGCCATGGGTAGCCCTGTGCACCATGCATCCAGTCTTAAACAGAACCCGTTCCTTCACGGGTAGCCAATGCAGGGCTCTCAGCGATGGCGTGATGTGGTCACGACGACCAACACCCGTGAGTAGCCTCGCAGCGGCATTCTGAATAAGCTGTAATTTGTGCATGATGTTATTAGGTAAACCCAGGTACAAAGCATTACAATAATCTAATCGACTTCCAATAATGGCATTGACTGATAGCTAGTTTTTCAATTGTTAAAACTTTAGCTATACTTTTTCTATTAATTGTGATAAGTTCTTTTTTTAGATTATAACATTAAGTTTAGGGTGATTAGAGTGCATCGGCAGTTGGACTGTGATTAGAGTGCATCAGCAGTTGGATTTGTCTGTTTATGAACTTTTTGCATCATTTGAAAGCAAGAGAAAACAGGTAAAAGGATAGTGTGCATCTAAAACATATGACATTGCATCACTCACATTTACAACACCTCACCTTACCTAAGCTCCATAGATAAAAATATAACTTAGGTATTTACCATTTAGGCCTATTATCCATGTTTTAAACTGTCTTGCTGCTGGACAGTTTTAAAGTGACTTCATTCATTTTCTTTGTTTTGTTTTTTAAATTTGAAGCTTTTTATCCTATTACTAATGGGTGAATGAAAATAATTAGCATGACTTAACAAAAAAGACACACAATGATATATCTATTTCTAAACCATTCACAAAAAAAGAAATGATTCACTTCGATCTTACACAACAAGCTTCATAAACTGATAAAACAGTTTTTCAGATTTTTTTCCACAACAAGAAAGCTGATTCTGCCACAAACATTGGATTTTTTAGGCAAAACCAGCTCATGGATTCTCATCATGCTCTTTATCTTTGTCAGACAAGGGAATAATATCTACTTTGGCATTTAGAAAAATCTGCTTGTTCTGCTAAGATGGAATGAAATACATTTGCTTTTGCATCCTTCCCTTCCTGAAGTGTTTGCTTAACCAGGACAGAGACAACCTTACAAAGAAAAACAAACAAACAAACAAACAAAAAAAAGTTTAAAAAAACAAAATGAGGGCTTTGGCCCACATTTCCTTAGTTGGGTCACATCTTTATATAATAACCCAAAGGCATACATCAAGTATGCAGGGTATAAATCAGCTATGTTCAATATTAACAGAGGCACTCGCCAGGGGTGCCCCCTCTCCCCACTGTTATTTGCCTTACTCATCGAACCCCTAGCTCAAGCTATTCGAAAAAATCCATCAATTAAAGGTATAGAACTGGCTGGCCACCATCATAAACTCTGCTTATTTGCTGATGATATTTTAATTTTCATGTCCTCCCCCCATATTACAGCTCCCAACGTTATAAACAAACTTGACCATTTTGCCCATATATCTGGATTAAAAATAAACATGCAAAAATCTATAGCTTTAAACGTTTCTTTGCCCCCAGATATACTTCAACAAGCGAAGATATCCCTCCCTTTTACATGGTCCGCGACACATCTCTCATATCTAGGTATTGTACTTACCCCTGATCTAAAAGATATTTTCTCCGCCAACTACCCCCCACTGTTACGGAAAATTTCAAATTATTTAAAGCAATGGTCCACTCTCCCCTTATCTTGGTTAGGTAAAATAAATGTTATAAAAATGACTATATTACCCAAAATGTTATATCTCTTTAGAGTCTTACCCATTCCTATTCCAGCCTACTTCCTCAGAAACCTACAACGAAAAACACAATCATTTATATGGAGCACTTTAAAATCTCGAATCTCTCCACACACCCTATACCTCCCTAAACTTAAAGGAGGTTTAGGTTTCCCAAACTTTGCCACTTATTTTCATGCTGTGCAAATAGCAAACATTCCCAAATACCATGTAAGCCACGAAATTCCACTATGGGTAGTAATTGAAACCATTGATAGCGACCCAATCTCTATACCAAATCTCATATGGTCCACCTCCTCTAACCACAAAATAATCGACAATAAGATTACAAAACATACAATCACTATTTGGGAAAGATTTAAAATGACCCAGGGTTTACAATCCCCACATGTACCCCTCATATCTTTTATGAGAAACTCAAAGTTTTACCCAGCCCTCACATTTCCTAGAACCTTCACAAGATGGATTTCAGCGGGTCTAACACAATGTTGTGACTTTTTAAAACCTGCCTCATTTAAAACATTTCCAGAAATACGTGAAAGTCATAAACTTCCGGCATCAGAAATTTTTCGCTATTTACAAATTAAAAATTTCTTTGCACCATATTTACAAGGTATAAATAAATTGAGTGACATGACGCAGTTTGAACGAATATGTAAACGAGATCCTCATTCAAGAGGACTCATTTCAATACTATATAGCCAACTAAGTACTAAGCTTACCGCAAAATTACCTTCATATGCTGAAAAATGGATGAACGACCTTGGTTTCAATATAGATATATCTACCTGGAATAAAGTATGGTCAAATACTAAAACGTCCTCCCAAAATATACTTGCTATGGAAACAAATTATAAAGTTCTCATGTACTGGTATTTGGTTCCTGTTAGAATAGCAAAATTTGCTCCCCGTTATTCCCCGCTTTGCTTTCGCGGCTGTGGTGATCCGGGAACACATTTACATATTTTCTGGGAGTGCCCTGTTACAAAAAATTACTGGAAAGAAATATTCCTCATGATTTCAGCAGTTTTCAAGAAATCCATTACTCCTGATCCGACTACCGCACTCCTAAATTTAAAACCGGATTGTATTTCCTATGCTCAATTTAAACTGTTCCTACAAATCACCACAGCCGCAAAGCAAACCATCTCCAAAGCTTGGAAAACAGCTACGCTTCTAGTTTCTGAAACCAGAAATAGAGTACATCAAGCCATGCTCCACTCAAAATCAGAAGCCATAACCAATGATTCCATAGACATATATGAAACAATATGGAACCCATGGGTGACCTATACTATCTCATCTAACCCAGATGATTCTCTATTGAGACCTTGGTAGGATATTGTAAGCCAGTAACATTCTTGATACAGTCCCTCTATATTATTACTATCTCTATTATGTAACGATCCCGGAGCCTTTCCTCTATCCTGTACTGCCTTTCCTATCCTATTGTTTTCATCACTTTCCACTTTTTATACTCCACATTCTGTCCTTTTTCTTTCTTTTATCTCTCACTTCTTCAAATATATAGCTCAAGCTATCTCATTATATAAAATGGTAAATGTGAATATGTAAATACGATATCTAATTTTGCTCCTATTGTTTTAATACTTAACATGAATAAGATCCTTCTCCCCCCTATTTCGGCCAGTTTTTGAACCGATTCATTGCTAAAATTACAATTGCTCCATAACTATAGTTCATATCATAATTATATCCGGTTCCATTTATATCACAATATTCTATAATATTTTATATAAGTTCAAATGCAATAGACTAACATGATTGGTTTGACTATAACCTGCTTTAATGATTCCTTTAATATTCCTCATAGGATCTACAAATATTTATTGGATTTGTCTATGTTTCAAATACTCTCTTATTACATGATACCATTTTTATTTTTCTGTAATCTTTTATTGTCAATTGTATCTACTGTTTTCTCTTTACTTTAAACCCAATAAACTAATTTGACAAAAAAAAAAAAATGAAAATTATATAAAAAAAGCTTCTAATCTGTAAAAAAAAAAGTAGTGGCGGATGAGAAAATGGCAGGGTCTGGACCAGTGTTTGGCTCCCATCACGATCAGGTTTCTGCCACTTCTATTTTGTTTAACCACTTGACAACTGGGCACTTAAACACCCTTAATAACCAGACCAATTTTCAGTTTTCGGTGCTCTCACATTTTGAATGACAATAACTCAGTCATACAACACTGTAACCAAATGACATTTTTGTCCTTTTTTTCCCACAAATAGAGCTTTCTTTTGGTGGTATTTGATCACCTCTGCGGTTTTTATTTTTTCCGCTAATAATGAAAAAAGAACGAAAATTTTGTAAAAAAATGAATTTTTTTTCATTTCTATTATAACATTTTGCAAAAAATGAATTTTTCTTCATAAATTTGGCCTAAAATGTATACTGCTACATATCTTTGGTTAAAAAAAAAAATTGGGTTATTATTTAGTCTGGGTGAAAGTTATAGGGTCTACAAGCTATGGTACCAATTACTGAAAATTTATCAATTTGATCACATCTGAAGTACTGACGGCCTTTCTCATTTCTTGAGATCCTAACATGCCAGAAAAGTACAAATACCCCCTAAATGACCCCTTTTTGGAAAGAAGACATTCCAAGGTATTTAGAAAGAGGCATGGTGAGTTTTTTGAAGTTGTAATTTTTTCCCACAATTCTTTGCAAAATCAAGGTTTTTTTTATTTTTATTTTTTTTCCACAAAAGTTTCATATTAGCAGGTTATTTCTCGCACACAGCATATTCATACCACAAAATACACCCCAAAACACATTCTGCTATTCCTCCCGAGTATGGCGATACCACATGTGTGAGACTTTTACACAGCATGGCCACATACAGAGGCCCAACATGCAGGGAGCACCATCAGGCGTTCTGGAGCACCCAGACCAGTTCTGACATTTCTCTCCTACATGTAAAAATCATCATTTATTTGCTAGAAAATTACATAGAACCCCAAAACATTATATATGCTTTTTTAGAGACCCTAGAGAATACAATGGCGGTCGTTGCAACTTTTTATCGCGCATGGTATTTGCACAGCAATTTTTCGAACGCATTTTTTGGGGAAATAAAACAGTTTTGTGCTTTTTTAAAAAAAAAACATTAAAGTTAGCCCAATGTTTTTGCATAATATGAAAGATGAAGTTACGCCGAGTAAATAGATACCCAACATGTCACCCTTCAATATTGCACACGCTTGTGGAATGGCGCCAAACTTCGCTACTTAAAAATCCCCATAGGCAACGTTTTAAATGTTTTTACTGGTTACATGTTTTTAGTTACAGAGGAGGTCTGGGGCCAAAATGATTGCTCTCGCTCTAACGTTCGCAGCGATACCCCACATGTGTGGTTTGAACACCGTTTTCATATGTGGGCGGGACTTACGTACACATTCGCTTCTGTATACGAGCACGCGGGAACAGGGGCGCTTTAAATATTTATTTTTTATTTTTATTGTTCATTTTACTTTATTTATTTTAGTTTGACACGTTTTTCCCCAAAAATAAATGTTTTGATCACTTTTATTCCAATTACAAGGAATGTAAACATCCCTTGTAATAGGAATATAGCATGACAGGTCCTCTTTACAGTGAGATATGGGGTCAATAAGACCCCACATCTCACCTCTAGGCTGGGAAGCCTGAAAAAAAACAAAAACAAAAAAACGATCCTGGCTTCGATCGCAGCGGTGAGTCAGAAGAAGCACCAGAGGGCGAAGGGAGTGGGGACGTCCACTTTTGCCTCCCGTAAGAACGATCAAGAGGCGGAACAGCCGCCATGATCGTTCTTATGGTGTAGGGAATCGCTGGCTGAAAAAAATGATATCTGAATGATGCCTGTAGCTGCAGGCATCATTTAGATATCCCTGCACAAAGTCAAGGACCTCATATGACGTGGGCGGGAAGTGGTTAAAACACATTTTTTTCCCCAGAGTATTTTCTGGGTATTGCAGAGTATTGGCCGGGGTATTGCAAAGTATTGGTGTTGGGGTATTGCAGAGTATTAGTGTTGGGGTATTGCAGAGTATTGGTGTTGGGGTATTGCAGAGTATTGGTGTTGGGGTATTGCAGAGTATTGGTGTTGGGGTATTGCAAAGTATTGGTGCGGGGGTATTGCAAAGTATTGGCCGGGGTATTGCAAAGTATTGGCCGGGGTATTGCAAAGTATTGGCCGGGGTATTGCAAAGTATTGGTGCGGGGGTATTGCAGAGTATGGTGCGGGGGTATTGCAGAGTATTGTGTGGGGGGTATTGCAGAGTATTGTGTGGGGGGTATTGCAGAGTATTGTGTGGAGGGTATTGCAGAGTATTGTGTGGGGGGTATTGCAGAGTATTGTGCGGGGGTATTGCAGAGTATTGTGCGGGGGGGTATTGCAGAGTATTGTGCGGGGGTATTGCAAAGTATTGGTGCGGGGGGTATTGCAGAGTATGGTGCGGGGGTATTGCAGAGTATTGTGTGGGGGGTATTGCAGAGTATTGTGTGGGGGGTATTGCAGAGTATTGTGTGGGGGGTATTGCAGAGTATTGTGTGGGGGGTATTGCAGAGTATTGTGTGGGGGGTATTGCAGAGTATTGTGTGGAGGGTATTGCAGAGTATTGTGTGGGGGGTATTGCAGAGTATTGCGCGGGGGGTATTGCAGAGTATTGCGCGGGGGGTATTGCAGAGTATTGCGCGGGGGGTACTGCAGAGTATTGCGCGGGGGGTATTTCAGAGTATTGTGCGGGGGTACTGCAGAGTATTGCGCGGGGGTATTGCAGAGTATTGCGCGGGGGTATTGCAGAGTATTGCGCGGGGGTATTGCAGAGTATTGCGCGGGGGTATTGCAGAGTATTGCGCGGGGGTTTTGCAGAGTATTGCGCGGGGGTTTTGCAGAGTATTGCGCGGGGGTTTTGCAGAGTATTGCGCGGGGGTTTTGCAGAGTATTGCGCGGGGGGTATTGCAGAGTATTGCGCGGGGGGTATTGCAGATTATTGTGCAGGGGGTATTGCAGAGTAATTGCGCAGGGAAGGCAGAGCATTGCAGAGTATTGCGCAGGGAAGGCAGAGTATTGCAGGGGTTAATGCAGAGTATTGCACAGGGAAGGAAGAGTATTGCAGGGGGTTAATGCAGAGTATTGCACAGGGAAGGAAGAGTATCTCAGGGGGTTAATGCAGAGTATTGCACAGGGAAGGAAGAGTATTGCAGGGGGTTAATGCAGAGTATTGCACAGGGAAGGCAGAGTATTGCAGGGGTTAATGCAGGGATGGCTGAGCAGGGATGGATGGATCTGTGACTGCAATAGTCACAGATCCATCCCACACTGCTGCTGCCATCCGTGCTCTCCTCTCACACTGTACCGATCGGTACAGCGAGAGGAGGGAGGAACCGGCGTCATCAAATGACGCCGGTTTGTTTACCTGTGATCGCGCCGTCATTGGACGGCGCGATCACATGGTAAAAGACCGCTGTTGTAGGTCAGTTACCGAGATCTGTGTAGCGCGGGGTCTCATAGACCCGGCGCGCACAGAATTTTCAGTGTGCGCGCCCGAGGCGGCGCGCATTACTGCTTCTGGTGGGCGCCGTTAAATAACGGCAACCCCCAGTTAAGCAACCACCTTGCCGCCGTTATATGACGGCGGCTGGTGGTTAAGTGGTTAAAACACTACTGGCCTCTCCCTCCTTGATTAGCTCTACAGCCGGGTACACTCGTTTTTAATTTTTATTCAACCCAGTGGGTTAAACGAACTGTCAGTTCCGGTCGGAGCTGCTGCACCAATGATCCAACGTCAGTGCAGTGATCTCAACTGCTGTTCTTTTGTGTTCTGACAGGGGTTTTCCAGCATGCTCGTCTGACAGAAGTCGGCAAAACGAACAGATTCTGTCAGACTGGCTGATGTTGTCCATTATTCGACCCGTGTTTACTAGGCTTTAATCTGTGTAGAAGATCAACAGCAAAGCAGATATACCAGTTGTGTTCCTAGCAGCATGTGGCCTCTCTTTCCTTGTTAAATCGTTTTTTCAAGGACTGGGAGGTCCTCCCTGACCTTTTTCTGTACTTGTTTCTGATATTGTGTGTTGTATGTGCCACACTATTTCTGGACAGCTGCCATCTGCACAGATGTGTGTGAGAGCTACAATCTGGTACACTTACCAGAAAAGTCCATCACTCCTTGTGAGGTGCTTTGAAGAAGATCTGGTTTGTGTGCTTGGACTCTGCTCCTCAACCCATTTAAGGGCTCACACCCTCTCCATTCATGCTGCATTATGTCATGCAAGTGTCTCAGCTGGTGTCCTCACAAGGTGGTGTTGAGGCATAGAACTTCCTTCTTGCCTTGAATGAGTACCCAACTTTTCTTGCCATCCCTACCTGTGTACACAAGGCCAGGACAGAGACAACCTTAAATAGAATAAAAAAATATACCAGTATATATATATATATATATATATATATATATATAGTTGTTAAAAATTGTAATATCTACATTCTGTTAAAAATAACTACTATAATTTTGTACAGAGCTTCTGTTTCTCAGTTTAGGCCTGATTCACTTTTTTTAATAAAGGAATTTACTAAATCTCGCTGATGATTCCATCATCACATCCGGTCCTATTACCAGTGCCGATCCTGACCTCCCTGGGGCCCTAAGCAAAATGATATGTCACATTAAGGATTAAAGTTGAGAAGCGGGGGGGGGCTGTTCTGTTGTCGGAAATGAAATCTTACATTAAAGTGAGAAGCGGGGGGTGCTGACTTCTTACCTCTTCTCCCATGCAGCCAGCGAGTTGAGAAGTGGGGTGAGGGCTGAAAATGACTTCTCACCAGGCGGAGCCTCTAGTAATTTGGGGGGCCCTCTGCAGCTTTGCGGGGCCCTAAGCGGCTTGCATAGTGAGCCTATAGGGTGGATCGGCCTTGCCTGTTGCCCAGGAAACTATTCCCCTGCTTGCTTCCATGACACCCCTCCATCAGGAACTGTTAAGTCTGGACGTAATTTCCTCACCCTTGTTCCCCATCATTTTGGGGATGCCCTGGTTGCAAGCCCACAGCTCTAGTATTGACTGGACCATGGGGAGGTCAAATTCCTGTGTAATTATTGCCAGCAGCACTGTTTGCAACAAGCCCCAATTAACTCTCCTCATTTGCTCTGCCTGGATATAGACCCTGAACTTCAGCAATCCATCTCTGAACCCTACCTTGACTTCCTGGATGTGTTCAGTAAAAAGGGGGCCGAGACCCTTCCGCCTTACAGACCTTATGACTGTCCTATAAAGTTTCTACCTGGAACTGAAGTACCCTTTGGAAGAATCTTCCCCTTGACTGAGCAGGAATTGGGCACTCTGAAGGTCTACATCGATGACAACTTAAAAAAAGGGTTCATCCACCCTTCTACCTCGTCAGCCGGTGCTGGTATCTTTTTTGTTGAAAAGAAAGATCACTCTCTATGCCCCTGTATTGACTATCGGGAATTGAACAAAATTATTTCAAAGAACCGTTACCCATTGCCTCTCGTGCCTGAGCTCTTCCAGAGGTTGGGAACTGCGGTCATCTTCACCAAGCTTGATCTCCAAGGGGCCTACAACCTGATCCACATTCGAGAGGGAGATGAATGGAAAACTGCTTTCCGTACTCGATTCGGACATTACGAGTATCTAGTTATGCCGTTCGAATTGTGTAATGCCCCAGCCACCTTCCAACATTTCGTTAATTACATTTTCCGTGATTACTGGACTTATTTGTCATAGTATACTTGGACGACATCTTAATCTTCTCCTCCTCTCTAAACAAACACCGCAGGCATGTCCGAAATGTTCTTGCTCGGCTCAGACAACATAGACTTTACGCTAAACTAGAGAAATGTGAATTCGACCTTCAATGCATTCAGTTTCTTGTAATAATCATTTCTGTTGAGGGCATTAAAATGGACCCTCAGAAGGTGTCTGCTATCCTGGACTGGCCCACTCCCACAGATAAGAAAGAGGTCCAACGCTTTATTGGCTAATGGCTTGTCTAACTTCTATCGGAAGTTCATCAAGGGTTTTTCTGCAATAAACGCCCCCCTTACTGAATTGACTAGACAAGGAACTCGATTCTCTTGGTCGCCTAGAGCTCAATATTGCTTTGTTGTCACTCTTTTTTGTTTATAGGGCAAAAAATAAAAACCGCAGAGATGATCAAATACCACTAAAAGAAAGCTCTATTTGTGGGGAAAAAGGACGTCAATTTTGTTTGGGAGCCACGTCACATCACTGGGCAATTGTCAATTAAAGCGACGCAGTGCCAAATCGAAAAAAGTGGCCCGGTCATTTGGCAGCCAAATCCTGAAGTGGTTAATACTGTCCCAGGTCAGTCAATCACTTACAACTGCTGTACCAGAAATGCCTAATAATCAAAACTCAAAAGTATATGCAGCTGTTTGTTGATAAAACAGCACTGAACTATATATCAAAACCTACAAAGGTTTGGGGCTCCTGTAAATAGTATAAAGTAATTTTATTTGGTAAAATATTTAGATTATTACTAATTGTACAAAATACACTAATGCATTAAACAAACTAAAACAGTTTTTTTTTTCACAATTTTAGTAATTTCTTATAAAAAATTGGATGTTTTAAAAAGAAATTACAAAATAAGCCCCATATGTGCTTCAAAAAGTGTGAAAATCAATTTGGTGTGCTAAGAAACTAAAATGTATTGCATATTTCAAAATTTGGTCTAGCCATGAAGTTTGATTTTAAATAATTCCTGGACTCCACAGGGTTAAATTAATGAAACATACCCTATGTACATCTATTGTTCGCAAACATATTATTTTGGATGTTTTGAGACTCTTGTCCTACTTCATAAAAAAATGTACCGTATTAAATAGGTATCTCTACATGGAACTGAAATGTATTCTAACTCTGTCTGTAAAAAGTGAAAATGTACCTATAAAATATCAAAATGTCTTTACTCTACAAGTCATGCACAGTGAAATTATGTATCAAGATGTCAACAACTTCCAGTGCTCTTGGCAGCAGTAACATGCTTTAAAGGGTTTGTAAAGGATTTTTTTTTTATCTTAATAGCTTCCTTTACCTTAATGCAGTGCTGTTTTCATGTCCTCATTGTTCGTTTTTGCTCTCAAGTTGCTGTAATTCTTCTCTGATCTCCACACTTCCTGGTTGTCTGTTTCCTGATAACCACAGTACTGGGAGCTTTCTCTCTGTGGTCACTAATCAAGGAGGTGTGATTACTGTGGCCCAGATTCTCAAAGGGCTTACGACGGCGCAACGCTATGTACGCCATCGTAAGTCCTTATCTGGGCCGTCGTATCTATGCGAATGATTCTTAGAATCAGTTACGCATAGATAACCATTAGATCCGACAGGCGTAAGGCTCTTACGCCGTCGGATCTTAAATGCAATTTTTTTTTGTCCGCTAGGTGTCGCCTCCGTCGTTTTCCCCGTAGAGTATGCAAATTAGCTAGATACGCGAATTCCCGAACGTACGCGCGGCCGACGCAGTAAAGTTACGATGTTTACGTTAGGCTTGTCCCGGCGTAAAGTTGCCCCTGCTATATGAGGCGCAACCAATGTTAAGTATGGCCGTCGTTCCCGCGTCGAAATTTTGAAAAGTTACGCCGTTTGCGTAAGTCGTCCGTGAATGGGGCTGGACGCCGTTTACGTTCTAATCGAAAACAATGAACCCTGGTATTTTTTATGGAGCAATGCACCCTGGGATTTTTTATGGACGGCGCATGCGCAGTTCGTTCGGCCCAGAGAAGTGCTTCATTTAAATGAAACACGCCCCCTACCCGCCGAATTTGAATTACGCGGCCTTACGCCGCGTGATTTACGCTACGCCGCAACTTTACACGCAAGTGCTTTGTGAATAAAGCACTTGCATGAAAAACTTGCGGCGGCATAACATAAATGACATACGTTACGCCGCCGCAGAGATACACCCGATCTACGAGAATCTGGGCCTGTGACTCTGACTTTCCTCATCTCCACTCCAGTGATAGGGTCAGTGACCCAGAAAGTACTGATCAGAATGACAGCCAGACATTTTTGGAAGAAGGTCTGCAATGAAAGCTTCTGTATTTGTCTCAAAACTGTTTTTTGTTAAAAAAATTAAGTATTTATATTTTTATGTATTTATTTTCTTTTATGGGCAATTCTAGCACATTTTTTTAATCATTTAAAAGCTTTTTGTGCCCACTGTGCTTGTTTTGTAGAATTTAAAGTACATTTCTCTCAGTTCTCAACATCAAATTTATTTCCAATCCGTTTGTCTGCACTTTTATATTTCTAATTATATTTTCCTGTAGCCAGGCATTCCAATTGCTTTTATCCCATTGCTTCTGTTTTTGTGAGGCCATCAGACTGATGTAAATGGTTTTGAATAGCAAGTCATCATTATAACAGTGTGGTGTCAAAATTCAGATATATTCAGATATTTTTGTCCACTACATTGTTTCAGTAACATAATTTCTTTTTCCAATGTTCTTTTATCCTCTTTCTTGCCGTTATTTGCATAGATACAGCAAACAGATGCTCAAAAAGTAATGGTGGCAAGGTGTTATGAGAGAGACAAAGTAGAGAGACAATGACTGAATTCTAGTGTATGACAAAAACACTGAACTTACAAAATAGTACAATGGGCAAAGCAAAAATTGAAAATGTAAGATAAGAGAAAATATGTATGTGAATTTAATCTAGAAAATGGAATCTAGAAGAAGTCACAATAAAATAGTGAAAAAACACCAAACTTTGCAATATAAATGGTTGTGCTTATTTTTCTCTGGATGTGTTGTTTGGTATTAAAACATATCACTGTATACAATTATGTCCTGTAAAAAGGTAAAAAGCTGCATACAAATTGAAATCTTATCGAACTGTTAGCCCACCTCATGCACATGTATATTTATGCAATCACCTGGCACAAGCAGCTCTGCAACTCAGAATTACAAAAGAGCGTTATGAGTGTATCTAACACAATTGCATTTGCATTCTTTATCCAAACTAAAGTTCTTTATAAACTTTTGCTAACTAAAATGTGTTTTCTTTTTCACAAAGTTGTAATTTTAATGTTTTAACGTTATTTTTCACACACCATAGGCCTAATTACAATTACATCTCAAAACACATTCTGCTACTCCTCCTGAGTATGAGGATACCGCATGCGTGAAACTTTTTCACAGCCTAGATGCATAGATCCAAAATCCAAAGAACACCTTTGGGCTTCAAAGCAGCAAAAATTATGGGCCAGATCCACGTAGGGCGGCGCATTTTTAGGCAGGCGTAGCGTATCGTAGTTACGCTATGCCGCCGCTACTTTGAGAGGCAAGTGCTGTATTCACAAAGCACTTGCCTCTAAAGTTACGGCGGCGTAGCGTAAATCTCTCAGCATAAGGGCACGGAATTCAAATGATGAACAGGGGGGCGTGTTTTATGTAAAACAAGCTTGACCCCATGTAAATGACGCTTTTTTTGTACGGCGCATGTGCGCGCATGCTCAGTATCACGTCGGATTTTCAAATTAAATTATGCCTGCTCAATGCCTAGATGACGTGAACATAATTTACGCAAAGCCCTATTCGCGAACGGTTAACGCAAATGATGTACACAACGGAAAATTCTACTCTGGGCCGACGTCCATACTTAACATTGCGTACGCCTCATAGAGCAGGGGTAACGTTACGCCGAAAAAAGCCTTACGTAAACGACGTAAAAAAAAGCGCCGGGCGGACGTACGTTTGTGGATTGGCGTATCTAGCTAATTTGAATACTCAATGCGGAAATCGACGGAAGCGCCACCTAGCGGCCAGCGTAAATATGCACCTTAGATCCGACGGCGTACTAAGACTTGCGTCAGTCGGACCTAGCCCAGCTTCAGGCGTATCTTGTTTTGTGGATACAAAACAAAGATACGCCGGAGCAACCTAGAAGTTACGCGGCATATCAATAGATACGCCAGCGTAACTGCTTCGTGGATCTGGGCCTATGCATCTAATTTCCTGACTACCTATCATAATTCATGAGTGTCTGAAGTGCCAGGATGGGAGACACACCCACAAAATGATCCAATTTTGGAAAGCAAACACCCCAAAGTATTTTCTGAAATGCATAGTGAGACTTTTGAAAATGTCATTTTTTGCCACATGTTTTTGGAAAATGCAGAAAAGAAAGCAATTTTTTTTCCCCACAAAGTTGCTAATTAATAAAATATTTCTAACACTGCTACTCCGCCTGAGTACAGCTATACCACATGTGTGTGACTTTGCACAGCCCGCCATATAGAGAGGCCCAAAATCCAAAACCACCTTTCAGTTTTCTAGGGGCATAAATTACACATCTAATTTCTTGACTACTTATCACATTTTTGGAGGCCCTGGAGCACCAGGACAGCAGAAACACGCACAACGTGACCATATTTTGGAAAGAAAACACCCCAAGGTATTTTCTAAGAGGTATGATGAGTCTTTTGAACACTTATATATTTTATTAAATGTTAAAAGAAAATGAAAAATTAATGTGTTTACATTAAGTTGGCAAATTAATATATTTCTAACATACAAAATACAACATACAGACATACTTAACCCTTTCATGCCTATGCCTATGTATGACATTTGGTGTTTACAAGTTAAAATCCATATTTTTGGCTAGAAAATTACTTAGAACCCCCAAACATTATATATATATTTTTAGCAGAGAATCTAGAGAATAAAATGGCGATTGTTGCAATATTTTATGTCATACGGTATTTGTGCGGCAGTGTTTTAAACACAACTTTTTGGGAAAAATTTACTTTCATGAATTTTAAAAAAATGAAAAAGTAAAATTAGCCCAATTTTTTTGCATAATGTGAAAGATGATGTTATGCCGAGTAAATAGATACCAAGCATGACACGCTTTATAATTGCACGCACTCGTGGAATGGCGACAAACTACGGTAACTAAAAATCTCCATAGGCGACGCTTTAAACTTTTTTTACGGTTACCAGGTTAGAGTTACAGAGTAGGCCTAGTGCTATAATTATTGCTCTCGCTCTTACGATCGCGGCGATACCTCACATGTGTTATTTGAACACCGTTTTCATATGCGGGCGCGACTTCCGTATGCGCTTTCTTTGCTGCGCAAGCTCGCGGGGAGGGGGGCGCTTTAAAAAATTTTTTTTTTGTTTTCTTATTTATTTATTTATTTTTTCTAATATTAAATTATTATTTTTTTTTTTTTACATTTTGATCACTTTTATTACTGTCACAAGGAATGTAAACATCCCTTGTGACAGCAATAGGTCGTGACAGGTACTCTTTATGGAGGGATCGGGGGTCTAAAAGACCTCCGAGCCCTCCTTTGCACTTCAAAGTATTCAGATCGCCGAAAACGGCGATTCTGAATACTGTATACTTTTTTAAATCCGGCGCCATTGGCATCTGAGAAACCCGGAAGTGACGTCATGACGCCGCTTCCGTGGTTTCGATGCGGACACTGAATCAAAGCCGTTTACGGCTTTGTTTCAGAGCGCGCCGAGACGCTGGAGGCGCCGGATCGTGGATCGGGTCTCCCGGTGGGACGGGAGGCCCGGTCAGAGCGGCGAAAGGCGGCGGGAGGGGGGGGATGTCCCCTCCCGCTCCTCCGGCATAACAACCGAGCGGCTTTTAGCCGCATCGGTTGTTATGTTTGGAAAGCCGATCGCCGGCTCTAAACAACGGTACTGGGATGATGCCTGCGGCTGCAGGCATCATCCCGGTATAACCCCTGAAAGCCGAGGACGCATATATGCGATCCGTCGGCGTGAAAGGGTTAAACCCCAAAAAACATTCTACTATGCCCCTTGTGTACAGCAACTACATGTGTGAGACTTTTTCACAGCCTAGCCATAGAGAGGTCTAAAATTCAAAGAGCACATTCAAGTATTTTGGGGGCATACATTACACATTTAGGGCCAGATTCACAGAAAAAATTCGCCGGAGTATCTACTGATACTCCGGCGTATTTTCAAATTTGCCGCGTCGTATCTTTAGTTTGAATCCTCAAACCAAGATACGACGGCTTTTGGCTTCGATCCGACAGGCGTACGGCTTCGTACGCCTTCGGATCGTAGGTGTAATACTTCGGCGCCCGCTGTGTGGAGTTTGCGTCGTTTTCCGCGTCAGGTATGCTAATTAGCTTTTTACGGCGATTCACTACGGTACGCGCGGCTGTCGCATTCTCTTACGTCGTCGCTAGTCGGCTTTTCCCGGCGTATAGTTAAAGCTGCTATTTTGTGGTCTAAAGTTATACTTGCCATGTTAATGTATGGCCGTCGTTCCCGCGACGAATTTTAATTTCATTTCAAAAAATGACGTCGGTGCAACGTCATTTCGCGCAAATCGCGGCGGGAAATTTCAAAACGGAGAATGCGCAGTTCGTTCGGCGGGGGAACGCGCCTAATTTAAATGATCCACGCCCCATTTGAATTAGGCGGGATTGCGCCGGAGGGATTTACGCTACGTCGCCGCAACTTTACAGGCAAGTGCTTTGTGAATCAAGCACTTGCCCGTAAAACTTGCGGTGGTGTAATGTAAATGCGATACGTTACGCCGCCGCTATTCTACCTGAATTTGGCCCTAAATATCCTGATTACCCATCATATTTAGGGGCACTGTGTCTGGCTGCACTATTAGGAATCATTCACACGTGAGGTTGGCAAAAAATGGCATGTATTATAAGGCTGGCTAATAACTCGTTCTAAAATGACTGGTGTCTTATTACTACAAACTGAGGATTCACTCTTAAATTGGCAGGCCTGGAAGCTCAAGTAGGTGACAAGGACAGTTGTTCACTCCTCAGAAACAGAGAACAAATAGAGTTAAATTATATAAATTCATTTTTTCTCTTTCCTCTTCCTTACTATTTCCTAGGCTTTGACAAACAAATATATCTCAGTAGCTATGCTGTCACCACCGGCATATCTGTACTTACATTTAAAGGGGCAGATCCACAAAAGTATTACGCCGGCGTATGCAAATTAGCTAGTTACTGCGATCCACGAACGTACTTCCGGCCGGCAAATTTTTTTTACGTCGTTTGCGTTTGGCTTTTTCCGGCGTATAGTTAAAGCTGCTATTATGAGGCGTACTCAATGTTAAGTATGGCCGTCGTTCCCGCGTAGAAATTAGAAATTTTTACGTCGTTTGCGTAAGTCGTTTGCGAATAGGAATTTGCGTAGAATGACGTCACCGTCGGAAGCATTGGCTTGTTCCGGGTTAATTTTGAGCATGCACACTGGGATACCCCCACGGACGGCGCACGCGCAGTTAAAAAAAACATTGTTTACGTCGGGTCACAACGTATTTACATAAAACACTCCCCCATCACAGCCATTTGAATTACGCGCCCTTACGCCGCCAAAGATACACTACGCCGCCGTAACTTACGGTGAAAATTCTTTGAGGATTCGGAAAAAAAAAAAGTTACAGCAGCGTAGCGTATCTTAGATACGCTGCGCCCGTCGTATTATTGCGCGCAGGTACGTGGATCTGCCCCAAAGTATCTATAGCAGGTGGAGGGAGTAGACAATCTACAGGGTACATGTTATGTAAAGTACATCAAAGCAGTCCATTTGAAATTGTTCCTGTCATCTAGAGACAAGCCCATGATTCAGATATGCCACTTTTGCCAATGATGATTTTTGGCCAAATCCTAACCCACACACTATAAAAGGTGATTTTACCTGTGGCTGTTTGTCAGTGTGTTGGAGTTTAGTGACAGAGAGGGACAGAATGGGGCAGACTTGATGAACTACTTGGTCTTGTTTCTGCTGTCACTATTCTATGTTGCTATGACAGCTGAGAGTATTACAGGCAGAGAGGTTATATTGCAGTTTGCTACCACAAAGCTATATTGTGTGGCATATATAATGCAATATTCATTGTTGCTGTATATTCCCACTGATACTTAGTAGTGAATTGCTGTTTGTAGGGCTGTTGGTCAGGGTGCAGCATGCAGAGGCAGGGCACATGAATATTTATTTTTAAGCAGTGTGAGTGCTATACAACCAGAACATTCAGAGGAGGTAATGGTATAGCTAACCAGGCTTTCATCATCTTCATCTATCTGTGGGGCCAGAGTTGGGTGAAGTCATCTTGAGCTGCAAAAGCATCCTGTTCAGTATTGGCTGGTGCTCCATTTTTTTGGGGGGGCGACTAAGAACCCCCCCGCCATGTCCACACTTACCCAATCCACGGTCACAGCAGTCCACTGATCACACATGGCACTATAGAAGGACATAAGACTTCCCTGGCTGGAGTTAACCCTACACACAAGCTCAAAGCCTGCCTTCCTCTATAATAATACAATGACATGGGCTTCCTCTTACCTGCCCAGTGCCTACATTGGTCGAGATTGTTCCTTCACCAGCCAGACATCACATGGTTCCTCAGCCCCCACAGAATTTTCACCACCATATTTAGTAGCAGAACCCCGGCCAGCAGCAGCCCCAGCAGGGTTAATCATCTCTCATGCATGTATGGCTCCCTGGACTCCTCCATGTTCTCCTGTGTACAGCCAAGTGTGCAATGTGGGGGAGGGAAGGACCACCAACCCCCAGGCATCTTGCTTGAGTGAATGCTCGCTGTAGGGGCCTCACTCGCTCAGAAATACTACTGGTACCTCGAGTCACACAAAAAAGCCAGAGGGAAATTAGGGAAGTAAACCAGTGGCTGAGGAGCTGGTGTAGAAAGGAGGGGTTTGGGTTCCTGGAAAACTCAGGCTGTTACCAGCTCTTTAGCAGGGACAGACTGCACCTAAATGGGGAATATGCAGATCGGCTGTGAGTGAAGGTGGCTGACAAGTTAGAGGGGCTTTTAATCTAGGCAACAGGTTGAGGGTTCAGAGGTAGAGATAGCGCGGAACAAATTCCAGAGGGTAGTATTGGAAGCATTAGTGGTAGGTCGACTAAAGCATCTAAACCAGAGATAAGTACAGTAACAAGTCCTATTTGCAACCTCAGAACACCCAATAAGGAGATAGTATGCGTCTGGTTTAAACTATGTGGCATGTTCACCAATTCCAGGAGTCTGGAGGACAAGATGGGATAACTAGAGCTACTGTTGTACGAGGAGGATTTTGGTTTTGTAGGAATTTCAGAGACTTCGTTTAACAGCTCTTATGATTGGCTGGCGACTATTCAAGGGTATTCCCTATACTGCAGGGATAGAGATAGAGGGTAAAAAAGGGGGAGGGGTATGCCTGTATGTCATTGTTCTTAATTTTTATGAACAGTCTATGGACTGGAATAGTTCCAGCAGATTGGAGGAAAGCCAATGCAGCTCCAATATTTAAAAAAGGGTCAAGATACATCAATGGGAATTACAAACAAGTTAGCATAACATCAATAGTATGCAAACTCTTGGAGGGGATGATAAGGGACTATATACAAGATTTTAGTAATGAAAACGGTATCATTAGCAGTATTCAGCATTGATTAATGAAGAATTGTTCTTGCCAAACCAACCTATTAACCTTCAATGAGGAGGTGAGCGGCTTTCTAGATAAAAGAAGGCCCATAGGATCTGTATTTTGGAAAATCATTTCATACAGTTCCCCATAAACGTTGTAAAAGTGCACAAACTAAGGTCTGTCGCCATAGAACATAGGGTGAGTACATGGATTGAAAACTGGCTACAGGGGTGAGTTCAGAGGTTAGTGATAAACGGGGAGTTCTCGGATTGGGCCAGTGTGGAAAGTGGGGTTGTCCTGGGACCAATCCTATTTAATTTATTCATTAATGACCTGGAAGATGGGACAAACAGCTTAAACTCAGTATTTGTGGACGATACTAAGCTAAGCAGGGCAATAGTTTCTCCACAGGATGTGGAAACCTTGCAAGAAGATTTGAACAAATAAATGTGGTGGGCAACTACATGGCAAATAAGGTTTATTGTAGAAAAATTCGAAATAATGCATTTGGGTGGCAAAACTATGAATGCAATCTGCTCACTAGGGGGAGAACCTCTGGGGGAATATAGAATGGAAAAGGACCTGGGGGTTCTTAGTGGTTGATAGGCTTGGCAGTGGCATGCAATGCCACGCTGCTGCAAGTAAAGCAAACAGAATATTGGCATGCATTAAAAGGGGGATTAACTCCAGAGATAAAATGATAATTCTCCCACTCTACATGACTCTGGTCCGGCCGCACCTGGAGTATACCATCTAGTTCTGGGTACCAGTCCTCAGGAAGGATGTTCTGGAACTGGAGAGAGTCCAGAGAAGGGCAACAAAGCTAAAAAAGGGACTGGAGGACATTTGTTATGAGGAAAGGTTATGAGCACTGAACTTATTTTCTCTGGAGAAGAGATGCTTGAGAGGAGATATGATTTGAATTTACAAATACCGTACTGGTGACGTCACAATAGGGATACAACTTTTCCATGAAAGGGAATTTAAAAAGACACACGGCCATTCACTAGAATTAGAAGAGAAGCAGTTTAGCCTTAAACTCCGAAGGGAATTCCCTTCTATGAGAGCAGTAAGTATATGAAATTCCCTTTCACAGGCAGTGGTTTCAGTGGGGATTTCAAAAAACGATTAGATAGGCACCTGAACGACTACAACATACAGGGATATACAATGTAATGCGAACATAAAAACACACACACAGGTTGGACTTGTGTCTTTTTTCAATCTCACCTACTATGTAACTATGTAACAATATATATGAGCACAGTGTCAGCCACTTGTTATCACTGGATGCCCAGCAATTAACTGCATCTAAGGAGATTCAGCTGATTGCCAAGTTAGATCCAGCGACGAGGAAGGAGAGACCACAAAGACTTGGCTGACCATATCTGGGTGCCAGATATAGTGGAGGAGAAAAATGAGGGAGAGGAACAACATCAGTCAGGGAAGCTTGTAGAGTTGTTGATTGAGTAGCTCCCATATTGCACTAAATAGTAGACATGTGCACACTGAAATATTTTATTTTGGAATTTCGTTACTCCCGAAATTCGTTTTTATTTATTTATTTTTTTGTTAAAAAAATGCATTCGTCCGAAAATCCAAATTAATTAAGGTCGAATCTGTCATTGAAGGCTTATGGTGTCTGTCGAATGTTCTAAGAAGATTTGACGGAATCTTTAAAAAAAAAAAAAAAAGATTCGACAGAATCTTTAAAAAAAAAAAAGATTTGACGGAGCAACAAAACTGTACGATGCCGCAATCGTACATTTCCGGTTGAATGTTCCGCCTACAAGCTATAGAAGAATTCTACTGTTGTATGATTAATAATAATTTTATTTATTAATTATTATTACTAGTCAACCAACATTAGAATTCTTCTATAGCCTATGGGCAGAGCATTTCACCATAAATGTCCACTTGCTGCGATCGTATGTTTTTAGCTACTTCGTCGAATCTTCATGTCTCTCTATGTCAAATCTTTTCTCGCTATGTCGACTCTTCTTCATGTCTCTATAATGTCGAATCTTTTCTCTCAATGTCGAATCTTTTCTCTTTATGTAGAATAATATTGGACTAATAGAGTTAAGGTTAGGCACATTCGACCGCAACGAAAACGAAAATAAAGCATTTGTTTATGTCGGATCTTTTGGTTTTCGTTTTCTGTGCTTTCGTTATCGTTTGTTAAAACGATAACGAAAATACCTGAAATTCGGACGAAAATGCATTCGGACGAAAACGAATGCACATGTCTACTAAATAGCAGAGCTTCACAGATGCAAGCCACTGTTATTCCCTAGTCTCACTCAGCTGTGTGAGCTTTTTTCAACAGATGTGGTGCAGATCACACCCATGACCCTATAAAAATAAATTGCATAAGCTTAAAAAAGCATACTGATTCATTTCAAATCTTATAATAGTGCAGCACTGCACACACACACTAATTTTGTTTACAATTATTTGTCTTCATGCAGTCAAACAGTAATGAGCTTCCAGTGCTTCTAGTTCCCAAAGAAATCACGTGGCTACATGGTCTACTTACTTAAAATTGAACTCCTGAGTCCTGGCATATCTAAAAGACACAAATTAATCCAGCATTGTATTCAGTATTAGATCATTTATGTATTTTTTTAAAGAACAGCTGAGCTTAGACAAAATTACAGAGAATCAGCACAATTTGCCAATCAGCTGTGTTGCTGTGTTCATGTGCTAACAAGAAGCAAACTGATGGGGTAGTGTAGAGCTGTGTAGCAGAGAGAGAAGCTCATTAACTTGCTGTTTCTCTGTTCACTGTCCAAACACTGGCTAGTGGAAAGAAAGGCCTTTGACTGTTTTAAATAACTGCAGTAAATAAAACACAGGTCTTCTGCCTTGCTGGGCAGGGGCTGTGCTATGTGGCAAAGCTATGTTAATCCCAGGGCTGGATGGACACAGATATAAATTCGCTGGCAGCTAAACAGCTCCAAAATATGTTTTTTTTGTCAATGTAATTAACAGTTTGCCTGGAGTACAGCTTTAAACCCCTACTCTGGGCAGCTGAACAAAAATACATTTGAAGTGGGGCCTCACTGCATTGACATGGTTTAATACTCATTAGGTTTTCATGTAGAGAAATAAATTGTAATGTTTACCTGATTCCTTGCTCATTTTCTGTGACCAGCCCCAGAAAGCTGCTCCTTTTTAATGCTCCATCTGGCAGTTACACTGTGACATCATAATGTACAATCCAGGATCAAAAGCCCTGCCTTGTATGTGTGGACCTGAAGGTCCTGCCCTCAACCTGGAGAGTTATAGAGAAGCGGTGAGCCTAAGTTTCTCAGGGAACACAAAATAAGGTATGTATTACAGCTTATTCCTCTATCCCCAGCATTAGCCCTTGCTAATAGCATTTTATTTCTTTTTTTTAATTTGGAGTTATTTAGAAATCAGTTTTAAAAGAATACGGTAATATGTGCTGTTTTTCGTAAAAAACAAAACAACAAATCTATGTTTACAAGGCTGTTTCTTCTTCTATAGCTACTTCCCCTTCAAAACAAGAACAATGAGTGAATTGCAAAGTAACAAAATGAAGTACAAGAAGAAATATTGTGAGACATGACAGTGACACAGACACCTAAATATAAATAATGATAATGTCATTTCCATTCTGTATGAGTAGTTGTAGAATTTGACAAATTGACGGAAAAAAAGAGTAATCTATACTTTCATCATTATGCTATCTTGACAGTACAGCAGGATAGCATCAAGACAACATGCAGATAATCAGTCCCCTTTGTCTTCTCAATGTTTGTTCTGAAAAGACACATGCCAGTGTTCACGCTATGTTTATTGCCGTCATCTCCTGCAGTTATTAGATGCTTTGAATAAAAAGGCCACTTCCTAACCTCTTTTCCTACATATGATGACAATAATTTAATATTTCTTAGATTAGTAGTTAGAAATGTTAATAAAAGAAATAAGAATGCTATTCATTTTCTTTTTTAAATGTAAAGACAACTTTAATGACGTGCAATATAGTTGACATACATTGCTTGAAATATATATATATATATATATCAGTACTTTAAGTGGGCCAAAAGAGGTGCCGGTACTCTATTAGGCGCCGGTGCTCCCCCCCCCCTATACTGAACATGAAAATGCCCTTAGGCCCCATACACACGAGAGGATTTATCCGCGGATACGGTCCAGCGGACCGTTTCCACGGATAAATCCTCTCGAGGATTTCTGCAGATTTCTATGCGATGGCGTGTACACACCATCGCATTGAAATCCGCGCCGAAATCCTCTGGCGATGACGTGTCGCGCCGTCGCCGTGATTATGACACGGCGACGTGCGCGACGCTGTCATATAAGGAATTCCACGCATGCGTTGAATCATTACGACGCATGCGGGGGATCCCTTCGGACGGATGGATCCGGTGAGTCTATACAGACCAGCGGATCCATCCGTTGGGATGGATTCCAGCAGATGGATTTGTTTGGCATGTCAGCAAATATTAGATCTGCTGGAATCCATCCCAGGGGAGAAATATCTGCGGAAACAGATCCACTGGAGTGTACACACCATAGGATCTATCCGCTGAAACCCATTTGCTGGGATTTTTCAGCGGATGGATTCTATGGTGTGTACGGGGCCTTAGAAAGTACCCTGAAAAAGAGCTACTGTAGAAAGAGCTACTGAACATAAATAAAATGTGCAAAAGGGTATTGAACAAAATGTTGTACAAAATGTACATAAAATCAATTTTTACAGGGAAAGGGGCGACAATGGGCACAGTGGCATCATGGGGCACAGTGGTGACAAAGGGCACAGAGGTGACAATTGTCACAGTGGCATCATGGGGCACAGTGGTGACAATGGCATCATGGGGCACAGTGGTGACAATGGGCACAGTGGCATCATGGGGCACAGTGGTGACAATGGGCACAGTGGCATCATGGGGCACAGTGGTGACAATTAAAGGGCACAGGGGTGACAATTGGCACAGTGGCAACAATTGAGGGGCACAGTGGCTGCATTTGATGGCATGGCACAGTGGTGACAATTGATGGAACAGTGGCTGCGTTTGATGGCGTGGCACAGTGACTGTGTTTGATGGCATGGCACAGTGGTGACAATTGATGGCACAGTGGCTGCGTTTGATGGCACAGTAGCTGCGTTTGATGGCATGGCACAGTGGTGACAATTGATGGCACAGTTGCTGTTTGATGGCATGGCACAGTGGTGACAATTAATGGCACAGTGGCTGCATTTGGTGGCATGGCACAGTGGTTGCATGTGATGGGCACAGTGAGGCTTCAATTTTTTTTTTTTTTTGCGCCCCCCCCCCCCCAATTTTGAGCACCAGCCGCCACTGTTCCAGACATTTATAATGTTTGTAGATCCTGGGACACACACACACATGTGTGAAGGTAAAGTGTCTGCAGGGAAAAGTCAGGGAAGGGAGGGGGAGAGATAACAACCATCTGAGAGGAGCAGTGTGACAGGCAAAGATGAATGGATCTGTGTGAGGACGACAGGGAGCAAGACGGCCGGCCAGATAGTGGCTGAGGAAGGGAGGAAGATGCCAGGGAGAGAGAGAGAGCATTGCAGACACAGCCAGAACTAGACATGTGCACAGAAAATGTTTTAGTTTTTTTTTGTTCTGTTTCGTATCGTTCCGCAGGTTCGTTTCCGTTCGTTTTTCGTAAGATGCCCGTTTTCCTGTTCGTTCCTGTTTGTTTTTCGTACGACGAGATTTTTTCGTATTCCGATCGCTTCGTATTTTCGTTACCGTTTTATTTTCGTACATGCGGGATGGTTCGTTATTCTGTTTAATTCATGTTCGTTACTTGTTAGACGATAATTTTCGTGAATTTTCGTCAATGATTTGCATTCTGTGTTTTGGATTCCTTTTTCTGTTCGTGTTTTCGGTCGTGTGTTCGTGTGACATCTATGACAATTTGTTGTGGATGTCATGTGGACATGCGACTGAAGATACGAACAGAAAAGGGATTTTCGTCATTTTGTACTTTTGTAAATATATTGCGGGATTCGCGGCACTTTCAACACGCGGCTCATCCATATTAACGATTGTTAAGCCCCATACACTTGGTCAGACTTTTTTAACAACAAACATAAAAACGATCGTTTTCCGTTCGTTCTCAGAATTTTTTTTCGTTTTTAAACTCCATCAGAAAACCATTTTTGGGTTCAAAAGTCTGGCCAACTGATCTCCCTTCAGATGAAAATCCACAGAAAAGTTTATTTGGCTTTACTGTACTACTCAGCACAAAAGAGAAGCTGCTTTACTAACTACCCATTCAAAAAAACGAAAAATACATCTGTGGCAAGGGATTTGCATTCTGTGTTTTGGGTCCTTTTTCTTTTGGTGTTTTCGGTCGTGTGTTCGTGCATACGACTGAGGGTGCGAACAGAGAAGGGATTCAAACAAGATACAGAGTGCAAATCTTTTGTTGTGAATGTCGTGTGAGCATACGACTGAGGGTGCGAACAGAGAAGGGATTCAAACAGGATACAGAATGCAAATCTTTTGTTGTGGATGTCGTGTGAACATACGGCTGAGGATACGAGCAGAGAGGGGATTCAAACAGGATACAGAATGCAAATCTTTTGTTATAGATGTAATTTTCGTTCTTGTGCCGTTCTCGTTTTGTCGTATTTTCGTCAGATCGTTCGTTCGTATTTGCGGTTGTTCGTTATGCGGCTCATTCGTAATCCTGTCGTTTTCGTATTTTGGTGCTTTAATTTTTTCGTATGTACACATTATTCTGAGGGTACGAAAATGAACATTTTCGTATGAAAATAACATTCGTACGAACGGGAATGCACATATCTAGCCAGAACTGACCTGTAAAGCCAACGTGAGGAGACCTGTTACCACTGCTGCCCGAACCTGCTGGGAGGAAACTTCAAAGGCCCCCCATGCACCTAGGACCCCTGGGCAGTTCACAGAAGTGCCTGTGCATTAAGACAGGAAAGCCTTCCCCCGCTCTCACAGTGTCCCCCAGCTTTTAGGGAGAGGAAAGCAGGCAGCGCTGGGGGGAGACCAGGCACCTATAGGAGGATCACATGTGGCTAGAACAGGGAGGCAGATTGGTGCGCTGTGACAGTTACAGAAATGATGCCGTCAGGAGGGAGAGATACACAGCATCGGTTCTGTAACTGTCAAAGCGCACCGATCTGCCTCCCCATCAGCGGGCCCCACTCGGCTGCGGGCCCCATAGCGCCCGCGTGGGTCGCTATGGCGGTAGTTCCGCCACTGATCATCATATTCCTGGCCTGGGGCTGCGTTCCGGTACAGGAAACCCACGTACTGGGCGCACGGAGAGGTGCTGGTACTCTCCAGGGCCATTTTTGGAAGTGGCGGTACTGAGTACCGCCGCGTTCCGGCCCAGTTAAAGCACTGTGTATATATATATATATATATATATATATATATATATATATATATTAGGGCTGGGGAAATTAAAGATTAATTCCTCGATTAATCTTAAATTTTTTGGATCGATCAAAATTCTTGACGTCACCGGACAGCCTGGACAGTGAGACTTACCCTGCAAGAAAGACTGTACAGTTCTTCAGGGTATATTGTCAATAAAATACGATCATGTCTGCTTCCAGAAAATGTAAACACTCTGGTATGTCTGCGTGACTGGCTAAAGTGATGCCTACTTGCCTACTATAAAGTGACTGACAGTCAATATACTAGATACGTTTTATAATTAAGGTTAAACTAACTTGCTATGTTTTTCTTAAAGTTTAATAAGAATAAAATACTTACGTCAGTGCTACAGTTTGAATTTAAAATGTATTTGTGTGAACTGTGAAGTTAAGTTATGGATTGTGGAAGCTAACTAGTGTCGGGTGATTGTATATAGTGTATACCACATTTACCACTGACTAATGCAGAGTTGCAATGCAAGGAGAACAGCTAAAAGTATGTTACCAAGTAACTTTATATTTAAGAATTAATAACTCACATATATGATATATGGTTATAATAAGAGAGTTCTAATGTCCAGAGCAGAAGCTTTAACATAACACATTTATTAGAGCTTATACAAAGTCTAATCTAACACACAGAACCTATCTATAGTCTCAAAACTCAGATCGTAGGTTAAAATACATACATTTACATGAAGGAATACAGAGTATATTCCTCTAAAACCTTAGATTACCAGCATGGGCAGTTGCTACAAGTAATTATCACATGCCTATACCATAGTTACCCTTTTAAGACCCAGGCCTGTAGGCCAGCTCTCCATCAAGACATCCTTCCATCAAGTGATGGTTCCATAAAGTGAACTCCATTAATCTGTGCTGTGGAGTATACCTTTCTAAGCTGACGTCCCATTGGTTGGCCTAGCTAGGATCATGATTGGAGGCCCGACTAAATAAGTCAGCCCCCTTTCATGCAAATCTTGGTGACTATATCCGACAGCAGGGTAAAGTGAATTTTTCCCAAGCTTAAACAGGATGTGGCTATCTTGATTGAACATCCCAGCATGGGGTCCCTCACATAAGGTGGTTTAATTCATTGGTTCCACAATGTCTGTTACCAAACAATGAACTTTGCTATATGCTAAATGCCATGAATTAGTATGCTAAATGAACCATAAACTTTGTACTCTGACTGAAATGTCTTCCGCCTCTTACTCAGAGAAATATATATATTTAGAATATATATATCTCTATATTCATACACAGACACAGCCACATATATATATACATATATATACATATATATATACACATACATATATATATATATATATATATATACACATACACATATACATATACATACATATACACACATATCTCTACTTTATTCAGATTACCCAAAAAACCATACGGCAACAAGTAGTTGGATCTGTATGTGCATTATAATTAATCGAATTTAGTCGATTAATCGATTAAAAAAATCGATTAATCGAACAGGAAAATTTTAATCAGTAACAGCCCTAATATATATATATATATATATATATATATATATATATATATATATATATATATATATATACACATATGCTTGAAAAGCTTAGCAATTATTTCTTCAATGCCTGACTTCCAAAGACATACCTGAACTGTATGGGCTTGATTAATCAATTCTTTCATATTTCCCAGTACTTACAGCATTCAATTGTTATAGCTTTTTTGTATAAACCAAAGGTGTAATAATGAACCCTAAATTAATGAGACAATGTTTGCCAAAGCAAGCTCTGTGTATCATATACAATTGACATTGACAAAAATTGTGAACTTGTTTCGTCCTTTATTCATCTTAACACTGCTTATCTCCAACAGCTTGTTTGCAACCATTATCCCATTTAAATGTATGCACTCTGGATGGCAAGTCATGCCTGCACAATGTATGTTTAGATTATAACTTGTAGGGCCAGATTCACGTAGCTCAGCGGATCTATAGATTCGCTCGATCTACGTGAATTAAGATCCGCTCCCGCAAGTTTAGGAGGCAAGTGGCTAATTCACAAACCACTTACCTCCAAACTTGCGACGGCGTATCCTAAATCCCCCAGCGGAATTCAAATTCCGCGGCTAGGGGAGTGTCATATTTAAATCAGGCGCGTTCCCGCGCCGATTTAAATGCGCATGCGTCGTCCGTGGAATTTCCCGGCGTGCATTGCTCCCACTGACGTCACTAGGACGTCAGTAGTTGCGACGTGAGCGGGACTTGCGACGCGCGTGTTCGTGAATCGGCGTACGCAAACGACGTAGGAAAATTCAAATTCGATGCGGGAACGCCGGCTATACTTAACATTGGCTGCGCCTGATAAAAGAAGGGGTAAGTATACGACGGAAAACCGCTACGGAAACGACGTAAGAACACTGCGACGGGTCCGCGTACGTTCGTGAATTTGCGTATCTCGCTGATTTACATATTATTTATCGTAAATCAGGCGCCATTTTTAAATTGAAAAAAAGATCCGACAGTGTAACACAGTGTAACACTGTCGGATCTAGCCCTATCTATGCGTAACTGATTCTATGAATCAGGCGCATAGATAGGACCAGTTTACGTCAGAGATACGATGGTGTATCTGTAGATACACCGTCGTATCTCTTTGTGAATCTGGCCCACAGTCTCCATTGGAGGCCTGTGTGACAGGGTGACGTGACGACTATGTACGAAAATAACTGGAAGACAGACCGTTGTCCTTTTATAACAGGAGGTGCATGGACAAGGACTTTCATGTCAGGATTACCAGACCTAAAAAAAACAAAGCAGACCTAAAGTGTTGCTAAACCTACAACAGTAAAATCAGTCTGGATATGCAGTAATGTACATATTTGCCAGCACACCATGGAACGACATGCATAGCGTCCAAACGGATGATTTATTGAATGATCACAACACAAGGAGAGTGCAACGTTTCGGAGTCATGCAGGACCCCTTCGTCACAAAGGGGTCCTGCGTGACTCTGAAACGTTGCACTCTCCTTGTGTTGTGATCATGCAATAAATCATCCGTTTGGACGCTATTCATGTCGTTTCATGGTGTGCTGGCAAATATCTACATTGTGATTCGTACCAGTTTCCAGCTGGTTGTTACTACAGCACCCTAATTTGAGAGCTCACCCAGGAATGTGTGCGATGGAAATATGAAGTATGGATTTGCAGTAAAGCATGCTTGTTATACTCACTGTGAAACCTAAGGGGTAGATCCTCTGCATTGTGTATAAAGACTGTTTGACCTTGTCTCTCTGATCCTACTCTTTTTCCACTGTCTCCAAAAGTCACCAAAAAATAACTTGATATTTACAGAACCAGGGGAGGGGCTGCACATTCTGTTTATTGCTAAAGGGCTTTTTTTTTTAATGGGAGAGTGCATGTGATCAGCACAGGGCCAATCAGCACTGTCCAGACATGTCCAGACAGAGGATCAGATAGAATGAAAACTCCTCCTACAAGCTTTACTAGGAACTGATAAAAGTCACAAGGCTGCTATATACTGCTGATGAGAAAATGTATTTATCAGTTTATATTTACTAAAATAATTGCATTTCCATGTTCTGTGTACTGTGGGAGACCAGATATAATGAATTATGAGTACTGGGTTTAGTAACACTTTAACCACTTGCCGTCGCCGCACCGTCGAAATACGTCCACAAGGTGGCTCTGCTGGGCGAGAGCACGTAATATGACGTCCTCTCTCCCAGCCGCCACTAGGGGCGCGCGCGCGCCCCCCGCTCGCCCCCGACTCCCGTGCGTGTGCCTGGCGGGCGCTATCGCCGCCGGGCACACGCGATCGCTCGGTACAGAGCGGGGACCGGGAGCTGTGTGTGTAAACACACAGCTCCCGGTCCTGTCAGCAGGGGAAATGCTGATCTTCGGTTCATACAATGTATGAACCGAGGATCAGTGTTTCCCCTAGTGAGGGGCCACCCCCCCCCACAGTAAGAACACACCCAGGCATACTTAACCCCTTCCCCGCCCCCTAGTGTTAACCCCTTCACTGCCAGTGGCATTTTTATAGTAATCCAATGCATTTTTATAGCACTGATCGCTATAAAAATGCCAATGGTCCCAAAAATGTGTCAAAAGTGTCCGAAGTGTCCGCCATAATGTCGCAGTACCGAAAAAAAAAATCGCTGATCGCCGCCATTACTAGTAAAAAAAATATAATAAAAATGACATAAAACTACCCCCTATTTTGTAAACGCTATAACTTTTGCGCAAACCAATCAATAAACGCTTATTGCGATTTTTTTTTACGAAAAATATGTAGAAGAAAACGTATCGTCCTAAACTGAGGAAAAAAAATGTTTTTTTATATATTTTTGGGGGATATTTATTATAGCAAAATGTAAAAAATATTAATTTTTTTCAAAATTGTCGCTCTATTTTTGTTTATAGCGCAAAAACTAAAAACCGCAGAGGTGATCAAATACCACCAAAAGAAAGCTCTATTTGTGGGAAAAAAAGGACGCCAATTTTGTTTGGGAGCCACGTCGCACGACTGCTCAATTGTCTGTTAAAGCGACAGAGTCCCGAATCGCAAAAAGTACTCTGGTCTTTGGGCATCAATATGGTCCGGGGGTAAGTGGTTAATAACCCTGAAAATAACTCTTAAAATCACTTTAACATGTTAAAAACTTTATCAACATTTTTGAGATTGGCCTTACTTATACTTTTTTGTTTTAGCCTAGAAAGAGATAGGAGGTTCAAAGAGTAACGATTGACTTCTTCTCTTTTTTGACCTGCTGGACAACATTGTAGGTGGCCATTATTTGGTCAAGTGTGCCATTTCACTGATACTGACCTTGGGGTGGGGAAGGATAAGTGGCAGAGCCAAAAGTGATTATAAACTATAGAGAGAAGAGGCAAAGTGAGAGCTGATTGAAAGACGAAGCAACATGGTGGCTGGATGTTGACTGGGCAAGGATGGGGGTGCCATAAGTGAGGCAATACTACAACTGTTTCTGAAAGAAAGCCCTAGCTGACCATGACAATAAAGAAGGTAGAAAAAAAGTGACAGTAGACAGGTACAGGCTGATATCAGACAAGTGGTGAGCAGTCTAGCATCTATGGGGGCAGAGGCAGAGTCAGACAAACTGGGTTAGACACAAGCAGGTGGATCAGGTGCAGATGCATAGGCAGAAGCAAAGTCAGGATATAGGCCCAGTCAGTAACAGATCAGTAGAGCACCAGCACAGGCAGAACCAAGGTCAGAGACCAGGGTCAGTGCAGGTGGAGTTCAGGAGTAGACAAGACAAGCCAGGTCGGTTAAAGTAGCCAGATACAGGGTAACAGATTGCAGGTATGCACAAATCCTGTAGACAAGACAGCACTAAGGCATAGAACAGGCTCATTTTAAATAGCCTGCTTGGCACCAATGTGAGCAACAAATGTGCACACAAATGTGTGCATGCTCGCGTGCATAAACACCTGCAGATTTCTTATGTGCATGTAAAGGAACATGAATTAGCCTGTGCCTACTAACAGCAGAGGAATCAACACAAGGGACACACCCTACTGACTGTACTTTATGGCCCAGATCCACAAAGAACTTACGCCGGCGCTAAGTGGCGCTTCCGTTGATTTCCACGTAGAGTATGCAAATTAGCTAGATACGCCAATCCTCAAACGTACGTCCGCCCGGCGCATTTTTTTAAGTCGTTTACGTAAGGCTTTTTTCGGCGTAACGTTACCCCTGGGTCTATGAGGCGTACGCAATGTTAAGTATGGACGTCGGGACAGCGTCAAATTTTCCGTTGTTTACGCTGTTTGCGTAAAACGTTTGCGAATAGGGCTTTCGAAAGCATTGACTATTTGCGAAGGTGATTTCGAGAATGCGCACTGGGATACCCCCACGGAAGGCGCATGCATCGTTAAAAAAAACGTCATTTACGTGGGGTCAAGTAGAATTACCATAAAACACGCCCACATCTTATCCATTTGAATTGCATGCCCTTACGCCGACACAGTTACACTACGTCGCCGTAACTTACGGCGCAAATTCTTTCAGGATACGGAAACTACGCTCTAAGTTACGGCGGCGTAGTGTATCTTAGATACGCTACGCCTGCCTAAAGATAGGCAGATCTTTCTGGATCTGGCCCTATGTGCCTTGCAGGGGTATACCTAGAGCATTTGGCACCTGGGGCAGATCATATACCTAGCACCCCCCATCTGGAACCCCCCTTCACTGCTCATGCCTGTATGCACTCAGCCCCCCTCACACCTTTACACACTAAGCCCCTTCATACCTTTACACACTCAGACCCTTTGTCACACCTCTATGCAACTTGGCCCCCCAAACACCCCTGTAGACACTCAGTTGCCCCCCACACCTGTACACGCTGAGCTGCCCCCTACACCTACTCACCTGTACACACTGAGCTGCCCCCCTACACACACACACCTATACACACTCAGCTTCCCCCACACACACACATACACCTGTACACACTCAGCTGCCCCCCCCACACACACACACACACCTGTACAGACTCAGCTACCCCCCACACACTCACCCCTGTACACACTTAGCTTCCCCCCACACACACATACACCTGTACACACTCAGCTGCTCCCCCCCACACACACACAGCTGTACACACTCAGATGTTCCCCCCACCTGTGCACACTCAGATGCCCCCCACACCTGTACACACTCAGCTGCCCCCACACACACACATGTACACACTCAGCTGCCCCCACACACACCTGTACACACTTGGCTGCCCCCCACACCTGTACACACTCAGCTGCCCCACCCACACCTGTACACACTCAGCTGCCCCCTCAACACACACCTGTACACATTTAGTTGCCTCCCCCCACACACACACACCTGTACACACTCAGATGCCCCCACCCACACACACACATGTACACACTCAGCTGCCCCCCCACACACACACACAACTGTACACACTCAGCTTCCCCCACACACACACCTGTACACACTTAGCTGCCCCCTCCAAACACACACACTTGTACACACTCAGCTTCCTCCAACACACACCTGTATACACTCAGATTCCCCCCCACACAGACCTGTACACACTCAGCTGCCCCCCCTCCCCCACCTATACACTAATAACTTCCTCCCTTCACTTGTACTCACAGCCCCCACTTGTAAGGTGGCCTTCCTAGTCCCAGTTCCTGTTTCTACATGTCCCTGTGAGACACGAGAGGAGCTGCAATACAAAATATAGTACTGGCAGTACACACGAGGGGCGCACATGCAGGAAGCAGCCAGAGGTGGCAGTAAAGCGCCCAATTGTGAGCTGAATAACACAGATCAGCAGCTGCCGACTTGCACGAATATAGAGAGCCATTACAGCTACAGAGCACCCGTCCTGCCCTGTCCCATCCCTGATAGCTGGCCTGACATCCCCCCAATCTTGGCACAAAGGGCAGAACCCCCCACATAGGTACACCACTGGTGCCTTGTGCTTTGCAATTTTTTCTGTTTTTGACTTTGACTGCACTGAAGCCGATCATACATAGATCAAAATTCAGCTGGTTCAACTGGAACTGGCTAGGATTTGATCCATATATGAGCAGGCTGATTGTACCCAAGTCGATCTATCGATTGACTTGGATGCAAAAAGCCTGTCGAATTTCTTACAGACGATTACTGCCAGCAGCTATAACCACCAGCAGGAATCGTTTTAGAGTTCTAAAAGATCTTGTGCCCCCCCCCCCCCCAAAAGGCAAATGTGAAGGACTTTTTACCTATATGCTTCAGGTTAATCCTCCCTGCTTGTTTAAGGCTGTTAATGGTATTTACCCTTCTGCAGCCAGTCCTGTTTCAAATGTTAATTGCTCTAGTGTGTTGTGTGGAAAAGCCCTGTGTTTACAGGTTACTGTGATTAGATAAGTGGCTCATGTTAATTATGCTGATTGCTTCATTGTGGTAATTATCTCTCTATATGCGGGGTCGAGCTGTCTAGTTAATGTATTCAGTACAACTAGTAATTAGCGTCACTGATCTCATTGTCTAAAGAAATGTGTCTGATCAGGTTAAACATAGCGGAGCCGAACCGGCTAGATACTGATTAGTTCAAAGAAATATCCTTATTTCAAATGACCTGTATTGAAGACCCCCCACTGTGTGAGATTGTCATTGTAACAGTTGTAACCACATATAAGCTCTGTGTTATACCATTAAAGGCTGTCTTCTTCCAGCATTAAGCCTTGGCTCATGTATGGATGCTTCTGTGATTTCTTTTATGGGAAGAAGGGACTGTTTGACGGGGATATCATACCAATACTGTCACAGCAAATATGTTAGCAGAAGTGCCCAAAAATAAAGGATAATCTCAGAAGCTGTTTCTACACAAAAACAAATATTATTTGGATGGACTGTACATAAGACACCAACAATGTGTTTTGTTTCACAGATATGGTGGCCACTTTCTCTGGAAGGTGTAGGAATGAAATAATGCAATTGGTGTCTTATACATACAGTATAAAAAGAAAATAAGAATCATGTTACCAAACTATTATGTGATATAAAATTAAATACAATGGGCCAGATTCAGGTAGCTCGGCGTATCGTTGAGCGGGCGTAGCGCATCTCATATGCGCTACGCCGATGTAACTCTGAGAGGAAGAGCTGTATTCACAAAACACTTGCTCCCAAAGTTACGGTGGCGTAGCGTAAATAAGTAGGCAGGTAGTGGGCGTGCTACATTTAAATTAACCTTGACCCCATGTAAATGAAGGGCCGTTCGAACGGCGCATGCGCGCGCATGCTCAGAATCACGTTGCATATACTCCCTAAGATACGACGGCTCAATTTGGACGACGTGAACAGAACCTATGCCTAGCCCCATTCACGTACGACTTACGCAAACAACGTAAAATACGACGGCTGTTCCGTCGTCCATACCTTGCATGGGTTGCACCACCTATAGAGGTGTTTTATCTTTACGCAGGACGTACGCCTTACGTAAACGGCGTAGCTTACTGCGACGGGCGCAAGTACATTTGTGAATCGGCGTATCTAGGTCATTTACATATTTGACGCGTAAATCAACGGAAGCACCCCTTGCGGCCAGCGTAAATATGCACCCAAGATACGACGGCGTAGGAGACTTACGTCAGTCGTATCTTGCTACAATTCAGGCGTATCTGGTTTAGAGAATCAGCGCATAGATACAACGGCGCACATTTGGACTTAAGACAGCGTATCAGTAGATACGTCGGCGTAAGTCTCTGTGAATCCGGCCCAATATGTCTGACCTGCACAAATATATGTTTTGATAACAGACACTATCCTACTATTATAACTTATTTGACTGACTTAACAAATGAGTTAATGAAAAAGAGCATATATATTATGTCATTTAATTAGGCATTTATAGAATGGCGATTGTACTTTTTTTTTATTGATAGTATGAAAGGCACATATCCAAGCAATGTGTAAAGTGAAATTCCGCGCCTAACTAATAAAAAACAGTTAAATATATATATAAAATATATACAAATATTAAAAGTGTAAATAAATAAATAATAAGCTGCTCCTCAATAACACAAGTGGTATGTGGACATGATAGAATATAAATAGAGGGCGCTAGGCCCATACAAATTAAGTAAAGTGCCGTAACAAAGTGTCTATCTAGCAATAAAATTGCAACATGAATAACACAAAAAATATATGAAAGAGTCCCAACAGTTGCAGTCAACCTGCACTTGAAACCACGCGAGTGAATTCAAATATGATCAAAAAAATATAAAAAATAAAACAGTGAACAAAGTCCAATTGTAATGATAGTTCTGTGAAAGAAGAAATGCCACCACCGCTTCAGTATGATTATCAATTCCACCCAAGGTGTTTTAGATAAGGTATGCTCTTACCAGAGCTCGTTGACCCCTTTAGTGAAAAAGATGGTCAACTAAGCTTATGCAGGATTGTGCCTGCAACACTTGAAGATATGGACAGACCACTTTGCAAATCCAGGAACCTCACACGGGATTATATGTAAAAGAAGAGAGGCCAGATAGCCAAATAGCGTGATACCGTTTTATTTAAAATTTTAAAATAGACATAAAAATCTGCCAAATGGCTCCTTACATTAGGGGGTGCCCACCCGGCACTGAGGCTGCGGACCTGTCACCGCTCGAAGCGGTTCTTTTAGTCGGATACGCTGGGGAATGAGAGCCGCCGCTCACATGTAACGCCAAACGATCCCTTCAACAGTCCAAAGCACGGGGGGTACGTCACGTGACCAGGCTGCCTCCGACGTACGTTTCGTTATGTTAACGTCATCAGGGGGGCGTTAACATAATAACATATCCAAGCAAGGTGTGTGATGATTTGACCATCCCGTGACATTGAAATAAAATTTTAATATCTACAAAGCATATCTGATTAAATACAAATTTAAATTTTTAAATTGGTAATTAAAAAAAGAGGAGGTTACTTTAGTGCTTATTGGTCCTTTAAATACGCAAATAAGAGAATGAAATACTCAACTCAACTGTGAATACATTAAACTGTTTATGTTTAGGTAATCATGATCACTCATGAAAGAAGTGTATAATAAACAATGCTCTTGCCATAATATAGGGAAGGTAATACTCATATTTGTGTGAGGACAGTTATATGGCATCAAAAACAAATATAAATAGAGATATGTCTAAAAGCAAAGTCTGATGCTATATTAGCCTAATGAGAATAAAGTGTGAAGCTTATTCACAAGGAATATGAAGATGTAAGGCATCTGCATGGGAATTTCTCCCAAACTAACCTCATTTCCTCTTGGAAAGGTTATCTTCAAAACAGTGAAGCCACAATTATCCATCTATGCTGGCTGTCAGAGTGTTTCACAAAAAGCCATGCTGAGCACATATTAAATTAAAGGGGCGGTATGTGTGTCAATCAAGGAGATGATTTCCAGGTTACTGCCTTCCAGCTATAAGGCACATGCATGAGGCAGAGTTATTCTTGACAGCGGCTTGGGACTGACGTGAGGTGCCTGTACCAATGCTTCAAACTAAAGACACCTTAGACTGTGCCAGAGGACTGTAATGTGATGGATATAGCACTGTGACTGGTTCAGAAACTGAGAATGACACACATTTCTGGCACTAAGTGAAAACAAAAGATAGTAAACATTCGTTTTCTGAAAGCACTGAACTTTTGAGAACGATATAATAATGACTGATAAAAAAAATGGTGATAATTGAACATGGATACTGATATTCTTGATTATTCATGTAAGCATATGAAGATATTTAAAGCGGAAGTAATTTCATCCATTTACCAGTTTCAAAGACAGTTTCATTTTCTGCACGTGCCGGAAATGTAACACTCCCATTGGTTGTGCGCTCAATCAAACTGTCAAACCAGGGCTCGAGTCCTGCAGGAACACATGGGAACGACGTTCCTCTACTTATTCCACAGCAGGAACGTTGTTCCCATTGTCATCAAGGTGCACCCGATGGGAGACACAGGAGAAAACACTCTCTCTCTCTCCTGTACAGCAGGGGAGGGAGAGAGACAGTGGGTCAGCACTAGGGATGAGCTTTGTGTTCGACTCGAACGTATGTTCGACTCGAACATCGTCTGTTCGTACGTTCGACGAATTTCGAACAAAACGGGTCGTTCGCGCAAAATTCGAGTGACGCGCGTCGGCCCATAATTCATTGCGGCGTTGCGCGCTGATGATTGGTCAAGCATGCACCATGACCCTGCATGCTTGGCCAATCACAAGGCGCAAAAAACGAAGAACAATAATTGGCCAAAGCCAGGCTGGCTTTGTCCAATTATGGCTCAGGGGGTTTAGTACACGCCCCACACTATATAAGGCTGCCTGCAAGGCGGCCTCGTGTAGTGTGTTCCGGCTTTGTTAAAGACAAGACAGACAGTCAGTTAGAGAGAGAGAAATAGATAGAGACACAGGGCCAGATTCACAAAGAGATACGCCGTCGTATCTCTGAGATCCGACGGTCGGATCTATGCGACTGATTCATAAGAATCAGTTACGCATAGATCTCCCTTAGATCCCCCTCCCCCAGTATGTATTACATATAGGTACACATTGGGAGTGCGCTCAATTATTTGTTTTTGTTCCAGGGCGATGTTTGTATCCTCTATTTGTGCCCTGCAGGACATTATCTCCCCAATTAGCACCTGGGCACTGTAAGTGTCTAAGCCGCCACCAACAGCTCGTACACCTGAAATTTGGGAAAAAACATGTATTAAAATTATGCAGGCCTACATGTATTACCTGAAGCTGTGCTGTATGACACTGACCTGATGTGGTGGCATTTTGCACTTCCTGTACATCCGGCGAGAGTGGGGCTTGGCACTGTGTGGGGTTGGTCGGCTCCACTTCTGCAGCTTGATTGCGGCCTATGAGATTGTAAAAAAAGGGATAGATGAATCAAAAAGATTAGAGGCCTGAAAGAGGAATATCAATCATTCTTTTTAAAAAGTGTGGTACAATTGTCTGCTTTTACAATCCTTCTAAGCTTAACACAGGATTTTATCCATTACCAAAGCTGCTGCATTTCTCTATCTTTGGACAAGTTTCCTACATGGAAAAACAACAAGTATACACTGGATCACCTCTGTGTGACACGCTAACTAGGTTGTTCTTGTGACCAACACTCAGTGCCGATCCTGACCTCCCTGGGGCTGGAAGCAAAATGACATGGCACGTTAAAAATGAGAAGCGGGGGGCGCTGACGACAGTGATATGTCACATTAAAGAAAGTTGAGAAGTGGGGGGAGGGGGTGTTCTGCTGTCGGAAATTACATCTTACATTAAATTGAAAAGCAAGGGGTGCTGACTTCTTGTCTCTTCTCCCATGCAGTCAGCGAGTTGAGAAGCAGGGTGAGGGGGCGAAAATGACTTCTTACTAGGTGGGGCCTCTAGTTATTTGGGGGGCCCTTCGCAGCTTTGCGGGGCCCTAAGCGGCTTGCATAGCGAGCCTATAGGGCGGATCAGCCATGCCAACCATTGTGCTACTGAGTCCATATGTGTAATCAAATGCTGTGCTGAGCATACTCTCCTTTTACTGTATAATGACTTAAGTTGGATTATTTAAATCTAGTTAATAACACATCTACATTAAATAAAAAATTGGTCTCACATAAAAAGATCTTAAATACAATGAACAACCAATTATTATGCCCACAAACATGAACCTTGAAACATCTATTCTTGAACTGTCTATATACACAACCTGAAAGAAAACCAAATGACGCAAAATAATAAAAACAAATATTCAGAGTACACATGAAATTTACTTACGTCTTCTGAGAACTCTTCTAATTCTCTCCATCTGGTCCGGCTCTCTGATTTTCAAATCAGACCATCGCTTGCGCAGCTGCTCCCTGGACCTCTGCACCCTGAATTTTGCATGGAGAGTCCTCCGCACCTTCTTCATTATCTGGGCCTTGAGTTTATTGGGGTTCTTGTAAGGCCCTTTTTTGCCATCGTAGTCCTCCTTTTTAAGAACAGCCACCATCTCTACCATCTCTTCGAAGCTCATGTTGGTGGCTTTGTACCTCCTGCTCCTCCTGGTGTGTGCCTGGCCTTTCTCCTGCCTGGTTGCAGCTTGCTGTCTTCCCTCCATCATTTCTTCTGACTCTTGCATTGACCGACTGAAAATGGGCGTGCCAATCACTAGAACGATCGTCATGGGCGTGGCAACGTGTGGAGCTTCTCACATGTGCAGTGTATAAAGGGATATTGCGTGAATGAGAACGTCGTTCACAGTCGGTAGAAAACGTCGGAAAAACGATCGTGCAGTACGACGATACGAAACTTGATTTTTGGACTTTATGATCAGTGGATGAGTTTGTGGGTTAGATATGGGGAGAAACTAAGGCTTGACTGACATTATTTTTTTTGCTAAATTTTGACTTGCAGAAATAATGGAGGCCTTCAGAGAACAGGAGTTCTTCACAGAATTTGTTCAAAGGGGGCCCCGGATGGCAACCCCCCCTTTTTTCTAGAATTTTTCTTTCCCAAAAAAATAATTTATTGAGCCAAGATCTGGCATTGTAATGCCCCCCCCCCCACCCCTAAAATAATCGACATATTGTTGCCACACAGCACGTGCAATTTGGGGGGCCAAGCCTGTATGGACAGTCTCACGGACCACCACCACTAGAACATCAGTGGCCTCATCAGGCACAAGTGTCATGTAGTTTGTTGAGGGTCTCTTTAGGAAATTGTGCAATATGCAGGAGCAAAGTATGACTCTGATTCTACTTAAGAAACCTACAGTCCTTATCTTGTTTGCAATGCCTGTATACTGCTGTTCAAAGCATATAGGGCCAAAAGGTCTTGTCAGGGCCGATCCTCGCTATAGGCTCACTATGCAAGCCACTTAGGGCCCCGCAAAGCTGCAAAGGGCCCCCCAAATTACTAGAGGCCCCGCCTGGTGAGAAGTCATTTTCTCCCCCTCACTCTGCCTCTAAACTCGCTGGCTGAGTCATTTACGACAGCAGAACACCCCCTCACCCCGCTTCTCTACTTTCTTTAATGTGACATGTCACTGTCGTCAGCGCCCCCCCCCCCCAATTCTCATTTTTAATGTGCCATGTCATTTTGCTTTGGGCCCTAGGGAGGTCAGGATCGGCACTGGGTCTTGTAATGACCTGGGGGGAGTGGTGGTGGGGAAACTCATGCTATTTTTTTCAATGATTTTTATCCATATTGCAGGGACCAAACATTACATTAAAGCCACAAGCAGTATTAAATTACTTTTTTCTGAGAGTAATCTCATGTTGTGCAGGGACATTTCTAAACATGTGCCACTACTATAGACACCCAGCAGGTACCATATTTAAAGGAATTTTTATTTTTTTCACTTTAAGCATCATTAAAATCGCTGCTCAAGAAAAAAATGCAGTTTTTAAAACTTTTTTTTCCATTGAAACATGTTCCCTGGGGCAAGACCCGGGTTCTGAAAGACGTTTTCCATCAATAACTTGCATATTGGGCTTTAAAATGAGCACTTTTGAATTCGAACGTTCAAGTCCCATAGACTTCAATGGGGTTCTAAATGTTCGCGTGAACGGACGGTCTGTTCGAACGTTCTGGTGCGAACCGAACCCGGGTATGTTCGGCTCATCCCTAGTCAGCACCACAGCACTGTGCTGAATAGAAGACGGGAAATGCTGGAGTCAACTAGCAGGTGATTGGTTGCTAGGTGATCCTAGCAACCAATCATTAGCATTGTTATTTGAAAAGTTAAAAAGCAGTTCCCGCCCTGTTCAGCATTGAGGGAGGTGTCTGTGTAACATGCATGGGGGGGGGGTGTCTGTGTAACATGCAGGGGGGAGGTGTCTGTGTAACATGCAGGGGGGGGAGACACGCCATTACTACGTCTTATTTTCGGGGATTCGACACGCCATCGGGGGGATGTCTTATATTTCGATCTTGCGTCGAAATCCCGCTACGGCTTTTTTTTCGGAATACGTCTTATTTTCGGGGAAACACGGTATATATATATATATATATATATATATATATATATATATATATACACACATATACACACACACACACATTTTTTTTATTTTTGAGGTGGGTGGGGAATCTTGGGTGAGTTCACACACTTTTTTTCCCAGGACTTGACCCCTGTGTCAAACCATCCAATGACTGGTGTCATAACTGATCACATGTGCAGCATCATGGCAGTTGTAGATTAAACAGAGGCAAATATGGCAGCTTCCTTGGCTGAAAACGATAGGGTGGTTCACTTACACTTTAAATCAAAGAGCAAAGTCTAGCATATTAACCTCTTGCCTACTGGTACTTTCACCCCCTTTTTGCCCAGGCCAATTTTCAGATTTTTAGTGCTGTCACACTTCGAATGACAATTGCAGGGCCATGCAACACTGCACCCAAACAACATTTTTATTATTATTTTTTTTTGAGACAGATAGAGCTTTATTTTGGTGGTATTTAATCACCACTGGGTTTTCTATTTTTTGCTAAACAAAGAAAAAAATATTTATTTTCTTAGTTTTTGTTGTAATTTTTTTTACTGTACATAATTAATTTTTCTCCTTCACTTATGTGCACTGACGAGGATGCACTGATGGCCACTGATGAGGTGGCACTGATGGTCACTTATGAGGCACTGATTGGGACTAATATAACATTTTGTAAATAAGTAGTTTTTCTCCTTCACTAATTTGTTTTGATGAGACTTCACTGATGGACACCGATAGGCTGCATTGATGGGCACTGGGGAGGTGACACTGATGAGGAGTCACTGATGAGGCTGCACTGATATGCAGCATTGATGGGTACTGATAAGCAGCACTGATGGTCACTGATGAGAACTGATAGGTGGCACGGATGGACACTGATAGACGGATCTGATGGGCACTGATAGGTGGAACTGACAGGTGGCACTGATAGGCAGAACTAATGGGCACTAATAGGCGACAGTGATAGGCATCACTGTTAGGCACTCACAGGCAGCACTGATGGGCACTGACTGGCAGCACTGATGGGGACAGATTTGCAGCACTGATGGCCACTGATTGACAGCACCGATGGGCACTGTTGGGGCTGCACTGATAATCAAGACACTGATGATCAGTGCCCTGATTATCAGTGTAGATATCCCCTGTGTGGATTGTCACTTATAGGCTCTCCTCTCCTCACGCACTGTCAGCGTGAGGAGAGGATTGCCGATAACCAGCAAGTCCTGTTTACACTGTAATCAGCTGTGATTGTCTCTTAAACCCAATGAGGGATTAGCTGTGTCCTAAGGACACAGTGATCACAAATCACTGCCGATGCACGCTGCAGAGGGCAGGCAGGAAGCATGATCACGGGAGGACATCAATAGATGCCCTTCCGGCAATGTGCGACTGAGTGTAGCCGTCATACGGCTATAGCGATGCCACAAAGAGGTTAATACACACCACACAAACACACACATATATTGATAATTCACTTAAAAATCAGTAGAGCTTTAAGGACATGGAGTAGATGGAGATGGAACACTGATTGAATCAGTGTTTTGTCTATCACACAAGCCCGTCTAGGGTGGGACTTTGCTAGAGCCGAACACAGACCTACAGCTACTGTTTGTTCCATGACACACGTCGGGAGAGGAGACACCTGCTGTGTGTCATCGAGGCAATGCCATGGTGAGTGCCATGCACAGTGTGGCTGCATTAATAGACCAAAGTGGGGCTGCATTCATATACAAAAGTGGGACTGCATGTATATACAAAAGTGGGACTGCATTCATATACAAAAGTGGGACTGCATTCATAGACACAAGTGGGACTGCATTCATAGACACAAGTGGGACTGCATTCATAGACACAAGTGGGGCTGCATTCATAGACACAAGTGGGGCTGCATTCATAGACAAAAATGGGGCTGCATTCATAGACACAAGTGGGGCTGCATTCATAGACAAAAGTGGGACTGCATTCATAGACACAAGTGGGGCTGAATTGATATACAAAAGTGGGTCTGCATTGATATACAAAAGTGGGTCTGCATTGATATACAAAAGTGGGTCTGCATTGATATACAAAAGTGGGACTGCATTAATATACAAAAGTGGGACTGAATTTATACACAAGGGTGGGGCTGCGTTCATATGCACAGTGAGGCTGCAATGGTGGGCACTGATGAGGCTGCATTGATCTCTTGTACCATGTGTTCAGTCTCTGACCATCCCTTGTACCATGCCTGCAGTCTCTGACCATCTCTTATACCACGTCTGCAGTCTCTGACCATCCCTTGTACCATGCCTGCAGTCTCTGACCATCTCTTATACCACGTCTGCAGTCTCTGACCATCCCTTGTACCATGCCTGCAGTCTCTGACCATCTCTTATACCACGTCTGCAGTCTCTGACCATCCCTTGTACCACGTCTGCAGTCTCTGACCATCCCTTGTACCACGTCTGCAGTCTCTGACCATCCCTTGTACCACGTCTGCAGTCTCTGACCATCCCTTGTACTACGTCTGCAGTCTCTGACCATCTCCTGTACCACGTCTGCAGTCTCTGACCATCTCTTATACCATTTCTGCAGTCTCTGACCATCCCTTGTACCATGCCTGCAGTCTCTGACCATCCCTTGTACCACGTCTGCAGTCTCTGACCATTTCTTGTACCACGTCTGCAGTCTCTGACCATCCCTTGTACCACTTCTGCAATCTCTGACCATCCCTTGTACCACGTCTGCAGTCTCTGACCATCTCCTGTACCACGTCTGCAGTCTCTAACCATCTCCTGTACCACGTCTGCAGTCTCTGACCATCTCCTGTACCACGTCTGCAGTCTCTGACCATCCCTTGTACCACGTCTGCAGTCTCTGACCATCTCCTGTACCACGTCTGCAGTCTCTGACCATCTCCTGTACCACGTCTGCAGTCTCTGAGCATCCCTTGTACCACGTCTGCAGTCTCTGACCATCTCCTGTACCACGTCTGCAGTCTCTGACCATCTCCTGTACCATGTCTGCAGTCTCTGATCATTTCTTGTACCACGTCTTCAGTCTTTGACCATCCCTTGTACCACGTCTGCTGTCTCTGACCATCCCTTGTACCACGTCTGCAGTCTCTGACCATCTCCTGTACCATGTCTGCAGTCTCTGACCATCTCTTGTACCATACCTGCAGTCTCTGACCATCTCTTATACCATGTCTGCAATCTCTGACCATCCCTTGTACCATGCCTGCAGTCTCTGACCATCTCTTGTACCACGTCTGCAGTCTCTGACCATCCCTTGTACCACGTCTGCAGTCTCTGACCATCTCCTGTACCACGTCTGCAGTCTCTGACCATCTCCTGTACCACGTCTGCAGTCTCTGACCATCTCTTGTACCATGTCTGCATTCTCTGACCATCTCTTGTACCATGTCTGCAGTCTCTGACCATCTCTTGTACCATGTCTGCAGTCTCTGACCATCTCTTGTACCATGTCTGCAGTCCCTGACAATCGTCTACAAACTATGGGATAGATTTATGGCATTTATATTTAAATATTTTTTACTAGTAATGGCGGCGATCATTGATTTTTTAGCGGTACTGCAACATTGCAGCGGACACCTAATTGAGTTCTGTAAGCAACACCTTATTTTCTGGCAGTGCCCCACCCGAGACTAGACTCTGGATCCGCCCTTGCATCCACTCCCATGCAGAGACCTTCTCTGTCTGCTGGGGTGAAGCCCAGAATCATAGTTAGGTCTCTACTAAAAGCCCAAAACACCTGACCAATTAGTGTGCTGGTGGTTCCCAAAACCAGCGGCGAGGATTGAAGATTTCATCCCTCCCAAATCTCTATGCCATCCCTGGACTTCAGGTCCCAAAATGGAATTTACTAACCAATAGGGAAACTTCCCTTGTACCACGTCTGCAGTCTCTGACCATCTCCTGTACCACGTCTGCAGTCTCTGACCATCTCCTGTACCATGTCTGCAGTCTCTGACCATTTCTTGTACCACGTCTTCAGTCTTTGACCATCCCTTGTACCACGTCTGCTGTCTCTGACCATCCCTTGTACCACGTCTGCTGTCTCTGACCATCCCTTGTACCACGTCTGCAGTCTCTGACCATCCCTTGTACCACGTCTGCAGTCTCTGACCATCTCCTGTACCATGTCTGCAGTCTCTGACCATCTCTTGTACCATACCTGCAGTCTCTGACCATCTCTTATACCATGTCTGCAATCTCTGACCATCCCTTGTACCATGCCTGCAGTCTCTGACCATCTCTTGTACCACGTCTGCAGTCTCTGACCATCCCTTGTACCACGTCTGCAGTCTCTGACCATCTCCTGTACCACGTCTGCAGTCTCTGACCATCTCCTGTACCACGTCTGCAGTCTCTGACCATCTCTTGTACCATGTCTGCAGTCTCTGACCATCTCTTGTACCATGTCTGCAGTCTCTAAACATCTCTTGTACCATGTCTGCATTCTCTGACCATCTCTTGTACCATGTCTGCAGTCTCTGATCATCTCTTGTACCATGTCTGCAGTCTCTGACCATCTCTTGTACCATGTCTGCAGTCCCTGACAATCGTCTACAAACTATGGGATAGATTTATGGCATTTATATTTAAATATTTTTTACTAGTAATGGCGGCGATCATTGATTTTTTAGCGGTACTGCAACATTGCAGCGGACACCTAATTGAGTTCTGTAAGCAACACCTTATTTTCTGGCAGTGCCCCACCCGAGACTAGACTCTGGATCCGCCCTTGCATCCACTCCTATGCAGAGACCTTCTCTGTCTGCTGGGGTGAAGCCCAGAATCATAGTTAGGTCTCTACTAAAAGCCCAAAACACCTGACCAATTAGTGTGCTGGTGGTTCCCAAAACCAGCGGCGAGGATTGAAGATTTCATCCCTCCCAAATCTCTATGCCATCCCTGGACTTCAGGTCCCAAAATGGAATTTACTAACCAATAGGGAAACTTAAAAGGCAATTTTCTCTTTTCTATTGGCCAAAAAAAAAACGTTTTTCTGGCCAATAACTTGCATATAATGCCACGTACACACGATAATTTTTCGGCGTGAAAAAAAAAACTTCGTTTTTCAGGATGTCCAAAAAACAAAGTTTTTCCAACTTCATCATTAAAAACGACGTTGCCCACACACCATCGTTTTTAAAAAATGATGAAAAAAGCGTGGTGACGTACAACACGTACGACAGCACTCTAAAGGGGAAGTTCTATTCGCCTTTGGGCTGCTTTAGCTGATTCTGTGTTAGTAAAAGACGATTTGCGCTTTTCTGTCTGTTACAGCGTGATGAATGTGCTTACTCCATTATGAACGGTAGTTTTACCTGAACGAGCGCTCCCATCTCATAACTTGCTTCTGAGCATGCGCGGGTTTAAAATGTTGTTTTAGCCCACACACGATCATTTTTTACAACCCGAAAAACTTTTTTTTTTTAAAACGACGTTAAAAAATGCAGCACGTCGTTTTTTTTAATGCCGAAAAATTATCGTGTGTATGCGGCATAAGCCTTCAAAATGGGCACTTGATTTTTCACATTCAGGTCCTACTTCAATGGGATTCGATGTTCGGGTCCAAACTTTTGCTATGTTTGGGGGTTCCGGTGTGAACCAAAACGAGGAGTGTTTGGCACATCTCTATATACCATAGTTTGTAGACACTATGGCCCGGATTCACATACATTGGCGCATATTTATGCGGGCGTAGCGTATCTAATATACGCTACGCCGACGCAATGCACAGGTGCAAGCACTGGATTCACAAAGCACTCACCCCCAAATCTACGCTGGGTGTCCTCGGCGTAAGCCAGCGTAGGTGGAACTGAGCGTGAGCCATGCTAATGAGGCGTGACCCCATGTAAATGATGGACTGAGCGTCATAAAGAATGCGAATAACGTACGGCGCATGCACCGTCCTGTGGACGCAACCCAGTGCGCATGCGCAGAATCACGTCGAAACTACTCCCTAAGATACGACGGATCACTGCCTACAACGTGAACGTAACCTACGCCCAGCCCTATTCATTTGTCATATGCTGATTTCCTAGCATAAGCATACTTAAATTCCAGTAACAACATTCTATTAGACTCTCTTTTTGACCTGTCTAAGTCCTTTCCTACAGGTGTATGCCTCATTACTCTGCATCCCTTAGTGAGCCAACAACAAAAAAAAAATGTTATAAGGAGTCTTTGGTCGGGTGGGGGATTTGAAACTGGTAAGTGGTTTGGGCCTGAAACGGGGCATAAATTAGGGCCAGTCTTTGACAATGTTCAAGGTAGTTGCACTTTGACCTGTTCAATCCTTGGATCAAGTCCTCCAGTTGTGCGGCTTGTTGATCCTTCCTTTTCTGCTCTTCTGTCGGTGCCTCTGGAGTTGGAAGTAAAAGGGGGGACTTCTTTATCCGGGATGCATGGATCCATTGTGGTCCCTGGGAAGTAAGTACAGCAGTTTTGGAGACTTTTTCTACTTTGTGTGGGCCGGTGTAAACGGGTCCTATATGTCTTCTCACTGCGAGTTGTTTTATTAGGACTTGGTCTCCCGGTATGACCTGGGGGGGTCGGATCTGTGGAAAGAGGAGGAAAGGTGACAACCACTGCTTCATAATTTTCACTAAGTGTACTTACCAGATCTCTCACGTATTCTTCCTGTAAAGAATATAAGTTAGGATCCTGCCTAGGGTTCCTATCCTCTCTGTACCATTTCTTCTTCCGATTGGGCTTTCCCATTAGTATTTCAAAGGGAGAGAGACCATTTCTGCTATTTGGGGTGGTTCTGATCTGAAACAATACTGCCGGCAAGTAGGTTAACCAGTCCTTTAAAGTACCTTGGGTTGCCTTTTTTAGTTTATCTTTTATTGTTATATTCATTCTTTCTACAACTCCTGCACTCTGAGGGTGGTATGGAATGTGTAGTTTCCACTGGATTCCTAGAATCATTGCTAGCTCCCTAGTTAGCTCAGAGGTGAAGGCTGGTCCTTGATCATAGAAAATAGTTGCGAGTGCGATCAATCGCTGACAAAGTGAATATTCTTCGCAAATAAAATCTTTACAAATATCTTCACGTACCTGCAAGATGACTATCCCACCGCTGCCACCATCTGTTAGGTTGCTGATTCAACTAGACCCGGATTTTAAGGACAATCTGGATGTATGATAAGTCCCCAATGCATTGGTAGTCAGAAACATCCACACGCACATATGGTATGTCAAAAACTAGCTTTATTTCTAATGCGTACTTGTTCATAATCAAATTATACAAGAAGGGAATGCCTTTGTCCCAGCCAATCATAACTAACTTAATAGGTTATACAAGTAATATTTGTCAAATTTATACATCGTGTGTAAAATATAACAGTCTGTATTCCGGGCACCTGACTGATATTGGTTCCTACTGCAGCTTATCTAATGTTTATATTGTTTGACATAATAACATAATAACATTGCCAATGTTACTGGCTTCTCCTAGAAGCTCAAGGATACATTTTAAATACATTTTAGGATACAAGCATTAATCACTAAGGGGGAACTCTAAAAAGCCTTATAATGCATTATTAATATAGGGGAACTATAGCCTATCAATCATTGATATCTATGGGGGAACTCTAACCGCCTTTCAGGTGGGAACTCTGTCTGCCATGGAGTCTATCAGGAAAGGAAAATTACGGTAAGTATTTGGTAATATATTTTCCGTTTTCCTGACAGACTCCATGGCAGACTACGTGTGGGAAATAACTAGCCAATCCACACGGGAGGGTATGCTGAACAAAAAATATTTAATCTTTCCCGTCAACTGACAGGATTCTTAGGCCAAAATTAACAGAAGAAAGGGAAGAAGGCTCTATACAAGAAAGGGTTGATCAAAGACCACGAGGCTGCCTTGCATATCACATCAGGAGCCACATGTCGAGCTGCTGCCCATGAGGTCGCCATGCCTCTGGTGCAATGAGCCGTCACCGCCTCCGGAGGAGCCAAGCCCTTTGCCCTGTAAGCTTGTTGAATAGCTTGAACAATCCAGGCCGCTATTGTTCTTGAAGAAGCACGTTTTACTCTGTTGCTGCCAGAGTGTAATAAGAACAGATGATTGGAACATCTGAAAGACAAAGTGACTCGTAAATATTCTCTCAGAGTTTCATCCACATCCAAAGGATGTACTTTTGTAGATTCTGGAGACTTAAATGTAGGAAGCACTATCTCCTGGTTTTCGTGAAATACGGGGGTAACCTTTGGCTTAGATCCGAGCATGGGAATAAAAACTACCCGATTCGGAATGGGTTCCTGACAACCTAGAAAGATTATTTCTGACACTCTTTTGGCCGAAGTGATGGCCACCAGAAAGGCCAGTTTTATAGACAAGTCCTAAATTGAAAGATCTCTGTTGTTGAGGGCTGATAATGCATCAAGGACGAGTGGAAGATCCCATTTGGGGAACCTAGGTTTCCTCTGAGGTCTGAGCCTCGATGCCCCACGAAAGAACTGTCGTATCAGTGGGTGCGTTGCCCATGCTGTTCCAGAGAATGCTGACAGAGCCGACACTTGCACTCTAAGAGAACTAACAGACAAAGGAAGATCCAGGCCAGACTGCAGAAAACTCAGGATGTCTTGGACTCCAGGGCCTCTACATGATTTTCCTGCAGAAGTAGAGAAGTTAACAAACTTCGCCCATATTCTACTGTTGGTATTAGGCTTCCTGGAACTCATGAGGGTAGAAATAACTCTCGAAGCACAGCCGAGAGACTCTAGCCTCTCCCTCTCAATAACCAGACCATCAATCTCAGTATCGCTGGACAGGGGTTCATGTTTGCCCCCTGAGAAAGAAGATCCGGTCTGAGAGGGAGAGGCAACGGGTCCCGGAAGCTCATCTGGTTCAGGAGGGGAAACCATGGCCTGTTCGGCCAGTAGGGTTCTATTGTCACCACTTTGACCGTCTCTAACTGAAGCCTCTGTAGGAATTTTAGAATGATCGGAGGTGGAGGGAAGGCATACACCCTGTTGAAGTTCCGCTGACTCATTAATGCATCTACTCTGAAAGCTTAATTGCAACAAACTCGAGTGTAGTATTTGTTGATTTTGTGGTTGCAGGGGGATGCAAACAGATCCACCTCGGGATCGAATCCCAATGATAGTATCCACTTGAAGGTCTGTGGATGCAGTGACCATTCATTGTTGTCTAGATTGCTGCGAGACAGGAAGTCTGCTTGAATGTTTCCGACTTCCCACCTGTGACTTTTGAAATAGCGTTATCCAGTTTGTTACCAAACAAGGATGATCCCTCAAAGGGAATTTTACACCATGCCTGCTTAGAGGCTGGGTCAGCAAGCCAGGGGTGCAGCCATAATGCCCATTTGGCCGTGACTGAAGAGAACATTGATCTAGCCAGCAGGGGAATGAGGTCAATCGATGCCTCCCCCAAAAAGGCAACTGCCAATTTAAGTTCTTGCACTGCTGAACCGTGTGCTAGATCTTCTGAAACTCCTTTCAGAAAGGAATCCACGTTTTCAACCCAGGCCTCCATAGCTTTGGAAGTAACTGCAAGGGCCAGGGCTGGTTTGCAGGCCATTAAAGCCAGGCTATAGATACTTTTGAGATCTTGGTCAATTTTGCATGCCATCTTTAAAAGATACCGTATCCTCTAGCGGAAGGGTGACATGCTTCGCTAGGCGCATTACTGCTGCATCCACAAGGGGAGCATTTTCTAGATGTTTTACATCCTCAGCTTTAAAGGGACAGAGTTTTGACGTTTTACACCATTTACACCACGCCGACGTGAGCGTCATTGACGTAAAGTCGTATTCAAGAACGACTTAGTAAAACGACGTAACCGACGGAAAAAGACGACGCGGACCCGACGCCATACTTAACATGGCATATGGCGGACTGGCGTAAGGTTACCCCTCATATAGCAGGGGTAACCTTACGCTTACGGAAACGACGTACACAACGACGACGCGGCGCGAATTCGTTCGGGAATCGGCGTATCAGGCTCATTTGCATAGTCAAATGAGACCTGAACATAAACGCCACCTGCGTATCTTGTTTTGTGAATACAAAACAATGATACGCCGGCGGGAATTTCGAATTACGCCGGTGTATCTGTAGATACACCGGCGTAACTCTTTTGAGAATCTGGCCCTAAGCCACTAAATAGCAGGAATAACAACAGCCAGTCTTTCATTTAAAGGCGATCAACAATACAATGAAACATTTGTTCCTGCAAAAATGAAACCCCAAACAATCTAGTGGGTAATACATGCTTGGTCTTTGCTAAACTCCACCCCTTTAAAAAAAAAAAAAAACATACTTGAAAGAAAACAAAATCACAACCACCAAACAGCAGTTGAATTTGTTGCTGTGACACACAAATCAAGGCAAATCTGCCAGGAAAAATACTCAATATGGTCTTCAAATCATACTATAGAAAAATGCACACACTGGCTCATACATTTAAATATGTTCTGCAATGACCAGGATCCAACTGTCCCCGATAACACTGTGGCCTCGTACACACCAGCGGATCTGTCCGCTGCGTCCGCTGCCGGATTTCTGTCTGATGGTTGTACACACCATCAGACAGAAATCCGCGCGGACACGATACGCGGTGAAGTGGCCGCGACGATGACGCGGCGACGTGCGCGGCCCTGGGAGGTCAATGCTTCCACGCATGCGTCGAATCACTGCGAGGGCTTTCGGACGATCGGACATGTCCGGTGAGTCTGTACAGATGACCGAACATGTCCGACGGACAGGCTTCCAGCAGACATGTTTCTTAGCATGCTAAGAAACATTTGTCCGCTGGAAACTGTCCAATCCGCCGGACAATTGTCCGGTCGGCCGTACACACGACCGAACATGTCTGCTGAAACTGGTCCGTCGGACCAGTTTCAGCGGACAAGTTCGGTCGTGTGCACGGGGCCTGAGAGTATGTAAAAATAAATGTATTTTTTAACAATTAGCACCAGCTCTAATGGTCCCTTTTCAAATGTTTGCTGCAATTTATTCACATTGTATAACATATAGTTACATAGTTACATAGTTAGTCAGGTTGAAAAAAGACACAAGTCCATCAAGTTCAACCATAAGAAATAAAATAATAATAATATCATACAATCACATATACCCAATTCTACACCCACAGTTGATCCAGAGGAAGGCAAAAAAAAACAGCAAAGCATGATCCAATTTGCTACAGCAGGGGAAAAAATTCCTTCCTGATCCCTCATGAGAAAATCGGAATGTTCCCCAGATCAACTTTACCTATAAATGTAAGTACCCAGTTATATTATGTACATTTAGGAAAGTATCCAGGCCTTTCTTAAAGCACTTTACTGAGCTGGTCAGAACCACCTCTGCAGGGAGTATATTCCACATTTTTACAGCTCTTACTGTGAAGAAACCTTTCCGTATTTGGAGGTGAAATCTCTTTTCCTCTAGACGTATAGAGTGCCCCCTTGTCCTCAGTGTTGACCGCAAAGTGAATAAATCAACACTAAGTTCACTATATGGACCCCTTATATATTTGTACATGTTGATTATATCCCCCCTTAATCTCCTCTTCTCAAGAGTGAATAAATTCAGTTCCTCTAATCTTTCCTCATAGCTGAGCTCCTCCATGCCTCTTATCAGTTTGGTTGCCCTTCTTTGCACTTTCTCCAGTTCCCCGATATCCTTTTTGAGAACTGGAGCTCAAAACTGAACTGCATATTCCAGATGAGGTCTTACTAATGATTTGTACAGGGGCACAATTCTCTCTCTCTCTCTCTCTCTCTCTCTGGAGTCCATACCTCTCTAAATACAAGAAAGGACTTTGCTCGCTTTGGAAACCGCAGCTTGGCATTGCATGCCATTATTGAGCTTATGATCTACCAAAACCCCCAGATCCTTCTCCACTACAGATCCCCCCAGTTGTACTCCCCCTAGTATGTATGATGCATGCATATTCTTATTCCCTAAGTGCATAACTTTACATTTATCAACATTAAACTTTTGTTTTTGTGGAACTTTTGCTTCACAGAACCCAAAGAAGAAAAGTTTTACACAATAAATGCTTTGTGTACCTGACAACAAGACCTCCCGACTTCATCAATATACAAAATATTGTGTGATACCATTTATACAATGGATGAATATATAAATAAAATGCTGAAGGGTGAGGATTAGGGTTGAGCGAACCCGAACTGTAAAGTTCGGGGTTCGTACCAGACTTTTGGATTTTTGGTACCCGGACCCGAACCCGAACAATATACTGTAAGTTCGGGTTCGAGTTCGGTGTTCGGCAATGTAATGGCGCGCTGCAGGGCAGCCAATCAACATTTGTTTAACTTGTGTAACCTAGAAGCCATCACAGCCATGCCTACTAATGGCATGGCTGTGATTGGCCAGTGCAGCATGTGACCCAGCCTCTATATAAGCTAGAGGCACATAGCACTGCACGTTACTCTGCTTTAGATAGGGTAGAGGAAGGCTGGCGCTGCTTCTGCTCTGAGGGAGAGAATTAGATAGGAGTCAGACTCAGTCCTGCTTCAGAAATCAAATTACTCAGCGATCTACATAGCACAGCAAGTCACTCTGCATTAGATACTTTAGGGAAATGTTGCTGCTGTTGTTTTTAGGGAGAGAATTAGATAGGAGTCAGTCAGTCCTGCTTTTGAAGTCAAATTACTCAGCGATCTACATAGCACAGCAAGTCACTCTGCTTTAGATACTTTAGGGAAAGGTTGCTGCTGTTGTTTTTAGGGAGAGAATTAGATAGGAGTCAGTCAGTCCTGCTTCAGAAATCAAATTACACCAGCACTACATATGTTACTGTGAGATACACCCTTTGGGCTAGATTCAGGTAGATTGGCGCATCTTTACACCGGCGTAGCGCATCTCATTTGCGCTACGCTGACGTAACTCAGAGAGACAAGTACAGTATTCACAATGCACTTGCTCCTAACGTTGCGCCGGCGTAACTTAATTTTGTCTGCGTAAGCCAGCGTAAGTGTAAGTGGGTGTGACCTTATTCAAATGATGGTCCGAACGTGGAGTAGTGATATACGCCCGGCGTATCCTGAACGGAGCAAGCGCAGTGAAGTGGACGTATGATCGCTCCCCTGTGTGCATGCTCACAACTACGCCGACCCAACTTCCTGGGAAACGCCGGCCAACAGGCTTACGTCGAGCCTATAAATACGCCCAGACATGCGCCCATCCGGCGCAAAAGTACATCCTGTTTTTTTCCCCCTTAGGGAAAGTACTTTTGCAAAGCGATGGCGGCTGCTGCAACTACAGACAAGAAGGAGAGGAGGAAGAAAAACTTTAGCCCGGAGGAGAGGGCTATTATTGTTGCTGGGATCGTGGAACATGACAAATATCTCCATGGTGCCCTCAGTCACCAGACCAGCAAGGCTAGAAAGAAGGAGATCCTGAGGGAGCTCAGCCTGCAGGTCAGTGCCGTGGGCAATGCGACCAGGAACCCCCTGGATATCCAAAAAAAGATTAATGATCTTAAACGTAAGGTCCGTGAAAAGCTGTCTGAGATAAGGAAGCATGCCAGGGGCACGGGAGGAGGACCAGCCTGTACTGTGCGGTTGACCCCGGAGGATGAGATGATCGCACAATGCCTGCAGTGTGAGCAGGTGGAGGGCATGGGGGATTTGAGTCCGGTGCCCAGTCCTTGAGGTCAGGTAAGTGTGTTTTATCTCCTATCCAGTGTGTAGCATGTGTGGGGGTGGAAGGGAACATGTGACAAGTGTTTGGGTCCACCAACATGTGAATGGTTTGTGTCATCCACAGATGTGCTGGAGGGAGCTGGGCCGTCGTCAGCTGCAGGGCGACCCACGCCATCCAGGGATGAGAGTGCCCATACTCTCCTCCCCCATCAGGGACCCTCACAACCCTCCTCCACCATCAGAGGAAGCTCCTCACCCTCCTCCACCATCAGGCGAAGCTCCTCAAGGGCCTCCCCGTATACACGGGCCCAAGCCTCTCCTGCCCCCAGGAAGGCCACCAGAAAAACTAGAGGTGTTCCTGAGGCCATCCAGGAAACTCTGGCGAGGGATCAGGCCCGCCAGACCCAGCATGTGGGTGCTGTTGCCCGGGACATGCAGCGTCTCGCAGACAGCCTGGCCTCCTCGGCACAAATACCTGACTGTCTGCAGGATATAAATGCCAATTGTGCAGCTGTTGTGAAATGTTTTGGGGAGCTGCAGGCCACGACAGCACGCCTTGTCACAGAGGTCAAGAGCCTCACAGTGGCTGTAAAGGCCAATACGGCGGAGGGGATGCACAGGAGGTGCCAGCAACAGTAGAACACCACCCGCCAGCTGCGGATGCAGGCAGAGACCAATGCTCACCCGCATAGCTGTGGCGTTGGAGGGCAGGCAGCCAGAACCTGCCAGGAGTGGCAGACTTGAGGAGGAGTCTCCTGCTGATGCCCCACCCCCACCTGAAGTTCCCCCCAGGCAAGTGAGGAGCCAGAGACGTGGCACCAGCTGGAGCCCACGACAGGGCAATTGATTGCCTATTTTTGACTTTAGTTCAGCTCCGGTGAGGAGCGTTTTTTTTTATTTCAGCTCCGGTGAGGAGTGTTTTTTTTAACACTGCACACGGTCAGTAGTGCAGGCTACAGTGTGACTGGTGTGTGAATGTGGGGGTGACACTCCTGCCAGTAAGGGGTGTCACCCTGGGTCGTCGGGGAGAAGTTATCCCCACGACTGTGTGAATATGGTATGAATGGTCAGCGACATAATTGGGGCCTTGGCGTGGTGTTGCTGCTCCCAAGTCCTGCATGGTGGACTTGGGCTAATTTTTGAAGAGCAAGGACCACCACTTAAGCGACTTGGTAACTGGTCGCGGGCCACAATGAGCAGAGTAGGTGGATGGTAGACATGTGCAATTGTTGTGCAATTTAGTTTCTAATTCGTTTTTTAACGAAAATTCGGAACTTTTCGTTTTCACAATTTTTTTATTTCCGAATTTTAGGACTTCCGAAAATTTCGCTTTTTCCGAATTTCCGCATTTCCCAAAAATCGATTTTCCGAATTTTTGAATTTTCGTATTTCCGAATTTTTAGATTTCTGAATTTTTGTATTTCCGAATTTCGGATTTTCCGAAATACGAAACATTTGTTTTTTTTTTTTTCATTTTAAAAATCCAGAATTTTAGAAATTTCGAATTTTTCTTTTTTTATTTTCGATTTTTTCAATTTTAGAAATTTCGAATTTTTCATTTTTTTTTTATTTTCGCATTTTTCCTCTTCGAATTTTCGATTTTTTTTTCGAATTTTCGAATTTTTCTATTTCGAATTTTCGATTTTTCAATTTCGATTTTTTACATTTCGAATTTCGAACTTTCGGAAAAATTTTCGTTATTTTTTTTATTTTAGAAATTCCGAATTTTTCAATTTTGGAAATTTCGAATTTTTTATTTATTTTTTAATTTTCGAATTTTTCATTTTCGATTTTTCACATTTCGAAATTTTCGAATTTTCGAAATTTTTAATTTTCGAAATTTTTTATTTTCGGAATTTTTCATTTTCGAATTTTTCAATTTCGTATTTCCGAATTTTTAAATTCAAATTCGGAAATACGAAAAAATTTAGTTTTTTTTTAATTTTAGAAATTCCGAATTTTCGAAATTTCGAATTTTTCATTTTCGATTTTTCAAATTTCGAATTTTTCATTTTCGAATTTTCGAAATTTCTAATTTTTTAATTTCGAATTTCGAAATTTCCGAATTTTTTAATTCAAATTCTGAAATACGAAAAAAATCGTTTTTTTTTTAATTTTAGAAATTCCGAAATTTCGAATTTTTCAATTTTAGACATTTCGAATTTTTCATTTTCGATTTTTCAAATTTAAAATTTTTCATTTTCGATTTTCAAAATTTCGAATTTTCAAAATTTCGAATTTTCAAAATTTCTAATTTTCAAAATTTCGAATTTTCAAAATTTCGAATTTTCGAAATTCCGAATTTTCTAATTTTCGAAATTTCGAATTTTTCATTTTCGAAATTTCGAAAATGAAAAATTCAAAAAATATTTTTTTTTTTAAACTGAAATTTTCGAAATTGTGGATTTTTTTCATTTCTGAAATTTTTTCGTTTCATTTGTTTTTTTTTTTTTTGGAAATTTCGTTTTTTCCGTTTTATCCGTTTTTTGCTTGTAGTGTTCAATGATCAGTGTGCAGTGTAGTGGTCGGTGTGTAGTGGTCAGTGTGTAGTGGTCAGTGTGTAGTGGTCAGTGTGCAGTGGTCAGTGTGCAGTGTAGTGGTTGGTGTGCAGTGTAGTGGTCAGGGTTAATAATGCATCCACTGACACCAGTGCTGGGGGGTAATAATGCGTCCGCTGACACCAGTGCTGGGGGGTTAATAATGCGTTCACTGACACCAGTACTGTTGTTTTTGAAGTTTGAAAGGTTGCATGCGGCCCCCCATGGGATATGAAAACTCGTCTTGTGGCCCTCAGGTAATTTGAGTTTGAGACCCCTGCTTTAGATACTGTTCTTCTATTGTGCTATTCAAAAAACACCCATTTAGGGCAAAAAAATATATTTTGCAGTGTTTCCTCCATATCTGTACGTGTGAGATAAACACTTTAGATACTGTTATTCTATTGTGCTATTCAAAAAAAATTATTTAGGGCAAATAATTGTTTTTTGGTGCGTTTCCTGCATATCTGTACGTGTGAGATACACCCTTTAGATACTGTTCTTCTATTGTGCTATTCAAAAAACACCCATTTAGGGCAAGATCCTACATTTGAGAAATATGAGGAGAATGTCAAATAAGGGACGTGGCTCCAGTCGTGGTGCTGCTGGTGGAGCTCCTGTTGCAGGAAGAGGATGTGGCCGATCTGTGCCAGCTACACGCACAAGTGAAACACCTTCCTCAGGTGCGAGTAGGCGACAGAGCCTGCAGCAGTATTTGGTCAGGCCTAATCCGGCTCTACGAATGTTGAGGCCAGGAGCAGAACAGGCGATAGTAGATTGGGTTGCTGACAGTGCCTCCAGTTCCTTCACATTGTCTCCCAACCAGTCTTGTGCTGAAAGGTCAGAGTTGGCACCTGCAGCCGATGTCAATCAGTCTTTCACCTCACCCCCTTGCAAATCAGCCAAGCAGTCTGAGCCCCAAATCATGCAGCAGTCTCTTCTGCTTTTTGATGACTCTGTTAGCAGGGTTTCCCAGGGCCATCCACCTAGCCCTGCCCCAGAAGTGGAAGAGATTGAGTGCACCGATGCCCAACCACTTATGTTTCAAGTTGAGTACATGGGAGGACCATCGCAGCATGTCTCGGATGATGAAGAAACACAGTTGCCAACTGCTGCTGCTCTCGCAATTTTGCAGACCAACAAGGAGGGCAGGGGTGAAGACTGGGTGGAATATGATGTGGAGGACGATGAGGTCCTCGACCCCACATGGAATCAACGTCATGCAGGTGACCTGTATAGTTCGGAGGAAGAGTCGGTGGTCGCACAGAGCCACCAGCACAGCAGAAGAGGGAGCAGGGTGCAAAAGCGGAGCGTCCATCCCCTAGACAGTATGCCTGCTACTGCCCAACGCAGCAAGGGACTGAGCAAACCCAAGCCAGGTCCAAGGAGTTCCCTAGCGTGGCAGTTCTTCACACAATGTGCTGATGACAAGACACGCGTGGTTTGCACGTTGTGCAATCAGAGCCTGAAGCGAGGCATAAATGTTCTCAACCTGAGCACAACCTGCATGACCAGGCATCTAAGTGCAAAGCACGAGCTGCAGTAGAGTAGACACCTCAAAAACAAAGAAAGGTCTCTGGCTCCTCCTGCTTCCTCTTCTGCTTTAGTGTCGGCCTCTTCATCCACCTCTGTAGTGACAGTGGCACCTGCCACCCCGTAAACAGAGGATCTGCCAGCAACACTACCACCTGGGTCACCAACCATCTCCACAATGTCCCATGGAAGCGTTCAGCTCTCTATCTCCCAAACACTGGAGCGGAAGAGGAAGTACCCCCCCTACCCACCCGCGATCCCTGGCCCTGAATACCAGCATTTCAAAATTACTGGCCTTTGAAATGCTGTCATTCCGTCTGGTGGAGACGCAGAGTTTTAAAAGCCTGATGGCATTGGCTGTCCCACAGTACGTCGTGCCCAGCCACCACTACTTTTCCAGGCGAGCCATCCCTTCCCTGCACAACCAAGTGGGGGACAAAATCAGGTGTGCACTGCGAAACGCCATCTGTGCCAAGGTCCACCTAACTACGGATACGTGGACCAGTAAGCACGGTCAGGGACATTATATCTCCCTAACAGCACACTGGATAAATGCAGTGGCGGCTGGGCCTTAGGCGGATAGAGTTTGGCACATGTTCTTCCACCACCGAGGATTGCAGGGTGCTTCAGTTTGCCTCCTGTTGCTAACTCCTCCTACTCCGCCTCCTCATTCGGTCAGGGTAAGACATTCACCACCAACTTCAGCACAGCCATGGGTAAACGACAGCAGGCAGTTTTAAAACTTTCCTGTTTGGGGGGAAAAACCCCACACCGCGCAGGAGTTGTGGAGGGACATGGAACAACAGACCGATGAGTGGTTGGCGGCAGTGAGCCTCAAGCCGGGCCTGGTGGTGTGCGATAATGGGCGAAATCTCGTAGCAGCTCTGGGCCTGGCCGGTTTGACGCACATCCCTTGCCTGGCTTATGTGCTGAATTTGGTGGTGCAGAGGTTCCTTAAAAATTACCTCGATATGCCACAGCTGCTGCAGAAAGTGTGGGCCGTCTGTGCGCACTTTCGGCGTTCTCACCCTGCTGCTGCTCGCCTGTCAGCGCTGCAGCATAACTTTGGCCTTCCAGCTCACCGCCTCATATGTGACGTGCCCACAAGGTGGAACTCCACCTTGCAAATGCTGGCCAGACTGTGCGAGCAGCAGCAGGCGATAGTGGAGTGTCAGCTGCAGCACGCACGGGTGAGTCGCTCTGCGGAACAGAACCACTTCACCACTAATAACTGGGCCTCCATGCGAGACCTGTGTGCCTTGTTGCGCTGTTTCGAGTACTCCATCAACATGGCCAGTGCCGATGATGCCGTTCTCAGCGCTACTATCCCAGTTCTATGCCTCCTTGAAAAAACGCTTCGGGCGATGATGGAAGAGGATGTGGCACAGGAGGAGGAGGAGGAGGAGGAGGAATCTGGATCATTTCCAAGGCTTTCAGGGCAGTCATTCACAAGTGGCTCCGAGGGTGGGTTCCTGCACCAACAAATGCCAGGTACACAATTGTCCAGCAAGGGCACAGTTCTGAAGGGTGACAAGGTGGAGGATGAGGAGGAGGAGATGGAGGAGGCGGAACCATGTTCACAGCAGGGTGGCACCCAGACCAGCTCATGGCCATCACTGGTGCGTGGCTGGGGGGATACAGAGGACACAGACGATACACCTCCCACAGAGGACAGCTTTTTGTTGCCTCTGCGCAGCCTGGCACACATGAGCGATTACATGCTGCAGTGTCTCCGCAACAACCGCCGAGTTGCCCACATTTTGACAGGTGCTGATTACTGGGTGGCCACGCTGCTGGATCCCCGTTACAAGGACAATGTACCATCCTTAATTCCCTCACTGGAGCATGATCGTAAGATGCGCGAGTACAAGCGCACACTAGTAGACGCGCTGCTGGTGGAATTCCCACCTGACAGCAGGGGCACAGTGGAAGCACAAGGCGAAGGCAGAGGAGGAGGAAGAGGTCGCCAATGCAGCCGGGAACCGCCAGCACCTCAGAAGGCAGGGTTAGCATGGCCGAAATATGGAAAAGCTTTGTCAGCATGCCACAACAACCAGCACCACCAGCTGATATGGAACGTTTTAGCAGGAGGCAGCATTTCAGCAACATGGTCGAGCAGTATGTGTGCACATGCCTACACGTACTGAATGACGGCTATGCCCCCTTAAACTTCTGGGTCTCCAAATTGGGCACATGGCCTGAGCTTGCCCTTTACGCCTTGGAGGTGCTGGCCTGCCCTGCAGCCAGTGTATTATCTGAACGTGTATTTAGCATGGCAGGGGGCGTTATCACAGACAAGGGCAGCCAATGTGGACAAGCTCACGTTCATTAAAATGAACCAGGAATGGATCCCACAGGACTTGTCTGTACCTTGTGCAGAATAGACACGTATACCGGCCTTACCCAGCCATTCTTGTATTTTTGATCTTTCTCACTGTTTTTGGGTGTACCCTAATTTAAAAAATAAATCAATTAAAAACAAAAACCTGCTGTGTTGGCTACCTTGTCCTCCTCCACTGCCGCTTCCACCTACACCGCCACATCCACCGCCACCTCAACCTCCTACTCCTTATGGACCTCATCCTCCTAGGTCAAGATTTTTTTTTTTATGTATTTTATCCACATTTGTTTGCAGAGTACTTGCCATGCTCTTACCAACATTTTGCTGCCATTTGCAGCCCTCTAGCCCTTTCCATTACTTTTTTTAGAGACATTTTAGTACTCAAAAGTTTTGGTCCCCATTGACTTCAATGGGGTTCGGGTTCGGGGTCAAGTTCGGGTCCCGAACTCTGACTTTTTTTCGAAGTTTGGCCGAACCCGTCGAACCCAAACATCCAGGTGTCCGCTCAAAACTAGTGAGGATTTAGATGGGAGACAGTGAAAAAATGTAACATCTCTGGTGACTACAACTGGTGACCACAACTGCGTTTAGCAAGGATTTCAATGCACTTCTTTATGTGAGAATTCAGTATTGGACCCCAGGCGTCACTCCACGCAAACAGGAGTTTGGGGGTTCTCTACATCATCTCTCTATCTCACATAAAGAAAGGCATTGAACTACTATGCCTGGACGCATTACAACATGCGATCAGAGCTTAACGTTTAAAATAATAATATACACTTGGAGATTCCAATGCACAACTGTATGCAAGTGATTATCAGTAAACATAGTCGTGCATTAGGCCACTAAGGGAGAAGGTATGAAATATGTCAACCCTTAGCATAGAAACATTTAGGCTAACATGTTCAGCAACTTAGGGCATAGGCCCATAAACAAGTAGCACTTATGTCAAGCACATAGTAAATAGGAGTTGTAGAGACAACTAATAGTTGCATAAGAGTGGCAAATATAGCACAGGTATTTTGAGAGTGTAAGTCCCTTTAAGATACTCCACAGCGACAGCTAAAGGCAGACCAGCCAGTCCCAAGAAGTATGTTAATAATTAGCAAGTCAAAATAATTACAATAATTGTTGAGAGGAATTATATGTAGCAGGTTTTCCTGTAGAACTACAAGTGAAAGAATTGCTACTTATCCATTTGCAGACGCTGAGTCTTGTTTGTTCAGCTGCTATGGGTTTTCGTAATGTAGGGATCCAAGAAGGAAGGTATCTTTAGGGTGTGCAGCGCAGATGCAGGAGAGGATGGTTTCCAGCCTGGGATTGCTGATACCTGTAGTTTGTTGAAGCCTTAATAGTGGGATACCTTCAGGTCCAGGGAAGGATGGTAGCCTAGCCGGCTATAGCTGACAATAATAGAACCCTGTTCCTATGTAAAGTCAATGCCTTTATAGGCAGGAAACAGGTGTATGCCAGGTGCAGTGCATAAGCACTGATATTCAAGAAAACCATTGATTCGCGGCGCACTTCCGCATTCCACGTTGGACGCACGCGGCACCAGGCGATGACGTCATTGTGCGGTTGCCGTAATGCATTCCAGCGTGGAATGCACTACAGTAAACAGGTGGCGCAAGGAGCGCCTGTTACAAAAGATTGCCATGAATGCCATGAATTAGTGTTGATGTTGATGGCCTGTTTAAAGCGGAGGTTCACTGCTAAATTGCTATTTTTACCCATAGATGGATGCTCATTTAGACTAGGGGAATCGGCTAGTTGTTTTAAAATCAAAGCTGTACTTGCCTTTTTAGAGAGCGATCTTCTCCGCCACTTCCGGGTATGGGCTGCGGGACTGGGCGTTCCTTCTTGATTGACAGTCTTCCGACAGGCTTCCGAAAGGCTTCCGACGGTCGCATCCATCGCGTCACGATTTTCCGAAAGTAGACGTTCAGCTTCTTTCGGCTACTCGTGACGCGATGGATGCGACCGTCGGAAGCCTGTCGGAAGCCTGTCAATCAAGAAGGAACGCCCAGTCCCGAAGACCCATACCCGGAAGTGGCGGAGAAGATCGCCCTCTACAACGGTAAGTACTGCTCAGATTTTAAAACAACTAGCCCATTCCCCTAGACTAAATGAGCATCCATCTAAGGATATCTAAGGGTAAAAAAACATTTATGGGAGAAACCCCTCTTTAATATGCATTTTAAACCTTTTAAACCTATTAACCACTGGCCGACTGCCTAACGTAGATATACGTTGGCAGAATGGCACGGGCAGGCAAAGCAATGCAAAGTCCAACCAAAAATATGTAGAAGAATACATATCGGCCTAAATTGAGGAAAACATTTGTTTTTTATATATTTTTTGGGGGATATTTATTATAGCAAAAAGTAAAAAAAAAAAAAAAAAAATTCCTCCTTTCTCTGATTCAGCGTTGGGTATAGGGTTCCATTTATGGAGGTTTGCAGTTATTTATTTTTTCATTGGTTAAACTCAGTTGACTTTTTCAGCCTTCTTAACTATGTAACTTTGTAATTTTTCCTCTTATAACACAGAAAAAAATAAATTTTACTTTAACACAGTAACAATAATAAATGTTTTAACTGCACTGTACCTAAGCCACAGGATCTGTTGCCTAAAACATATGCTTTCTCTTGGAGCACGGTTTTCTTCCACACATAGCTGATGATATAAAACCTAACATGCTGTTACGTCATTTATTGCTGATGATAATCGTTGTTAATATAATTTTGCTAATTATTGTTTCAAATTGTTTCCATTTTCCCTATAACGAAATTAAAATCAGAGTATTTTTTTAAAAATATTTGGGGACGCCTCTATCTAAAACGCTCATGTTCATTAAAGAGTTTCTTGCTCATTTAGATTCAATCAATTGAAACACTATTAAACTGCACACTTCTCCATTTGTGACTTGCTAGTGAAGCAGGAGCAGCCAGCATGAAATATACTAACTTGAGCAAATTGCAAATGTGTCAAATCTCACTGATTTTTGTGAGTCTTTCTAACTTCTGACATCAGCTGCCCTGTAGACTTCAGTGGAGTCTTACTGAGACAAAGCAGCATGCTTTCTCTTCTGTTTAAATGTCATTTCCCTCTCAACCTCCTAACATTTCATTAGTTTTCCATCTTTTACATTTGACTTTTAAAGACCAAACTAAGTGACTGACAAAGGAACATAAAAGACAAAATTTAGAAAAGGAAAGAAAGAAAGAAAGACAAAAAGAAAGAAAGATGCACATACTGCTATTACAGTAACACAGTACTTAGAACCTTGTCTATAAGAGGTAACAGTGCTGTATAATCATAATAAAAGCAAGAGGTAGGGGGAACATTTAAGCTTGTCAATATGTAAGGTGAGAAGTCACCATATTCTTCCCTACAAAGGTACATTTTAAGGATTCATTTAAACCTTTAGAAGGTTGGTGGAGACCAAGGAGGTTGAAAAAGTATATTCCATGTTAGTCGAGATGTTTTGAAAGTAAGAATGAGAAGAAACAAAATAAAATGTTATATAAGATCCATCAGGCCTCAATCACACTGCAGCTGTCAAATGCCCATATTACAAGCATTTTCAGTTGTTTTTTTCTGCCCCTAAATGTTCCTCTGTGTGTCTATGTGTCCATGCACACATAGGGGCAGATCCACAGAGAGAGTACGCCGGCGTATCTACTGATACGCCGGCGTACTTTCAAATTTCCTGCGTCGTATCTTTAGTTTGAATCCTCAAACCAAGATACGACAGCATCTGGGTTAGATCCGACAGGCGTACGGCTTCATATGCCTTCGGATCTTAGATGCAATACTTCGGCGTCTGCTGGGTGGAGTTTGCGACGTTTTCCACGTCGGGTATGCAAATTAGCTATTTCCGACGATCCATGAACGTACGCGCGGCCGTCTCATTCTTTTACGTCGTCTCTAGTCTGCTTTTTCCGGCGTATAGTTAAAGCTGGTGTTTTGCGGCGTATAGTTAGACTTGCCATGTTAAGTATGGCCGTCGTTCCCGCGTTTAATTTGAATTTTTTATTTTTTTTGCGTAAGTCGTCCGTGAATCGGGATGGACGTAATTCACGTCTATGTTAAAAAAAAATGACGTCCTAACGATGTCATTTAGCGCAATGCACTGCGGGAAATTTAGGGATGGCACATGCGCAGTTCATTCGGCGCGGGGACGTGCCTCATTTAAATGAAAGACGCCCCCTAATCGCCAATTTGAATTACGCCGCCAGAGATAGACTACGCCGCCGTAACTTACGGCGCAAAATCTTTAAGGATTCGAAGATAACACAAGTAAGTTACGGCGGCGTAGCGTATCTCTGATACGCTGCGATGGGGCAGATCTTTGTGGATCTGCCCCTTAGGCTTTTAGAGGAGTTTAGTGGCAGGGGCGTTTAGGGGCATAAATCTGAAGGCATCAAAATTGCGTTCAGGAAGTCCTCATAAACACAGGGCGTTAGAAAAAAAGTGCTTTGCATTGGCATTAATGCGTGTTTAGCCGTGTTTAGCCGCGTTTAGCCACATTAGAGTTTAGTAGTGTTTTTTAAAAAGAACACAGCCCTCTTCTATTTTCCACTCCCAAAATAAATATGCATGTATCTGTGCCATTTTGGTTGGAGAGAGAGGAGAGAGAGAATTTGAGCGTATCTGTGAGTTTTTAGAGTTTTTAATTGCTGTTGCGGATTCCTTCTTTCAGAAAATTGATGGGGCCATCCTGCTGATTGTCTTACAGAGGCTGCAAAGAATCTGACAGCTAGAGGAGGAGAGAAGCAGCAGTTGTTGTCGTTTCTGGATACATCTTATTGTATCCCAGCATCTCTCTTTGGGGTACTTTACCAACTTGTGTGCCCAACTTTGCATGCATCCTGCAAAATTTATGAACTTCACGAGGATGTCCATTCCTGCCTTTGACGACCTGTTGGAGAGGCTCAGACCAAGGCTGGCAAGGATGGACATTAAGATGCGAACCAGTGTTTCACCGGAGGAACGGCTACTTGTGACACTCAGGTAATATAATGAGGTCATACAGTGGCTACGGTCTCAGTCAGAAACAAAAAACCTTCAACTCTCAGCTTAGAGGTATTGTTGAATGTGCCTTCGGCATCTGCATGGCCAAATGGAGCGTACTGCTGTCATGTATGCAGCTCGATGTGGAGAATGTCATTAAAGTGGTACTGGCATGCTGCATCATTGATAACTTTCTTTCTTCTGTGTGAGATAATGCACATTACACATAAAGATGTACAGATGTACTTTTTTAAACCCACACAGAAGAAAGGTGTAACAAGTGCTGTAGTGCATCATACCCCAAAAAAAAAAAAAAAATGACATACAACACGACAACATATCAATTCAATCGTTTTATTTGTAGGCAGTGGCAGCTGGTGCTCAAAATTTTTGGGGGGGCGCAAACGAAAAAAAAAAAAAATTGCAGCCTCACTGTGCCTATCAAATGCAGCCACTGTGCCATCAATTGTCACCACTGTGCCATGCCATCAAACGCAGCCACTGTGCCACCAATTGTCACCACTGTGCCATGCCATCAAATGCAGTCACTGTGCCATGCCATCAAACGCAGCCACTGTGCCATCAATTGTCTCCACCGTGCCATGCCATCAAACGCAGCCACTGTGCCATCAATTTTCACCACTGTGCCATGCCATCAAACGCAGCCACTGTGCCATCAATTGTCACCACTGTGCCATGCCATCAATTGTCACCACTGTGCCATCAATTGTCACCACTGTGCCATGCCACCAAACACAGCCGCTGTACCATCAATTGTCACCACTGTGCCATGCCATCAAATGCAGCCACTGTGCCATGCCATCAAACGCAGCCACTGTGCCATCAATTGTCACCACTGTGCCATGCCATCAAACGCAGCCACTGTGCCCTTTAATTGTCACCACTGTGCCCATTGTTGTCACTGTGCATGTCACTGTGCCCTTTAATTGTTGCCACTGTGCCCATTGTCACCACCACTGTGCCCATTGATGCCACTGTGCATGTCACTGTGCCCTTTAATTGTTGCCACTGTGCCCATTGTTGCCACTGGCCGCTGGTTCTGATAGGCACTTCCGCACAGCCAACCAGCTGCCGTTATTCAGGCGGTCGGTGCTCAATGTCCGGCCACCTAAATAGACCAGTGGCAGCTGGCAACAATAACATACATTTATGCAATGCATGAATGTATGTTATTTGCGAGAGACGTCAGGGCTGCAGCGCCCTCTATAGACGGACCGCCATCACTGCAGTTAAGGAAATTAAAAATTCTTAAAGGGCCCGTTTTTTTTTTGTGACTACAGGAGGGGTGGGGTGCCGGTGCCCGGGCGCCCCCTATGGACGGGCCGCCACTGTTTGTAGGTGGGGGCTGGCGTTGAGGAGGGGGCTGATGTTGAGAGGAGGTACTAGTGCTGCTGATGTCCTGGGGGACATTGGGGGATCCTAAAAAGCATTATATGGATTGCTTGGTGGCCCACCACTTACTTTTGCATGCCTATACTGCATTGCAACTGCAAACATGCCATCCATAAAATGCTTCTCCTGGTCACCCAAAAAGTCCTCCAGTATAGTATAAAGTGCAGCAGAAGCAGGCGCATGGGTTGTCTGGATCCAAAAAGGCATCCACACTGCGCCTCTCCTTCCACACTTCCTGCAGCAGCGCTAATACTCTGTCCTCGGCTTCATTATTGAAACCCCCCCACCCCCTGTTGCTGATTGTGGCCACAGCCACGCAAATCAAGTTTTGTTGATTCCTGCAACAAAAAAAAAATTAAATGTTCAGATAGACAGACAGACAAAAAGATAGATAGGTAGATATGGATAGACAGACAGATAGATAGACAGACAGATATAAGGGAAGGGCAGTTACCTGACATGTGGAATCATCTGTTGCCACACTTGCTGGATGTGGGGACGCAAGGCTAGTGCTGCCTGTTTCACTGGTTGATAATTCTTCTGCCAGCTCTGGTTTCACTGCCTCCTCCAAAGCCTCATTTTTATCTTTAGTGTTGGATGTTGTCCTTGAAAGAGGAATATAGAAGTTTAATTAGCTAGACAAAAAAATCGCTACAAAATATCCCTGCCTAAAAACATAGAAAAAAAGGGTGCAGAAAAAAATAGGGAATAAAACATATTTAAAAAGTGATGGTGTCTGCTCTGTGTAACAGGGACAAAGGGGGGAGGGGGAGGGGAAAGGAGATAGATATTGTGACTATAATACACTCTATATGCTTAAAACAGTGTCTATATAGACTACCAAATATTTCAGATCTCTGCCTGGATCGATAAGTGAAACAAATATCTCAGAAAAACATAAATTACAATAAAGTGAGTGCCACACTATACACAAACAAATAAATAATGCATAAATATATAGACTTAATATAATACATAAATGTAAGAGTCAAGCAAAGTCAGCATAGAATCCGTGCAAAAAAAAAAAATATTATATATAATAAATAAATATACAGTATATAGGAAAGTCTCTGAGTATATAGGAAATGCTTCAGTGTGCAAAGGACCCCTCTTGTGACTTCTTATCAGTTTATCTCACAGCTGTAGCTCTAAGGACCTGATAATTCTCAAGGGATACACATCCGATAATATAATCAGCCAGATGGTAGGAAACCCAAACCAGTGAGTATCTAATTTAACTCTTACACCAGCAAGACTAAATGCCCAGCAGATATAGGAGATTCTCTGAGTGGTGAATCCAGGAAACCAGCACACGTGTTGGGGGGTAAAAAACTCCAAAAGTGCACACACCTCCAGTGATGCCAAGCAGCTTACCTCAAAGCTGTTTTAATGACAGCTTATAGGACCTCATGTAACACAGCAGATACTGCGATGAGCTCATATACGGTCAGGGGAATCACTCTCGGATGATACCATGTGGAAAGAAAAGGGATGTATATAGTGTAACTCTGTTACCCCAAAGTAGACTCAGATGGTAAACACACTACTGCACTCACATGGAACAATGAATAGTGGGCTTGTCCCCACGAGCGCCGAGCTTGCAAAAATCCTTATGTTCCTCTTAGATCTCTCCTACTCCCAGACTCTCTGACGACAGCCATTTGAGTCACGGCGCTCGCAAGTGTCACCGATCATATAGCTGAAGTATATGTGAGTGTTTTTTACCATTCTTTACCAATAAATGTGCACCATTTTTTATGGGATTATGCAATGTGCTTCCTTTCCTTTACCATACTGCCACCCTTCGAGTACGCTTTGCTGTACACTGGGAGTAGGAGAGATCTAAGAGGAACATAAGGATTTTTGCGAGCTCGGCGCTCGTGGGGACAAGCCCGCTATTTTTTTTACCATCTGAGTCTACTTTGGGGTAACAGAGTTACACTATATACATCCCTTTTCTTTCCACATGGTATCATCCGAGAGTGATTCCCCTGACCGTATATGAGCTCATCGCAGTATCTGCTGTGTTACATGAGGTGCTATAAGCTGTCATTAAAACAGCTTTGAGGTAAGCTACTTGGTATCACTGAAGGTGTGCGCACTTCTGGAGTTTTTTACCCCCCCAACACGTGTGCTGGTTTCCTGGATTCACCACTCAGAGAATCTCTCTATATCTACTAAGCATTTAGTCTAGCTGGTGTAAGAGTTAAATTAGATACTCACTGGTTTGGGTTTCCTACCATCTGGCTGATTATATTATCGGATGTGTATCCCTTGAGAATTATCAGGTCCTTAGAGCTACAGCTGTGAGGTAAACTGCTAAGAAGTCACAAGAGGGGTCCTTTGCACACTGAAGCATTTCTCAACACTTGGTTTTTTGAGACCACCACTCAGAGACTTTCCTATATATATTTATTTATTTATTATATTATTATATATAATATATTTTTTTTCACGTATTCTATGCTGACTTTGCTTGACTCTTACATTTATTTTTATATTAAGTCTATATATTTATGCATTATTTATTTGTTTGTGTATAGTGTGGCACTCACTTTTTTGTAATTTATGTTTTTCTGAGATACTTGTTTCACTTATCGATCCAGGCAGAGTTCTGAAATATTTGGTAGTCTATATATCTATCTCCTTTCCCCTCCCCCTCTCCCTTATCTCTGTTACACAGCGCAGACACCATCACCTTTTTTCATTTGACACATGTTTTCTATTTAGGATAGATCACCAGGTGTCTGCAGCAGTGTCCCCTTTAGCTTAAACACCACCCCAGTTTCACTTAGTAGGATCTTCTGACAGTGTGGGAGTACCTCTTGTCTTTACAATAAAACATATTGTTTCATAAAAAAGCAGCAATTAAATAAACGATGGCTGCCGACATCTTTTAGACAGAACTAATATCAGCTATGGAGGCCCATGCAGAGCTATGGGATGTTTCTCATGACCTGTAATGAATGATTATGCAAAGCGAAGTTATGGATCGACATCAGTTCAGCGCTGACACCCAACCAGGAGCGTTAGAGCAATGAACAAAGGGAAATATATATATAAATATATATATATATATATAGATATATATATATATACTTACTCTCTACTGTTGTCAATCATTGATTGGCGTAGGAAAGCCAAGTGATTGCATAAATATGAGGTTTCTTTCGAGGAGCTGGTGCTCTACTTCGCATCACCCTCTCCTCTGTTAAATCCCTCCAAACGCAATTCTGTAATGATTTCCACCATCACTGAAATATTTTGCCCCAAAAAAGAAAGGAAAAGTGGAAATCAAAGGTTAATATGCAACATTACACAACTAACATATCATATATTCAATAAAAATAAACATACTTTTGTTGCTTTTCTGATATTATATTTGTATATTATATTAATAATTATTATTATATTGTATATTTAAGATTTAATATCTCGCATATACGATATATGGTTAAAATAAGGGTTCTGTGACCAGAGTGAAAAGCTTTAACATAACACATTTATTTAGAGAAAAGATATTAGCTATCTAACATACTGCATACATATACAGTTTTAAAGTAAGGGAAATAAAAGTTAGTTTCAAATACAAGATAAGCACATCACACTAAAAGTATTAAGAAAACAAATTATGACAAAGTAAATAAGTGCAGGGGAGAAGATAGATTCTGATGTTACCTTGACATCCCGGGCCCGGGAAGTTCTCATCATCTCTCTCTAATTCTATTGATGAGACCCCCTGACTTTATAATCCTGATGTCACTTCTGATTGGCTGAAATAGCCTTTCCTTTTATGGTCACAGCTTCCTTCCACCTTAACTATATGTCCCTGAGGCCCACTCTGATTGGACATTACTATCCTTTCCAAATATGGGCAACATCCTAGTTCTATCTATTAGCTATGTATAGGTTTGAAGTTTAAACTAATTACCTCTAGCTAGTTAGACCTCCTGTCTATTCATGGAAGAGTACAGTCATTTCCAGGTGACACCATAAAGTGCAAACCTTTCCCACTGTGATTTCTTCCTGACTTGCTTTGTATGTCAAAAGATGTAGCAGATTGGTCGTCTCCGGCCACCTTCATACAAAGCAATCATGCATATCAAATACGGAGAGTGCTAATTAGATATATTCAATCCCTAACTGTCAGCCTATTTAAAGTATCAGAACTTCTCCACCACCACACATATACTGTTATCATAATATATATTTATACCTATGTACAATAATGGCGATTAGACATTAACAATTCACCCAGGGCAACAGATGACCCCTTGTGGCCAGTTGAGACAGATGAGACTAGGCCACACTTTAAGTGAGTAATTGTTTATGTCTGATATCCATTAGAATGTTAAGTTTCTCCCTCTGCCATTTTTTTTTTTTTTTTTTTTTTTTTTAGAAGTCAGCCAATATATATCACCATGCCCGTCATAAAAATCATTACCCCACATTGCAATATGAGAAAACCTTTTCATCCCATTTCCCTCCAGGTTCTAGTGGTGACTAAGCTAAAATCCCCATCATGTAAAAGTTCATTTAACCTTTCCTCGGTTTTCACCATATCATTACTAATTTGATTGTGGAGGTTTACTGACAAAGTATACATTTTTACATCAACATGGGGTATGTATGTGCTAGGATCTGGGACCTCAGGGGTGTACTCTCAATGATGTCAACACTGGTATGGGGTTTCTATAGTTTGCCCAATAGTACTGTACTCATGTGGAATGAAGCAAAAATTTGGATAGGGTATTTGGACACGACTGACCCCCATAGAGGAATGTCTGGTGATTGGTAACGACACAGTACAGTCCATCCATGTGGTAGGTGACCCTTGTGCTTGGTGTTCTCCATTTTGACCACTTCACTGGGCAGTTAGCCTCCATTTCACGTGGAATGGTTTCTTGAGGTGGTTGGCGTGGACTTTCCAGTTGGGGGTCCCTTGCTACGTTGGCTGTGGGATCCGGGTCATTGTTTAGACCACAGACTGGGGTGTCAGTTTCAAACACATCACAACGGCATACGTATCTATTGTCTTTGACAGTGCTGCAGGCAGTGTGCGGTGCTTTCCATCGCCCTTGAACTTGAATGAGCATTTCGGGGAGGTGCAGCCTTTCCTTGTACACGTCATTCTCGAGGTATCCGAGGGAGTGTATGGACGCCATTGTGTAAAAAGTAGTCCTCTTGTGGATGGAACACGGGCAGCGACATTGTGAAGGATATGTACATTAGGTCACGGTAGGTGCACAGTGACTGGCTTTTCTTGCAAGAAAATGGCCCTCTATTTGGGTGTGGTGTCACTATCCCTATGCTTCAAATTGTGGAAACTGGCAAAGGTTTGCACGTGTCTCCAAAATGTACATTCATTCCACCACTAGTATTAGTGTGAGTACAATACCATTGTGTAAGATCTGTGTCTTTTAAGATAAAATTTCCATACGCGGTGCATATCCCCTCTTGGCCCATACCATCCTCTCTAGCTTCATGTTATAAACCGTAGAAAAAATTAAATAACAAAACCTTTCCTCCCCTGCAAGCCCCTCAACACCCTGCAGAACTGGTTTCAGCACTTGCCGAACCTTTTTATTCACCATTTCCGATATGCCGGCGAATCGCTGTCAAATCGGCTTGGTTCCAAATTGACATGTCAGTTTCAAAAAGTTCTGGGATGGATGCTAGTATGCTGTCCGTGCCCTTTAACTTTCTGGATCTGAAAATGCCCCTGTGGTTCTGCCAATGGATCCTGAGTTTGCTTGCCTGGGAGGTAATACAAATCTACTAGCAAGGAAGAGTAAAACAAAGATACATTTGTCCGGGCACATGAGCCGAATTCGGCCATGTTCCACTGGGACAAATTAAGTACCACCTGCACATGAATAAACTTAACGTTATTAAACATTATTCCAGGGATTGAGTTTTCCGTTAGGCCACTAGGTGGTTCCTCTTGCAGTGTTGGGCATTCCAAGGAGGTTGGTTTGTAATAGGGGATTGCAGCTGTATTTTTGGACAAAATTGTAGGAGTAGGGGTGTTAGTCTTTGGGGACACCTGCAAGGTACTTTTCCCTGGGACGTACTGAAGAGTGGATGCATGAGTGTTGCTGGACAAGGGGATGGAGAAGAATATTTCCACTCTCTGGCATCCCTCAACCGTGTCTCTTGAATCAATAAACAATAAAGATCCGTTGTGAAAGCTCATGGCTCTGTTCTGGTAGTCCGTGATTTTCCCAGCAACGCCATTCATCCAAACTAGATGATTATCAATGGGACTCCACCAATAAACTTGCTTCCCTGCAGTCCCTACAATGGCCACAGGCAATAAGACGGATTCCCCCTCTAGACAGTAGACCGGATTCTGGTCAACGATCACGCTGATGAGCGGTCCAGTCTTCTCTCCCTTGGTATGTCCGATCAGAGCAGGATCACAATCCACATCGACTTCATGGCTCTAAAAGGGAAGAAAGCAAAACATTTTAGTTGCAGAATTTTGTGAAGGCACAAACAATGGGGCACAAAACTGAGCCCAGTAAATTCAAAGGAATTTCCCAGATCTCCCCCCCTTGTGCTCCTTGTTTGGCCCAGCAATCTGCTACGTCATTTGGTTCCCAGTATGGGGCAGTGCCTATATGACCTTTTACTTTGCACCCCCATGTTTTGACTGGCAACTTTTGCACCAATGTTGCAATATATTTCACCAGGAATACGTGTTTACGTGGAGACCCATCTGAGGACATGTACTGGTGGGTGTGCCCGAAGGGCAGATATTCTGTAAGAGCATTACAGACCCCCGCAGAATCTGTGTATAAAACAATTTCTTGATCCCCTTTCATCATTTCTAGGGCATGCGCAATCGCAGCCATCTCAGTGAATTTTGCTGATTTGACTTGACATGACCGAAAGATTGATGTTTGGGTCTTTGCATGCGGATCGATAATGTATATTCCCAATCCTGCATGTGGGGAACCCTCCACGTAAAAACATGATCCATCTGTGAAAATTGGGACTGCCTTTTCCGGGACCTTTTCATTTGCTGACAAAGGTCTAGAGAAATGTTGTGCCGCTGATTGTGGGGTGATAGCACATTCATGTGGTGTTCCTTGGAAAAGGAGGCCATGGGCAATAGTGGAACGAATATTTGTTTGTTTGACTTTAATGCCTTGATTTTGGAGCAACAGAGCCCAATGGGCCTGTCTGGCATTGAATACATTGCCATCTTCCACTCTGTCTGTGAGTAGAAACTTAGTGGGCATGTGCAGAATGACTGTGTTAAGTCCTATGATGTATGTGTAGTATTTAACTGCCCACAACGTGTCAAGAAGGTGTTTTTCACATAGAGAGAACTTCCTTTCCACAGGAAATAATGCTTTAGAAGCATATAATATGGGTTTTTGTTGCCCATGGATTTCCTGTGCCAGAACAGCTGACAGGGCTGTCTCTGATATGGCAGTCTCAATGTGAAAGGGCAGTTGGTACTCTGGGTTGGCTAATACTGGCGCTTGTGCTAACGCTTCTCTAAGCTTCTGCACTGGATTGGTGTGTTGCTCCTTTTTCCCCCAAACATACAGTGGTGCGGACTTATGCGCCCCATCAGGGATGATATCCCACAAATAATTTACCACTCCTCGGAAAGATCTGAGAGTGGGCATACTCACTGTTAGAGGGAATTGTAGGATGATTTTTACCTTCTCCGTGGCTATCTTACTACCGTTTGCTGCCACTGTAATCCCCAGAAAAGACACAGATTCCTGCGACAATTGTGCGTTAATGGGGTTACACGTCTGTCCCGTTTTTCCTAGGATTCGTCGGAGTTCCTCCAAAAGCCGCAAATGCTTTTCTTTGTCGCATGTGGCTATAAGCAAATTGTCATTGTACTGAAAAAGATTCTTAGTAGCAGAAAAATCAGTTAAAATATCTCTCATGGTTACATGTGAAGTACTGTGTTCATGGGATCTAATTTTGCTAATGACATCAGCCATACTCATAATGATTTGTACCGGTTGAATGGGGTATACATTGGAAATCATCTCATTCCCTTCACTATCAAACCCTAAAAATGTTTGATTTCCTTCATTGGAAGATAGGATCTGGGGAGTACCCATGCTGGGCAGCTTGTCCTTCTCCTCATTTCTGGATAGCTGGTCCCCATGGTCTGGTGAGTCCATGACAATGGGACCTTCTCGATTTTCCTGTGGCTTTGCGATTTCTCCCCTCGCCACAGGCAAAGTCGAACTAAGATCCATATCTTCCTCAATTTCAAAGGCACAGGTATTACTGTGTTCTCGTATGCTAGCCACAGCCTGTCCTTTAAATTTTTCTTTGTTAGGTTCATGTAACTGATCTTGCAACACTTTGTATGCAATAGTTACATGGTCCAGTTGTGTTTCAACTTTAATTAGCATGCTTTTGTATTGTACCAGTTCTTTTTGGGCCAATTGGTACTTTTTTAAATTTTCCTCCTGTGAGGCATTAAGTATTTGATTAAGGGTAGATAAGGATTGTACTTGGCTTTTTAAAGCTGTATTCTCCTTTTCTCTTTCAGAAATTGTAATATTTTTATTACAGACTATACCTTCCAATTTCTTTATTTTAGTATGCATAGACATGCAAGCCGCATACATGCCTGCTAAGGCTAGATTTTTAAGTTTTTTGTTATTTTTGGTTGCTTTTGCTTGTTCTTCCAATACTTTAGTATCACAGGCAAAATCCTTGTTCTCATGTTTATGCGTAAACGTTGCTACAACACTTTCTAGCCAGGAATCCATTACGAACAGCTAGTATGCACAATTTGTGAGCTGAATTGAATTAATTGTGACCTTCTACTATAAAGTCATTTACAGTAAAGGAGAAAAAGGCCAAGAGAAAAACAACCAAATAACCCAAAAATACAGTTTAAAAAAAAAAATATTTTCAGCTGTCCCTAACACAGTCTTTTTTATTTTATTTTTTTATTTTTTTAGATTAGAGTGGAAACCTAATTATCCTTAACAAAGCATTGTGCCTATCTTGTCTGAATAGTAGACAAAGGAAACAATAGAAGCCCCCAAGGATCAATTAGGATGAACACCTCTAAGCTATCAATAGCAAAGGTAAATAACTGAGTGTTTACACTGTGTAACACTCAATTCAGTAAAAACTGAACTAATCCAAAAAAAATAAACCAAAAATGCAAGATATCACTTTCAGTATTAAACATCCACTGTTTTGTACTGAACTAACAATAATGAGAATGTTACTACTTGTAAAATTTCCTCATAATAAAAAAAAGTCAAATAAAACTACATAAAATTAGAACCAACTCTTTTGTAGATTTGATTTCAATGTTAGTGGACATATAATTCAACTAACAAAAACTCATTGAACTTTTTGAACATCAAAGTCTAGTCAGCTTTTTCTTTTTTTTCAGTGTCTTTCTGCAGACAACAGAAAATAAGCACGTTTTTTTTTTGTATATAAAAAAAAACAATCCATAAAAATAAAAGCTAAAACTAATACAAAAAAAAACAAGAACTAAAAAAAAAATCTTAACAGCAAAAATTGTGTAATTTGCAAAAAAAACAATAAACATTTATTTTTTTCCACAAAACCCAATTGACAACCCTTTCAGTGTGTCAATATAAATGATATTTAAACAAAAATGTGTGATCCCATCCTTATCTCTCCCCATTACATTGACCGGTTATAATGGTACATCCGAGATTTTTTATCAATTATGATTTTGGGATATTAATGAAACACAAAAAAAAATAAAAAAATAAAAATAAAAAAAAATCAAATAACCTTAGAAAATATTAACATATATTTTCCCTAGCTAGGATAGGATAAACTGACTCAGTTTGAACTCCTACTAACCTTAAAAAAAAATAACTTGTGGGTAAGCTGACTCAGCTTGAATCCCTTAGTTAAAAAAAAAAAAAAAAAAAACTTGGTGTATTATCTCTCCTAATACCCACTAAAAAAAACAAAAATATTTTACTTATCTTTTCCTTAGATATTTGTTATTGTTAAATACTTTCAGTCTTGTTCACAACGTCGTGGTCGCCACTGTTGCTTTTTCTGATATTAATATTATTTATTTGTATATTATATTAATAATTATTATTATATTGTATATTTAAGATTTAATATCTCGCATATACGATATATGGTTAAAATACGGGTTCTGTGACCAGAGTGAAAAGCTTTAACATAACACATTTATTTAGAGAAAAGATATTAGCTATCTTACATACTGCATACATATACAGTTTTAAAGTAAGGGAAATAAAAGTTAGTTTCAAATACAAGATAAGCACATCACACTAAAAGTATTAAGAAAACAAATTATGACAAAGTAAATAAGTGCAGGGGAGAAGATAGATTCTGATGTTACCTTGACATCCCGGGCCCGGGAAGTTCTCATCATCTCTCTCTAATTCTATTGATGAGACCCCCTGACTTTATAATCCTGATGTCACTTCTGATTGGCTGAAATAGCCTTTCCTTTTATGGTCACAGCTTCCTTCCACCTTAACTATATGTCCCTGAGGCCCACTCTGATTGGACATTACTATCCTTTCCAAATATGGGCAACATCCTAGTTCTATCTATTAGCTATGTATAGGTTTGAAGTTTAAACTAATTACCTCTAGCTAGTTAGACCTCCTGTCTATTCATGGAAGAGTACAGTCATTTCCAGGTGACACCATAAAGTGCAAACCTTTCCCACTGTGATTTATTCCTGACTTGCTTTGTATGTCAAAAGATGTAGCAGATTGGTCGTCTCCGGCCACCTTCATACAAAGCAATCATGCATATCAAATACGGAGAGTGCTAATTAGATATATTCAATCCCTAACTGTCAGCCTATTTAAAGTATCAGAACTTCTCCACCACCACACATATACTGTTATCATAATATATATTTATACCTATGTACAATAATGGCGATTAGACATTAACAATTCACCCAGGGCAACACTTTTTTTCCTTTTCTGTGCATTGCTCAAAAGCTCCCAGTTCGGTGTCAGAGCTAAACAGATGTCCATCAATAACTTTGTTTTGAGTATCCTGTCACCAGGGCTCAAAATTTCAAGTCCTGAGCTACTAGCCAGGCCTCAAGGCGTACTTGCCACCAGTTGCCCCGCCCAACCTGTACCATGTCCCGCCCCTACACACGCCCTCATAAATCTCATGAAATGACACTTAAATGTTTTATGCAGAATTAAGTTATAAAAATAAATATTAACAACAACTTTATCTGTGTCCAAAAATGCAGCCTGCCCATGTCTACCAATGCACCATGTGTCCCCAGTGCAGCAAAATGTCCCCAATGCAGCAAAATGTCCCCAAAATTGCAGCCAGAGTTCCCCCAAAATTGCAGCCAGAGTTCCCCCAAAATTGCAGCCAGAGTTCCCCCAAAATTGCAGCCAGAGTTCCCTCAAAATTGCAGCCAGAGTTCCCCCACAATTGAAGCCAGAGTTCCCCCCCATTGCAACCTACCTGTGCTGGGTAGGAGAGGAGCCAGAGCTCCTGGGATAGGTGATCTGTCTATCAAAGTGCCCTGACAAGGGGGAGTGGCTGTAAATGACGCGCGCGGCGGCGAACACAGCTATTGAGTTGAAAGTTGTCATGTTCCCCGTGCTCTGGCAGCAGCGGCAGCGGCGACTCTCCTCTCCTAGCTCGCCCCCCCCTGCTCCCAGGCAGCCCACACTCGCCAGCCCTCAAAATGTACTCGCAAAATGCGAGCAGGCGAGTTTAAATTTTGAGGGCTACTGTCATTATACAGGGCATGTGAAACATCCCATAGCTATGCATGGACCTTAACTGCTGATATTCGTTCTGACAGAGAGATCTCGGCAGCTATCTTCCCTCTCCTCTTCCTCTCTGTTAGGAAAGACATCTGCGGAGTACAGCTGCCGTCGCCAGGTGCATGCCTGTGTGCAGGCGCCAACCAGGAATGTCTAAAACAGCGCGTGTGTGCACCTGTCACCAGAACTGGTGGCAGTCGGCTTAGTTAAACGGAGCTTCAACGCTGACTGATTGCTGCTTGGTCTACAGCGTTTACCTGAATCCCGATTCCTGTGTGTTGACTTCTAATATCGATCCGGCTTGCTTCCTACTACCTCTGTCTGCTTCCTGCCCTGACCCCTGACTTTCTACGGACTAATCTCTGCCTCCAGTTCCTGTTACCCAGCACCTGTTGCCAAAACCTGCCTGTGACCTGACTTCACTTCTGCCTGCTGTACTTGCCTAATCTGCCTGTCTGTTGCCAAAACCTGCCTGTGACCCGACTATGCTTCTGAATGCTATGCTTGATAATCTGCCCGTCTGTTGCCAAAACCTGGATAGGGATAGCTGAGCATTTTTGGGGTGGTTGAGTATGAATGGGGATGGCCGAGCATGGATGGGATGGCTGGACATGAATGAATATGGCTGAGCATGAATGAGGATGACGGAGTATGGATGAGGATGAGCCGTGAATGTGAATAGATGAGCTGTGAATTGGGATGGCTGAGTGTGGATGGGGATGATGAGCCATGGTTGGGGATGGCTGAGCATGAATGAGGATGCCTGAGCATGAATAGGGATGGCCAAGTATCGGTGGGGATGGCTGAGCATGGATGGGGATGGATGATTATGGATGGGGATGGCTGCGCATGGATGGGGATGGTTGATAGAATGGGATGGCTGAGCATGGACAGGGATGGCTAAGTATGGATAGGGATGGCTGAGCATTGATGGGGATGGTTGAGTATGAATGGGGGTGGCCAAGTATGGATGAGGATGATTGAGCATGAATGAGGATGGCTGAGCATGAATGAGGATGGCTTAGTATGGATGAGGATGATTTTGCATGAATGAGGATGGCTGAGCATGAATGAGTATGGATGGGAATGGCTGAGTATGGATGGGGATGAGTACAGGAATGGGTTGAGATCAGCGCACTATAGATCCAGCCCACATCGCTGCTGCACTCGATCTCTCCCCACTCCTCTCACGCTGCACCGATCGGTACGAAGAGGGAAAGATCTGAAGCAGGTATGCGATGGCTTGTTTACAAATGATCACTCCATCATTAGACAGATCGATCATGTGGTAAAGGGTCACTGTCATTGGCCCTTTACCGTGATCCGTGATGTGCCAGGTGTGCTCCCCAGGGAGCGCGCATGAGTGCAATTCTGTAAGGATGTCATCGTTTTTCGACCGTGCTGTAGCCATCATTCGCTTTGGCCCAGTCGTCAAGTGGTTATAGGAGTTGTAAAGACAGAAGAATTTTTATTTTAATACATTCTATGCATTAAGATAAAAAAACCTTCTATGTGTTGCAGCCTCCCCAGCAACCCCTGGGCCAGGAGCAGCAAAGAGGGACCTAAGAAGAGGAGGATCCAGGCTGCACAGAGCAGGTAAGTATACATGTTTTTTTTTAATAAGATTTTTACAATCACTTACAATCACTTTAACTATAGCTATTATGTTAATTTTTCATAATTCAAATCCAAAACAAACCAACACTAAAGGTTTACAGTGTGTTTCACCTTTATTACGACGTTCATTATTCCATACAGCTGCCTGCTACACAGAGCTGTGTGACAGACATAATTTTTAGAGCACATCAGTCATTTCAATTCCAACAAGTTTTGCAATTTAGCAGCAATAAGTAAATAGGCTGTAGATGTAAAATGTATTCGGAATCGGCATATAAAATATGCATGTGTTAATCAACTTAAAAGCAGGTCTTCACGGGCTCTGAGGCTTTCTGTTCCTCTATAACAATAACTTTAAAAGAATACTCTGAAATAGCAAGAACAGATGCAATCTCAGGGGGGTGGTATTGATTTATTCTGTTAATACAGTGATAATAATCTAATGGACGCAATCAAATAATAGCTTTACTCTCCTTCAAATGACAGCGTCGCTTTGTGTAAATGGCTCTGCAGTTATGTTGCTTGAACTTTCAGTCACACCTTACAGCTACAATATCATGTGGAAAATCTAAGTATACAATGTAGAGTCAACTTATATGCCCTGCATAAAAGGGTTGTCTATGAAAAATATGAGCAAACATATGTATTAAACAGTCACTGGTCTATTTTTAATTCTCTAACTACCCTGTACTGTGAGGGCCTGCTTCTTATTGGAAGTGGTTGAATATTACATAACGCTGCTTCATGGATTTTCCTTAACAGGATATAGAAGTTGAAAGTCTAATGATCTGACATTCTGACAACAAAACCGTGGGTATTTTTCTAACGGAATGTTGGCTCAAACTTGTGTTGCATACACACGGTCACACAAATGTTGTCGGAAATTCTGAACATCAAGAACGCGGTGACATACAACACATACGACGAGCCAAGAAAAATGAAGTTCAATAGTCAGTGCGGCTCTTCTGCTAGATTTCCAAGAATGTGTGGATTTTTGTGCATCGGAATTGCATACACACGATCGGAATTTCCGACAATAACTTTTGTTGTCGGAAAAATTGAGAACCAGCTCTCAAGCATTTGTTGTCGGAAATTCCGACAGCAAATGTCCGATGTAGCATACACACGGTCAGAATATGCAACCAAAAGCATCGAACATTTATTGTCGGAAATTACGATTGTGTGTACGCGGCATAAGAGGCCCTGTTAGTATGTTGCTTCATAATCTGATATTTATTTGCTTTACTTTGTATGAGACTGGCCCAGTGATTAAATACCAGTTGCTCTTGTTAAAATTGGTCGAGCATCCTCGGTTCCAGCATATACATTTAGTCCTGAGTCAAACTTCCTTTGCTTTGCCCATTTTTAGAGAGCTGAGATTATTCTCCTGTAATTTACTGTATAATTTCAAATCATGGTAAAGTCAGTTCAAACAAGTTTTAATGTGTTTCTAAAACTGAAAATGATGTTTTAGTTTTGGATAGAGTAGGATTAGAACTTCTCTTGGGTTTTTATTGTTGTTTGTCTATGTATTTGAGATCTTTTCCTGACATGTGCATTGCACAAAAAGATGCTTTGTCCCTCAATTGCTGATGGAACATTTTGTGTATGCTGAACCAGAGCAGTCTCCATGCCCTCCGATGATCTCAGTTGTGATGAAATGCATAGGGAAGAGACAAATGCTGATATCATGATGTCACTTTCACAAGGAAGTGTAATGACCGGGTACAAAACATTGAGGTTTTAGAGTGCTATTACTCAGAATACATGTAAGTGGATTTTATTTTTCTGTTAGGCCTTCATGCGTGATACCAGGGTGATGCAGAGTAGGGATGAGCCGAACACCCCCCTGTTCGGTTCGCACCAGAACTTGCGAACACACCAAATGTTCGTGTGAACTTTAGAACCCCGTTAAAGTCTATGGGACTCGAACATTTGAAATCTAAAGTGCTAATTTTAAAGGCTAATATGCAAGTTATTGTTCTAAAAAGTGTTTGGGGACCTGGGTCCTGCCCCAGGGGACATGTATCAATGCAAAAAAAGTTTTAAAAACTGCATTTTTTTCAGGAGCAGTGAATTTAATAATGCTAAAAGTGAAACAATAAAAGTGAAATAGTCCTTTTAAATTTCATACCTAGGGGGGGTGTAAAGTTAGCATGTGAAATAGCGCATGTTTCCAGTACTTAGAACTGTCCCTGCACAAAGTGTCATTTCTGAAAGAAAAAAAATCATTTAAAACCGGACTTGCGGCTATAATGAATTGTTGGCTCCCGGCAATTCAGAGAGGATTCATTCATTAAAAAAAAAAAAAAAGCGTGGGGGTCCCACCAAATTCAATTACCAGGCCCTTCAGGTCTGGTATGGATATTAAGGGGAACCCCGCTGTCAATTAAAAAAAAAATGACGTGGGGTTCCCCCCAAATATCCATTCCAGACCCTTCAGGTCTGGTGTGGTCTTTAAGGGGAACTCCACCCCAATTTTTTTTTTAAATGGCGTGGAGTTCCCCCAAAAATCCACACCAGACCCCTTGTCCGAGCACGTTAACCTGGCCGGTCGCAGAAAAGAGGGGGGGACAGATGGTGCCCCCCCTCTCCTGAACCATACCAGGCCACATGCCCTCAACATGGGGAGGATGTCCCCATGTTGATGGGGACAAGGGCCTCATCCCCACAACCCTTGCCCGGTGGTTGTGGGGGTCTGCGGGCGGGGGGCTTATCAGAATCTGGAAAACCCCTGTAACAAAGGGACCCCAAGATCCTGCCCCCCTATGTGAATTGGCAATGGGGTACATTGTACCCCCACCATTTCAAAAAGAAAGTCTAAATAGTTGTAAAAAACACACACACCGTAGAAAAAAGTCATTTATTAATAAAAAAAAGAAAATAAATCCAGCGATGGTAATCCACTCAGTCCCGGCTCCCTGCTCCAACGTTGTCTGTATCCAGTGACGGGTGATCTCCTCTCCGTCTGGTCTGGTCTGGATTTTTGGGGGGAACCCCCACACCATTTTTTTTAATTTTGAGCAGGGTTCCCCTTAATATCCATACCAGACCTGAAGGGTCTGTTAATGGAATTTGTGGGGACCCCCATGCATTTTTTTTCAATGACTTTCAATGACTTGTATCTGTATTACCGGGACCCGACAATTCATTATAGCCACAAGTAGTTTTAAATGACTTTTTTGTATTGATACATGTCCCCTGGGGCAGGACCCAGGTCCCCAAACACTTTTTATGACAATAACTTGCATATTAACGTTTAAAATTAGCACTTTTGATTTTTCATGTGCGTGTCCCATAGACTTTAACGGTGTTCGCGTGTTCGAACAAATTATGTTTTATTAATTCCTAATATAACATATATGATATTAACCAAAACTCATTAAAAACAGTAGCATGTATAATAGAATGACTATATCATACACAGAGCACTCTGAATTATAATAAAGACTACTTCCAGTGCATCATCAAAAGCCATATTCATGTAGATTTTGTGAATATATGATTTCTAACCAATGAACTATTAGATATACCTGATTACAATTTACGGTAATCATGAAAACTTTATTAATCAAAAGATACTCCATATATAGGATCCTGTTTTAACATTCATGGTTATCCATAAGGCCTTCTCATAGAAATAGAATAAATATAATATACTGTATATACTCGAGTATAAGCCGACCCGAGTTTAAGCTGAGGTACCTCATTTTACCACAAAAAAATGGAAAAACGTATTGATTTGAATATAAGCCGAGGGTGAGAAATGCAGCAGCTACTGTAAGGCGGAAAAGAGGGTCAACAATGCCCATTTGCAGCTTCACTGTGCCCATTTGCACGCCTCACTGTGCCCATTGCAACCTCACTGTGACCAACTTCACTGTGCCCATTGCAACCTCACTGTGCCCAACCTCACTGTGCCCATTGCAACCTCACTGTGCCCAACCTCATTGTGCCCATTGCAACCTCACTGTGCCCTTCCTCACTGTACCCATTGCAGCTTTACTGTGCTCGAGTCAGTGTACCTGAAATTATTGACAGGCTGGGGGCATTCATTGTGTAAAAGTCGCGGTCTCCTCCTGGTCCTTTCCGTGATAGGCGTTTCTCAGCAGACACAGTTTCGCCTATCACAGAAGTTCTCTCATCTCCTGACTTAGTTTCCCAGCAGACACTGTGTTCAGTGTTCCGGCAATCACGGACATCCTCTTGTCCGAGGATGAAAGGACGTCCCTGATTGGCGGAACACTGAATACAGTGTCTGCTGGGAAACTGAGTCAGAGGATGAGAGAACTTCTGTGATAGGCGGAACTGTGTCTGCTGAGAAACGCCTATCGCGGAAGGAACCAGGAGGAGACCGTGACTTTTAAACATTGGATGCCCGCAGCCTGTCAATAATTTCAGGTACACTGACTCGAGAATTAGCCGGGGAGGTATTTTCAGCCTTAAAAAAAAGGCTGAAAAACTCGGCTTATAGTCGAGTATATACGGTAGGAATAATCTAGAGTTGTATAAAACTTTGAGTGGGCTTAGCAACACAAGGTGGTTATTTGCATATAGCTGAACTACAAAGTACTACTATACTATATTAACAAAAGTATTGAGACACCTGCCTTTACACACATATGAACTTTAGGGCATCCCAGCCTTAGTCCATAGGGTTCAATATTGAGTTGGCCCACCCTTTTCAACTATAACAGCTTCAACTCTTCTGAGAAGGCTGCCCACAAGTTTTAGGAGTGTGTCTATGGGAATGTTTAACCATTCTTCCAGAAGTGCATTTGTGAGGTCAGGCACCAATGTGGACAGGAAGGCCTGGCTCGCAGTCTCCGCTCTCATTAATTTTAGAGGTGTTTTACCAGGTTGAGGTCAGGACTCTGTGCAGGCCAGTCAAGTTCCTACACCCCAGACTTACTCATCCATGTCTTTATGGACCTTGCTTTTTGCACTGATGCGCAGTCATGTTGAAACTGGATGGGACCATCCGAAACTGTTCTCACAAAGTTGGGGCATGAAATTATCCAAAATGTCTTGGTATGCTGGGAGTTCCCTTCCCCATACACACAGTATATATAATAATGGCGAGTCTGGGCACTGCTTTACATGATATATATATATATATATATATACTGTATATATATATTGTGACAGGAAGTCAGGTAAATCTGTGGGTGTTGTCACAGACGGGAGATACATTTCTGCCTTGTTTAGACAATATACCAATTATTATCAGGTGTCGGCTGCAGAAGCTGCCAGAAAGATTTAAGGGCATTAAAAAAACTTCAGCTGTTCAGAATGAGGCAATTAAGGCCTCTATAAGTAATCCAGAGGATTACTACTGATTGCTGCATCCTGAGGCTTTTTGAGTGAAGGAGAGCAGTGAACAGAAATACTTTTGAAGAGGTGAGGTGCTGTTGATTTTTCTGTGTGATAAAAATCAAAAATACTATTTGTTTTCTGCTGTATGACCAGCAGTGTCTGCTCAGCAGTAGGCTGTGCCAGACTCCATAGATAGGTTCCTGTGTGGTGAAGGTAGACGCCCCAAGTGGCCAGGGTTTATTTTATGTTTGATTTTGTTTATGCTGTTTGGATGCTTGCACTTGTTTCCGGCAAGATGGAAGAATAAACCAAATTCTTTGTTTTCAACCGTCATCGGCTGTTTCTTTGTATAGTTCAGTGTGTAGTGAACCCATCCAGGGGGTCACACAACCCCGCTACCGAGCTAACCCCTTACAATATATATATATATACAGTGTATATATATATATATATATATATATATATATATATATATATATATATATATATATATATAAAATTAATGGTGAGGCCGGGTACTGCTTTATATGACATGTAACATGTAACAGTGGAAAAAAAATACCTTGAAAGAAAGAGGGTTCCTTTCATGCAGCTTAAAAGGCTAAATGAAAAAACACAAATTCTTCAAATGGCCGGCTTAGCATACTAGTATTTTTAGAACAATTTGATTTTCATGGAAAGCTTCAGTGACAGTGTTCTCTAGCAGCACATATTTTGCTTACATACATCACTCTAATCTGTTTAATTTTCATCTAAAATGCTTTTTTAATGTAGTATAATGGTTAAGCAGAGATTAATCATTTTTCATCATGCAAAAGGAAATTAAGTTTTTTTTTTGACCGTCAGATAGAAATAGGCTTGTGATTAGCCAAAGCTGTCCATTTCTTCACTTATCCAGAACTGTCTTGCCACGGGCCAATAACTCTTTTTAAGAATTAGGAGACCAAAGATGATGTAAAAATTGTCAGAATAGCAGGACATGTTTAATAATGGAAATTAGGCTGAAAGGCACAATTAGGCAAACTATGCCGAAACTCACAAGGCACAAGCAGACGTTTTTCTACAAATTTAAGTAATCTAAATACAGTGTTAAATTGGCCAACTGAGTGATATGACTAACTTTTATATTTAGTATAAGGATAGGTAGATGTGGTGAATGTGAATGACAAACCGTAAGGTGGTTTATATCACACTATTTATGTCATTTTTTTTTTTTTTTAAACAATGCTGCAGAGAGGTTTCAAGAAAAAAAAAAAAGGTCAGCAACAAGGGAATGTTATGATTTAAGCACCCGAAACTTAAAAAAGGTCCTATAAAAGTCAACTAAAAATCAATATACATTACATTTAGTTATCAATAGTAAAGGACTATTTAATATTTCTTGTAGTGTGATTTTTTAGTTTGACCTCTATCAGCTTGTATATACATTCAGGTAGACCCAATTAATCTTTGTCACCATTTTTCCTATTGTCATAATGAGAAATATAATAATGAACTTGGTAATAGATGGGAACATTGTCAGGTTAAAGTGACCTGGCTAATTTAATACCAGACTTTCTAAAGAGGTCAATGTAGCTTCTTCCTCCTGAAATAATTCCACAAGTGTCCTTGATCTCCTAGGTCATAATGTACATTTATCATGCTGAATGCTTTGAAGCTGTTCACACTGCTGACATTTTAATATGACTTACTTTTTCCAAAGATTTTTTGATAGAGAAACATAATGTGTTCTAATCTAAACACTGTTTATAGAGGAAAAATGACAAGTAGAATTAAACTTCAATGAATAACTAGATGTGTCTAATTTCAGCTATAGAAAGGAAAATATAATTATGTGCATTTATGATCAATTCCGAATTTTCATAGAAAAAACAGGGTTTTAATTTACCTGCACTCCTTTTAATGTCCCTAAATAATCGCTTTCATACAAAATCAAACACTTGCTTTTTGAAAATGCTATGATTCTCAGCACTATTTAAGTGATTGTAAAGTCTCCTTTAAAAAATAAAAATAAAATAACAAACATGTTATATGTACCTGCTCTGTGTAGTGGTTTTGCACAGAGTGGCCTGGATCCTCCTCTTCTCAGGTCCCTTTTCTGTGCTCCTTGCCCTTCCCTCTTGTTGAGTGCAGCAAGCAGCTTGCTATGGGGACACTCGAGCCAAGTCACAGCTCTCTATTTCCATTCATACAAGGAGCCGCGACCGGCCCCCCTCTCTCCCGATTGGCTGACTGACTTTGACAGCCAATCGCGCCACGCTCCTGTCTTAGCCAATAAGTCGGGAGTCCCAGGCAGCTGACATACTACTTCAACATCGCTGGATAAAGATGAGCTCAGGTAAGTATTAGGGTGCTCCTGCACACAGAAGGTGATTTTATCTTATCGCGTAGAATGCATTAAGGTAAAAAAACTTCTCCCTTTACAACTCCAATAACCAAATGTTTGACAACATACTTATTTTCTACATGCGTTGAAATAGTTGTCTTTTTAACAGAAAGATTGATGGAATTTTTTAACATCACCAACACACTGACAAAAATCATAGAGAGTCATCTGTTAATAGCACTGTTTGCTGAACTTTTTTAACGCTCAACTTCGCATTTTTTATTTATTTTTTGGTATCAATATAATTAATTCTTCCAGCCATTATAAACATAAACAAGCAGCTCCTGCTGCAATAGTCACCTTCTCTCCAACACTGTCAAAAGCAGTAATTTAATTCACTAAGGCCGCGTACACATGATCAGTCCATTCGATGAGAACGGGCTGAAGGACTGTTCTCATCGGTTGACCGATGAACCTGACTGATGGTCCGTCGCGCCTACACACCATCGGTTAAAAAAACGATCGTGTCAGAACGCGGTGACGTAAAACACAATGACGTGCTGAAAAAACAAAGTTCAATGCTTCCAAGCATGCGTTAACTTGATTCTGAGCATGCACGGGTTTTTAACCAATGCTTTTGCATACTAATGATCGGTTTTGACCTATCGGTTAGGCGTCCATTGGTTAAATTTTAAAGCAAGTTCTAATTTTTTTGACCGAAGGTTAACTGACCGACGGGGCCCACACACGATCGGTTTGGACAGATGAAAAGGTCCTTCAGTCAGTTTTCATCGGTTTTGACCGATCGTGTGTACGTGGCCTAAGTCTTCTGGTTTGAAGGATGCCCAGCAAAACATACAAACTGGGGGCCTCCAGAAGGTGAATGACTGGGTTCACACTATTGTTAATTGAATGTGGGAAAATTGTACGCATCCAGTTCGCATAGCAAGAGATTGTGACTATGGAGCCGGTTCACACATTTCCGCAGTGACTCCAGTGTGAATTTCAGGTCAGAATTCAGCCAAACATTTGGGCTGAAATCAGACCTGAAACAGTGAATGGAGACGCACTGGACTCCTGCTGTGAGCTGCTACATTCTCCAGTGTGAACCCAGCTTTAGGAAAAGCAAGAGCCTTGATTTGGCTTTAAATTACTTCCATATGGAAGGGTAGCCAAGTTGCAGTCATGAGTAGTCAAGATAAGAACCAAGATATATTTATTATGAGAACCCCAATACAGGCAGAACAGTTATTATATTTTGGGTTTTCAGATTAAAATAGGAAAATAAATATATATATATATATATATATATATATATATATATATATATATATATAATCTCCAAAACTAGTATAGAGGCAGTTACGAGCCTTTCAGGGGCAGTTAGATCAAAACAGCAGCGTTTATTTATTTTCAATGTTTTGGCACATTAACAATAAAAAAAAAAAAAGCTGCTGTTTTGATCTACCTTCCCTTGCAAGACCAGTGCATGAGCTGCTTTGGACTATATATACTATATAGTATATTTTTTTGGGTATGGGGGTATTATTATACAGGATTTATATAACGCCAACAGTTATAAAATATAAAATAATTAAGAGGGCCCTGCTCATAAGGGCTTATAATTAGGAGGGTGGGGCTAGTGGTAAAAATGTTTTTAACTGTGGGGGGGATTAGCTGATGGAAGTGATAAAAGATTAGTTGGAGGGGTGATAGGCTTCCCTGAACAGATGAGTTTTTAGGGATCGCCTAAAGTTAGCCAGAGTAGGATATAGCTTGACAGATTGAGGTAGAGTGTTCCAAAGGATGGGAGAGGCTCTGGAGAAGTCCTGGAGATGAGCATAGGAGGAGGAGACAAGGGAGCTTGAGGGCAGGAGGTCTTGAGAGGATGGTTAGGGTCATATTTAGAGACAAGATTGGTGATGTAGCTCAGGGCAGAGTTGTGAATGGCTTTGTATGTTGTTGTTTGTATTTTGAATTTAACCACTTAAGACCCGGACCAATATGCAGGTTAAGGACCTGGCCCCTTTTTGCGATTCGGCACTGCGTCGCTTTAACTGACAATTGCGCGGTCGTGCGATGTATCTCCCAAACAAAATTGGCGTCCTTTTTTTTCCAAAAATATAGCTTTCTTCTGGTGGTATTTGATCACCTCTGCGGTTTTTATTTTTTGCGCTATAAACAAAAATAGAGCGACAATTTTGAAAAGAAATCTATATTTCTTACTTTTTGCTATAATAAATATGCCCCAAAAAAATATAAAAAAAAACATATTTTTCCTCAGTTTAGGCCGATACATATTCTTCTACTTATTTTTGGTAAAAAAAAAATCGCAATAAGCGTTTATTGATTGGTTTGCGCAAAAGTTATAGCGTCTACAAAATAGGGGATAGTTTTATGACATTTTTAGTAATATTTTTTTTTTACTAGTAATGGCAGCGATCAGAATTTTTTTTCATAACTGCGACATTATGGCGGACACATCGGACAGTTTTGACACATTTTTGGAACCATTGTCATTTTCACAGCGAAAAGTGCCATAAAATGCACTGATTACTGTGAAAATTACAATGGCAGTGAAGGGGTTAACCACTAGGGGGCGCTAAGGGGTTAAGTGTGACCTTAGCAGTTGCGAGGGAACATTATCCATGGTTAGGTGGGCACCTAAGAAAAGTTTTGTAATCTATTCAGTAGTAGTCAGTTCAAAAGAGGAGAGTGTTGACTGTGCTGTTAGACAAGGTATGTTAAGTGGGGGGTTAATCGTATATTGGATGTGTCCTCACAGATTGCATATAATATGAACTGCACTTTCAAAGCTCAAATGTTGATTCTGCTGCTAACTGTTCAATTGTAAGGTTACAAAAATGGCCATTGAATAACCTGATTTACAGAAAAATGGTACACTGACTATAAGTTGCAACATGGCCTCTCTACAGGTGTACATTATTAGTTAGGTTTTCCCTATGTTGCAGGGATCTACCCCTATGTGAGGTGAGAATAAAATTGGCATATGTAAAATTTTCAGATATGAACTACACGTCTGCTAAAATATGAGCATATGTTTAATTTGGGGGTACAAAGGTATGTGAACCTAATGTGCTATGAGACAGACAACCACTGTGGTAGCACCAACAGTGAGGTGGCATAAGAATCCACTCTGTGAGAGAATAGTTGTCCTCTCTGCTCAGCAGATCTTGGCATTTTCTGTGGTGGCATAGAGCAAATGCGGCCTTTGAGCACAGATTTTTATTCAAAGACATTAGTCTGGGCCAGTGTCATTGGGCCAGTCATCTGCTGTTATAAAGGGCCAGATTCATTCACTCCTGATACGCCGTTGTATCTCTGTTTCTATCTATGCAACTGATTCATAGAATCAGTTACGCATAGATATCCCTAAGATCCGACAGGTGTAATAGTTTTACACTGTCGGATCTTAGGATGCAGACCGCGGCCGCCACTGGGGGGAGTTCGCATCGTAAACCAGCGTCGGGTATGCAAATTAGGAGTTACGGCCGATCCACAACGGTTTTTAGCGTTCGCTACGTCGTCCGTAGTCAAGTTTCCCGTCGCAAAGTTAATCGTTTTTTTTGGTGCCCTAACTTTAGTCAGCAAGTGTATTGCTGACTAAAGTATGGCCGCCGTTCCTGCGTCGAAATTCAAAATTTAACGTCGTTTGCGTAAGCCGTCCGGGAATACAAAAGTACGCTACGCGCGTCGCCGTTCAAAAAAATTACGTCACGGCGCGCAAAGCACGGCGGGAGTTAGGAAACGGAGCATGTGCAGTAGGTCTGGCGCGGGAGCGCGCCTAATTTAAATGGCACACGCCCATTTGAATTGGCCCGCCTTGCGCCGGAGGCCGCGGGCGTAGTTTTCATCGCAAGTGCTTGGTGAATCAGGCACTTGCGATGAAAAATTGCGGCGGTGTAACTTATCTAGGATAAGTTAGGCCGCCGTGATTCTACGTGAATCTAGCCCAAAGTATCTTTAAATAGTGTAAAGTATTATGAAAAACGAGGACAATCCATTTCTGTTTTAGGTTCATTTGTGCAGTGATTTCGCTAAAGAATTTCTAATATTTTCTTTGTTCTATTTTTTTTTTTTTATATAAAAATATATATAAAAATATACTTAAATTTTAATTTAGCAACTGGACAAATGAAAATTCCAAGAGTTTGCTACCTTTGTACTGCCAAATGATAGGGCCGCCAGTTAGCATTCTGTTAAGTCTTTTTTACATCATCCTATTGTAATCAGATTGAGAGACAGACAGCATCTTCAGAGCATTTTTATACATCCTACCATCTGCCACAATTCTGGTGTAATATCATAAAATTATAAAATATATTTGCAAAACATATTGTTGTTCCTAATGATTGCTCTACGTTCTTAATTGAAATGATTATTGGTGGCTGGCCTATCTCCATCTAGCACCCTAATGAGAGATATATTTAACCAAAATGAAATAGAAAGCACAGTACAATATCAATAATAAAAGGTTGTCCTTCATGTCTAATGGATCTATTTTACATTGTAACAATCACTAATTATCTCAATGTCTAGATTAACCAAAATCCAGAACTTAATTTTTTAACGAACATCCATTACCTCCTTGCAAAATGGATGCATTTAGAGTACATATTGTTCCATCTTCTAGATTAGCTGTATGTTCATGGGAATACATATGATATTAACTAAAGTGAAATGGAAAAAATAAATGTATTGATGTTAGGAAATTGCTGGGCATTAGAAGCTGTATATCTGAAAAGAAGCTTTGTTTTAATTCTTTATGCAAGGGGTGAGCCAACTGGAGCAAAATTGTTTTATAAAATGAAAAATGTAAAAGCCTATTAAATGTATGTAATCATTGTGCAGCTATAAGGTTCTGTTTGAAATATAAATATATTTAGCCAGATTCAGAGAGATTGGCGTATCTTTTGGCCGGCGTAGCGCATCCCATTTGCACTACGCCGACGTAACATAGTGAGGCAAGGCCAGTACTCACAAAGCACTTGCTCCGTAAGTTACGTCGGCGTAGCGAAAATGGGCCGGCTTAACCCTGCCTATTTCAAAGTAGGCAGGTAGTGGGCGTGCTACATTTAAATTAACCGTGACCCCATGTAAATGAAGGGCCGTTCGTACGGCGCATGCGCGCGCATGCTCAGAGTCACGTTGCAAATACTCCCTACGATACGACGGCTCAATGCGTACGACGTGAACCTAACTTACGCCCAGCCCCATTCACGTACGACTTACGTAAACAACGTAAAATCCGACGGCACTTTCGACGTCCATACCTTTGCATGGGCTGCGCCATTTTTTGGTGGTTTATCTTTACGCCGGAAAAACGCCTTACGTAAACGGCATAGCTTACTGCGATGGGCGTATGTGCGTTCGGGAATCAGCGTATCTTGCTCATTTACATATTCAATGCGTAAATCAACGTAAACACCCCTAGCGGCCAGCGTAAATATGCATCCAAGATACGACGGCGTAGGAGACTTACGTCGGTCGTATCTTGGCAACAGTGAGGCGTATCTCATGTTAAGAATGAGCGCAAAGATACGACGGCACACATTCGGACTTACGACGGCGTATCTACTGATACGTCGGTGTAAGTCTCTCTGAATCTGGCCCTTAATCTTTGAAGCAGTGGTATGGCTTTATTGAGCAGAAATAATTTGTACCAGAGCCAGATATGTAGTTACTGTGCAATGTCATTTTTAGCTGACCATGTGATAATGAATCGTGGGAAAACTGTGCAGCAATATTTGAATTATATTCGTTTTCAATGTTGAATGGTATCTGTTCTAAATGTAAGACTGGCTGACAAGGTCTATTTCTAAAACATCTCTCACAAACAATGTAGACATTTTGAAACCCAAACTGGAAAGAAACTTATGATTTTTAAGAACTTTAATCCATTCATGACCAGAGGCTATCTATCTGTAAATGCCCATATCAAATTTAACAGCATCAGTATGCATCGGTTAACTTCGAAATATTTCTCTGACTAATTTGCCCACCTACAGTATATCATTTTTACATATAATCACTGTTAGGCGAATCACTTGTATAAGACCACCCAGGTAGGTTGTTAGGTTCAAATGACGGAGATAGATTTCATCAGCCCACGAGCCCGGAGACATCAATTGACACAAGAAAAACTAGCATGCGTTGTGTTCAAATGACATCTGTTTTACTTGAGTTAGCCCCTCATATATATACAGATTTAGAAGGACAAAGGAGGAGTTTCTCAAGGGCATAGTGTAATTACAATAATACATTCAGGTTAATCATTTCCTATTAGATAGTATATGTTGTATAAGTTCAGTTAATATATGGATGTGACCTAAGATCTTAAACAAACATTAGCAGAGGTGAAATTCCATTCATACATATCTAGGTGAAAGGTATCTATAGATAACCATCTATCCTTCTTGTGAAGCTTTTTTATACCTTTCCTTTAAACTATAACATGGCAACCTGAATATAAAATGGAGATGGTCATGCTATGTTCTTAACAAATCCTCTCTTTGAGACATAATATGTCTCACAATTATAAAATCCTTCTTCTATCATAATACATACTCAGATAAATCCTATTCGCAGCCACAGGATCAGATGTTCAGGATGCCTTAACAATTATGCACATTATAATCTTATAACAAGCATATTGGAACAAAACAAAAAGAATGATCATAATGATGGTTATGGCAGCACTTTTTAACCATGTCAGTATTCCTACTTCAGAACTTAGGTTTGCAAAAGGATCCCATGTCTTGGCAATATTTCTAGCTTCATCTTGTAATTTGCTTACTTCCTTATAGATATATATATATCAACATTATCAGTACCTTATTGCAGGGTCACTACCATATCTTCTCTACCTAGTATGACACCAAAGGGTCCACAGTACTACTTCACATCTATGTGGAGCAAAGATCTTCTTAAGGTGTATGTGGATACATATCTTTTACTCATTCATATCACCCATCTTGGCATCATACGAATCTGCTAATCTGACAATCTGATAACACTCTATCTCTAGATAACCATCTAAAACTTCAATAATAACATTTTATCTGTAAAACTTTCTGAGTTTTCATTTCTCTTGTGTCTGTCATGTGTATTATTCTGTTGTGGAGTGTTTAGAGGCTCCAAAAATGCTCTTTATGTGTCCCAAATCTTCAGGATGATAAATACAGTTAGTTGTCAGCCAAATTGGCAGGAAAATGATCAGGGCAGCCCAGAATAAGAGGCACAAGGCTTTCCCAGAAGTCTGTGGTGAAATAAGCGACGTCATCTTCTTCACCTCCTTTATCTTTGGCTTGCTTCTTAGGTGTTTGGTTCATCTTCTTCACACGACTGGCATGGATCCAAGCCTGTTGTCCCTCTACCAGAATAGCTGTTCGGGTAACCGCGATCACTGTAGTCGGGGGTCCAAATGGATACTCTTCCTTCTTGGTACGCTTCAGTTGCTGGACCACTACGACATCTCCCACTTGAAAGGGATGAGTTGGTTTCTGTGAAGAAAAACGGAGAGGTGCGAGCAACATTCCTTTCAACTTGATCTAAAGTTTCAATACGTTTTTTACATATTCTTCCTGATTAAGATCTAGGTCCCCTCTTTCTAACATAAGTGGCTGTCTGGCCCATGGGGTGGGGAATGGTCTACCCATTAAGACTTCAAAAGGAGAGTATCCTGTCTTTTTAGAGGGTGTCATTCTTACCTCGGCTAGTACAGCTGGTTCTGTTCATTCTTTCCACTATACCTGAGCTCTGGGGATGGTACGGAATATGAAACTTCCATTCTATTTTCAGTGTCTTTACTAGATCTTGACAAACTTTGGCCACACATGCTGAGTTGATCTGAAATGGGCATCCCCATCTGGGAATGATTTCCTGTGTGAGAATTCTTACTACTGTTTATGCATCTTCCTTTGTTGTTACAAACACTTCTATCCATCTTGAAAACATGTCCACTATTACTAGCAAATATTCCTGTCTTTTACCTAGTTTGGGCATGTGTGTGAAATCAATTTGTAAATGAGTGAATGGTGTGGATGGATATATCAGATGTTCATGTTTTGCCTTGTGAGGGTTCCTGGGATTATTCCGAATGCATATGATGCATCTGGAAACATATGCCTTAACGAGAGAGGGAAGACCTGAAATGTAAAAATCCCTATCCAAAGGTTCACATGTGACTTTCCAACCTCTGTGACCTATGCCATGGTATTGTGAAATAAAAATGGGTGCGCTGGCTACAGGGATACATGGTCTCCCCTCTTGGCAGACAAGGCAAGTTTCTGGGCTTGTCTGCACACCTATTTTGTTCCATTGCTGGATGTCTTGGTCTGTGGCATATGCTTGGAGGTCATGCAATGTTTGATCTAGTAGTGGGATTTCAGGTGAGAGTAATGGCATTTGGATGTCTGCTGGCTGTGTGGATGCTGCTTCTCTAGCTGCTTTGTCAGCTAAGGCATTGCATTTGGCTATGTCATTTTGTTGCCCTGTATGTGCCCTCCAGTGTAGTACAGCTATGGACCTTGGCAACTGTATGGCTTCTAATAGATTTGTGACAAGTGTGGAATGTGAAACTGATTTACCATCCGCTGCTATGTAGCCCCTTTCCCATATGACCCCAAAATCGTGCGTCACGCCATGTGCGTATTTTGAGTCAGTGTAAATGTTTACATCTTGCCCTTCAAAAAGCTGACAAGCTCTGGTAAGCGCAATTAGTTCAGCAGCCTGGGCTGACTGGAATGGGACTGGATTTGCTTCTAGGATTTTATCAGGTAATTGCACAACAGCATACCCAGCATGGTATGTGTTGTCATTCGGCCTGGAACAGGAACCATCCACAAAGACATTCTGTGCATCTGGAAGAGCCACAGAAGACATGTCTGGCCTTGGGGATGTATCCTGATGTATGAGATCTATACATTTATGCTGTGGGACAACCTCATCCTGTTCTCCTTTTAACCCTAACAAAGCATTCAGAATTGGGGCGGGGCCAGAAGTAGGAGAGGTGTACTTTATTTCAAGCTGTGGGTTGGACAAAAGAATAACCTCATACCCACTCAGCCGTTGTGCTGACATATGTTGGGTATGGATATTCTTTAATAAAATTGATACATTATGTGTAGTATGCAGGGTGGTGGGATGACCCAGAGTGAATAATGTAGCCATTTCCACCACCATCGCACAGGATGCTAGAGCTCTGAGACACGCCAGCATGCCCTGCACTGGCATAGGCACAACCCTTGGGGGAAAAAACGTTAGGGCGCAGTTTGCCTCCCATGTTTTTGCGTCAGGACTCCTGTCATGGTTGTACAGTTGTCCCTAGCAAATAGGTGTAACCCTTTGCTATACTCAGAGGCCAAGACCAGGAGCTGTTATCATAGTTTTGAGGTATACAAAAGCATTATACATGTCATACAATCTGGCATGTCAGTACCTGTGGTTTGTCTCAAAATGTTATCATAGTAGGAACAGTCAGGTATCCATTGGCAGCAGTCATGCCAATCATGCCAAGAAAGGACAGCATATCCTTCTTGGTCTGTGGGGGGGCTAGACCCACGGAGAGCCGCAGCTCGTGACTGACTTTCCTTTCACCTTTTGTGAGTACAAAACCAAAGTATACAACAGTTTCCTGACACCATTGAAGTTTCTTTTTGGAAACTTTATGACCATTATCTGCCAACCAATGTAGCAGATCTAAACCATCCTCTTTGCAGGCTACCTGGCTTGGGTTACATATCAATCAACATATTGGAGTAGGACAGAACAATGGCAGGGAGTCCAGGACCGCAATGTGGCCTGGGGCACAACTGAGTAGACTACAGGAGTCCACATAACCCTGGGACATTCTACACCATGTCATCTGGCAAAAAAAATGTTTTTAAAAACAGAAAGCAAGGATTGGCTGTGTCTCCTCATCCACAAGGACGTTAAAAAATACATTTGGTAAATCAATCACAGAAAAATACTCTGCATCAGGTGGTATGGAGATAAAAGAGTGATTGGCACATCATGCACTTTAGGTGCACACCAGGTTATTAACAGCTCGAAGGTCTTGAACAAATCTATAAATGCCACCCTGCCTGATAATGGGCACTCACTGCTTTCTCTCTTATTACATCAAAACATCCTGCTGCTTCTTTCTGTATTAAAGTTTCTTGAAATTGGTCAATCGTCTTTGTTGTCCATTAAGATATCATCTGTTTGACCAACAAGGCAAACTGGGGCCTTAGATTATTCATATAGGTTTGAATAAACAAAGCTCCCACATCAGCCGTTTTAGCTAATCCAGCTTCTGTTGTCCAATTGTCATGAAATCTTTTCCAGAACTCAACTACAGTTTCTTCTGACTTTTGTTTGCATGCTATGGCAGTAGGAAGGGAATTTTTATTTTTAAATACATTCATCATTTCAGCCTCTAATTCTGTCCACATGGTATTAATACCTGCTACTGTGTTTAACCCATATGCTCCCGCATTTCCAGTGTCAATAGTATTTATGCTTGGAACATTTGCCCAGCTCCAGGAACTGGTGTGTCCTATAATGCCATCAATGATAAGGCGCATGTCTTCCTGTGTGTAATTTCTACCCTTACATGCCTTTTTTAAGTAAGTTAAAGTACCTCCTGCAGAGGCGGTGGGTCTGGGGCAATGTTTCACTATCCGATCTATGTCCTCAATGTCTATTACTTTTTTTTAAAATTTCATTTCCAATCGTCATGAAAGGCAATGAAAGGTCAGTGTTACTATATACCGTTCCACTCTTTGTTTTAGGGGGACTAAATGTTTTACTTGTTCCAGAGTCTCCCTGTTCTTCCTCCTGCTCTTGGCCAGGTGGTGAAACTACCCCTCCTATAGCTCCCTGGTCTTCTTCTGGTTCAGCTACCTCGACTCTGACTTCCTGTCTGTGCCTCCTGTAGGTGCTGTCTATCTTGTTGTGAAGTGTGGGGGAGAGTAGGGGGGGGGGCAGCTGTTGTGGTTGTAGACCTGGGGGGGCCTGCTGTTGTGGTTGTAGAGCTGGGGGGCCTGCTGTTGTCTGATTGCATGATGTCCAGCCAGAAGATCAATATCTTCCTTTGTTAAACTCGGATAGATATGTACATATGAGGGTGGAGGGTGACTGACTATTGACAGGGGTGGGGCTCCTGGGTCAGGGACAACTCTCTTTTTATTAGCTTCTTCTCTGTTTCTGATCATAATCTTCCTTACTTAAACATTTGGTGGGCTTTTTCTGTTTCATATTTTCCCTTGGGAACCAATATGGGGCATATTTTAACCAATTCTCTGCTCCCTTTTCCATATAATCCATATCCCATTGAGGGTCCCCGGGGTACCAAGGGAAAGCTTTCTTATCTCCTAAACACAATCCTTTGACCATATCTATGTGGAATTCTGTATTGCTACCTTTTTGGGGGAACGGGTCTACACTGTGTAAGGCTGTGGTCCATCCCGCTTAATTTGAAACCCATGGGTCTATAAGTTCATAATTAGTACCACAAATTCTAGCTACAAAATCCTTACATATTTCCCCTGGGTTGGGTGGAGGGGGGAGGACCTTCTTTACCTTGTTTCTGACCCATATTGAAAGTGGGAGACGACTGACTTACCACACAGTCTTCTGATCCACACAACAAATTATTCTTATATTTCTAATAATACTTATACTTCTATGCGATAGAAAGAAAAAGCAAAGGTTTTTAGGCTGTTGGAATCTCTTTCCTCATTAACCACTTAATTTTCCTTCCCTAAAGGAATGTCTATGCAGTACTGCTTATCTTTTGTGGGTTTCCCAAAAACCCTACTTATGGGTTTACCCAAAACCCTTCTATGTGGGTTTACCAAAAACCCTTCTATTAACCTCCTGGCGTGGTTCTTATCCCCTACTAATTTTATGGCTCTAAAAAAGCTTTAATCAGAGCTGAGGCAAGAATATTCAGTCAATAAAGACAAAAAAAAAGACTCTTACCTCAGTTGATTTCAGCTTTTATCTCGGACGAAGCCCCCATTGCTGTTAGGCGAATCACTTGTATAAGACCACCCAGGTAGGTTGTTAGGTTCAAATGACGGAGACAGATTTCATCAGCCCACGAGACATCAATTGACACAAGAAAAACTAGCATGCGTTGTGTTCAAATGACATCTGTTTTACTTGAGTTAGCCCCTCATATATACAGTATACAGATTTAGAAGGACAAAGGAGGAGTTTCTCAAGGGCATAGTGTAATTACAATAATACATTCAGGTTAATCATTTCCTATTAGATAGTATATGTTGTATAAGTTCAGTTAATATATGGATGTGACCTAAGATCTTAAACAAACATTAGCAGAGGTGAAATTCCATTCATACATATCTAGGTGAAAGGTATCTATAGATAACCATCTATCCTTCATGTGAAGCTTTTTCATACCTTTCCTTTAAACTATAACATGGCAACCTGAATATAAAATGGAGATGGTCATGCTATGTTCTTAACAATCACATATGCAACAATGAATTAAAATGATTTTTCACCAATACCAGAAGTCTGCCAAGCAAAATAGGAGAGTTGGAAGCTTTGATGCATTGATAGAACTGGGATTTAATTGGAATTGCTGAATCTTGGCTTTATTTTTCACACAATTAGGCCATTAATGTTCCCGGCTATGCTCTCTTTCGGTGTCTGTTTCTATGTGAGAAATTATCTTAAAGCAAGTTTTAAAAAGGAACTTGTTGATTGAGATTGTGATGGTGCTAAAACTTTATGGGTGGAGCTGCATATGGGTGTGAGAACTTTAAAGTTATTTATTGGAGTTTGTTATAGGCCACCCAGTGTTAATCAGGAGGCAGAGATTCAACTCCTTCCACAAATAGAAAAGGTTGTAAGGGCTGGAAAAGGTAATAATAAAAATGTATAAACTTGTTAAAAACTATTTTTGTTACAGTTTATAGAAACCCCAACTAGATACATTGCCTTGAAAAAGTATTCATACCCCTTGAAATTTCCCACATTTTGTCATGTTACAACCAAAAATGTAAATATATTTTATTGTGATTGTATGTGATAGACCAACACAAAGTGGCACATAGGCCCAGATTCACAAAGCACTTACGCCGACGTATCTAGAGATGCGCGGCGTAATTGAAAAATGCGACGTGCGTATTTATGCGCCGTATCCTCAAAACGAGATACGCCTGAAAAACATTTTTTTCCGTCCGACGTAAAACGATTACACCGGCGCATCTTGGAGAGCAAAATACGCTAGACACACCACTGATTTGCTAGTTAAATATGCAAATGAGGGAGATACGGCGATCCACAAAAGTACGCTTGTGCGGCGTAGGCTACGCCCTGTGCGCATCTGCTAGTTTCACGGCAGAAAGTTACACCTTATAAAAGGTGCCTTAACTTTGCACCAGCCGTGTAAAGGTCAGCTAAAGCAACACCGTTAGGGAAGAGCTGAGCACACACACTTGCAGGACAACAATCTGTATGCCAACATGCCAGGGGCATCCATGCTCATAGCTATACTAGTGGCTTTAGAGGAACGCAGAAGGAGGAGGGAACGGAGGAGGAGGAGGAGGAGGAGGAGGAGGAGGGGAATGGAGAGGATATACCGCACACGCCTAGATGTCTTTGGCATGGCTGCTTCTGAGGTGTATCGCAACTTCAGATTCACCCCTGAAGCCATCATGGAAATCACCAGAACCCTGCAGGATGACATCACCAGCCCAACACACCGCTCACATGCACTGGAGCCACTGGTCAAGGTAGTGGCAACACTCCATTTCCTTGCCACTGGCTCTTTTCAGCGCACAAGTGGATTGTCGGCTGGGATGTCACAATCCTCCATTAGCAGATGTGTGCACCAGGTTGTCCCCGCAATCCTGAGACGCATGGCCAACCAAATCATCAAACCCACCCAGGAGGACCTGCGGATGAAGACAATGACAGATTTTTACAAAATTGCCAGATTCCCACGCACTGTGGGGGCCATCGATTGCACACATGTGGCACTACAGCCCCCCCATGAGACAGAGCACATGTACCGCAATTGGAAGCATTGGCATTCAATCAATGTACAGGTGATAGTGTATGCCCAATGCCTCATATGGCACGTCCGTGCCAAACACCCAGGATCCAGCCATGACAGCTTCATATACCGTCAAAGCGACATCCCAAGACAAATCGAACAGAATGTGTATGGGGACAGCTGGCTGGTTGGTGAGTGACATGGGTGTCAAGTATGACTGTCCCCCCATTATGCAGACGTCACGAGGGGCACATGCATGACTAACATCCTCCTGTCTTTTCCCTTCCAGGTGACTCTGCATATGCACTTGGACCCCATCTCATGACTCCATTCCGGAACCCCCAAACCCCAGGAGAGGAAAACTACAATGCTGCACACATACGTACTAGTGGAGTGGTGGAACGCACATTTGGGCTCCTAAAGTCCCGTTTCCGATGCCTGGATAAGTCTGGGGGTACCCTGTTGTATTCCCCAAACGTTGTGTGCCAGATCATCGGTGCATGTTGCATGCTGCACAACTTCGCAGTGAGAAGGGGCCTGGAGATTGACATACGTGATGACCTGACCCCCGAACCCGACAATCCCCCCCCTGACAGAGGGTTCCCCGTCTACTGAGGGAACAGCAGCCAGGAGACGCCTCGCAGAAGGCATCTTTGCACAGTAAACACACACATTAAACATGGCACAATGAGAATGCACGCATGCACACCATTGTGGTCCCTAGCACACACACCCCACATCCACATCGAATTGGATTAGACCCAAGTACCCCACACGGTACTAGGGAGCAGCAACGCCATGCCACGGCTCCAATTATGTCACTGTGCATTCATACACCATTCACATGGACCTGGGATCACTTCTCCCTGGTCCTGGGGATCCCTACTCCACCAAAAATGAGGGTGACACCCTTTTTCTGCAGGAATGTCACCCCCACATTCATACATCATTCACACACATAAAACAAATCATAATCACATTACAAATTCCTAAAAAAAAAAAAAAAAGTACATCCAAAATTACCGTTGGCGTGAGCTATGCCTGGGCCGGCCACGGCCACAGGCCCTCAGGGGAGACTCATGGGGGGGAGCAGGGGAAGGAGGAGCCTCCCCTGGGCTCTGCCCACCTGCTGGCCTGCCCTCCAAGGCCACAGCTATCCTGTTCAGGCCCACAGTGAGGGCTGCCGTATTGGCCTGGACAGCCTGGGTATTGGCGTTGACAGCCTGGGTCAGGGCACTCACCTCCAGGGCCACGCCTGCTGTGGCAGACTGCAGGTCACAAAAACTAGTTATGACCGCCAACGAGTTCGTGCCCACATCATTGACCGACTCCTTAAAGCGGATGTGCCATGGGGAAAAGATATTAAAAGTCAGCAGCTACAAATACTGCAGCTGCTGACTTTTAATATTAGGACACTTACCTGTCCTCGAGTCCAGCGCTGATCGCAGCAGAGCACAAGCGATCGCTCGTCTCTCTGCTGTTCCCCCCGCCATCCACGCTGAGGGAACCAGGAAGTGAAGCGCTGCGGCTTCACTGCCCGGTTCCCTACGGCGCATGCGCGAGTCGCGCTGCGCCCACCGATTGGCTCACACGCTGTGTGCTGGGAGCCGAGTGTTCCCAGCACACAACGGGCGACAGACGGGAAGTCAGAAAAACCCGTCTTTTGCCCGTAGCGTGTGGCCGGAAGTGGGTGCAAATACCTGTCTTTAGACAGGTATCTGCACCCCCCTCCCCCCTGAAAGGTGTCAAATGTGACACCGGAGGGGGGGAGGGTTTCCGATCAGCGGGACTCCACTTTAGGGTGGAGAACCGCTTTAATGGCGGCCAGGCTTTCCTCCATCTAGGCCAAAGTCCGGGTGACCTGACCCAGATGTTGGGTCTGACGGGCCTGGTCCCTCCGCAGATTTTCAGGCAGAACCTCGGCCACCGCCCTGGTCTTCTGGGTGGCCTTTCTGCCTGAAGATGAGGCTTGTGGCCTGGGAGGAGGGGAGCCCCCTGGGGGGGAGCCCTGTTGGGGGAGGAGTGGGAGGGGCTACCCCTGATGGAGGCCTGACTGCTGCCAGCCACAGGGACAGCCACAGTGGGAGCCACAGGGGGAGCAACAGGGGGGGCAACAGGTGGAGCAACAGGGGGAGCATCATCCAAACCCAAAAGGATTTCCCTGGCAAGGTCCATCCGATCATCCACAACCTCCCCCCCTTATCCTCCTCCCCCTCAACCTCCTCATGAGGTGAGTTGTGGCCACTCCCCTGCCGTGGGGACTCCTGCCTTTCTTGGGGCTCTTCAACAGCCTGGTGTCCGGGGGATGGTGCAGACTGGCCTGATGGCCCAGCAACCTCCTGGCCATCTGTTAATGACACAAAACACAGGTTGGAGGATCCACACGCTTGGCACATATTCCCCCCCCCCCTACACATGCTACTCGCCAGATAGAAAAAAAAACGTACCTGTCCTCACGGCCTCCTCGGAGTCAAAGCCAGGCAGACCCACCACTTACTGGCTGTGGAAGCACTGGGCCACCGCACGCTCCTCCTCTGTCCACCTGACGGTGCAAGGTGGGCCCCCTTTCCCCCATGCATGGGCATTTACCTTGGCCAGCTTCCTCAGATCATTGATCTTCTTTGCGATCCCACTGGGGGTCCTCGTCTCACCCCCCCTGCATTGATCTGGTCAGTTATCTCCTGGATGATCGCCCTCTTCCTGGCCGGGGTGATGTCCCGGCTCTCAGGGCCATGCAAATATCACCCATATCGGATGATGGCCCTAGCAAGGATTTGCTTTTCCAGAACCGAGAAGTTCAGCTTTCTTCTCTTTGGTGCCATATCACCACACAACACTCAGCACCAAACAGACACAAAAATCAAACAGAACAAACAGACACAAAAACACACAGAACAAACAAACACAAAAATCAGACAGCAAAAACCAGACACCAAAATCAAACAACACAAGCAGACAGCTAATACAAAATAAAAAAAAACACAGAAAAAACAGACACAAAAAACACTCAGAAAAAAAACACAGCTACTACAATCTCCTACTTCAATAAATCTTTAATCCAACACTACTACACTAACCAACAAACACCAACAGACAACAGAACAAAAGCACCTTGCTTTAGGAAGGGGAACACATGGATGTACTTTTGCAATGGAAGGGCGTTTGTCTGGGGCTATTTAAGCACAGGGCGTATCTCACTAAGTATGCTTGGCCTATTTTCTATCTCACTGATTGCGCCGGCCGAGTTCTGAGCATGCCCAGTGAGGTGCAGATTCGTGCGCGCATGCTCAGTAAGGCCGGCCCTTCATTTGCATGGGGTCACGGCTCATTTCAATGGAGCATGCCCACTTCCTTCCCACTTTCAATTACTGCGCCTTACGCCTCGGAATTTACGTTACGCTGGCGCAAATTTGGGCGCAAATACTCTGTGGATACGGCACATACGTCACAAAATTGAGCCGCCGTAACGTAAATGACATGCGTTACAACGAACTAAATATGCACCGCTCTACGTGAATTGGGGCCACTGTTGTGAAGTGGAAGGAAAATGATAAATAGTTTTATAAGTTATTTACAAATACTGTAAATATCTGAAATGTGTGGCGTGCAATTCTAGACAACCCCCTTTACTCTGATACCCCTAACTAAAATCTAGTGGAACAAATTGCCTTCAGAAGTCACCCAATTAGTAAATAGAGTCCACCTGTATGTAATTTAATCTCAGTATAAATACAGCTGTTCTGTGAAGCCCTCAGATGTTTGTTAAAGAAGCTTAGTGAACAAACAGCATCATGAAGGCCAAGGGACACCCCAGGCAGGTCAGGGATAAAGTTGTGGAGAATTTTAAAGCAGGGTTAGGTTATAAAGAAAATATACCAAGCTTACAGGGCACTGTTCAACCCATCATCTGAAAATAGAAAGAATATGGCACAACTGCAAACCCACTAAGAAATGTCTGTCCACCTAAACTGACAAGCTGGGTAAGGAGAGCATTAATCAGAGAAGCAGCCAGCCAAGAGGCCCATGGTGACTCTGGAGGCGATGCAGAGATCCAAAGCTCAAATGGAAGAATCTGTCCCACAGGGCAACTATTAATTGCGCACTCCACAAATCTGGCCTTTATGGAAGAGTGGCAAGAAGAAAGCCATTGTTGAAAGAAAGCCATAAGAAGTCCTGTTTGCAGTTTGCAAAAAGCCATGTGGGGGGACACACCAAACATGCGGAAGAAGGTGCTCTGGTAAGATGAGACCAAAATTTAACTTTATGGCCTAAAAGCAAAACGCTATGTGTGGCAGAAAACTAACACTTCACCTCAACCTGAACACACCATCATATTGTGGGGATGCTTTTCTTCAGTAGGGACAGGGAAGCTGCTCAGAGTTGATGGGAAAATGGATGGGGCCAAATACAGGGCAATCTTAGAAGTAAACCTGTTAGGCCCCGTACACACGAGAAGATCTATCCGCTGGTATTTATCCGCGGATCAGTTCCAGCGGATAGATCCTGTGGTGTGTACGGCCCAGCGGATATTTATCCACGGATTTTTTTTCGGGCCGATGGATTTCCAGCGGATAAAAATTAGCATGCTAAGAAATCTATCCGCTGGAATCCTGTCCAGCGGATTGATCCGGTGGTCTGTACAGACTCACCGGATCAATCCGTCCGATTACCTCCCTCGCATGCGTCGTAATGATTCGATGCATGCGTGGGAAGTCTTTACCTTCCAGCGTCGCGCACGTTGCCGCGTCATCATCGCGGCGATGGCGCGACACGTCACCGCGGATGGATTCCGCACGGATTTCGATCTGATGGTTAGTACAACCATCAGATCAAAATCTGCCAGAGGATTTATCCGCGGGAACGGTCCGGAGGACCGTTCCCAGCGGATAATCCTCTCGTGTGTACGGGGCCTTAGGCCCCGTACACACGACCAAACATGTATGCTGAAACTGGTCCGCGGGCCAGTTTCAGCATACATGTTCGGTCGTGTGTAGGCGCGAGCGGGCCGAATTCCAGCAAACATTTGCCCGCCGGGCCTTTTCCCAGCAGACAAATATTCCTGGACGTGTTTTAAAACCGTCCGCTGGAATCCTGCCCGCTCGGACATGTACGGTCGTCAGTACAGACCTACCGTACAGACCTATGTCTGAGCGCCCCCCATTCCTCGCATTCGTCGAATGACTTCGACGCATGCGTGGAAGCCTTTAAATGGCAGGCCCGCCCACGTCGCCGCGTCATCATCGCGGCGACGACGCGGACACGCCCCGCATAATGTTTACGCGCGGACTTCTGTACGATGGTTAGTACAACCATTGTACAGAAGCCCTCTGGCAGGCATGTACGGTGAAAACGGTCCGACGGACCGGTTTCATCGTACATGTTTGCCCGTGTGTACCGGGCCTTAGAGTCTGCAAAAGACTTGAGACTGGGGCGGATGTTCACCTTCCAGAAGGAAAAAAGGCCCTAAACATACAGCCAGGGCTACAATGGAATGGTTTAGATCAAAGCATATTCATGTGTTAGAGTGTCCCAGTCAAAGTCCAGACCTAAATCCAATTGAGAATCTATGCAAAGACTTAAAAATTGCTGTTCATAGATACTCTCCATCCAATCTGACAGAGCTTGAGCTATTTTGCAAAGAAGAATGGGCAAAATTGTCACTCTCTAGATGTGCAAATCTGGTAGAGACATACCCAAAAAGACTTGCAGTTGTAATTGCAGTGAAAGGTGGTTCTACAAAGTATTGACTCAGGGGGGGCTGAATACAAATGCACACCACACTTTTCGCATATTTAAAATGTGAATACCAATTATCATTTTCCCTCCACTTCACTTTGTGTTGGTCTATCAGTAAAAAACCCAATAAAATACATTTATAATTTTCAAGGGGTATGAATACTTTTTCAAGGCACTGCATTATGCTCTGCTGAACCTGGTAAGCTCAAACATTGCAGAGCTTTTTCCTAATCTTTATATATAAGAACATTTGGGTAGCAGTGGCCACACAGTGAATTAATTTTATGTAAGCTGTAAACAACAAGCACATACTGGAAAGATATGAACTCTTAACTTTTTGCTGCCAGGCCCAGTGCTACACTTAAAACTCAGTTATGATATACAAATTAAAGTTATCCTTATTCTTTTATTTTTTACCTACAGTTTTCAGAGTTTGTGAAAGACCCCCCAAACCATACATTTTCTAAAAGAATATGATCAGTAGTATAAAATAAGGGTAGGATTAGAGAGTAGGAGTGGTGCTACCTTAATAATTACATGAATCCTGATGAGAGGGATGTATAAAGGGATCGGTTTACTTTTTAATATTTACACTCTCAATATCCGGTTTGTAATTTTTTGACCAAATGTTGCTTTTATTTTATTTACCCTTTTCAGAGTCTGTTGGTGTAGGCCTGCCTGGCCCACGAGGCTCCTCAGCACGGGGGAGCCTCAGCTGGCCCCTGACCAGCTGTAGGCAGTATTCGTTTCGAGTGCATAAGGAGGCTACTAGGCTTTTGGGATCATTCCCTAGCACGCATGTGATGTTATATGTCATCCGGGTTGATGCTTGAGCCCCATTTCTGATCAGCTTCCCAGTCTCCATTGTTCGGCCTGCGGACCAGTGGGGGGGCGGGTGTCTCCCGGGTGACGCGGCACACCACGCGCATGCGTCCCGTTGTTCCAACTTCTTCAGGCATTTCCGCCCACCCCGTCTGACGTCACCGCATATTGTGTGGTGACACTGGACACCGCGAGGACCAAACGAGGCTCCGTGACAGAGCAGGCAACCTATTTGCTTTGAATGTGGGCGATGCGGACAGGATCAGCCTATTGGCTTACCTCGCATGCCCACCTTCCTTTGCCCACCCCCTTTCGTCTGGTGCTAATCTTGAAGCCAACTTGATTGGCTTAGAACTTTATGGCGCTCTATTTAAGAGAGACTGAGCGGCTTATACATTGCTGCACAGCCAGGACCCAGCCACACAAAACGGCCAGTGATTTAAGGTATGGGGACATTATGTTTTAACAAGTTTTTTTGGCATACCTGTCACGAGCTGGTGTTACTATACCCACTTGGTATGCAGGATTACTTCTAATGCTCACCGTGGTATATTTTTTCTGTTTACTCCCATATGAGATTGTTTATCGCTCTGTCACGCGCTGTCCCTGTGAGCATTGGTGGGCTGCGTTGGGTCCACTTCACAGCAGAATCCCACAGTGCCCTGGTTGCCCTATCATTCTCTTAAAGGGACCAGGCTCTATATTTACCTGCTATTTTTGTGCGCAACACATCCTGGCTGGCTTTCCATCCCCTAGGGGTCCTTCCATCCTCTGGCACTCCCCTTGTCCGGTTTTTCTTCATACACACAATCATTGAGCTGATGAGTAAACACTGAAGTTAGTGTGAGACGCATTAGCTGTCCTAGGTTTCGTTGCTGTGACTTGTATTGCCTGTTTCCATTTTTTTACATTAAAGTTACATTGGATTGGAGTGCGGCTGATCATCTTTTGTTCTTATTTTCCATGTGCACTGCTAGCACCCTCAGTTCCTGAGAAGATTTGCACCCAACAAGACCTGCCTGGAGCGACAATCTCTGTCTTTTTATAGTTCTTGGATTTTAAGGGGAATCCGCGACGAAAAAAAAAAAAAAAATTGTGTGGGGTTCCCCTCAAAAATCCATACCAGACCCTTATCCGAGCATGCAACCTGTCAGGCCACAGGAAAAGAGGGTTGATGAGAGAGCGCCCCCCTCCTGAACTGTACCAGGCCACATGCCCCAACATGCTTAATCCCTAGAACCCTTGACCGGTGGTTGTGGGGCTCTGCGGACGGGGGGCTTATTGGAATCTGGAAGCACCCTTTGACAAAGGGGACCCCCAGATCCCGGCCCCCCATGTGAATTGGTAATGGGGTTCATTGTACCCCTTCCATTTCACAAAAAAAATGTGTCAAAAATGTTAAAAACCAAAGTAGACAGCTTTGTTAAAAAAAAATAAAAAATCCAACGATGTAATCCATTCTCGAGCGATACGAAAAAAAAAGAAAAGCCGACTCAATCCTGCCTCCATGGGAGCCACCCGCGGAATCACGCTATTCCGTCATGACAGCTCTTTTATAGCTGAGGGCGGGGCCACTTGTCACGTGTGCAGGTGACCCCGCCCCCTTTTCTTGCATTGATACATGTCCCTATGGGCAGGACCCAGGTTCCCAAACACTTTTAAACGGTGTTTTCCGGGGGTTTCCAATTTGCCGCAAACACCTCAAATTGTTCGCTATTCAGCGAACGGGCGAACAGCCAATGTTCAAGTCGAACTTATGTTTGACCCGAATATAAAGCTCATCCCTAACCACCACATCCCACTATCTCACCCCCAACACCAATTCATCAGTTGTTGTAAATACATCTTGAAGCTTGTTTAATACTGACCTAAGTCTGTTGTTCACATTCCTTGCAGATGCTGCTTCCAGGTGTCACAATCAGCACTGCAGTTGATTGGGTACCTCTTTCTGAAATCATCTCTCTACTGCAGTTTTCAAGATCCTAAAAAGGACCATGTTGCTGGACAGCCAATATGAAGTGTCTATCTCCCCAGGCAGTGATGTAGACACCATCCTCCTCCTCAATAAAGAAGATCAAAATTGGGATCCAGAGCATGTGAGTTGAACTTTAGGATGCACCCTAATTTGTAAAATCATTTTCAAATATATTGTGTTTGCAATTTATGTAGCATTATAATTTTTTTTAATAGTACACAACACTAAAAAGGGGAATAAAAAAGCAGACAAAAATTCATAGTACTCAGGCTTTATATAGTGTAATATTTTCTTGGTTTGTATATATTGAAAATATAAAACTTTTACACATTTTTCTTCTACTTCAGTTCTGAAGTGCCTTCATATGTCCAACAGAATCAGTTGGACTGTGGAAGTGCTGTGATACTGGTGAGAGCCATTGTATTAATGATGTTATTTATATTTTATGATGATTAGATATTGTTAACAGATTCTGTTTGTTTCTCCAATATAAAAGCCATGCATGAATATGTACAGCACACTGGTATAGGCGCAAGAGAATTTTAGATTTGTTTCTGTTGCTGTAAGGGTTGATACTTCTCCTTGGTACTTACAGAAAGTGCATTCATTTTTTATACTTTGTTTCTTGCATAGGGATGTGTCTTTTCCGCTGAATCTGGAAAGAGTACTTTTATTCTTGTATATTTGTTATTTAGAAATGTGAGAACATTTGTTTTTTGATCTTTACCAATATATCAATGTATTTAAAAATATACCTTGGTGGCTCAGCTGACTATAGATATTGGCCCGGATTCACAAAGCACTTACGCCGACGTATCTCGAGATACGCCGTCATAAGTACAAATGTGCGCCGTCGTATCTATGCGCCGAACCAGAAACCAAGATAAGCCTGAAAATAGGCTGCATCTGACCGACGTAACTTTCCTACGCCGGCGTATCGTGGGCGTATATTTACGCTGGCGCTCCCATTGATTTTCGATTCAAATATGCAAATGAGTGAAATACAGCGATTCATGAACGTAGTTGCGCCCGGCGCATAATATACGCGCTTTGCGTAAGACTTACATCCGGCGTAAATTTATTCCCCATATAGGAGGCGCAACTCATGCAAAGGTATGGACCAGGGAACACAGCCGTCGTATTTTACGTCGTTTACGTAGTTTGTGAATATGGCTAGGAGTAGGTTACGTTCACGTCGTAGGCAGTGATTCGACGTATCTTAGGCAGTTGTTTCAACATGATTCTGGGCATGCGCACGTGGATGCGTCCACAGGACGGCGCATGCGCCGTACATTATTCGTATCTTTATGACGCTCAATCCATCATTTACATGGGGTCACGCCTCATTTGCATGGCTCACGCCCACTTCCACTTACGACGAGTTACGACTATGAAACCCAGCGTAGATTTGGAGGCAAGTGCTTTGTGAATCCAGTGCTTGCCTCTGTGCACTGCGTCGGCGTAGCGTAAATTAGATACGCTATGCCCGAATAAATATGAGCCGATGTATGTGAATCCGGGCCTATGTTTATTTTTGCAAATGACAGTAAACAAAAGAAATGGATATATGACTGTATAGTCAAAACAGTTCAATGTGTACTGTAGCAGCGCTACAAACAGAGTGTGAACTCTGAATCAAAAGTTCTATGGTGACATAGGTATCACAATAATGGTGCAGGTGGACAGCGGCAATAAATAGTGTCTTCATCAATGTGTGCTTCTCATCACCAGGGGGGTTGTGTTTCACCACGTGGGGGGGGATACTATCCCCTTATGGGGATGCACTCACCAGACCAAGAATAAAAACCAGCATTGGATACACATCCGCCTCTGCCACCAGCCTTGCACTCTCCACCACTCCTGCTTAAGTGTGTCTTGCAGCGCCCCCAGATGAATAAACCAGTCATATCCGACCCTCCAATAATGCGATCCCTTGGTGAATTCCTCAGCTGATGTGTATTCTTCTCTTCCCCCAGCCTCTCATAAGGTAACAACACCTTGCTAGTATGTTTATTTTTGTCAATAATATTGTGCAGTTGTTAGTAGTGGAAATCAATGTTAAAAAATAAAAATACCATTCAGAAACATGTGAAGATGGCATTTTATACAATACCGAACCAAAGGGGAAAAGCAATAAGACCTAGAGCAATCTTTTTCTACAGTTATCTATCAGGCTTGGCAAAGCAAACTGTGCCACCATGTGGTCAGCAATTACACATTTATTGCAATTAGAGAGAGTATCATGAATTAACAATTTATTTCTGTACAGAGTAGATCAGTATGCTACTGTGGTCATAAAATGCATAATTTTTACTTTTTTTGTTTCAAGTATCATTGACTATATTCATTTGTGTAATGGCGACTTCTTAAATGTGTTCAGACATTTTCCTGCATAATTATTGCAACAAATACAATTGTTCATCCAGTACAAGCCATACCTCAAGATGCTTAATTATTATGAAAGCTTGAAACTAAGCAGGACAATTTGTAATCTACAAATTCTTATAATAATATATAGCTGCACAGAAGTTGTACAGTATATCACCTTTTAAGACATCAGGTAATACGTAATTTCCTCAATAAGTGAAACTGAGGAAATTAGATCTATTCTAAATCATGTTTTAAATGTTCTTTACCTGTTCTAGTTGTGCACATCCTGATGCAGACACTTTTGAAATTGTATCTGACAAGAGGGAAGGTCCACCTTTACTTTAACTTCATGGTTAATCTCAGCAAAATTTGAAAAGACGAAGCCCCAGCATCTTACATGTACACAAGTATTTCTCCAAACAAGATTGCAGAACATTATTATAATTTTAAAGAGCAATGATAAAATCACAAAAGCAGGTGGATGGAAATAATGAAAAGTTATTTAAACTTCTCACACAGAGGATAAACGTGATTTTTCACAGTGTTAAAAAACCATGGCAGAAGTGTGAATTTATAATCATCTCAAATTATAAAATGACGTGCTTAGTAGTATTTTTTGTATTGTGCAGGCCAGTCAAGTTCCTCCACCCCAAACTCGTTCATCCACACTATATTGTCAAAAGTATTGAGCCACCCCTCCAAATCATTTGGTGGAGGGGGATTATGGGATGGGGTTGTTTTTCAGGTCTTGGACTTGGCCCTTTAGTTACAATGAAGGGAACTCTTAAGGCTTCAACATACCAAAAAATGTTGGACAATTTCATGCTTCAAACTTTGTGGGAACAGTTTGGGGGATGGTCCCTTCCTTTTCCAACATGACTGTGCACCAGTGCACAAAGCAAGGTCCATAAAGACATGGATGAGCGAGTTTGGGGTAGAGGAACTTGTCCTGACCTCAACCCGACAGAACACCTTTGAAATGAATTAAGGTGGAGACTGCGAGCCAGGTCTTCTCGTCCAACATCAATGCCTGATCTCACAAGTGCGCTTCTGAAAGAATGGTTAAACGTTCCCATAGACACCCTCCTAAACCTTGTGGAAAGCCTTTCCAAAAGAGTTGATGCTGTTAACTTAATATTGAACCCTATGAACTCGGATTGGGATGCCATTAAAGTTCATGTGCGTGTACAGGCAAGCATCCCAATACTTTTGGGTCGGCAGGCGACGTGATTGACGATGGATTTACATTGGATTTACATTGAGAGACACTGGGGGTTATTTACTAAAGGCAAATCCACTTTGCACTACAACAAACTACAACAAGAAACAGAATTTTAGCTTGCAAATGATTGGATAATATAATCATTAGAGCTTCCCCTCATTTCAGATCTTCCCCTTGGATTTACAGTGACTGCACTTCCAAGTGCACTTTCAGTGCAATTTCAAGTGCACTTTTCACTTGTAGTGCAAAGTGGATTTGCCTTTCGTAAATAATTCCCACAGTTTATTTATTTTTTAATAAAGGAATTGTCAAAAGCTTGTCTCATGTGTTTATGACTTATTTACACTTCTTTTGGTACCCATCAGGTTGAGGTACTATATACCAGATACTTATTCACATAGGGGGGATCTGGGGACCCCCTTGTTAAATAAGCCCCCCACCTGCAGACCTCAACAACTACAGCCCGGGGTTGTCGGGAAGAGACAAGGTGCTTTGGGGTGCCCCAAAGCTCCCAGCCCCTATGTTGAGGGCATGTGGCCTGGTATGGTTCAGGGGGATTTGCTCATCCCCCCTTTCCTAACCTACCAGGCTGCATGCCCAGATAAGGGTCTGGGATGGTCTGGGGGGGGGACCCCAAGAAGTTTGTGCTCAAAAAAGCAACGGCGAGTCATTTTAAATGAGATTTGACTCTTTAAGCATACTGAAAATCACTGCTCCTGAAAAAACAGTGATTGACGAAATATATATATTTTTTTTGAGAGAACTGGATCCAAGGACATTAAACAAGTCTTACTATATATTGTGGAACTGAAGATCAAGGGGCCAGGTAAGGGCCCTAGTGCATCGGCCCAGAAATTTTGTTTGGGAATCCTTGCATTGTTTTTTTGTTTTTGTTTTATTACCAACTTTGCTGGATATAAATGATTTGAACTGACTTAAAAAAGTGTTCTACTGGAGAGAGACTGTCACTTGATATAACAAAGGAAGTTTTTTTTTTTATTATCTCACTGCTACAGAAATAGCGCATTTGTGGGACTTAATGAGATACAGCGAGAATACATTGTGGGTCGTATAACTATAAAAAGAACTGGAATAAAGGAAAACAAATATCCATAAGTAGAATATCAGTACTGAGGGCTAATCCCTCCCTCCTCTTCCCTCCCAAAAGAGAAAGGGAGAGGGGTCTCTCTTTCCCTTTTTTTTGTTGTGTGTGATGATAGGCAGCATGAGGGGAAGTTTAGGAAGAGGAGGAGCAGTGGCAAAGTCACCCCGTTCAAGCCTAAGTCCTGGCCCCATGACTAAATATGTGACAGTAGGATTAAGTGGAAATAACCAGCTTTTAGAAAAACAACAGAACACTAAAGGGTGGCAGAATGAAGTAAAGGAGAAAAAAGAGAAAACGGTTCAGTATAAAACAGCCCTAGAAATAAGTCCAAATATAGACTCTCTGGAAGAAATAGAGGTTGAAATAGAAGGGGAGATAGAAAAAGAAGAGGAACAACATAGAAAAGGTCAACTCCCAACAAAATGTGATATGGAAAATATGTTTGCACTTCTGGAGAAATCATTGAAGAGTCTAGAAAGCTTGCTAAAAAAAGGAATAGCTATAATCCATAACGATGTGGGACATTTACTTACAAGAGTGGAAAAGGTGGAAAATAAAGTAGACATGCATACAACTACAATTAAGGAGTTAAAAGGAGAAATAAGATCTTTAATAACAGAACAGCAAGATCAAGCATATAGAATGGAAGAACAAGAAAATAAGAACAGGAGAAAGAACCTGCGAATAAGAGGACTCCCTGAAAACTCCCAGAAAGAAGATCTGGTAGAAATAATGGGGAAAATATTTAACCCACTATTGGGAAACATAGAAACAAATGCTATAAAAATTGAGTCTATAGATTAAGGAGACCCATGGGAATCCCAGTAGAAAGTCCACGGGACATAATAGTAAGATTCGAGGAAACAAATCAAGTATGGAGAAGTATGAAGGGAAAGCCCCCATTAAAATATGAAGAAAGACTATTACAAATCTTCCCGGATCTATCACAAGATACTTTAAGAAGAAGGTGGATGTTAAAACCTCTGTTGAAAACTTTACACGAACATGAGATTCAATAGAATTGGTGGTTCTCTGCATGTCTGATTGGCAAGAAAAATGGGCATACACTAAAACTCAGGTTCCGATATCTGCAATCAGTCATCACAGGCAAATAAATGAATTGCACAATTGCTAAACAAAATTACATATATGGTCAGAACATTAGTGAACTCTTAAATGGAAATGCTGAAGATACATACAAAGAAAATACAACTGCTGGATGTATCCAACAGAACAGCAGGGTAGAAAAGAAACCCACCATGAAAGAGTTTAATGAAGCACTCAGTAAGCTAATAAAAAAATAAAAAAAACATCACATTGAGCCATAAAAGCAGCACATCAAAACTTTCATGAGCAAATCCATGTAAAAAAAAAGTGTACATGTAGAAGAAGCCTTTAAAATTTTAAAAAAATGCACATATTTTATTCTCCGTTTTAAAAAAAAGAGCCTCCTTTGTTTTTGGAAACTAAATAAAACTACTTTCTCACTGATTCACGTCAAAATTGCCTGTAAAATGCCTATGCATTAATGGAATTTCTCAGTGTCTAACAATAGCCACACTAATCTCTGTAATTAAAAGTTTATCTAACACTAGTGTTGTATGGCTAAAACCATATGTCACAAAGGAGCTAGGAGCATTCCAAACAGGCTTTGAGACCAAAAGGGCGCTGACAGACAAGGTTTTCTATTTGTGACCTAAAAAAAAATATGAGTACTGTGAAATAGAACTATATCCTCTTTGTTCATTTTAAAACAGCATATGATAGTATTAAATGTGAAAAGCTATTTATGGTGATGAGTTAAGTGTATATAATGTAAAATGATACAAATTATAGGCCCCATTTGTACCAAGCAGATGTACATTATATATATATATATATATATATATATATATATATATATATATATATATATATATATATATATATATATATATATACACAGTGGATATAAAAAGTCCACACACCCCTGTTAAAATGTCAAGTCTCTGTGATGTAAAAAAATGAGACAAAGATAAATCATTTCAGAACTTTTTCCACCCAAACTGGGAGATGGAGGGAGGAGTTTGGTGATGGCGCTAGGAAGGTGCTCGCCGTGAGCTCTAGGATCCCAGCCCCCTAATGCACGGGTTTTGAAATCCCTACATGCCCGCTCCAGCCTGTTTGTTATTTTAAATTGTTACTAGATCTTAGTTATTAGCTTCCCCCTAAGTCCGTATTGAGAGTGGCTGTACCTGGCTGTACCTGGCTTTGTTTGGTGGGTTGAGGCGGTTCCGGGGGAGAGGACCGGCCCGTGTGCGGCTTGAGACCGGTGGCCGGTGGTGCGGGCTCGAAGCGCGCTGAGAAAAATGGCACCAAGCCGAGAGCGGCCGAAAACATCCGAAAGCGGCCGAGGACAGCCGAAGGCGGCCGGGACCTGTATCCAGGGGAACCAAAGCTGCAGGAAGATCTGCCGAGACCAGTCGATGGCAGCCGACGTTAGCCGAGAGTGGCCGAGCCCTGGAGCTTTGGTACAGGGGGGGTGAGAGGAGGTGGGGAGGACAGTAGAGAGCGGGTGGGACCCGAGAGTGGTATTGCAGTGGTTCCTGCCTTTGCCTCTGCCTCCCCTGAATATGGTGATCCCTCCCCAAAATATTGAAGTGAGATAATAGTGGTCCTTCTTTTCTCCCTTGTGGGGAGATTGTGTTGAGGTGCCCTTTTTTTCTGACAAAGTAATCGTTCCTTTGCCTTTGCCTCTGCCCCCCCCCCCTGTATATGGGAAGTTCTCCCCAAAATATTGAAGTGGGATTATAGTGGTCCCTTTTTTTCCCCATCTGACAAAATAATTAACTGTGCTCTGTGATTTTTTTTTTTCACCGTGAATAATGGTAGGAGACTGCCCATAGGAGATTGTATGGAAGACAAGCAATCTCGCTGTCCTTTTTTTCCCCCTCCTGCAAGTTGTCTTGTTTTTTTTTTTGTTATTTGGAGCGTTCGCTAATAAGCTTAGTGCTAAGTGCCATTCTAAAGTTTAAACTGAATCTCTCCAGTAGACTGTGTCAGTCTCCTGATTGCTGTTTTTATTAGCACAATTACAGGAGATTGTTTGTTTGGGGCCCGTCTGCAGGGAAACATAATCACCCTGCTCCTTTTCTCTTTCCTGCTCCCCACCCTCCCCCCATTTTTTTTGCTAATAGGAAAAAGGGAAATTGTTAAAATCTGACTGATAAGTCATCTAGGTGTGTTGCTAAAGGGAACAGTATTAGTGGGGGTGGAGAACCTGGTTTCATTTCCTTTTTTTTGAGAGAACTGGATCCAAGGACATTAAACAAGTCTTACTATATATTGTGGAACTGAAGATCAAGGGGCCAGGTAAGGGCCCTAGTGCATCGGCCCAGAAAATGATTTGAACTGACTTAAAAAAGTGTTCTACTGGAGAGAGACTGTCACTTGATATAACAAAGGAAGTTTTTTTTTTATTATCTCACTGCTACAGAAATAGCGCATTTGTGGGACTTAATGAGATACAGAGAGAATACATTGTGGGTCGTATAACTATGAAAAGAACTGGAATAAAGGAAAACAAATATCCATAAGTAGAATATCAGTACTGAGGGCTAATCCCTCCCTCCCCTTCCCTCCCAAAAGAGAAAGGGAGAGGGGTCTCTCTTTCCCTTTTTTTTGTTGTGTGTGATGATAGGCAGCATGAGGGGAAGTTTAGGAAGAGGAGGAGCAGTGGCAAAGTCACCCCGTTCAAGCCTAAGTCCTGGCCCCATGACTAAATATGTGACAGTAGGATTAAGTGGAAATAACCAGCTTTTAGAAAAACAACAGAACACTAAAGGGTGGCAGAATGAAGTAAAGGAGAAAAAAGAGAAAACGGTTCAGAATAAAACAGTCCTAGAAATAAGTCCAAATATAGACTCTCTGGAAGAAATAGAGGTTGAAATAGAAGGGGAGATAGAAAAAGAAGAGGAACAACATAGAAAAGGTCAACTCCCAACAAAATGTGATATGGAAAATATGTTTGCACTTCTGGAGAAATCATTGAAGAGTCTAGAAAGCTTGCTAAAAAAAGGAATAGCTATAATCCATAACGATGTGGGACATTTACTTACAAGAGTGGAAAAGGTGGAAAATAAAGTAGACATGCATACAACTACAATTAAGGAGTTAAAAGGAGAAATAAGATCTTTAATAACAGAACAGCAAGATCAAGCATATAGAATGGAAGAACAAGAAAATAAGAACAGGAGAAAGAACCTGCGAATAAGAGGACTCCCTGAAAACTCCCAGAAAGAAGATCTGGTAGAAATAATGGGGAAAATATTTAACCCACTATTGGGAAACATAGAAACAAATGCTATAAAAATTGAGTCTATAGATTAAGGAGACCCGTGGGAATCCCAGTAGAAAGTCCACGGGACATAATAGTAAGATTCGAGGAAACAAATCAAGTATGGAGAAGTATGAAGGGAAAGCCCCCATTAAAATATGAAGAAAGACTATTACAAATCTTCCCGGATCTATCACAAGATACTTTAAGAAGAAGGTGGATGTTAAAACCTCTGTTGAAAACTTTACACGAACATGAGATTCAATAGAATTGGTGGTTCTCTGCATGTCTGATTGGCAAGAAAAATGGGCATACACTAAAACTCAGGTTTGTGGAAGAAGTACAGGAGTTCTGTGGAAAATTGAAAATCCCAGTGCCAGAGGCTTTAAGGGGAAGAATTATGAGACAAGAAGAGTAAATACAGGATGAGGAACAGTGGCACTTGGTCTCCAGGAGGAAGACATAATGGGGGAAAAGTAAAAGTATTTTTTTTTTTAGGAGGAGTAATGGGGGCGGGGGGAGTAATGAAGAGCGGGAGGGAAATGGGGAGTATTGGGGGGAGGATATAGGGGGGAAAAACGGGGAGGAAAAAAATAAAATAAATGGTTTGTCAAAAAAAAAGAAGAAAATAAAAAGAATTTCCAGTTGATCTGCTGTCTCCAGAGGTGGGGGGAGGGAGAGACCCCTGGTGTATAACAGAGCCTGGGGTCTCTTCATCCCTGTATAAAGGGAAGAAAGGAGGAAAGGAAAAAAGAAGAATGGATTCGATAAAATTTATAACGTACAATGTTAGAGGGTTAAACTCTCCACAGAAGCGACATATGGTGCTATGGGAAATAGAAAGAATGGGTGCAGAAATAATATTCTTACAAGAAACCCATCTGGCATTGGACGCCAACATTAAATTATATTCCAGGAAGATTCCTACATGGTATTACGGAGACTCCCCTAAAAAAAGGGCAAAAGGGTGGCAATAGGTTTTGGAAATAACGTTGGCTTTGAGATTGAGGATAGAAAGGTTGATCCTGAAGGCAGATTCCTGTTCCTGAGAGGAACCATATCAGGCATAAAAAATACCTTGGACAATGTATACTGTCCCAATAAGCATCCTAAAAATATTTTCTAGAGATCTTAAAGGGATTGGGTGAATTCAAGAAAGGTTACTTAATACTGTCTGGAGATTTAAATTTTACCATGGACTGCAAATTAGACTCCACCTCCGGGGCTGTTGATAAGGAAAAAAAAGTATTAAGAAGGGTAAAAGGAAAATGATTTGAACATCAATTAGTAGATGTCTGGAGGAGCCAACATCCTAGTGTAAAGGATTTTACATACCACTCAATAATACATGGAATGTACTCCAGATTGGACTACATACTGATCGAACATAGAGCACTGGATGTAGTTATGGAAACATCAATAGAAATAACTACAATATCAGATCATGCCCCAGTGACAATGAATTTTAAATTAAAAAGGTAAGTGCCTGGGAGAGGAGCATAGAGAATAAATGAAGATATAATTGAAGATCAAAAAGTAGAGAATATTATAAAAATGGAAATTGACCAGTATTTCCTGACCAATGATACACCAGAAGTAAGCTCAGAAACAACCTGGGAAGCACATAAGGCCGTTATAAGGGGCCAATTGATAGCTATTGGGTCTAGGAAAAAGAAAGAAAGAGAAACTAATATGCAAAAAATCTTAAAAGAAATAAATGACCTGGAACAAAGACATAAAAGAAATGTGGAAAAGGAAACCCAACAAGCCTTAATACTAAAAAGGGAACTATTGAAAGATCTTATGGAACAGGAAACAAGAAAGGAGTTTAATAGACTTAGAAAAGACAGATACAAAGGGGGAAATAAGCCTGGAAAATACCTTGCAAAAATGATAAGGCGTAACAATTCATTAAATTATATAGAGAAGATAAAGAATGGAATAGGAGAAATGGTGAATAAAAAAGCAGATATCGCAACATCATTCCAAACATACTATAGTGCATTATACGCAATTAGAAAGGAAGATACACACAAGGAAAAGAGGCAAGAAAAAAAATACAAGAATATTTAAAGAACACAAAATTGCCAAAAATAAATAAAGAATGCCTGACAGCTTTGGAAGCAGTAATTACGCAGGAAGAAATTATAAGAGCATTGAAAGAAACACCTACAGGGAAAAGTCCTGGGCCAGTTGGGTTCACTATCAAATACTATAAAAAAAAATTATAGTAAAAATAGGGGAAGAAGAGGAAATACGATCTGAATCTTTAATGGCCCATGTCACTATAATAATAAAACCTGGAAAAGACAATACATTATGTTCTAGCTATAGGCCTATAGCAGTACTAAATGCTGACACAAAACAATATGCAAAAATCCTTGCCACCCGACTAAAGAACCTAATGCCAGATTGGGTTGAGCCAGATGAGACTGGGTTTATACCCAGAAGAGAAGGGAGAGACAATAGATTAAAAACTATTTTACTACTGCAGGAAACCAAGAGTGGAAAATCCCCAGTCTTACTCCTGTCAATAGACGCTGAGAAAGCATTTGACAGGGTAGACTGAGGATTTATGATGGGCACGCTCCAACATCTGGGAATGGGACCTAAGATTAGACACTGGATACAAAATCTATACAGTAGACCAGCGGTAATGGTCAAGGTTAATGGTAAGATGTCAGTGCCCTTCGAAATGCATAATGGGACTAGACAAAGGTGCCCGCTTTCGCCACTTCTATATGTACTAACGCTGAACCCTTTTCTGGCATCTTTGTGGAAAAAACTAAATATAGAAAGGGCGAGAATAGGTGAAGAAGAACACAAGGTAGTGGCTTACGCCGATGATATCTTAATGTACATAACTAACCCAAGGGTGACCTTGCCAAACATAGCTAAGGAAATAAAAAAGTACGGAGAACTTTCAAACTTCAAAATAAATCCTATAAAAACAGAAATTTTAAATATAGGGGTGGAGAAGAAAGAAGAACTTGTGTGGCAAAAACAATATCTATTTACGTGGGTAAGAGGAGAGTTGACTTATCTTGGGGTTAAACTGACATCTACAGTAGTGGGTCTGTACCTTGCTAACTATATCCCCCTGCTAAATGAGATAAAAACAGACCTAAAAAAGAATATAACGAGACCACTTTCATGGCTAGGAAGGATAAATGTTTTCAAGATGGCTATCCTCCCAAAAATAACATACAAATTCTAGATGTTACCCATAGACATTCCACAGAGTTTTTTTTAAGACTATTAAAACAATGTTGATAAAATGGAAAAATAAAAAGGAAAAATAAAATAAAATGGAAAAATAAAAAGCCAAGAGTAAATTTTGCAACATTAACAAGAGGAAATAAAACACGGAGGATTAGCAGCACCAGATATAAATAGATATTACAAGGCCAGGATTATTGCACGAATGGTAGAATGGGGAAATAAAGACAAAGAGAAAGAGAAAAAATGGATTTGAATGGAAAATATTATAAGTAAAACAACACTGCACAAAAACATTTGGATACCACGAAAATATAGAGTATGGGATGTGGATACGCACGGACTAACGAAATTTTTTTCAAAGTCTGGGATTTAATTTACAGACAGAATAAATGGACTTATAATTCACCTTTAATCTCACTTACGGAAACAATTTTTTTTATTCCAGGGAAAGGGTCTCGGTGGGCAAATAAAAGAGGGGCAGCACAAGTAAATGACATCACAGAACAAGGAAAGATAAAAACACTCTTGGGTTTAAAAGAAAAAAACACGTGGGATATCAATGAATGGGAATATTTACAATTAAAACATCTGGTAAACTCAATACCCTCACCTATAAGAGATGAAAATGAATTAACAGCACTAGAAAAATTATGCTCTTCACAAACCCCACTAAGGCATGTGATATCAAGAGTATATCGAATTCTGACAGAAACAGAGCTACAAAGAAATCCCTATTTTATAGAGAAGTGGGAAAAATAAATAAACAAGAAATTTGAGGATCAACAAGTCGAAAGAATAATAGCATCCGTACATAACACCGCAACAATATGAATACAATTGAAATTAACTACAAATGCATTTCGAGATGGCATAGGACACCCGAAGTGATTCATAGATATAGAAAAGACAAAACCCCATTGTGTTGGAGAGAATATGGACAGATTGGAACAACTACACATATATGGTGGGACTGTCCAAAGATAAAGGAATACTGGCAGGAAATCCGGGATTACGTGGAAGTAATAACTGGAGAAAAGATATCTAATAGCATACAAGCGTGTGTGTTTCACAAATCAACGGATTAAAAAATAAGTTATAGGAAAACATTACTTCCACCATTGATAAATGCCGCAAAAGGACTGATACCAAAAAACTGGCTAAGTACAAAAAAAAAAGATATAAAAGAATGGTTCGAAAGAGTGGAAAACTATAACAAAATGGAATATTTATGCAGTAGTGATGCGGGTCAACTCAATACATATAATAAAAGATGGAGACAGTGGAAAGATTTTAAATCATCGGAGGAATACCTGGGAAAAATAATAGAGGACAATAGAAGATGAAAGAAGATAAAAAAGGAAGGAACAAACCATTAGGGGACAGGGGTGGGAAGGGCTTTGGGTATGGTTTTATAATTAAATTTGATAGAAAAAAAGGTGGATACCCTGCGCTGCCAATTTAAAGTGAATGGTAGCTGCTAACACGGCTCATTCGAGAAAAGCAGAAGAAACAAAAAATTATAAATGTGTAGCGCTTGAAATGACTAACAGTAACAGAAGTCAAATACCATAAAATATAAAAAATATATGACACACATACCAACAATGAATAAAATGTGCATAAAACGTATAAGAGTCCCTCTGCTAGGAGGAACAAGGAATGTACCAACTGCCACGTGATGCAAGGTGATCTGTTACACCTCTAAGTTCATGACAAAAACACAAAACTGTAGTGACAAAGTTGTTGTTAGGTAAAAAAGTTTGTAAACATCTGAAAGTCAATCAAGTGAATGAGTCAATGGGTACAAATGTGTGACTTCTTCAGTGTGATAATCCCACCACCGAGAAAAATGCAGGCTTACTGGAACTTGTTGATTTGTGATGACGTATGCCACCGAAAATCAAACAAAGCTTTGAATGACAGTCATGTCATGGACGATCCTTGGCAGGAGTCATGCGCTTAGCCAGTCAGTGTATCTTTTAATGGGATGAATATATAGGAACAAGCTGGAAACTTTACTTGCAATAGAATCCCCAAACTGGTTTGCTCAGTGTATCAATGGTACAGTATATGCAGAAAAGAGAGAAGAGTGGCCATATAGCGTAATTCCGTTTGAGAAATTAAAATTATGTTTTTATTCGCAGCTGTCAAACTTACATTTAGCTGGAGATACACTGAGCAAACCAGTAGCTTTAGCAATATTACTGCACAGCTAAATTGTCTAGCACAGTGACTCATTCCCCTCCATCTCATTTCTCTATCTTCTCTGTTTAGGAATCTCCATACAATAGTTCATTTACAAAGAGCGTGAAAAAGCTACTTCAGTGTTCCCTCTTGAGAAAAATGATAATGCTCTGAGAAAACACGTACACACACCCACATACATGGATGGACTAATGTCTTTATTCAACCTTATCAACTATGTAATTATATGTAAAAATGTGTCATGGATGTATCTTCTTTTAAATGCTTAACTATAAAATAAATATTTAATATAAATAGTAAAACAATCAATTTAACCTCTTGCCAACTAGCCGCAGCAGTTATACTGTGACAGGTTGGCTCAACTGCGCAAAATCACTGTAGGTGTATGTCAGGCTTGTACACGCCAATCTGTGGACACGTGCATGCTCCGATTGGCCAGCGTGGGAGCCAATCATCAGGTCTGGTGGACTCAATGTCCGCCGACCACCCGCCATCGTTGCCCGCAGTGACAGAACGAGGATTTTCCTGTGTAAACAAGGCAAATCTCTGTTCTGACAGGGGAGATAACACAGATCTGTCTTTCTGTCACGCAGTCCCGGGAGAAAATTACATTACATAAACAATCATACACAAGAAAACAATGGATTCCCGACACTTAGCAGTCTGGACTCTGGAGGTGATTAAACAAAATGAGAGCTTATCACCTAAACCTAATTACAGCAAACAATAGTGGATGCCAGGAAAGCTGTAACAGAAAATAAAGTTTCTTAAACCCACACATGCTGGAATTCACCCCCTGTATAACACATCACTCCAGGATAATAGTTTCACTATGCACAGTATGCCAAGGGGTCCCAGAAACATTCCCTCCCTTCCTGAATCTGCAGATTCCTGTGCTCCACCTGTGTCCATGCATTCTGCATCAGATCTGTTCAGCACCTTCATAGAACCCAAGCAGTATCCAGCCTACTCTCAGATCATCCACAATGCCTGGACCCAATGTAGGCACTCGTGCTACTCCTTGCTCTGCTACGCCCTGTTACCAACTCCAGGGGTTTCGGACAGGAGGTGTAAAGGATGTCCTCTTATCAACTTGGCCTCCACCAGGAACATGACCGGAAACAGCCAATGCAAAGTTAAAGGGTTTGTAAAGGATTTTTTTTTGTTTATCTTAATAGCTTCCTTTACCTTAATGCAGTGCTGTTTTCATGTCCTCATTGTTCGTTTTTGCTCTCAAGTTGCTGTAATTCTTCTCTGATTTCCACACTTCCTGGTTGTCTGTTTCCTGATAACCACAGTACTGGGAGCTTTCTCTCTGTGGTCACTAATCAAGGAGGTGTGATTACTGTGTGTCTAAAACCCCTCAGCACCAATCAGTTTCGTTTCCCAAACCATCACTGCCCTGTATTAGCTCTGTGGCTCTGTACATCACAGAAGCAGAAAACAACATGCAAAAACGAAACTAGAAACTACAGGTACATTATATGATTGATTTTTATCTATTTTTAATCATTTTTAAAAGGAATCAGTTAACTATTATGTCTCTATACCCTGTAAACAGTTATTTTAGCAAAAAAAAAAAAAAAAATCCTTTACAACTCATTTAAGCCTATTGGCTTAATTCACTAGGAGTTAAATACTGCATGAATATTTGCGTTAAAATAACTTGTGCAGTATTTAACTCAGAAATGTGCAATTCACAAAAAAAGCATGTTTGTTTTTTTTGTTTTTTTATGTATTTAATGTGTGTTTTGCATGTTATTTTACTGCGAACTCACTATAGTGGGGACTGAAATATTTATCCACTGTATTCCTATCATTGCTAAATGTGACAGTTCAGCTCAGGGCTGCAAGTTGTTAATGAGCTAGCACTTGCCTTGTGCCAATAACCATGACTCATTTCCTGTCAGTCAGGAACTCCTTGTCACCCACCAAAATTATTGCTCCTGATGCTTGATACCCATGGACTGACACACCACCAACACTTAGAGGGCTGGGATCAATGGAATAACAAGGGGTGGGGGTCACTGGTGATGTCATTGACCATACATGAACACATCCATGTTTGGTTGTTGATGTCATAAGGGGCGGGGCCACTTGGTGATGACATTGACCAAACAGGAATACATCCATGGATGTTACTGAGCATTTTTAGGTTTTGCAATAGCTACCGTATAAATCTATAGTGAATTGAGATTTTCTATATCACATGCAATATTTGGCAAAAATGTGTCACATGACTCAAATCTTGCATGTGATATCCTTTAGAGAATTGAGACCAGTATGTTTTTAAAATTGGAGTACTTAATATTCTTTGCCAGAGATGCTTTCAATTTTAAATAAAGCCTCTTTTAGAAATAGAAAAGGGACTCATTTATTATTACTGTCATAAATATGTTAGCTATTATTACTGTGTCAATAATGTGAGATGACTGATGCACATGGCTCTATCACTCTCTGCTGTAGGAGCAGCCCTGATGTATGAAAAGGCTGACCGCTGACATATTTGGTCAATTCATTCACCTGAACCTCCAGTTTCGGCAGCCAGAAGTAATTCATTTAACATATTGCTCATCCCACTTGCTGTCAACCTGCTGCTTAGGGATTCTCATCCCATTTGCTGTTATTGGTTGCAAGGATGCTGATTGCCACCTGCACCATAGCAACCAATGATTCTGTATAGCTCTGTCATCCTGTGTCCTAGCAATGCTGTACATCTGCAAGTATCATTGGTTGCTAGGGCTCATGTGGGTACACATCATTAATTCCTAGAGTGCAGATGACTATCCATGCTTTTGCTATTTACATTTTTGGTAAATGAGTAGCTAAAGATTACTATGTTACTTTTTACCCATTTACTGTATATGGGGAGGTGGAAATCTGGGAGCACCTTGTGTTAAAGGGAGATTCCTAATTTCAATATGTACATCCTTCAGATCAGGGATGTGAGGAAGAAGCTATTCTCCCCATCAATGTCGCAGTCACGATAAAAATCACTGATCGCCGCCATTACCATTAAAAAAATATATTAATAAAATGCCATAAAACTATCCCCTATTTTGTAGACGCTATAACTTTTGCGCAAACCAATCAATAAACGCTTATTGCGATTTGTTACCAAAAATATGTAGAAGAATACGTATCGGCCTAAACTGAGGGAAAAAAAATATATATATTTTTTGGGGATATTTATTAAAGCAAAAAGTAAAAAATATAGAATTTTTTTCAAAATGGTCGCTCGATTTTTGTTTATAGTGCAAAAAATGAAAACCGCAGAGGTGATCAAATACCACCAAAAAAAAGCTCAATTTGTGGGGAAAAAGGATGTCAATTTTGTTTGGGAGCCACGTCGCACGACCGCGCAATTGTCAGTTAAAGTCCGGGGCTTAAATGGTTAAGCAAATCAAAAAATCCATAGCTGAAAATGCTTCTAGTCTATAAAGTGTAAACATTACAGGTGCTAAAGTGATCATTTGTCGTATTACAATTGGCAGACTATATATAGTGTAGCTAATTAGCTGCTGATAAAATACTGTTGTTTTAGTTTTTACTTTTGATTTTGGATATGTTTCTGGCTTTAAAGAACACTGTTTAGTATACAAAATTACAAGCTAGACTTAGGACTAAATAGCTTTGAAAGTCTTCTTAAAAATTCTGGCATACTTAAATCATGGGTGGATTTAACATGTAACTGTTGATACTTCCTAATAGTTCTTGCTTCTCTCATGTTCCTATTGGCACATTGTGATCATAACAGAAAGGAAAATTCAGGAGGCAGGAGGAGATGGGCTAGCCATTAATAATGCTAGAAAGTGTGCCAATTTCTATATTACAGAGCTCTGGAAGCTCCCTAGGTCCTCAAGGAAATTCAAATCAGTTTAGTATCATTATAGTACTGACAAAAGTACCTTAATATTTCCCTGTGCATGTTTCTTTATCTTTATATTATTTTTTGTTTTCTTGTGCAGTAAAGTACTGACCTGCTGAGTCAATCAAGTTTTGATTTCCTGTAGTTTCAAACTGATCGGTTATACAAATACAATACACATTGAGGCTTGACAAGCAGATGCTATTTAAAACATGTTTGCATTTTGAAAATGTTTATTTCAATAACCACTTATTTTTTAAAGTCAAATTATTTGTGGGATACTTTAGAGTAATATATCCCTTCTGAAAGAGAATGGTTTGAAGAAGAATGTGACAGCAGAATTACATGTCAGTTATTTGAATGTCAAATGGTTTCTGAAGAATCCATCCTCAAGGTTGCCAAGATATTTCAGTGAGAATCAAATGAGTACAAAGGGATTTGTATATCAAATGTTGGCTGTGAATAAAAGTTATCGAAAATGTAATACAGTCACAGCATACAAAATACATTTTGCAATTTATACATGCTGAAAAAAATCTGATATTCTCATTGGGGTAGATTCAGGTAGATTTGCCCATTAATTACACCTGTGCAGCTCAGCTCAATTTCTCTGCGCCGGCGCAATTGGGCTAGATTGCCACCTGATTCAAGATGCCTTTTGTGTGGTAATTTGCGCCTGTGTAATCAAAAAATTAAGGGCGCAAGCCAGGGCAAGTGAAAGTGGGTGTGCCCCTATGCAAATGATCGTCTGTCCGTCCAGCGGTGGCTTGCGCCCGGCGCATCCTCGGTGCCCAGCGGAAGAATACCACCACAGCCCAAAGGAGGGCAATCTTTGATGCCATCACTTTGGACGTGAATGCACTGGGCAATGAGGAGAGGACCTGGGACGAGATACAGAAAAAACTTAATGATATGCGGCGTCGGGTCAGGGATAAAATGGTGTTAATCCGCAAGCATGCCAGGGGCACGGGAGGAGGACCAGCCTGCCCATTACGTTTAAATGCGGAGGAGGAGGTGATTGCTCAAAGTTTCTCGCTGGAGCAGGTGGAGGGAGTCCCAGGATATGATTCCACTGTTGGGGACTTGGGGACAGGTAAGTTTTTTTTTATCTCATATTTGCTGTGTATCATGGGAGGGGGTATAAGGGAACATGTGAGGGGGTAGAAGGGAACATGTAACAAGTGTGTTTTATCTCATATTTGCTGTGTATCATGGGAGGGGGTAGAAGGGAACATGTGAGGGGGTAGAAGGGAACATGTGACAAGTGTATTTTATCTCATATTTGCTGTGTATCATGGGAGGGGGTAGAAGGGAACATGTGACAAGTGTGTTGCTCCAGCAACATGTATTTTTTTGTGTCATCCACAGATGTTGAGGATGAAGCTGGGCCGTCGTCGGCTGCAGGGCGACCCACGCCATCCCCGCATCCTCAGGTGGTCCAGTCAACCCCCATTGAGATCCTGGCCATGTTGGTGGAGGAGGAGAGCAGCCATAGGCCATCTATGGAGGAGGAAGTGTTGGAGGAGTCTATTGACCTCCACCAGGAGGCCTCTATATACCTCCAGGAGGATCCCACCATCCCTGACCTCCCCACCACCCCCCCGACCATAACGTCATCCCCCTCCAGGGCAAGCCCCTCCAGGGCAAGCCCCTCCAGTGTCCCTCCCACCATTGTCCCTCCCACCATTGTCGCCCCCTCCAGTGTCCCTCCCACCAGTGTGACCCCCTCCCCTTCTTCTCCCTCAGGACATGCCCCAGCCTGTCCTCCCAGGAAGGCTCTCTCCAAAACGAGGGGTGTCCCCTCAGGCCTCCGAGAGGGGCTGCAGGAGGAACAGGCCCGGCAGACCCGCCATATAGGGGCCATGGTAGGTGATTTGAGGCGGGTGGCGGACAGCCTGGCATCCTCCTCCTCCTCAGTGCAGCAGGCCCTCACCCTGCATGCTGACCTGGGGAAAAGAGACACAGTGAGCCTGGAGGAAGTCAGCGCGAACTGTGTAGCCATGGCCACCTGCATGGTGGAGCAGCAGGACGCCACCACTTTGCTCACAGCGGAGGTGAGCAGGTTGGCAGGGGCAGTGGAGGCCAACACTGATGCTGTGCGGGAGGAGGGGAGACGAAACCGGCGGCAACAGAGGAACACTACCACCTGGCAGCTGCGGATGTTGGCACAAACCAACAGTGTGCTCACCCGCCTGGCCAACGCCATGGAGGGCAGGCAGGCACCACCTGCCAGGAGTGAGGAAGTAGGGGATGCTGCTGCTCCCCCCCTCCATCCCCACCCCATGCTCCATCCCCACCCCAGGCTCCATCCTCAGCCCAGGCTCCACCACGCCGACTGAGGAGCCAGAGCCGGGGCACCCTTGGCACCAGGATGTCGAAACGAAAAAAATAAACATTTTCCTGTGCCTTTTTTTTTTTTTACATATCCCTTGGTGCTCAGATAAGGAGCTTTTTCTCTTTAGTTGGATTATGCTCATATGTTGATTTTTTTTTTTGCTCAGATTATGAGCTTTTATATATTTATTTAATGCTCAGATTATGAGCTGTTATATATTTATTTAATGCTCAGATTATGAGCTGTTATATTTGTAATGTATGCTCAAAGTTTGAGTTTTTATTTTATTTTGTAGTCCCTACACACACGGTGAGGAGTGTATACTACAGTGTGACTGGTGTGTGAATGGGGGGGGGTGTCACTCCTGCTGGAAAAGGGGTGTCACCCTCTGCCATGTAAAAGGTGTATGAATGGACAGCAACATAATTGGAGCCTTGACGCGGCATTGCTGCTCCCTAATACCATAGGGTATCCTTGGGTCTAATCCAATTTTGGGTGCATGTGGGGTGTGTGTGCTAGGGACCACAGTGGTGTGCACGCATGCATTCTACTTGTGACATGATTAATGTGTGTGTTTAACGTGCAAGAGACCACTCCTGATTGCTCTTCCCTCAGTAGACCGGGTAGAGTTTCTTGGGGGGGGATTGTGTGGTTCGGGGGTCAGGTCATCACATATGTCAATCTCCAGGCCCTTTCTCACGGCGAAGTTGTGCAGCATGCAACATGCCCCGATGATCTGGCACACAAAGTTTGGGGAATACAACAGGGTACCCCCAGACTTATCCAGGCATCTGAAACGGGACTTCAGGAGGCAAAAGGTGCGTTCCACCACTGCACGGGTACGTGCGTGAGCTTCATTATATCTTTCCTCTCCTGGGGTTTGGGGGTTCCGGAATGGGGTCATGAGATGGGGTCCCAGTGCATATGCCGCATCACCTGGAAGAGAAAAGACAGGAGGATGTTAGTCATGCATGTGCCCCTCATGATGTCTGCATCATGGGGGGGGACAGTCATACCTGACACCCATGTCACTCACCAACCAGCCAGCGGTCACCATACATGTTCTGGTCAAATTCTGTTGGGATGCTGCTTTGACGGAATATAAAGCTGTCATGACAGGACCCGGGGTGTTTGGCACGAACGTGCCATATGAGGCCTTGGGCATCCATTATCACCTGGACATTGATGGAATGCCAATGCTTTCTATTGCAGTATATGTGCTCCATGTCACGGGGGGGCTGTAGTGCCACATGGGTGCAATCAATGGCACCCACGGTGCATGGGAATCTGGCAATTTGGTAGAAATCTGTCACTGCCTTCTGCCGCAGGTCATCCTGGGTGGGTTTGATGAAGTGGTGGGACATGCGTCTCAGGATTGCAGGGATAACCTGGTGCACACATCTGCTCATGGAGGATTGTGACATCCCAGCCACAATTCCACTTGTGCGCTGAAAAGATCCACTTGCCAGGAAATGCAGGGTTGCCACTACCTTGACCAGTGGCTGCACTGCATGTCCACGATGTGTCTGGCTGGTGATGTCATCATGCAGGATTGTGGCTAATTCCAGGATGACTTCAGGGCTGAATCTAAACATGCGATACACCTCCGAATCCCCCATGTCAAAGATGTTCCTGCGCACTCGGTATATCCTCTCCCGTGCCCTCCTACGAGTCGGTTCACTCAGTAGTATTGCTAGAACCATAGCTGCCCCTGGCATGTTGGCACACAGATGTGAGGTCCTGCAAGTGTGGGTGCTCTGCTTGTTCAGCTCGTCCGTAACGGTGCTGCTGTAGTTGCTCTCCAGCTGACCTGTGGACATCTGTTGCCAAGTTGCCCCTGCTTTTAGAGCAGAGCAATTTTGCCCTGGCCAAACAGCTTGCGCGCTTGGTGTGCACACTGCGCCTCACACGCGCAGGTTTTTGAATCAGCGTTAGTTCCTCATTTGCATATTTGCTGAGGGAAAACAATGAGAGCGCAAGTTGCACCCTGCGCAAAAATGCACATTACATGCGCCGGGGCAGAGAAACTGCGTCCGTTGAAAAAAGCCTAATTTCAGGCTTAGCTTGTTTTCTGGGTCATCCCCATATTTGCCTGGGCGCAAATCCGTACTTGCACGGCGCATATCGCGATTGCGCCCGCGCAAGTCGTACCTGAATCCGGGCCATTGTTTTATCATTTACCAGCAAATGGTCCAACCTAAGCAATATGCCAAGTCTTGGGAGTCTAGTTGAAAAAACAGTAATAGAATGTCTGAAATAACTAGGCTTCCCCAGTCTCCATCCATTGTTAGGCCTGCCATACACAGGGCAAATCTCTGTTGCAGGAAAGAAAGTCGCTTGATTCCCCCTTGATTCCCCTATTCTTCCATTGTCTTCTGCCGGCGGTGGGGGGCAGGGTCATGCAAGGGAAGTTGTCCCCACAGGAAAAAGACAGTGAATATCATTAGCGACTGCTATAGATAATTACAAGAAAATCCAATAGGCTGGATGTACCAAGTTTTTTGAGCAATCAACTTGGTACATTCAACCTGCCCATTCCCGTTGAACCAGTCGAGATTCAAATCATATATGACCGGGCTTAGTCAACAAAGCTGAGGCCCTGTTCCATCTGCACTGAGGTTTGGACCAGATTTCACCTATTCGCGGGTTCATAAAATACTAAATGGGCATTTAGCAAAGCCAAACCTCAGGCTGTAGCGATAAACATGGTAAAAGCATACAAACTGAACTTTAAACCTAAGTAGTGCAGCAATGCTAGCCTCTGGGTACCTATGCTGTTGTTCTAAAGCAGGTTTCTCCAAACTGTGGCCCTGGGGCTAGATGTGGCCCTTTGCTTGCTTTTATCTCTCCCTCCACTGACATCAACAATGGGGCACTATTCCTCCTAATGACACCATCAAAAGGGCACAATACCTCCCACTGACACCAACAATGGGGCATAATTCCTTCCATTGATACCAACAATGGGCCACTATTCCTCCAACTGACACCAACAAAAGGGCACAATTCCTCCCACAGACACCAACGATGGGGCAGAATTCTTTCCATTGCCACCAACATTGGGGCACTGGTTCTCCCACTGACACTAAAGATAAGGCATTGTTTACTTACACTGAATGCCAGGACATGTTCTACTCCCACTGGCACTAGCCCCCCTAAAGTCTGAAGGACGGTAAACTGGCCCTTTGTTAAGAAAGTTTGGAGACCCCTGTTCTAAAGCATAAATTTTTATTGTCAGTAGAGTATGTAGTAATTAGAAACTGCTTCTAGTAACAAAGATATCCTACAGAACACAGCAGAGCATTAGAACAAATATACAAAAAGAAAAACTGCGCTGGAAAAAATAAATAAAATATAGCTGCAACCAGAGGCGGACTGACCATTGAGTCACTCGGGCACTGCCCGAGGGCCCCATGCCACTAGGGGGCCCCATCAGGGTTGCCAGGCTCAGTAAAACCAGGGACAGTATGTAAAAATCTGTGTTTTTTTTAGATCTGTCCCTGATATGTCCGAAACCGACATGCTTTTAATGTGAATATCCCAAGATTTTAGCTGCCCTGCCTCTGCATTGCCTCCTGGTGTGGTGGCCATCTGTAAGCCAGAGGGGCCCCATAATCTTCTATTGCCCGGGGGCCCCATGAGTTGTCAGTCCGCCCCTGGCTGCAACTTATATATATATATATATATATACATACAATTATATAGAAAGATAACAAGCTGTGCTTTTTAAGTGACATATCCAAATGAACAGAAAAAAAAAATGTTTGTATAAATAAACAAAACAGTGTCACTCTGAAGAAATTCCCAAATACTAAAATGTAAGCTTCTATCAGTGCTTGGCTGCACACTGATATAAGTCACAAGACTGCTATATACTGCTGATGAGAAAGGACAACCAGAGGAAAAGGCACTGGCTGGGTATTAGCCACAAGTATCCAAACGTGTGCCGCTGGTAAGCGGGCACTTTGCTTGGTGGTGGATTCACTTGATTTGTTCCTTGCAAGTCACATCATTATCACTTTACTGTTGGGATTTGGTTTCACTTCCATTGAAGGAATGTATTTCCTTCTGGAGGACTTTTTATGAGCTTACATTTTAGTATTTGGGACTTTCTTCAGAGTGACACTGTTTTGTTTATTTATTGATTTGTTATTTTTTATTCTGTGTCACTTTAAAAGCGTAGCTTATTATCTTTCTATATAATTATAGCAAATACAACAATGTTTTAGAACCTAATATTTTGTTACCGCTGAAAGAATCACTTTTAATTAAATATTCTCTAACTTATGCAAATTATGTTAAATGATGTAGTTGGAAAATGATGGAAGTTGTGGCGCTGATCAATAAAACAATGTTCAGAGACAAAACTTTAAAAGCAGATGCCAGTGACAGATGGTATAGTCCACTGACAGATAAAGTCATCAATAAATATCATCATGGAAAGTGATTTTTGCATTTAAATATTACCCAGATTTAGAAAACCATATGCCTGCACTAACTTTTCAGTTAATGCTAAGGCAAGCTGAAATGCTGGTTCATCATCTTTTAAATTAACAAATTGATGCATGTACGATTCCTCATGATATACTGTGTACTGTAAACATATCATCAATACAATGCTGTACAAACGTACAATCGCCTTTCCATTCTCTTTTTCGGCATGTTTTTTTTTTTTTTCACTAAAGCTAAACTCCAATCAGATATAAAAGACAAATGTTATTGCAGCTCTGTATTCATGAATATCTCTGAATTGCCTGAATTTGGCTTAGCTTCAGCCTTTTGTAGTCCCTGCTATTTTGAAAGTATGAATTTGTCAATCTCCAAGGAATAATAGGGACTGGTCAGAGAGGAATAAATTTGATGCAGATGGTCAGCTTTATTGGCTTCCTTCCTGTCAGACTAATATATACTTTCTGTCGTTGAAGAGGAATACCGTTGTTACGGTAGCAGCTAGCTACCGTAACAACTTTCAGATAAAAGTGGTCTCTGCGGCAATCTGGTGCCCTCCGCTGCTTACCGTGGCCGTTGGTAGTGGCAGAGGTCATCCAGACCTGTCCCTAGCCTGGCATGGCGACGAGTGAGGGGAAGATGGCCCCCACCCATCTCCAAGCCATAGCTCTTAAAAGGCCATTTTATTAATTTTTTGCATTTTTGTATTGTCTTTTTGACCCCAGATCTTATATTTAAGATGACCTGTCATGCTTTTTTTCTATTACAAGGGATGAATGAATGAAAAACTTATATAGCGCGGCACATGCGAACTAAATCGCCTCTGGGCGCTTGTTGTTCCTGTCTCTTTTGATATCAAAAGAGATGAGTTTTGATCTTTCTCCTGAACGCTAAGTGATTTTTCTTCCAACCGAATGCTGGTTGGTAAAGCATTCCATAGTCTGAGACCCTGGACCGCGAATCTTCTTTCTCCTTTGGACTTGTATTTGGCTTTCGGTATTTGGAGCAGATTTTGGTTGGTGGATCGCAGAATGCGATTGGAGTTGTGAGATTTTATTTTTTCGCATAGATAATGGGGAGCATTCCCATGGATACATCTATGCGTTAGACAGAGTGCTTTAAAGACAATTCTGTCTTTAACTGGCAACCAATGAAGGGCTCTCAGTGAAGGTGAGATTGATTCCCAGGGTTTTTTCCCAGTCACTAGTCTGGCGGCCGTATTTTGAACGACTTGAAGAGGGGCGACTTGGTACTTTGGGAGCCCGAGGTAAGGGGCGTTTGCATAATCCAATCTGGAGTTTACAATTGCTCCCACCACGACTGCTATGTCTTCTTTGGGAATAAAAGGGGTGAGTTTGCGTAGTAGGCGCAACAGATGGTGAGATCCACTGACTACTGACCCTATTTGTGCGTCCATTGTCATGTGGGAGTCGAAGATGACCCCGAGACTTTTGACTTTGTCGCTAGGGGAGATGATTTTGCCCAGAATGGGCGGGGGTATCCAGGTTGTTGCAGATTGATTCATACGCTTGGCGTGAAACAGGAGAAGTTCTGTTTTCGCTCCGTTGAGTTTAACCAGTTCCCGACCTCCTCATGTACATTTACGTCGGCAGAATGGCACGGACAGGCACATCAACGTACCTGTACGTGCCTGCCTAGACTTGGGTGGGGGGTCCGATCGGGACCCCCCCGGTACATGCGGAGGTCGGGTCCGCTCGGGGAGCGATCTGGGACGACGGCACGGCTATTTGTTTATAGCCGCTCCGTCGTGATCGCTCCCCGGAGCTGAAGAACGGGGAAAGCCGTCTGTAAACACGGCTTCCCCGTGCTTCACTGTGGCGGCGCATCGATCGAGTGATCCCTTTTATAGGGGAGACTCGATCGATGATGTCAGTCCTACAGCCACACCCCCCTACACTAGTAAACACATACACAGTGATCCCTAAATGTTACAGCGCCCCCTGTGTTTAACTCCCAAACTGCAACTGTCATTTTCACAATAAACAATGCAATTTAAATGCATTTTTTGCTGTGAAAATGACAATGGTCCCAAAAATGTGTCAAAATTGTCCGAAGTGTCCGCCATAATGTCGCAGTCACGAAAAAAATCGCTGATCGCCGCCATTACTAGTAAAAAATAAATAAAAAATAAAAATGCAAAAAAACTATCCCCTATATTGTAAACGCTATAAATTTTGCGCAAACCAACCGATAAACGATTATTGCAATTTTTTTTACCAAAAATAGGTAGAAGAATACGTATCGGCCTAAACTGAGGGACAAAAAAATGTATATATGTTTTTGGGGGATATTTATTACAGCAAAAAGTAAAAAATATTGAATTTTTTTCAAAATTGTCGCTCTATTTTTGTTTATAGCGCAAAAAATAAAAACCACAGAGGTGATCAAATACCACCAAAAGAAAGCTCTATTTGTGGGGAAAAAAGGACGCCAATTTTGTTTGGGAGCCACGTCGCACGACCGCGCAATTGTCTGTTAAAGCGACGCAGTCCCGAACTGTAAAAACCCCTTGGGTCTTTAGCCAGCATATTGGTCCGGGGCTTAAGTGGTTAAGATAACTCTTTGTCATCCAGTTCTCTATCGAAGAGAGGCATGTCTCTAGATTGAGATGGTGATCCTTTTTGTTGCAAATGCGGAAATACAGTTGCGGGTCATCTGCATAGGAGTGATAAAGAAGTTTTTGGCTGCTAATGATTTCGAAAAGAGGACGAAGATAGATGTTAAATAGCACTGGCGACAGAGGCGATCCTTGAGGGACTCTGTACGGTACCATGCGTTTCTCAGAAGTGAAAGGTCCCAATTTCACTGTTTGTGATCGGCTTTCCAAAAAAGAGGAGAACCAAGGCAAATCACCTTCTGCAACTTTGGCAACGTCAGCTAACCGAGTTAGTAACAGTTTGTGGTCTACCGTGTCGAAGGCTGCGCTTAGGTCCAGCAGAACCAGGAGACAAGATTCTCCTTCGTCTGCGGCCTCGAGAGCGTCGTCCCATATTTTGAGTAATGCTGTTTCCGTACCGTGTCTGGGGCAGAAACCCGATTGAAATGGATCAAGTAGGTTATGGGTATCTAGATGCTGTTGCAGCTTTTGTACCACTACTTTCTCCATTACCTTGGAGAGGACGTTTAGGCCTGTTATGGGACGGCGATGAAGTGGGTCCTTGGGGTCTAGGGTGGGTTTCTTCAAGATGGGTTGAATTATGCCCTCCTTCAATTGGGAGGGCACTATACCTTCCTTGAAAGACTGGTTTATAAGCTGCGTGATAGGAGGTGCCAGGATATCGGCGCATTCCTTCAGCAGTTTGGTTGGAATAATATCATTTGGTGCTGTGCTGTTTCGCAAAGTTCCGATGATATTTTTAGTGTCATTGATGGGATGTTTACATTCCTTTTAATAGGAATAAAAGTGACACTTTTTTTTTTTTAAAGAACAGTGAAAAAAAAAAATAATACAAAAATAAAAATTTAAACGTGCCCCATCCTACCAAGCTCACATGCAGAAGCTAAAGTGTGTCGCCCTTCCACGAGCGGGCGCAATTTCGAAGCGTGACATGTTGGATATAAATTTACTCGGCTTAACATCATCTTTCACAGTATAAAAAAAATTGGGCTAACTTTACTGTTGTCTAAGGCCTCGTTCACACGATAGGTTAACGAGAGGACAACGGTCTGATGGATCTTTTTCATCAGTCAAAACCGATCATGTGTGGGCCCCATAGATTATTTAACCATCGGTTAAAAAAAAGCCAACTTGCTTTAAATTTAACCGATGGATTCCTAACCGATGGGAAAAAAACGATCGTTAGTAGGCACGACCATCAGTTAAAAATCCATGCATGCTCAGAATCAAGTCGACGCATGCTTGGAAGCATGCTTGGAAGCATTGAACTTCGTTTTTTTCAGCACGTCAATGGCCCAGATTCAAGTAGAATCGCGCAATATTTGCGTGGGCAAAGAGCAAATTTTTTTCTCTGCGCCCACGCAAATATTGCGCTTTGCCCGCGATTCACGGAGCAGTTGCTCCGTAAATTGCGCGGGCAATATGCTAAGCAGCCGGGCGCAAGGCTGCCTAATGTAAATGATCCCGCCGGGGGCGGGAATCATTTAAATTAGGCGCGCTCCTGCGCCGAGCGAACAGCGCATGCTCCGTCTGGAAACTTTCCCGACGTGCATTGCGGCAAATGACGTCGCAAGGACGTCATTTGCTTGTAAGTGAACGTGAATGGCGTCCAGCGCCATTCACGGTTCACTTACGTAAACGACGTTAAATTTGAACGTCGCGAGCGGGAGGCGCAGCTATACTTTAGCATTGGCTGCGCCTGCTATTAGCAGGAGCAACCTTATGCTAAAGGCGCCGTACGGAAACTCCGTACCTTGCGTAGGCAGGGCCCGCGCAACTTTTGTGAATCGGTGGTAGTATGCAATTTGCATACTACACGCCGATCACAAAGGCCGCGCCCCCTAGCGGCCAACGCAAGAATGCAGCCTGGGATGTGAAGGCATAAGGAGGCTTATGTTTATCACATCCTAGGCTGCATTCGGTGTAACGAGGTTCCTGAATCAGGAGCACTCGTTACACCGGAGCAAGTAAGCACTTGCGCCGCGCAACTATGGTGGCGCGGGCGCAAGTGCTTCTTGAATCTGGGCCAATGTGTTTTACGTCACTGCGTTCTGACACGATCATTTTTTTAACCGATGGTGTGTAGGCGCGACGGACCATCAGTCAGCTTCATCGGTTAACCGACGACAACGGTCCACCAGACCATTCTCATCGGATGGACTGATCGTGTGTACGAGGCTTTACTGTTGTCAATATATTTTTATATATATTTATATCCAAACATATTACAGCTGAACCGAACCATGCCTAAAAATATACAATCAATTTTCTGTAATGGTTTTGGGTCTAACTGTGCAAATATGCAGAAATAAAACCACATCAAGTGTTGACATGCTAATACCAGTGGTGAACCTTTAGGAAACAGAAGCCACAAAAGAAGCATTAGTTGCATGTTCAATGCACACAGCAATCTAGAACTCCAAATTATGTGATGTACAATCAGCTCGATAGGTTCAGGGATTGCAATTACTCCTCCTCCCTACTATATGGCTAGGTTAATAAATAAAGCACTGTCTGCGACCAATAAGATCAGTATTCTCAGATTACAGTTGCTTTATGAGCACTACCTAACTGAATAATTCTGCAAACATACAACGGCTGTTGTGTTTTATCTATTACACTTTAGAAAATATTGATCTTACCATTGTTCTCATTTTTCAGTGTCTAAAGAAGTGTCAGAGAAGTATCCTAGGTGTTCTGTGTTGATCATAACATCCAATGTCTCTCTTCCTTCTAATGCAGTGAAAACTTTTTATCAAGTTTTCATTAAAAACTCCCAAACATGTGAGAGCCCCTTAAAGATCCTGTTGTGTATCATTAAGCAACCACCAATTTAGCATTAGCATGAAATCGGCTATTCTTTTACAGTATATTTTCAGGACATAAAATTATTTTAATAATTTTTTTCTTGTTTTTCAAATTGGTGTTTGATATTTTTCAGGCTCCCTTACATTTTAATACTTTTTTTTTAAAGCACATGCTGTTATATGCAGCAATCACTAGTAATGTGTTATTTCATATGTGCATGATGACCATGATTTGTATAATTGTGCTATTTGTAGAAACCGCTATGTTCTCTCTAACAATGAGTCATATTATTTCACTCTGATTATTTAGCTCTCTGTATGGAACCTTCAGGTTTGGAAAGGCAAGTTTGCGAAATTTACTGCAATTGTTATTACATTTTATTACCTAGAAAAATTGCCTAATTAGTATTATCTATTTTTACCTGTGACGATAGAAAATATTCACATTCTAAAGAAAACTGAATATATAAATGTGTATGATAGGACAGTATCACATGCATGCTATGCTTATAGATATCATACTGAGCTGGGTGAACCATGACTAGAAAACCTTCTTCTGGCTTCTAGGCCTAAAGTAATTTATACCTGCACAGCTTTTCTAAAAGTTGAAGGGGGGAACAACAAAGGAATCAATGAGATCAGTGTTAAGCAAGCTCTATCAATAATTCCCTTGTGATCGTCAAGGTCCCTAGTAGAGATGACCTGCCGGTTCGCCCGGTGGTTGATTTGCGGCGAACTTTGGTCGTTCGCGGTCCGCCAAACTGGCGGACATCTGGCGATGTTCGCGGCGGTCCGCAATGTTACATGGGTAAGAACTTTGACCTATGACACATCCATCAGGTGGTGCAGGACAGCCAATTGAGACATTTCAGCACATGGACATACCCCCCTACCTTATAAATAGACCTGCTCTTACATTCTGCTTTTTGTCAGTGTAGGGAGAGGGTGCTGTTTGGAGCAGGGACAGGCTGTATTCAATCAAATAGCTATCTAAAAGGTCCAGAAAAGTCCTTTTAAGGACTGGTATAGGTGTGCTACTTGCTCTGCAGTATATAGGTGTCTAATATATTCATATACTTTTTGTCAGTGTAGGGCAAGGTTGGCGTTTCCAGCAGAGAGAGAGTTTAGCGACACAAATCACTACCTAACAGGTCCACAAAATCCTTTCAAGCACTGGTATAGGTGTGCTACTTGCTCTGCAGTACATGATAGTGTCTAATACATTTATATACTTTTTGTCAGTGTAGGGCGAGGTTGGCGTTTCCAGCAGGGACAGAGTTTAGCGACACAAATCGCTACCTAACAGGTCCACAAAAGTCCGTTCAACCACTGGTATAGGTATGCTACTTGCTCTGCAGTACATGATAGTGTCTAATACATTCATATACTTTTTGTCGGTGTAGGGCGAGGTTGGCGTTTCCAGCAGGGACAGAGTTTAGCGACACAAATCGCTGTATCACTGTATCACTCGGCCATGCCCCCCGGTGCAGCATGTCATTGGATGTGATTGACAGCAGCACAAGCCAATGGCTACGCTGCTTTCAATCAACCAATGAATGAGCTGAGAACCCGGCCGAGAAGCCTGCGCGTTCACGGCACAGGACTTTTGAGGGGTCAGGTAAGTAAAGGGGGCGCTAATCTGCAGATGTTTTTTCACCTTAATGCATAAAATGCATTAAGGTGAAAAAATTGTACCTTTACAGCCCTTTTAAATTCTTATTTTCTAATTAAAAAAGTACAACCCGGCTTACAGCTAAACGCAAGAAAATTGTGCTAAGAAAAATAGGTGACTGCCACTGCTTTTCTTCTGAAATGCTCATTCCCTGATGTCAAATAACTCCAGTACTTTTTGAGTCACTAACCTGGAACAAACATGCAGAATAAAGGTTATAACTTCTTCCAATTTACTTTCTGCAGACTTCACATAGTCCAATGACTCAAAAAGTAATGTAGCCACAGACAGCCATGAAAGTAACTTTTTGAAATTCAGTCTTTAATGGCAATCTTTATATCTTGTTCTCTTAAGGAATTTCAATAAGATTTTTGCAAAGTTTTCATGTGTTATTTGTATCAAATCTGGGCTGCAGATTGGGGTCCTATTAGCTCCCAGTATCATATAGTAATTGCTCAAAAACTAATAAACAGAGATGTCTGATATTTTATTGTTCATGCATGATGACAGAGGGTGTGAAATATTGCCAAGGAGATAGCTTTAGTACATTTACACTAGATAAACAACAAATAACAAATCTTTGTTTTTTTTAGCAAACTTACTTTGTTCAACGAAATGTGCCTAAATTAAGAGCGACAGTTCAATCAAACTTTTTCCAAGATGCAGACCATTTTGTAACCAGCCTAGATAAACAACCAGAAGCTTGACAAGTAAATTTTTAGCCTTTTCTTGTCAACTCTCAGGGCTGTAACAAGTGGATGAGCAGTTGCTGCTGTTTAGGGATGAGCTTTATGTTTGTGTCGAACATGAGTTCGACTCGAACATTGGCTGTTCGACGAATAGCGAACAATTTGGGGTGTTCGCGGTAAATTCAAAAGCCTGGGAACACCCTTTAAAAGTCTATGGGATAAATCAAAAGTGCACATTTTCTCAAATAACTTTTTATTATTGAATAGAAAAAAAATTAGGTTGCATACAGTTTACAAGAACATATGACACAGCATAAGGGTAGGCAGGATAATAAGGCACGCGTCTGCCTGTGTGACATGTATTTAAGTAATGAGTAACACAGGCCTTTTACATGTGTCTTGGCAATAGTTAACACAGAACCTGAAGATGAAAATACTATAGCGCATCAATATGCATACGTGTATTGCGAAATGTCGAACATGGAGGGGGCCTCAGGGGTACCCCAGAAGAGAGGAAGAAGAAAAGAAAGGAGAGAAAAGAAATAGGAGGGGGGTAGAGGGGTAAGAAGGGGGAAAGATCATCGAGTTAGCTCAGTTACCTGATCACGGTGGGTCCTCCCGAAGACGCCAAGGCGCCCAGACCACGTCGTGGGCTTCCAATCTGTCCTGTATCCTGGCAGTCATTCTCTCCATCAGCTCCACATCTTTGACTCTAGTGTATAGGGTCCCCGGGTCAGGGGGAGAGCGTTTTTTCCAATGTAGAGCTACAAGGCATCGGGCAGCTGTGAGGATATGGCGCGTTAGCTTTCTACAAGGCAACGTGGTTCTCAGGGGAGATAGGCCCAGGAGGAAGAATTTGGGGGACATGGGGACCTGTGCTTCCAGGAGGCGGCCCAACAGTTGTTGCACCTCAGTCCAATAGGGGACAATCAGCGGGCAGGTCCAGTAAATATGAAATAGGGAACCTCTGTCTCCCTGACACCGCCAGCAACGGTCGGAGCTAGCAGGGTATATAGAGTGAAGCACATCGGGGGTCATATACCAAAACAGGAGAACCTTATATGTATTTTCCTTGTATAGAGTACATAGTGAGCTCTTTGCTGCCTGAGACCAGATAGTCCGCCATTGCTCTATGGGTATTGCCTCATTGAGGACCTTTTCCCATCGAATCATATAAGAGTGTTTACCTAGGGATTCCAGGGGATAGGCGTTCAGTATTCTGTAAATATCAGAGATTAAGCCTTTTTGGGCCGTTCCGGCCAAGACCAACCATTCAAAGGGAGTTGGAGGGGAGAATTGCAGGGTGGGTGCTATGGAAAGGGCGTAATGGCGGATCTGCAAGTAACTATAGAATACCTGCCGGGGGATATCAAATTTAGATTGTAGGCTGGTGAAGGGCAATAGTTTACGCGACAAGGGATCTACCAAATTCCCAAAGTGGAATAGGTTCCGGGACGTCCATGGGTAAGACATTTGACGGGTGAGGCTATCTGGCACCTTGGGGTTGTACATAAATGAGGTCAATAGCGAGCTTTCCGAGGACAGACCACAGGGTCGCGACAGCCGACGCCATAGACGTCGGAGCTGTGACACAGAGCCCAGCATACGGTCAGAGGGAACCTCCACGTTCGCGCTCCACAGCAGGTTGTTGGGGTGAGTTGGGGCTAGCCACAGTTTTTCAATCTCCGTCCACTTGTTGTAGGACCGCTGGGTAAACCAAGAGGGTATGGCCCGGAGCTGGGTGGCCTGGTAGTACTTAACAAGGTCGGGGAACGCAAGGCCCCCGTCCGAGCGCGCCGCCGTCAGCACCGATTGGGGGACTCTATGTCGTTTGTGTTTCCAAGTAAATTTAAGTAGGTCGGATTGAAGTTTCCTCAAGTGTTTATAAGGGACAGGGAAGCAGCTTTGGGAGTATCGTCATTTTAATCGAGGCGATCCGGCCGAGCAACGAAATATGGTACTTTTTCCATTGTAGTAGCAGGGATCTTATTGAGCGGAATAGGGGAGGGAAATTTTCCTGGTACAGAGTAGTGAAGCTGGGGGTGATGTGTATCCCCAGGTATTTCAGGGAGGTTGATTTCCACCGATAGGAAAAGTTGGCCTGCAGGTGTGCAACCTCCGCTCCAGAGATATTAATTGGAAGGGCCTCTGACTTGGAGGTGTTGATTTTATAGCCTGACAAAGCCCCGTACCGGGACAGTTCCGCGTGAAGGTTCGGGAGGGAGATCCTAGGCTGCGTCAGGGAGAGGATAACGTCATCCGCGAACAGAGAAATTTTAAATTCCCTGCCTCGGACTGGTATCCCCCGGATGGACGGGTTGCCCCGTATCGTGGCCGCCAAGGGTTCAACACACAGGGCAAACAGCAGGGGTGAGAGTGGACACCCCTGCCGGGTGCCGTTGGTAACGGGAAAGGAAGGTGAGAGAGCAAAGGGTGTCTTGACCTGAGAGGAGGGGTCGGAGTAGAGATGTCGAATCGCGCTCAAGAATGGGCCCCGTATCCCCACGTGGTGCAATGTGGCGAACATGAAGGGCCACCCGAGTCGGTCAAAGGCCTTCTCGGCGTCTAGGCTCAGCAGCAGAGACGCCGTATTTTCCCTATTCGCCACATCCACCAAATCAATTATCTTTCTGGTGTTGTCGCCCGCTTGCCTAAGCGGCACAAAACCCACCTGATCCTTGTGGATAAGGGACGGTAAGACCATGTTCAAGCGGATCGAGAGTAATTTCGTGAATATTTTCAGGTCCGAATTTAGTAGGGCGATGGGTCTGTAGTTGGCACAGAGAACTGGGTCCCTGTCCGGCTTGGGAATCAGGGTGATAAAGGAGCGCTGCATATCTGTCGGGACAGGGGTATCCCAAAGAAAGGTATTAAAAATTTTACACATGTGGGGGAGCAAGAGGGGCAGAAAGGTCTTATAATATTCGTAGGGCAGGCTGTCTGGGCCTGGGGACTTATGGGAGGGCAGGGATTTAATAGTCTGCTCTATCTCTTCCTCTGTAATCCGCATGTTAAGCGATGTCAGGTCAGAGGGCTGGAGTCGGGAGACGCCACTTTGCTCTAGATACTGTTCAATGCTACGGGAGATGTCCGGGGGGAGTGGGTCACTGGGTATGTTAGGATTATTGTACAGGTGCTTATAGAAGTCCGCAAACGTGTGGGCTATATCTCTGGGGTGGGTCTGTAGACAGCCTGAGTTGTCCTTAATTTGGTGGGGCGTCGTCGAGAGGTGGGCATCGCGCAATTTCCGTGCTAGGAGGGTGTGGGCTTTATTCCCCTTGTCGTAGTACACCTGCCGTAGTCTAACAAGCGCTTTTTCCACCCGCCCTAGGGCCAGGTCTCTCAGGGTCGCTCGAAGGTTGATGATTTTCCTAAGGAGAGCAACAGAAGGGGATACCTGCAATCGGCGCTCGGGGACCTCAAGCTCCCCCTCGGTTCTCTTTTTGGTGGCCAGTGCATCTTTTTTTAGGGCGGCGGACAGTGCCAAGCATCTACCCCGGAGGACCGCCTTATGGGCCTCCCAGAGCGTAGAGGTGGAGACGTCAGTAGTGTTATTTTCCGCGAAATAAAGTTGTAGGGTGGATGTGAGTTCCGTCTTGGCCGGTAAGTGTTGAAGGAGGAAGGTGTTTAATTTCCAGTTATAGGGCCTCCGGACAGGGGAACCCAGGTCTAGAGTCAGTAAGATGGGAGCGTGGTCCGACCATGATATAGGGAGTATCTGTGCTTCCCGTATCACTCGGAGCGTAGAGTTGTTGGTGAAGAAGTAATCAATACGGGAATGAGCTCTATGGGGGGACGAGTAGAAGGTATACTGCTGGTCGCCCGGGTGGAGGGCCCTCCAGGCATCGAAAAGAGCATAGCGTCTAGAGATTTGGCGGAACAGCTTCGAGTCCCTAAGGGCCCGGGCTGACAACGCCCGGGGACCCACCACATGACGATCGGCAGTCGCGGATTGGGTCAGATTAAAGTCGCCCCCCACCACTAGGAGCCCATGGTCTGATCTAAAGAGGCGAGTGAACACCTTGGTCAGAAACCTATGCTGTTGGGTATTCGGGGCGTATAGTGCACAAAAAGTCACTTCCTGCGTCTGCCACAAGCCTCTGAGTATAACAAAGTGTCCATGGGGGTCGCTATAGCTGCCAGAGCAAGTGAACGGAGAGCCATGCTTAATGAGTATTGCGACTCCAGCCCGCTTACGGGGACCCGCAGAGGAGTAAATTTGCGGAAATTGCCTAGAGGCGAATGCGAAGGACCCCTTGTTATCAAAGTGCGTTTCTTGGACGAAAACTACATCAGCGCCCGATTGTCTAAACTCCCTTAGTGCCAGATGCCTTTTCCTATCAGAGTTTAAGCCGTGAAAAGTGCACATTTTAAAGGCTAATATGCAAGTTATTGTCATAAAAAGTGTTTGGGAACCAGGGTCCTGCCCCAGGGGACATGTATCAATGCAAAAAAAGTTTTAAAAATGGCTGTTTTTCCGGGAGCAGTTATTTTAATAATGCTTAAAGTGAAACAATAAAAGGAAATATTCCTTTAAATTTTGTACCTGGGGGTGTCTAAAGTATGCATGTAAAGTAGCGCTTGTTTCCTGTGTTTATAACAGTCCCTGCACAAAATGAAATTTCTAAAGGAAAAAAAGTAATTTAAAGCTACTTGCGGCTATAATAAATCGTCGGGTCCTGGCAATACAGATAAAAGTAATTAAAAAAACGACATGCCCCCCCCCCCCAGTCCATTACCAGGCCCTTTGGGTCTGGTATGAATATTAAGGGGAACCCTGAACCAAAAATAAATGCGTGGGGGTCCCCCCAAATTCCATTATTAGACCCTTTAGGTCTGGTATGGTTTTTAAGGGGAACACCGCACCAAAATTAAAAAACAAATGGCGTGAGGTTCCCCCCAAAAATCTATACCAGACCCTTATTCGAGCATGCAACCTGGTAGGCTGCAGGAAAAGAGGGGGAAACGAGAGAGAGCCCCCCTCCTGAACTGTACCAGGCCACATGCCCTTAACATGGGAAGGATTTTTCATGTGCGTGTCCCATTGACTTTAACCTCCCTGGCGGTATGATTCCTTCTGGTTTTAGGTGCTGAAAGCGGTACAATTATTTTGCATGGAAATTTGGCGTTTTATATTGTAGGCCTGCAATTCTTAGGAATAAATCACTTAAATCTGTCCAAACAAGAGTCTAGTAGACATCCCAGGTATGAGAACGTTTGAAACACAAATTTATAAATTGTAATATAATAAATAACTATAAATAATTATAACAAATAATAATGTAATTATAATAGAAATTATTCAATAATGTAATCAAATCCAAAACACTGAAATTTGCTCAGTTGCAGAATTGTCGCTGTCATTATTTTTATTGTTTGATGATGAATTTCCCCACAAATCGCTATCGCTCAATTCTGCAAGTGATTCTAATTTATTATCGCTGTTTTCTAGCCGGTCTAAAAGCACTTTTGATGTAAAGGGACACTTTTTGGTTTCTATGGACAATCTCCAGTTTCCAGGCAGAAAGAACAGTTTTTATAATATAAAACTGCATGTAGGACACTGGACAGACCACTAGGGACAAAGGGGGTGTGTAATTATTTGATACAGTACTGTAATCTGTAAGATTACAGTATACTGTATGTGTATTGTGTGTTTCACTTTTTGAATTAAGTGCCGAAGTCCATCCCTGTGCATCGTTACGTCGCAGGGAATGGAGCTCGGCACTGTGAATCGAGCGAGGAGACACAGAGGAGGAGCCCACACACACAGCGGGGACATATCGCAGGATCCAGGAACAAGGTAAGTAATTCTCCCTGTATCCTGCAATGCGATCCTGTGTCTGGCTCGGAGATAGCCCTTTTGGTATGAAAAATTCACCCCGAACCAGACTCGGGAATACCGCTAAGGGGGTTAACGGTGTTTGGGTGTTCGAACAAATTTTTTTCCTGTTCGCATGTTTTGCTGCAAACTGAATCGAGGGGTGTTTGGCTCATCCCTACTGCTGTTATGGCCTTTGTAGGCATAGACATTTCCCATCTTCTTATTACTGCTAAATGATAAAGATGCTTTGTCCTTCAGACAACCACAGTTAAAGGGAATACAAAGTATATATGTATGTAGTCAGGGGCGGACTGACAACTCATGGGGCCCCCGGGCAATAAGATATTATGGGGCCCCCGGGCAATAGGAGATTATGGGGCCCCCAGGCAATAGATTATGGGGCAACACAGTATATATATATATATATATATATACACACACACATACACACACAGAATACATACACACACTGAGAAGGTACTGGAGAGGTAGGGCAGCTATAATCTTGGAATTTTTAGGCCAAAAGGATGTCAGTAAAGGACATTTCAGGGACAGATGTAAAAAAACACAGATTTTTACATACTGTCCCTGGTTTTACTAAGGCTGGCAACCCTGATGGGGCCCCCTAGTTGCATGGGGCCCTCGGGCAGTGCCCTAGTGCCCAAATGGTCAGTCCACCCCTGTATGTAGTTGTTCATTAGCTCTGTTTAGAATTAAACGCACACATCCTAACATTTTATTTCTTTTAGTCACATAAATATTTCATATTATTTGCAGCCAGTAATAAGTGCCTTGGAGTCTGTACTTCGAAACTGATGCTAAGTCACTTACTCCTATGTTGTGAATAGTCTGGGCAGATCTCCTTCAAGTGTATTCAGCACACACAGCTAAATGAGTCAAAGGACAGACACACTCCCTTTCTCTGCTAGTTCCTACTATACCATATTGACTTTCAATATGACAGAAACACAGTTGACCTGATTCTCAGGGAATTGAAGTGATCACAAACATCCACTCATATTTGAGGAAATGTAAAAAGTTTATTTTGCCCATGAATAAAAATGAAATGCAAAGAGAACACATAATTACTCCACTGCACCTCACCCTTATCCCATATAAATTGTTTATTTGTAAAGACAAAGAGGGGTTGATTTACTAAAGGCAAATAGAGTCTGCAACAGCAGTTGCCCCATAGCTTAATAAAAGAGGTAAAGCTGCACTTTGCAAAGAATACCCAATCACAAGAAAAAAAAAAGCAGTTTTTCTTGCTCATGATTGAATGATGGAGGTCAGCAGAGCTTCTGCTCATTTACTAAGCTATGGAGCAACTGCTCTTTCAGAGTGCAACAACACTTTGCAAAGTCTACAGCCTATTTGCCTTTAGTAAATCAACCCCTTAGACCCCTTTCACACTAAAGGATTTTACAGCATTTTAGCGTTAAAAATAGCGCTATTAAAACGCTCATAAAACGCTCTCCATGCATCTCAATGGACCCTTTCACACTGAGTCCTGCAAGCAGCATCTTTGGAGCAGCTTTTGAATGCTGAAAAAAACGCTCCAAAAACGCCCCTCTCCATTGAAATGAATTGAAAGCGCTGTAAAAACGCCTTGCCCTTTCACACTGAGGCACTGCAAAAACGCCCTAAAATGTAAGGCCACACTGAGGAGTTTTTCAGGTGGTATAGCGCTAAGAATAGCGCCTAAATACTGCATGAAAAAAATCTCCTGCAAGCAGCATCTTAGAAGCGGTGAGAGGAGCGGTGTGTATACGCTCGAAAAACGATTGAATAACGCTCGAAAAACGCCCCAGTGTGAAAGGGGCCTTAATGTCAACATGCAACAAAAAAATTAAAAAGACAGCTTGCACTCAAATAGAAATCTGTGTCTTATAGAAGAACCTAGGATGCCCAAAGATGGGCAAAACTCTCACTGAGGCAGGCAGTAAGAGAAGTGACCTCTGCTGTGCTATACTACTTAAATCTGCCACATCATTTCTTGCTGATTTGGCCAATAGTCTAATGAAATGACATTAAATTAGACTATAAATTAAGAGGAACAGACAGGCTACTATTGCTGACTTCTCAAATGTCAGTTGTCTGACTAACAAACTGACTCTCTGGGCCAAATCCACAAAGCAGATGCGCCGACTTAACTCGAGATTTCTAATTTTACTCCGCGCGTATCTTTGCGCCCGATCCTCAAAACGAAAAATCCGTTTTTTCCGTCCTACCTAAAATAATTACTCCGGCGCATCCTCTGACGCAAATTACGCTAGTCACACCGCTTTATTTGATAGGCAAAGATGCAAATGAGGGAGATAGGGCGATCCTCAAAATTAAGTGTGTGCGCCGTAGATTACGCCCTGTGCGCCGTAGATTACGCCCTGTGCGCACCTGTTAGTTTCCTGGAGCAAAATTAGACTTTATAAAAGCAGCCCTAATTTTACACCGGCCCTGTAAAGGTCTGCTGAAGCAACACCATTGAGGAAGAGCTGACAACACATCTTTGTTGGACTTCAATCTGACTGCCAAAATGCCCGGGCCATCCATGATTATAACGGCACTCGCAACTTTACAGGCGCAGAGAAGGAGGAGGGCACAGAGGAGGAGGAGGAGGGCACAGGAGAGGGTATACCGCCCACGCCAAGATCTCTTTGGCATGACTGCTTCTGAGGTCTTTGGCAACTTCCGATTTAACCAGGAAGCCATCCTGGACTTAACCAGGATCCTGCAGGATGATCTCAACACCCCAACCCAACGATCCCATGCCCTGCCACCTCACATCAAAGTAATGGCAACCCTGCATTTTCTTGCCACTGGGTCTTTCCAAAGAACATGTGGAGGTCTGGCTGGGATGGTACAGTCCTCGATGAGCAGGTGTGTGCACCAGGTTGTCCCTGCAATACTGAGACACATGGGCAGTCAATTTGAAAAGCCCACCCAGGAGGACCAGCGAATGAAGATCATGGCCGACTTTTATCAGATTGCCCGATTCCCACGGACCATCGGGCCATTGACTGTACCCATGTGGCACTACAGCCCCCCCATGATACAGAGCACCTGTTCAGGAATCGCAAAAACTGGCATTCCATAAATGTGCAGGTAATCGTAGATGCCCATGGCCTCATCTGGCATGTCTGTGCCAAATTTCCGGGTTCGTGCCATGACAGCTATATATTCCGGCAGACCAAAATATCACGTGAATTGGAGCTAAACGTGTATGGAGACAGCTGGCTGGTTGGTGAGTGACATGGGTGTCAGGTATGACTGTCCCCCCCCATGATGCAGACATCACAAGGGGCACATGCATGACTAATATCCTCCTGTCTTTTCCCTTCCAGGTGACTCTGGATATGCCCTGGGACCTCACATGATGACCCCCTTCAGGAACCCCCAAACCCCAGGAGAGCAACGCTACAACGAGGCTCATATTCGCACCCGGGCAGTGGTGGAGCGCACATTTGGGCTGCTGAAGTCCCGCTTCAGATGCCTGGACAAGACTGGGGGTACACTGTTGTATTCCCCAGACTTTGTGTGCCAAATAATAGGGGCTTGTTGTATTCTTCACAACTTTGCAATGAGAACGGGACTGGAGATTAACTTACGTGCTGACCTGACCCCCCACCCAGGCAATCCCCCCCTAGCCCACTCTACCCGGTCTACTGAGGGCACAGTAGCCAGGAGACGCCTCGCAGAAGGCATCTTTTCACAGTAAATGGCCATAAATCATGTCACAATGATAATATTTGTTTTCACTGCAAACACACATGAATTATGTCACAATGATAATATTTGTTTTCACTGCAAACGCACATGAATTATGTCACAATGAGAATGTTGCTTTGCACAGTAAACGCACATGAATAATGACACATTGAGAATGTTTTTGTCTCTGGAAACGCACATGATTTATGTCACAATGAGAATGCATGAATGCACACCACTGTGGTCCCTAGCACAGACACATCACATGCACATCGAATTGGATTAGATCCAAGTACCCCCCCCCTTTGGTACTTGGGAGCAGTAACGCCACGCCACGGCTCCAATTATGTCACTGTGCATTCATACACCATTCAGGAACCTAGGATCACTTCTCCCTGGTCCTGGGGATCCCTTCTCCACCAAAACTGAGGGTGACACCCTTATTTTGTCAGGAATGCCACCCCCCACATTCACACATCATTCACACACATAAACCAAATCATAAGTACAGTATAATAAACAAAATTATAAAACCAAAAAAAAAAAAAAAAAAATTACCCCTGCTATTTAAGTCCGGTGGCGAGTGCTCTGTCTGGGCTGCCCACGGGCAGGGGCACGGCCACGGGCACGGCCACGGGCACCTGGAGGATCTTCACGGGGGGGGAGCAGGGGAGGGAGTATCTTCATGGGGGGGGAGCAGGGGAGGGAGTATCTTCATGAGGGGGGGAGCAGGGGAGGGAGGAGCCTCCCCTGGTGTCTGACCTCCGGCTGGCCTGCCCTCCAAGGCCACTGCTATCCTGTTCAGGCAGACAGTGATGGCAGCCGTATTGGCCTGGCTAGCCCGGGTGTTGTCCTGCACAGCCCGGGTGTTGTCCTGCACAGCCCGGGTGAGGGCAGTCACCTTCTGGGCCACGCCTGTTGTGGCGGTATGCAGGGACCACAAACAGGTGATGACACCCAATGAATTGGTGGCCACATCACTGAGTGACTCCCTCATTACATCCAGGCTGTGCTCCTTCTTGGCCATAGTTTTTTTGATGTCACCCAGACTGCGGGTCTGCTGGGCATTGTCCCTCAGCAGACTGGCCGGCATATGCTCAGACCCCCCCCTGGTCTCCTGAGTCGCCATCCTGCCTGCCCCTGAGGCTTGTGGCCAGGGAGGAGGGGATAGAGTGACCCTTGTGGGTTGCGGCATGTTGTGGGAGGAGTGGGAGGGGCTACCCCTGATGGTGGCCTGACTGGTGCCAGCCTCTGGGGTAGCCTCTGGGGTAGCCTCTGGGGTAGCCTCTGGGGTAGCCTCTGGGGTAGCCTCAAGGGTATCGTCAAATGTCATGAGATCAGTGGCAATAATGATTTCCCGGCCAATCTGGAGATCTTCTTCCTCCTCCCCCTCATCCTCCTCCCCCTCAGCCTCCTCATGAGGGGAGGTTTGGCCACTCCCCTCCCCTGGGGACTCCTCAGCAGCCTCCTGTCTTTGGGGTTGTGCAGCAGCCTGGCCTGATGGCCCAGCAATCTCCTGGTCATCTGTGGAAGACACCAAACAATCACAGGTTTGAGGATCCACACACTTGGCACATGTTCCCTTCCCCCACCCACACATGCTAATCACCAAATAGAAAAAAAAAAACCTTACCTGGCCTCACAGGAACATCAGACTGATAACCAGGCAGGCCCACCACCTGCTCTGGCTCGAAACACCGGGCCACTGCCCATTCCTCCTCAGTCAGCCGGATGGGGCATGGTCCCCCTCCTCCAGTGCCCCTCCTATGCGCAGTGAGCTTGGCCACCTTATTGCGGACCACGCTCCTCAGATCATTGTTTTTTTTCTTAATGCCAGCGGGGGTCCTCGTCTCCCCTCCCCCCGCCGCATTTATGTGATCTGTAATTTTGGCATAGATCCTCTTCCTTTGGGACGGGGAGGTGTTCCGGCTATCAGGCCCATGTAAATATCTTCCATATTGGATGATATACCTGGCAAGGATTTGCTTTTCAACATGGGAAAAATTCAGCTTCCTGCGTTTGGGAGCCATCACAAACACCACACAGCAACAAGAAAACAAACAGGACAAACACACAAAAATACACACCAAACAAATACACAAAAATACACACACAAGCAGACAGCTACTACAAAGTCAAATACAAACACACAAAAACCAAACACAAAATCCAAGCAGAAAAAAAAAAATATAAACTTAGCAGAAACAATCAAACAAAAAATACACTTATCACAAACAAACAACAACTACTATCTACTACTCCTCCAACACTTCTCTATCACACACAACTTACCAACAAACACTATACAGGAAAAAGAAATCTCGCGCCAAATGAATTACACTAAATTATATACTTGATAAATCAAGTGACTAACTGAGTGAAGCTGCTCCCAAATAAAATCAGGTGACTGACTTGCATATATTGTATAGTGAGGTGAGGGGCGCTATATCAAAATAGTGGATGCGTGTCACAATGTGCGTTTGAGTAGTACACAGTGTAACTGTGTACCCAAATCTATGTGAAAAACCAAACAGATTATAGTCTAAACTCTATAAGTACAATAGTGCCAAATGCTGTGGAAAATAAATAAAATATATAAAAAAAAAAAAAAAAAAAAATTTAAAAGAATGTCCAGCAAATAAATAGTTAAGTGCAAAATGGATCCAGTGTTGTATCAAGTCCAGGTGCAAAATGCAAATAATCCAATCCCAAATCGCAGGGAAAAGTGCAAATGCTAAAGTGCTTGTGAATCTTCAAAATAGCCAAAGTGCGAGATAGAAGTGATCCGCCTTCACCTATAGGTCACCAGAATAATAATGGATGGCTCCTTACCACACGGTGTTGACCAGATTACTTAAAATATGGTCGATCAGGCTTGTTTTAAATGAGGATCAGCAGGGTCTCATTGGATTCCAATGTCAGCGATTGCAGCAAATGGTGTACCAAGAAAGGAGAAGAGATACCACCATAGTGTAAAACCATTTAATATACAAAAGTTAAAATTACAATGCCAAATGGCCTCTTACTGTTGCTGGTGCCCATTCCCGGCACTGTGGCTGTAGGTGGTGGGGATAGTAAGACAAGATAAGAGATGGCCGCGTCCTGGTCCACTAGCGTGCGTTCCACCGCTAGTTGTCCATCAACCAGTGAGACCGGAAGTGCGTGGCTATGCGTGTGCGCTCGGATACCGCCTCGACGTCACGTTTCAGTTAAACCGTCTTCAGGAAGCGTATCCAGCACACGCAACAGACATCTATTATATAGGTCTGTTTATCAGCCTGTGGGAGGGGCAATCGGATCATGTGACAGCCTCTGTCCCAGTTACCAAAGCTCACATATTAAACACATTATGGCTGTGCAAACTGTCTCCAATCATAAATCAATACATACATGTATCTGCTCGCTGCTTAAAATACCTGAAATGTATCTTTGAATTCTTATTTGGACGTGTTGAATTTGTTTAAAACTCTGGCATTTTTAATATGCTATGCAATGGGTCCATAGTGTTCTGTGCGCCATCTAGAGGGGTTATGTGGTATTGTGCAAAATAGCACCAGTATTCTAAATCCATCTAGATGCAGTGCGTTTTTAGTTCTCCCAGTTATATTATTATTTAATATGTGTGCCATTTGCGTAGCCTGTAAATTAGTTAAAATAGGTTATAAAATAATAAAAATTATACAATCCTACTCGAGTAGTACAAGGAGTGTGTATGTAACTTTAGTTGTAAAACAATCAAAATTCTACACTCCAAGGCTCAGGTGGTGCAAGGAATGTGTGTTTTCCCTCTACCCTTTTGTTTTGTGTGAGCCCAATTCAAGATGGGTTGACCGATGGGTGATGTGCAAACTGCCCAGCCCCTTGGAGTGGGGATCTCCCAAAGTCCTCTGGGTGTGTGTATGGAATGATGCACTAAACTGTTTGTTTGCTCACCCCATAGGTCTGCCGTTCACGCATCAGTTAAAAAACAATTAAGGTCGAGCTCTATATTGAGCCCTAGTGGTCGCATAGTCCTTAGACGATGTATCCATTGAGTCTCGTTCTGAGATACTGCCTTAGTAAGGTCAGTACCACGCCAATGTTTGGTAATCCTATCAATTCCATAGAATTTTAACAGACTCGGGTCCCTGTTGTGGTACAAGTCAAAATGCTTAGACACGCTGTGTTCTGGGTACCCTTTAATTATATTGGCCACGTGTTCGTTTATTCTGACTTTAAGTTCGCGGGTAGTCCGGCCCACGTATTGCAGAGTGCACGGACATTCTAGGACGTACGTTACAAATTTGGAATGGCATGTTATCAATGGTTTGATAGTGAATTCTTGTCCAGTTACACTGGACGTGAACTTACTGATCTTTTTTCCTTGCCTTTTTGTTTTCTTACAGGATCTGCAGCGGGTGCAGTAGTGGAAGCTGGATCCGTCCAGGAAAGTGTGTGGCTTTTCTGGAGGATCTGGGACATTGGTGGCTACCATATTTCTCAGGCCTGGTGCTTTCTTATAGATAAAGGTGGGATGTTTCGGCAGGATTTTGACCAAATCCATGTCTTTTAAAAGTATAGGCCAAAACTCTTTGACAATTTTTTCCACACTTCTATATTGCCTGTGGTAACCTGATATAAAAGGTACATCTTCTTTTCTGGAGGGTCTCACTCTAGTTTCCAAGAGGGACTCCCTATCCATTGCCAAGACTTCTTGCTGCGTTTTCCACAATGCATTTTTGGTATAACCTTTTTCTATAAACTTCTCAGTTAATATTGCGGCTTGTAGTTCAAAATCCGCAACATCATCGCAGTTTCGACGGATCCTCATGTATTGCCCTTTTGGTATTGCACCCAGCCATTTTGGGTGATGGCAACTTGAAATAGGCACGAATCCGTTGCGGTCCGTTGGTTTAAAATACGTTTTTGTGAGGACCCGGCTGCCCTTTTTCGTTAGCGTAAGGTCCAAAAAATGGCTGGAAGTCTTACTGGACTCTGCTGTGAAACTGAGACCGTAGTTGTTGGTATTCATTTTGGATAAAAATTGTTCCAATGATGCTTGGGGACCTTCCCAGAATAGTAAAATATCGTCTATATACCTTCGGTAATATATAAGCGATGTAACATTGTCCTTAAAAATGGTCTCTTCCTCCCATCTGTTAAGTACCAGATTAGCTACACTGGGGGCATACCTGGCGCCCATTGCGACTCCTTTGATTTGCTTGTAGAAGTCTCCCTGGGCCCAGAAGTAGTTGTTTCCCATAGCTATTTTAAGACCCTTCACCAAATATCCAATTTGGGCCTGGGGTAATGAAGATTTTTCTTCCAAGGCCTCCTTTACTTTGGGAGATCCCCACTCCAAGGGGCTGGGCAGTTTGCACATCACCCATCGGTCAACCCATCTTGAATTGGGCTCACACAAAACAAAAGGGTAGAGGGAAAACACACATTCCTTGCACCACCTGAGCCTTGGAGTGTAGAATTTTGATTGTTTTACAACTAAAGTTACATACACACTCCTTGTACTACTCGAGTAGGATTGTATAATTTTTATTATTTTATAACCTATTTTAACTAATTTACAGGCTACGCAAATGGCACACATATTAAATAATAATATAACTGGGAGAACTAAAAACGCACTGCATCTAGATGGATTTAGAATACTGGTGCTATTTTGCACAATACCACATAACCCCTCTAGATGGCGCACAGAACACTATGGACCCATTGCATAGCATATTAAAAATGCCAGAGTTTTAAACAAATTCAACACGTCCAAATAAGAATTCAAAGATACATTTCAGGTATTTTAAGCAGCGAGCAGATACATGTATGTATTGATTTATGATTGGAGACAGTTTGCACAGCCATAATGTGTTTAATATGTGAGCTTTGGTAACTGGGACAGAGGCTGTCACATGATCCGATTGCCCCTCCCACAGGCTGATAAACAGACCTATATAATAGATGTCTGTTGCGTGTGCTGGATACGCTTCCTGAAGACGGTTTAACTGAAACGTGACGTCGAGGCGGTATCCGAGCGCACACGCATAGCCACGCACTTCCGGTCTCACTGGTTGATGGACAACTAGCGGTGGAACGCACACTAGTGGACCAGGACGCGGCCATCTCTTATCTTGTCTTACTATCCCCACCACCTACAGCCACAGTGCCGGGAACGGGCACCAGCAACAGTAAGAGGCCATTTGGCATTGTAATTTTAACTTTTGTATATTAAATGGTTTTACACTATGGTGGTATCTCTTCTCCTTTCTTGGTACACCATTTGCTGCAATCGCTGACATTGGAATCCAATGAGACCCTGCTGATCCTCATTTAAAACAAGCCTGATCGACCATATTTTAAGTAATCTGGTCAACACCGTGTGGTAAGGAGCCATCCATTATTATTCTGGTGACCTATAGGTGAAGGCGGATCACTTCTATCTCGCACTTTGGCTATTTTGAAGATTCACAAGCACTTTAGCATTTGCACTTTTCCCTGCTATTTGGGATTGGATTATTTGCATTTTGCACCTGGACTTGATACAACACTGGATCCATTTTGCACTTAACTATTTATTTGCTGGACATTCTTTTAAATTTTTTTTTTTTTTTTTATATATTTTATTTATTTTCCACAGCATTTGGCACTATTGTACTTATAGAGTTTAGACTATAATCTGTTTGGTTTTTCACATAGATTTGGGTACACAGTTACACTGTGTACTACTCAAACGCACATTGTGACACGCATCCACTATTTTGATATAGCGCCCCTCACCTCACTATACAATACCAACAAACACTGACAAACTAAGAGCAGAAGCAAATTGCTCATGGAAGGGAACACAGGGAAATACTTTTGCAAATGAAGCGTGTTTGACTGGGGCTAGTTAAGCACAGGGCGATCCTCAAACTAAGTACACTTGGCCTTTTACCTATCTCACTGATTGCGCCCAGCAAAGTTCTGCACATGCGCAGTGAGCAGCATATTCGTGCGCGCATGCGCAGTACGGCCGGACCTTCATTTGCATGGGGTCACGGCTCATTACAATGAAGCACGCCCACTTCCTTCCCACTTGCCATAACCCCGCCTTACGCCTCCGAATTTAGGTTACGGCTGGCGCAATTTTGTGCGTAAATGCGCTGTGGATACGGCACTTACGACACCAACTTAAGGCGCCGTAACTTAAATGACATAAGTTTTAAAAAACTTATTTTGCGCCGCTGGCTGTGGATTTGGCCCTCTGGTTTTAAAACTTTGCATCATACACTTAGGATAGTTTTGCATGGAATGACTTCTGACTTCTCTTTATCACTCTTAATTTGCACATTTGTTTCATATATATTGAAGCTGGTGGATGAGCATGATAGCCAGACACTTTAAACTTTTAGGAGGGCAGCAATGTCAGCGATAACTTTCTCTTTTATGTGTAGGAAACAATCTCTTATTGGCTTTAGAAATATTCCACTAGATTATTTACTTGTTATTAGGTGCTGTTTATTTCAAAGTACTCTTTATTATTTAAAGTGGTTGTACACCCTGTACAGCCACTTTCACCTACAGGTAAGCCTAGATTAACCACTTAACCCCCGGACCATATTGCTGCACAAAGACCAGAGGACTTTTTGCGATTCGGGACTGACAATTGCGCGGTCGTGCGACATGGCTCCCAAACAAAATTGGCATCCTTTTTTTCCCACAAATAGAGCTTTCTTTTGGTGGTATTTGATCACCTCTGCGGTTTTTATTTTTTGCGCTATACAAAAATAGAGCGACAATTTTTTAAAAAATGAATATTTTTTACTTTTTGCTATAATAAATATCCCCCAAAAATATATAAAAAAACATTTTTTTTCCTCAGTTTAGGCCGATACGTATTCTTCTACATATTTTTCGTAAAAAAAATCGCAATAAGCGTTTATTGATTGGTTTGCGCAAAAGTTATAGCGTTTACAAAATAGGGGGTATTTTTATGGTATTTTTATTCATATATTTTTTTACTAGTAATGGCGGCGATCAGCGATTTTTTTCGGTACTGCGACATTATGGCGGACACTACGGACACTTTTGACACATTTTTGGGACCATTGGCATTTTTATAGCGATCCGTGCTATAAAAATGCATTGGATTACTATAAAAAGGGGTTAAGTATGTTCCCTGGGTGTGTTCTTACTGTGGGGGGGGTGGCCTCACTAGGGGAAACACTGATCCTCTGTTCATACATTGTATGAACAGAAGATCAGCATTTCCCCTGCTGACAGGACCGAGAGCTGTGTGTTTACACACACAGCTCCCGGTCCCCGCTCTGTAACGAGCGATCGCGTGTGCCCGGCGGCGATCGCGCCCGCCGGGCACATGCACGGGAGTCGGGGGCGAGCGTATAGCTACGGGCTCTCGCCCAGAAGAGCCGACCTGCCGCCGTATAATGACGTTGCGCGGTCGGCTAGTGGTTAAGGCTTACCTGTAGGTGCCGAAAATATCTCCTAAACTTACACGGTTTAGGAGATATTTACAGCTCCCTGTATGATGATTTCTTCTGCGCATACGCCAATGTATTCGGCGCATGCGCACTTTAGAAAGGGCACGCTGTGCCGTGTTTAGATGGGGTCACGCCATGACTGGCGGCTCCCGTGCACAACTCTGGCCAGTCACAGAGCTGGAGTCCGCGGCCCTGTACCAATCCAGGATTTGTCTACACTTTGTGCTTGACTGCTGCCTGTCCTGGCTTGTTTCCTGGGTTTCCTGTCGTCCCCTGCTGTATGTGCTTTGCTTACACAATTGGTCTCTGCATCCTCACCTGGGTGTACTTGGGGCCGCGACTTTTCAGCGGTTTCAGCATGCTGCAAGTTCATCCCCACAATCAGGGTCTCTGGGAAAGAAGCAGGCTGGGGCTCAGACTCTGCGCCCTGGGAATCAACAAGGGCTCACTACCCCAGATGCATGACAATTACTGGACCACTGCCAAATTTTACCAGACATAAAAAAATTACACTTTGTGAATTTTTATAAATGACCAACACCCAAGGAGTGAAGAATTGTTGGCAGTCCTAGGCAAGGCACACTACTACAACTTCTACCCATGGTTCTCGGCAGATCCATATTAATCCCAAAAATTATTCAAATACAACTTTCATCTCCTTGTATCATACTATTCCCAATAAAACATGTTCTTTATGACTCATGTCTTAGCTACTTTGAGAGTTCTGAAGTTGTTGCTTCTGTAGTTTTAATTTTAAGAACTGGTTGATATAGGCAGCAGACTTTTTTTTTTTAACAACCCTAAATAGAAAATGCGTTGTGTCATGTAGCACAACATGGTCTAAATTTAAAAACCTAGGGGCAGATCCACATAGATCGGTGCTTCTCTCCGCCGGGCGTAGCGTATCTAAGATACACTATGCCGCCGTAACTTAATTTTTTTTTCGAATCCTCAAAGAATTTGCGCCGTAAGTTACGGCGGCGTAGTGTATCTTTGTCGGCGTAAGGGTGCGGAATTCAAATGGCTGTGACGGGGGCGTGTTTTATGTAAATACGTCGTGACCCAACGTAAACAACGTTTTTTTTAACGGCGCATGCGCCGTCCGTGGGGGTATCCCAGTGCGCATGCTTGAAATTAAACCGGAACAAGCCAATGCTTCCGACGGTGACGTCATTCTACACAAATCCCTATTCAAGAACAACTTGCGCAAACAACGTAAATAATTCAAATTTCGACCCGGGAACGACGGCCATACTTAACATAGAGTACGCCACCATGTAGCAGCTTTAACTATACGCCGGAAAAAGCGGAACGAAAACAACGTAAAAAAGTGCGCCGGCCTGACGTACATTCGTGGATCGGCGTAACTAGCTAATTTGCATACTCGACGCGGAATTCGACGGAAACGCCACCTAGAGGCCGGCGGAAAAAATGCACCTAAGATCCGACGGCGTACTAAGGCGTACGCCTGTCGGATCGATCCCAGATGCCGTCGTATCTTGTTTTGTAGATACAAAACAAAGATACGACGCGGGAACTTTAAAATTACGTGGCATATCAAAAGATATGCCGGTGTAATTCTTTTGTGGATCTGCCCCCTAATCTATTGAAATAATTCAATACATCTGGTCACTTAGGATTGGGTAAGACTGAAGCATAATAAAGTGAATAAATAGTAGTGTTCGATTCCGTGCACAGTTATCAGTGAGGGAATTTTGCAGCTGCTATGCAATTACCATTGATTTATAGAGAGCTTAGAACAGGCAGCATCCCTCCTTGTCTGCAAAGAGGAAAGAGGTATTAGTCACAAGGACAATTAACTTTAAACTGAGGCATCAATCTGTAGTAATAGATTGACTTTCTGAGGTGTCATCTAATTCAAGTTTTTCCCATGAGTTCTGACTGTACACTGATACAATGTTTTATCCAAAGACCTAAAAGATCAATGCACATTATCTCCTATATCAGCTAGAACCTGTTTTAAATACCTCAGTGGTCCACTCTTTGAAAACAGTATGGTCCATAACACACTAACCTATCTCACTACTGCCAAGTTGGACCCCCTTGAGTAGTGTTAAACCTCAAGGGGTACTGACCACATTTTAGATTTTGATCCAGTGTTGACTGGCAAAGGCTTCTGTTGATGTGAATATTCTCATCAACATCTGCAAAATGTAGATTTTGTTACATTGTTTCAACCAAACGAACAACAGCTGGCTCATTTACTGACTGCTTTTAAGGAGTTTTTTTGTGCCAGGATTGTTTAGACACCTAAAATGAAGACCGCATGTGTAACTCCTAAAGTTAAACATAAAGTAAGGGTTTGAATGTCCCTTTTCGTGAGATAGCTGATTCCCTTGAATATGAGGAAAGCCACCTTGTACAAATAAGGTTCCTTTTTGCAGATGGGCCAGTAAACAGGAAATAGGACAATGGTGGAATGTAATAGTTTTTTTGTGCTCACCTACTTACCTTTATAAGGTGGATCTGAAAGCAGTATTTAATGTTGGTATACTAAAATGCAGCCAACATTTTGAGGAAGGACTTGTTTTAAGTGTATAAATGTTTTAGAGATTAGGGACTATGTAATCTCTGTAGATTTAGCAATACATGCATCATACATTCCAACCGACCTTGCTCTATGGATTTTAGGATTCTGACCTCATCTTATCTCTGACCATGCTCTGCTGTTTCCCTGGCTGACCTCAGCTTGCTGCTTGACCACACATACCCTTGCTCCTCCTTGTATGACCCTGGCCTGGCTACTAATCTCATTCTTGCTGTGCATCTAAGCAGATCTTGGCTTGTCTCTTGATCATGTCTCTGAACCTAATGGGTCCCTGCACCTGCCTCTGGCTAAACACCTTCACAGCCACCACACAATGCTTTCAAAGTCTGTCTTCAGGGTGCTATCCTGCAGACTGCCAACCATGGTTCTTTCCTGGTGTGCCCCCACTACCACTAGCTACAGCCCTGATATCACTGATATCTGCTACCTGGCTACAGGCACCTGTGCTACTTTTTGCCCCATGTCTCTGTATTCATACTCAGGGGTGCTTGAAACAGAGCTGCAAGGGGAGCTCACCCCATTTTAGCCTCCAAACAAGGTAAGTGACATTATCTCTCATATGTGTATGTCATCTCTGTCATCTCTGTATTTAATAGAGGAGTTCAGCTCTAAATGATTGTGTATGGGTGAGAGGATGAGTCTGCTCAACTGTTTATAATACTTACATAAATCATTTTGTAAATAACAATGCATTTAGGTAAATTTCAAGTAAATCTTCCTTGGTTAATGTTGGAGCAGATAATTCATGGATAAGATGTAAGTTGCACTTTTTTATTTTTTCCCAAATCAATACATTTTTTATTGAGTTTAACAAAGTCACACAAACATAATGTAAACAGGGTATGCAAACAGAATACAGTAATACAGTACAATACAATGCATATCACAAAAGTAGGTAAGCACACATTTCCAGTGATATGCACAAAATACATTTAGTGACAGGATGAGCCCTGGTTGTCCAAATGCTCCATGACTTATAGAAGGCCTCAAGCTTCATAGCATTCATCACCAGAATGAGTTCAAACGTATAATTATGATCAACCATTCTTTCCAAATCAGAGGAGTTGGGGGCTAAGTTTCTCAGTATCATTAAGTGGGCTGCAAGTAATATGTGGAAGACAACCGATTGATGCATAGGAAGGAAAAGATCTATCTCAATTTTTAAGAGGGTAAGGGCAGGAATTGGTTTTGTTAAAATCCCATACACATAGATATCAACTAAAACATCTGGTTCCAAAAACTAGTGAGACTGGGGCATTCCCAGAGGGAGTGTAATATATTTCCTACCCAGCCACAATTGTGCCAACATAGAGGGGAATGAAAGGCAGAGAACTATGCAAGTCCACATAGCTGGTACAATGGGTGGCTTGGGAAATTTATCTGAAAGCAGTTTGCCATTGGGAAGGGGAATAGACCGTGAGAAGGTCCTTTTCCCATTTAAGCATAGCGCTGGTTTTGCAAAAGTTGGTTTTATCTTGGAGTATATTATAAAATAGGGAGATTCCCTTGTTCCCAGGTTTAGGCGAAAGATAAAACTCCTATGCCTTGGGGTGTAAAATAAATTTAAGGATAGGATTTTTGTAGAGAAAGTGTAGCAGTTTCACACAGGTGAACTGTAGCTGAATGGGTAGTTGATATTTGAGTACCAACTCCTCTAGGGTGTAGGGAACATTTCCATTAAGAAGGTCAGTTACATAGGAAATGCCATATAGCTGAAAGAATGTGGTGGAAAACAGAGGCATCATAGCATAAAAAAATCTGTAGCCAATGTGGGGTCGGATGGGGAATGCACTGGGTTGATACTTGGGAGTTTAGGTGCTTGGAGACACCTAAACTCCCTAGTATCAACCTGGTGCATTTCCCATCCAACCCTGACTCGGCTGCAGATTTTTGAGGCAATGATTTCTCTGTTTTCCATTAAATCCTTTCAGCTATTAGACATGTGCACACTGAAATATTTTGTTTCGGAATTTAGTTTTTATCCGAAAAATACATTTATTTAGTTACTCCCGAAATTTCGTTAAAATAAAATGCATTTGTCCGAAAATCCAAATTAATTAAGGTCGAATCTGTCATTGAAGGCTTATTGTGTCTGTCGAATGTTCTAAGGCCTCGTACACACGAGTTCCTCGGCAAAAACCAGCAAGAAACTTGCTGGGAGATATTTTTTTGCAGAGGAAACCGGTCGTGTGTACACTTTCGTCGAGGAAACTGTCGAGAAACTCGACGCGCCAAAAAGAGAGCATGTTCTCTATTTCCTTGACTGGAATGGAGAAAATTGGCTTGTCAAGTTTCTCGACGGCTTCACAAGGAAATCGACGAGCAAAACGATGTGTTTCGCCCGTCGAGTTTCTCGGTCGTGTGTACGAGGCCTAAGAAGATTCAACGGAATCTAAAAAAAAAAAAAGGAGATTCGACGGAATCGTTAGAAAAAAAAAAAGATTATACAGAATCTTTAAAAACAATAAAGATTTGACGGAGCAATGAAACTGTACGATGCCACAATCATACATTTCTGGTCGAATGTTCCGCCTACAAGCTATAGAAGAATTCTAATGTTGAATGACTAATAATAATTATGTTTATTAATTATTATTACTAGTCAACCAACATTAGAATTCTTCTATAGCCTATGGGCAGAGCACTTCACCATAAATGAAGATCGTATGTTTTTTAGCTACTTCATCGAATCTTCATGTCTCTCTATGCCGAATCTTCATGTCTCTCTATGCCGAATCTTCATGTCTCTCTATGTCGAATCTTTTCTCTCTATGTCGAATCTTTTCTCTCTATGTCGAATCTTTTCTCTCTATGTCGAATCTTTTCTCTCTATGTCGAATCTTTTCTCTCTATGTCAAATCTTTTACCTCTATGTCGACTCTTCTTCATGTCTCTATAATGTCAAATCTTTTCTCTCAATGTCGAATCTTTTCTCTTTATGTAGAATAATATTGGACTAATAGAGTTAAGGTTAGGCACATTCGACCGCAACGAAAACGAAAATAAAGCATTTGTTTATGTCGGATCTTTCGATTTTCGTTTTCTGCACTTTCGTTATCGTTTCTTAAAACGATAACAAATACCTGAAATTCGGACGAAAATGCATTCGGACGAATGCGAAATGCACATGTCAATCAGCTATATGCATTTCATATGTAAATTACCTTAATGGAAATGTTCCCTACACCCTAGAAGAGTTGTACTTGTTGTGCTTCAGGTACATATGTAGTGAAATATTTGCAAAACAAACTTCTCATGGTTAGTAAACATCTGTCATGTCATCCAAACATAAATTAATCTCAGTTTTATAAATAGCAGTAGCTAAACATAAGTCCCAGTGGGTTAAATGCTGGGAATGTCATTTGTCAGTGAATTCTTGGGCTTATGACCTTGATCCTGCTCTTCTATGCTGTGCACTGTCGTTGCATGGAAGATCCTGTAGATGTCAGCTCTGATGTCAATGGGATTTCCTGTAAACTCTGGCAGGTATCTGCCTGATCTTATGCCACGTACACACAATCATTTTTCAGCATAAAAAAAATGTAGTTTTTCAGCATGTCAAAAAAACGACGTTTTCCCAACTTCATCATTAAAACGATGTTGCCTACACACCATCATTTTTAAAAAATGATCTAGAAAAGCGCGGTGACGTACAACACGTACGAAGGCACTTTAAAGGGGAAGTTCCATTCGCCTTTGGGCTGCTTTAGACAATGCTTAAAAGACAATTCACACTTTTTTGGCTGTTACAGCGTGATGAATGTGCTTATTCCATTATGAACGGTAGTTTTACCAGAACAAGCTCTCCCATCTCATAACTTGCCTCTGAGCATGCGCGTTTTTTTTACGTTGTTTTAACCCACACACGATCATTTTTTACAACCCGAAAAACGACATCGTTTGAAACGACGTTAAAAAATGCAGCATGTTCGATTTTTTTTTTGTCGTTTTTCAGAACCTGAAAAATGATGTGAAGCCCATACATGATAGTTTTAAATGACATTTTTGAAAAACAATGTTTTTTTCATGCCGAAAAATGATCGTGTGTACGCGGCATTACACTGCACCATAAGATCACTGTGATATAAGAGACCATCTATAACACATGTTGCACACATTTACAAATACAGTGCATTGAAAATGTATTCATATTTTATAACCAATAACGTACATGTATTTCATTGGAAATGTATGTGATAGACCAACACAAAGACCTGGTGTAGGAAGGAGGGATTTGGGTTTCTAGAGCACTGGGATGACTTTTCATTGGGGTGCAACCTATATGCTAAAGACGGTTTGCACTTGAATGGAAGGGGGTCTGCTGTGCTGGGGGAGAGGTTTATGGGAATGCTGGAGGAGTATTTAAACTAGACTTGAGGGGGGAAGGTGAACTAGAATTACATCGGGCACACAGGTCAGTTAGGGGTCAGACATTAATGGAGAGTGGAATGGGGATAGATGGGGGGAGGGTTATGGCAGGTGACAAGAAAGTTCCCATGTTGCAAACAGCCATTGAACATTTTAGTAACATTTGTATTACTAAAAATTATATGAAAAATGTAATAATACATTTAAGTGTTTTTTCACCAATGCCAGAAGTCTGCCAAGCAAAACATGTGAGTTGGAAGCTTTGGCGCATGAGGAGAGCTATGATGTATTCGGTATTGCTGAAACTTGGCTTCAATCCTCACATGACTGGGCTATTAATATTCCTGGCTATGCTCTCTTTCAGAAAGACAGGGTAAAAAAGAAAGTCGAGGGGTGAGAAGTGACCTCAAAGCAAGCATTAAAGAGGACCTGGTTGATGGAGAGTGTGATGAGGCTGAAGCATTATGGGTGGAACTGCATACAGATGTGCGTGGTTCAAAGTTAAACATTGGAGTTTGTTATAGACCACCCAATGTTAATGAGGAGGTGGAGACTCAGCTCCTTGCACAGATGGAAAGGGCTGCAAGGGCTGGGACGGTGATAATAATGGGGGATTTTAACTACCCAGAAATTGACTGGAATAATGGCACTGCTGGGACAGTTAAAGGACAAAAATGTAAAAACCTATTGCAGGACAATTTTATGGTGCAGTTTATTGAGGCCCCAACTAGGAATGATGCTCTGTTGGACCTGGTAATCTCAAACCATGCAGAGCTTATTACTAATGTTCAGATAAAGGAACACCTGGGTAGCAGTGATCATAACATGATTTCATTTAATGTTAACTATAAGCAAGAAATACATACAGGAAAAATAAAAACACTTAATTTCAAGAGAGCAAATTTTCCAAGGATGAGGGCTGCTCACCAGGACTTGGACTGGGAGGGAATTTTGGCACCGATGAACACAGAACAGAAATGGGAATTCTTCAAAAAGACTGTTTGGGACCTCACTGCAAAGTATATTCCCATGGGCAATAAGTTTAAAAGGCTAAAAATAAAACCTATGTGGCTCACGGTCAAAGTTAAAAAAGCTATAAACAAAAAGAAAATGGCCTTTAAAAAATATAAAAATGAAGGAACACTAGTGTCGTTTAAATGTTACAAAGAATATAACAGGATATGTAAAAAGGAAATCAAGGATGCAAAAATTCAAAATGAACCACAGATTGCAAAAGATAGTAGGACAAACCCCAAAAATTCTTTAAATATATTAATAGTAAAAAGGTCAGGTCTGAGCATGTAGGCCCTTTACAAATTAATCTAGAGTGGGTGACTGGGGACAAAGAGAAGGCTAATTTATAAAATGCTTTCCTTAAGCTCTGTGTATACAATGGAGCAAGGGGCAGCTCGTGTCCATAATGGGGGTGGGAGTGACACAGCCCCAATGATACACAATGGCTCAAAAGTGATATGGGCCATAAATATTTAGACAGAATAAAGGTGGATAAAGCACCTGGACCAGATGGCATCCACCCACGGATCCTAAAAGAATTGAGCTCTGTAATTTCAAAGCCACTGTATCTAGGGACTCATTAATGACAGGAATAGTACCACTGGATTGGCGCAGGGCCAATGTGGTGCCTATATTTAAAAATGGAACAAAGTCTTTACCAAGTAACTATAGACCTGTTAGTTTAACTTCTATAGTTGGGAAGATACTGGAACAAATAATAAAAGACCACATGGATGAGTGCTTGCTGGAAATAAACTATTTAAGCCGCAGACAGCATGGATTCATGAAAGACAGAAGTTGTCAGACAAACCTGATTTCCTTTTATGAAGAGGTAAGTAAAACCCTGGACAGAGGCGTGGCTGTGGACGTGATATATTTGGATTTTGCAAAAGCATTCGATACAGTTCCGCACACATGGCTCATGTGTAAGGTAAGGTCTACAGGATTGGATATAGCAGTTTGTAAATGGATAGAAAACTGTCTGAAAGACAGAATTCAGAGAGTAGTGGTTAATGATTCTTACTCTGAATGGTCTAAGTGCTGGGACCCCTACTTTTCAATATATTTATAAATTATATTGGGTCTGAGATCAAAAGTAACATTTCTGTCTTTGCAGATGACACAAAGCTATGCAGTGGAATAACGTCCTTGCAGGATGTCTACAATTTACAAGCCAACCTCAATGCTCTGTCTAATTGGGCGACTAAGTGGCAGATGAGGTTTAATGTTGATAAATGTAAAGTTATGCACTTAGGGAATAAGAATATGCATGCATCATACATGCTAGGTGGAGTACAACTGGGGGGATCTGTAGTGGAGAAGGATCTGGGGGTTTTAGTTGATCATAAGCTCAATAATAACATGCAATGCCAAGCTGCGGTTTCCAAAGCGAGCAAAGTCCTTTCTTGTATTAAGAGAGGTACGGACTCCAGAGAAAGAGATATCATTTTGCCCCTGTACAAATCATTAGTAAGACCTCATCTGGAATATGCAGTTCAGTTTTGGGCCCCAGTTCTCAAAAAAGATATCGGAGAACTGGAGAAAGTGCAGAGAAGGGCAACCAAACTGATAAGAGGCATGGAGGAGCTCAGCTATGAGGAAAGATTAGAGGAACTGAATTTATTCACTCTTGAGAAGAGGAGATTAAGGGGGGATATGATCAACATGTACGAATATATAAGAGGTCCATACAGTGAACTTGGTGTTGAGTTATTCACTTTACGGTCAACACTGAGGACAGGGGGCACTCTTTACGTCTAGAGGAAAAGAGATTTCATCTCCAAATACGGAAAGGTTTTTTCACAGTAAGAGCTGTGAAAATGTGGAACAGACTCCCTCCAGAGGTGGTTCTGGCCAGCTCAGTAGATTGCTTTAAAAAAGGCCTGGATTCTTTCCTAAATGTACAGAATATAACTGAGTACTAAGATTTGTAGGTAAAGTTGATCCAGGGTAAATCCGATTGCCTCTCGGGGGATCAGGAAGGATTTTTTTCCCCTGCTGTAGCAAATTGGATCTCATGCTCTGCTGTTTTTTTTTGCCTTCCTCTGGATCAACTGTGGGTATGGAATTGGGTGTATGGGATTGTACTGTGCTTTTTTATTTTGTTTGTTTATTTTTTTTGTGGTTGAACTGGATGGACTTGTGTCTTTTTTCAACCTGACTAACTATGTAACTATGTAAAGTGGTACATAAGTCTGAAGTGCAAAGAAAATGGTAAATGGTTTTCCATTTTTTTTACAAATAAATATGTGAAAAGTGTGGCATACATTTGTATTCAGCCCCCCCCCCCCTCGAGTGTAAGGCCCCGTACACACGGCCGAGGAACTCGACGTGCCAAACACATCGAGTTCCTCGGCCAGTTCAGCCCTGAAGCCGCCGAGGAGCTCGGCGGGCCGAGTTCTCCCATAGAACAACGAGGAAATAGAGAACATGTTCTCTATTTCCTCGTCGAGCTCCTCGTCGGCTTCCTCGGCCGAAAGTGTACACACGGCCGGGTTTCTCGGCAGAATTCAGCCAGAAACTCGGTCGGAAGCTGAATTCTGCCGAGGAAACTGGTCGTGTGTACGGGGCCTTATGCTTTCTTTGTAGAACCACCTTTCACTGCAATTACAGCTGCAAGTTTTTTTTGGTATGTCTCTGCCAGCTTTTTACATCTAGAGAATGACATTTTGGTTCATTCTTCTTTGCAAACTAGCTCAAGATCTGTCAGATTGGATGGAGAGCACCTCCCACATGGCTTCTCGCAAACTACAAATGTGACTTCTTATGGCTTTTTTTCAACAATGTCTTTCTTCTTGCCACTCTTCCATAAAGGCCAGATTTGTGGAGTGCACAACTAATAGTCGTCCTGTGGAGAGATTCTCCCACCTCAGCTGTGGATCTCTGCAGCTCCACCAGAGTTACCATGGGCCTCTTGGCTGCTTCTCTGAATAATGCTCTCCTTGTCTAGCCTGTCAGTTTTTTTTTAACAGAAAGAGGTTTTTTATTAACAAAACAGCATTACAAGATATGCATTATTCGACAATCAGATTTGCATAGAAACAATGACAGTCAGAAACAAGTGATTTCAGCATTTGCAGATCATGAACAAAGGCAATCCAAAAAAGAAAAGGGAAAATACTACTAGTATAGTAAGCCACGAAATGCTAGTCCATAGCCCTCCCTCCCCAGTCCACCCCAACCGTAAGCCACCAGGCGCAGATCACCGGAGTACTCCTCAGAGTACCCACGGGCAAAAGACCGTCGCCCCTGCACCAAGTCCCTAGACAACCCCCAAGACGTGTGAGGACCCCAGCAGCCGGTCGAAGTGGGCAGCGCCCCGAGAGAGAGGGGGGGGCAACGGCCCCCATTCCGGGCGGGGGGGGAATCCATCTTAGTCCCCCAACCCCCCGGCCCCCCATCCCGGTGCGTCCACCCAGGCCGACCAGACCCTATCGTACTTAGCAGGGCACTGCCTACTCTCATACGTGAGTTTGTAAAGGGGCAAAGCCGAGTCCACCGCCTTTCTCCAGGATCCAAGGGTGGGAGGTCCTACCGACTTCCACCGTAGCAGTATCTCCCTCCTAGCATAGAACAGTGAGAACGTAATACATAGCTTAGTGTACCTGTCTCCCTCGACCTCACCCAAATGACTCAGAAGGAGCACCAAGGGGTCCAACGGCACTCTGGTCCCTCCTATGTCGCTAAGCCTCTCTGCTACCCCCGCCCAATACGGCCGAAGCTTCGGGCAGTCCCATACCATGTGCCAGAATGTCCCCACCTCGACCCCACATCTAGGACAGTTCGGATCAAGATTCGGGTATATGTTGGCCATTCTATGAGGAGTGAAGTAGGCCCTATGTAGGAACTTGAGCTGGAGAAACCTGTCCTTAGCTGCTATCATGGATGGGATGTATGTGGAGACACATTCCTCCCATTCCTCCTCCCCCAAAGCTGGAATGTCCCCCCTCCATTTATCCATTAACCGGGTGAGTTTAACATCATGGGCCACCGTCAGGTACATGTACAGAGTGGAAAGGGGCTTCCCCATTGCGCTCGACGTCAACAGTCGCTCAATTGAGTCGGGTTCCAGGGTCAGTGCGTCCGGGAATTGGGCCTTCATCGCATGTCTCAGCTGAAAGTATTTAAACTCGAGGGAGCCAGGGAGGGAGTACTGTCGTCTCAGGTCCTGAAAGGGCTTGACCCTACCATCTGCTATAACGTGTTTAAGGGTGGTGATCCCGCGTCTGGCCCACTGTGAGGGTTCGGGCAGATCGCAGAGATGAGGCAAGGTGGGGTTACCCCACAGTGGGGTGTGTGGAGAAATACAATTCGGTTTAGCGTAAATAGCTCTGGCCACCCGCCACACCCTAACAGTCGTCTTCATGGACGCCGTCAGAGGATGGGGAGCGCCGGGACCCCTGTACACCAGATTAGACGACGCAGCGTATGACCCCAGTATGGCAGCTTCCAGCCTCACCGCCGGGTTTTGTCTGGGCTGGGAGAACCACCAGCGCACCGTAACTAGGACAGCCGCCCAGTAATACAACAAAAAATTTGGGAGGGCCAGTCCACCCCCCGATAGGGGGAGATACAGTATCTGTCTCGCAACTCTGGGTGGCCTTCCGGCCCAAATGAAAGAGGTCAGCACCCCCTCCAGTCGCCTGAAGAAAGTTCTGGGAATGTGGTAAGGGGTGTTGCGGAAGAAATAGAGGAACTTAGGGAGGAACACCATTTTGAGCAGGTTCACCCTGCCAACTGGGGTTAGTGGGAGGGTGCGCCAGGCCGTGCATTTGTCAGTGAGGTGGGAAAGGAGGGGCCGTACATTCCCCTCTATGTATTCCTGTGAGGTGTTACTAATCCGAATGCCTAGATATGTGAATTCGCTTACCCATTGGAGGGGGGTTGCAGTATCTACTCTGGGGAGCGAGGGGTGCAGTGGGAAGAGAACGGACTTACCCCAATTTATGCGGATTCCTGAGAACCGTCCGAATTCCTCAAATAGGTCAAGTGCTCTCCGTAGCGACTGAGATGCATCCGCCAGGTAGAGTAGAGTGTCGTCCACATAGAGGGACACCTTCTCCTCTATATCCCCCACCGCTATGCCCTTGACCTCGGCCTCAGCCCTCAGGGCAATGGCAAGGGGCTCAACCGCCAGGGCAAACAGTCCCGGCGATAGCGGACATCCCTGGCGCGTCCCCCGACCCAAGGGGAAAGTGTCTGAGAGGAGGCCATTCGTGCGGACCCTGGCCCTGGGATCAGCGTAAAGCATCCCCAGCCATGTCAGAAAGTTTGGTCCGAAGCCAAACCGCGCAAGGACATCCCACAGGAACCCCCACTCCACCGAGTCGAAGGCTTTTTCGGCGTCTAAAGACGCCACTACCCCTGCCGCCTCCGGCCGCGCCCTGTCCATATGCGTATGAAGCCTTCTAATGTTAATGTCCGTTCCCCTCCCTGGCATGAACCCCGTTTGGTCTGGATGTACCAAAGCAGTTATGACTGTGTTTAGCCTCCTGGCCAAGACTTTGGCCAGGAGTTTTGCATCAACGTTTATCAGTGAGATGGGGCGGTATGAGGAGCACACGGTCGGATCTTTGCCCGGTTTAGGGATCACCACCACCACAGCCTCACTCAGGGAGTGAGGGAGCTCCCTCACCCTCTGCGCCTCTGTTAACATACCGAGCAGTTTGTCCGTCAAGTCCTCAGAGTATTGTTTGTAAAATTCAACCGGTATACCGTCGGGGCCCGGCGACTTACCCGATTGGAGGGTCTTAAGAGCTTTCAAGAGTTCGTCAGAAGTTATGGGGGCATCTAGCAGTTCTCGGTATTTAGTAGTCAGAACTGGGATGTCAATGGGATCTAGGTAGGAGGCCAGGTCGTCACTAGAGTACCCAGCCCTGGAGCTGTAGAGGCTTTTGTAGAAGGAGACGAAGCAGTCGTTAATTTCGTCAGGGGCGTACAGTAGGTCTCCCCCCGGTCCACGTATGCAGGGCACACACATCCCCCCGGATTGTTCCCGTGACAGCCAGGCCAGTAGCTTCCCGGATCTCTCCCCCTGCTCAAATATACGCTGCGATTGGGCGAGTAAACGTTTCTGGGTGAGAGCGGTGCGAATCCGCACCACCTCCCCCGTCAGGGACTGAAGAGCGTCGTAGTCACAAGGATCCCTGGAACGGACATATTGTGCTTCCTGCAGAGCTGCCCTCCCCTCTGCTCCCACCAAGTCGGCCCTCCTCTCCCTCCGGACCTTTGCTATTATTGATTGATACCGTCCCTGCGTGTAGGCTTTAAAGGCATCCCAGACCGACAGCGGCCCGGCCGAACCGGGGTTGACAGCCCAGTATTCCTGCAGCGCCTCCCTAAAGTGACCATCCACCGCCTCGTCCGACACCCAGAACCTGGACAGCCTCCATAAAGCTGTGCCCGGGGCCGAAGAGAGCTCCAGCGTCAGGAGAAGCGGCGCATGATCCGAGATGCCCCTAGAGAGAATCCTAATGTCCTGAACCTTAGGCAGTGCCAGGCCCCCCAGGTACGCCAGGTCTATTCTGGAGAAGGACCTATGCGATGCAGAGTGACAGGTGTAAGCCCTGGAGTGAGGATTCCTCCAACGCCACACATCCGTCAAGCCATACAGCTCCGCCCACTCCACTAGACCGGAGTGGAAGGATCCGCTCTGGGACATCCTGTCAACGCTCTGATCCGGGACCATGTTAAAGTCTCCCATTATGACCAAATTATCGCTAGCAAAATCCGCTATTCTCGAGGTGATTCGGTGTAGAAGAGAGATCGATGCAGGAGGGGGCAGATATACCCCTGCTATAACCAACCTCATGGACCTAATCTGTGCATGAATTACGACATATCTGCCATCCGAGTCAAGTGTCAAGTCGAGCAGCCTAAAGGGGAGGGACTTGTGCACCAGAATGCTAACACCCCTGGCGAAGTTGGAATAAGTGGAGTGGTAGTGATGCCCTATCCAGGGTTTTTTCAGGGCCAGCGTTCTACTACCCACCAGGTGGGTCTCCTGGAGGATGCAAATATGTGGGCTATGAGCCCTAATAAATTGAAATACCAGTGACCGTTTCGTTGGAGAGTTTAGACCCCTAGTGTTCCATGACAGTATATTAATAGCTGACATACCTGCAGCTGGGGGAAATTATCTCAGGATGACAAGGGCGCCCACCCCCTGAGACCGCTCTCTTGACTCGGAAGGGACACCCCCAACATACACCTGACGCTGACTTAAGTAATGCATATTCAGAACCTACTTGCAAGACACTTTTTTGAAGAAAACAAAAATAAAACACAAACCATAAACCATCCCAAACATGGGAACCCTTCCCTCCCCCCACCCCACCCAACCCCTTAAAACTGAGGCAGGTTTCCATCCCAAAACCAAAAAACAGCTCGCCGGCTGCAAAGGGGGGTCCTGTGCAAGAGCCGCTCCCAAACCCCCGTAAGTTCAGCGGGGTCAAGGAGTGAGTTGCGCTATGTCCTCCTAGCTGTAGCATCCGCCGGAAATATCTCAGACTATCGGGAACATAGATTTAAAATAAAAATCAAAAAGGCATATGAAAACAAAAGGTCCCTCCAGTAAGAAAGGGGAATAAGTAAACCATCTATTCGTAAGGATTGCAGGCCCGTCTGTCAAATCCTTGGGTGACAGGAAGTCTCAGCTGCGGAAGTCTCCTGGTTCTTCCAACCAGGGGCACCATCTTAGTATCCCACACGTGGGGAGTCCCTGGGCACTCCGTAAAGGCAACCACAGCATCAACGGGCACAACAGTTGCAACAGACGCTGTGGGCGAGTACCAAACCAGAGGAATAGTGCAGCGCCCGCCCGGGCGAGGCCAAGGACGGGGCCCAGAGTACAAAAAGGGGTCTTCAGCGGGTACTCACGGCTCAAGCTCTTGGATGCTGGTCTCGAGGCAGGGAGTCCAGCCAGGCAGAGGCGTCTCTCGGGGAAGTGAAGAAGCGGGTTGTCTCACCATCCTGGACTCTCAGGCGGGCCGGGAAGAGAACGCTGTAGCGGATGTTGCGAGCCCGCAGTCCCGCCTTCACATGATCAAACGATTTCCTCAGCTTCTGCGTTTCTATAGAGTAGTCAGGGAAGATCATCAATTTGTTGTTTTGGAACCTCAAATCCCCCACCGCCCTAGATGCACGGAGGACCTCATCTCTGTCCCGAAAGTTGAGGAGTTTGAGGATGAACGTGCGAGGAGGAGCTCCCGGAGGGCCAGGCCTGGGTGGAATCCTGTGAGCCCGCTCCACCGCATAATGAGGGGACAGGCGTGCATCAGGCAAAAGGTTGCGTAGCATGTCCTCTACAAAGCACGTCGGGTTGTTGCCCTCTGCGCCCTCCGCCAGGCCGACTATGCGCAGGTTGTTGCGTCTATTTCTGTTCTCTGCATCTTCAGCTCTATACTCCAGGGCTTTGACCTTAGTTTGAAGCGAGCGCAGTGCTGCGCTGTGTTCCGCAACTATATCCTCTGCGTTACTGACTCTCTGTTCAGTCTCTGTCACCCTGGACCTGAGTTTGTCCATGTCCTGTCTGATAAGGCCAACGTCCATTTGTACTGCCTCTATTTTAGCCGTGAGTGTGGATTGACACATGGCTATAGCCGCCATAACTTCCGCCAGCCACGGGGGCCTCTCTCCTTCAGCCTCCATTGGGCCCGTTTGTGACGCCCTGTGCTGGCCGCGAGTGGCCCGAGGGGTAGCCAGGGGGTCTGGCGTTAGCTGGGGGGACTCCGGGAAAGGAGGGAATTTGTACGTCTTCCCCTTACCACCCTTTGATCCTGACCGGCCTCGCCTCATTCAAGTGTCTCTGCGTCCCCAATTAAAGCCCCTGGACGCCCCCCGGCTCCCTGTCCCAGGGGTCCCCAGGTAGCAGTCAGCCGCAGAGGGGGGAGAGATACAGTTCGGCAGGCCACACACACGGCAATAGTACCCCCCAGGTGTGGGAACAGCAAGGCCGCAGCTCTCAGCAAGGGGGGGGGACCGGATCAATGGGGAGGCAGACGCATCTGCCAGTCCTTCTGGGGGGGCTCCCCCGCAAACAGTCCGCTCACCGGATCCGCCTGTGTGGTGGGCGGGATCGTGGCCACCGGGGGGGCCACAGAGTAAAATCCAGGCCGCGGCCTTGTGCAGGCCTAGTCCAAGTCCCTTGCGGTGGAGCAGGAGCGGGCAGGAAGCGCCTCCGCGGGGGTCCCCTGGAGCAGAACAGCAGCCGATGGCGTCAGGAGTTCCCCGCACGCTCGTTGGGCGGGATCGCGGCCGCGGCGGGTCCGCGAGCGGAAATCGAGGCCGCGGCTTCGTTGCGGCCTAGTGGGGTTCCCGTGAGGACCGGCCGGAGCGGGAGCTGAGTGCGGCAGCGGCGATCCTCGGGTGTCGGGTCTGCGGTGGCGGGCCTGGAGTTCGCTGGACGGGATCGCGACTCCCGCGGGTCCGCGAGCTGGAAATCGAGGCCGCGGCTTCGGTGCGGCCTAGTGCGGATCCCGCGAGGATGGGCCGGAGCGGAAGGTGAGTGCACCAGCCTGGTCCCTGGGTGCCGGGTTGGTGTTGTAGTCCCTCAGGGTCCCCTCAGTGGAGCAGGATGGACATCCGGAGCGGGCCGAGGCCACGCGACCCGAGGGAAGGCCGGGCCGGGCCCGGGAGCAGATGGTGTGGGTCCCCCCACTGCAGATCCAAAACGGATTAGTCCCCCGAGCGGCTCCCCAGGTCCACAGCAACGTGGGGTATCCCCGGCTGGCAGCAAAGGAGTGATCCGGTGCCGATGGCTCGGATAGAAGAGCGGATGCCGGCGGAGCACAGAGGATTAGCTTCTGCTCACTTCGCCATCTTGGACACGCCCCCTAGCCTGTCAGTTTAGGTGGACAGCCATGTCTTGGTAGGTTTGCAGTTGTGACAAACTCTTTCCACTTTCGGATGATGGATTGAACAGTGCTCCGCGAGATGTTCAAAGCTTGGGATGTTTTTTACAACTTAACCCTGCTTTAAAACTTCTCCACAACTTTATCCCTGATCTGTCTGGTGTGTTCTTTGGCCTTTGTGATGCTGTTTGTTCATTAGGGTTCTCTAACAAACCTCTAAGGGCTTTACAGGACAGCTGTGTTTATACTGAGACTAAATTACACAGAGGTGGACTCTATTTACTAATAAGGTAAATTCTGAAGGCAATTGGTTCCACCAGATTTTAGTTAGGGGTATCAGAGTAAAGGGGTCTGAAATTGAATGCACGCCATACTTTTCAGATATTTATTTGTAAAAAAAACTCCCAATAAAATGTATTTACATTTTTGATTTTAACATGACAAAATGTGGAAAATGTCAAAGGGTATTAATACTTTTTCAAGGCAAGGTATATGTGAAGCCACACTGTCCTATTAAGAAATGTTTATAAAGTGTATTCCCTAAGTTAAAGCAGTATTAAACCCAAAACCAAAAATTTAATATATTGCAATTTACCAATCATTAGACTTACCAGCATTATTTTGTCTTGTCCCCTGTTTTTACCTGGGGATCTGGCCAGTAACACACCTCCTGTATTAGAAAGCCACAAGGAGGCACAGCGAGGGAGGTGAGTGTTAAATGTATTAGCATATTTAAAACCACTAACAAATTAAAGCCAGTCTCAAGCTCACACTTTATAAACAATTACAGCAAATCTTTCCTTTTGAGATAAAGGTTTTGCATGAATAAATAAAAACAAATCATTTTATTTACCTCTGCCAGTGTTAAGTGGTTTGTCTCATCTATTTAAACTGATACTTTCTACTAGAGAGTTTGTTCTGGGAAAAACAACATACTTGCTGGCTGGATTACCAGCCAGACAGAAAGAAAGCCTTCATTTGGGGGTTAATCCTTTTAAAACTTTTAATATGAAAATAAATCCCCTTTGGTACAGTTACACACACGATACCCAGCAAAAGAAATGACACACTAAGGCCCATTACACACGGTCGGACCAAACCGATGAGACTGGCCCGTCGGACCGTTTTCATCGGTTCACCTCTGAAGTGGCCGTGCGGCCTGATATGTGTACACACCATCAGTCCAAAATCCGATCGGGTCAGAACGCGGTGACGTCAAACACACGATGTGCTGAATAAAACGAAGTTCAATGCTTCCAAGCATGCGTCGACTTGATTCTGAGCATGCGCGGGTTTTGAACCGATGCTTTTCTGTACTAACCATCGGTTTGGTCCGATGGGGCAGCGGTCCATCGGTTCGGTTTTGAAGCATGTTTTAAAAATTTGGACTGAAGGAAAACAGACCGATGGCCTATACACGCGGTCGGTTTGGTCCGATAAAACTGAACTTTGGTTCATTCTCATCGGACCAAACCGACTGTGTGTACGGGGCCTTATAGTCCAAGACAGTATTTTATTAATTGATCCAATGCTATCTGTCTTTTTCCTCTCCTCATTTGCTGTTTTTGTTCCCCTCCCCTTCAGCCTCATTCTAGATTTCTTCTGTCGTCTTTTCTGTTTTAAATAACAGAGTTTCTCCAGCCTTCAAATGAAATTGTCAGAGGCAGTAGTTCAGTTCATTTTATATAAGTGTACATTTTTGTACACATTTTTTTTTTATTTATATATTGCTACATTATTTCAGTTGGCTTATGCCCTGTACACACGATCGGATATCTGATGGAATCTAGTCTGATGGATTTTTTTGGCGCATATCCGATGAAGCTGACTTTCATCAGTCTTGCCTACACACCATCAGTCAAAAATCTAAGGCCCCGTACTCACGACCAAACATGTCTGCTGAAACTGGTCCGCAGACCAGTTTCAGCGGACATGTTTGGCCGTGTGTAGGCCCGAGCGGACCATTTTCGGGCGGATCGGACAGGTTTCCAGCGGACAACTGTTTCCTGGACTTGCTTTAAAACAGTCCGCTGGAAACCTGTCCCCCCGACATGTACGGTCGTCTGTACAGACCTACCGTACATGTCCGGCCGCCCGCCATCCCTCGCATGCGTCGAATGACTTCGACGCATGCGTGGAAGCATTTTAAAGGCAGGCCGCCCACGTCGCCGCGTCATTGTCGCGGTGACACCGCGTCATCGACGCGGCGACACCGCGGACACGCCCCGCGTATTGTTTACGCGCGGACTTCTGTTCGATGGTGTGTACAGCCATCGAACAGAAGTCCCCGGGCAGACATGTCCGATGAAAACGGTCCGCGGACCAGTTTCATCGGACATGTCTGCTCGTGAGTACTCGGCCTGACGTGTCCAAACGCGGTGACGTACAACAGTACGACGTGCTGAGAAAAATTAAGTTTAATGCTTCCGAGCATGCGTCGACTTGATTCTGAGCATGCGTGGAATTTTGACCGATGGACTTCGTTTTTTTCTATCTTTTTTTATCGATATGAAAATTTTAAAACATGTTCTATTTTTTTTCACGGATGGAAAACAAACTGATGGGGCCCACTCACGATCGGTTTATCCGATGAAAACGGTCCATCGGTCCGTGTGTTTTTAGCAGAGATCCTATAGAATTAAATGGTGGGTGTTGCATTTCAAACGATTTCATGATTTAAAAAAAAAAAACACTAAAGTTAGCCCAATTTTTTTGCATGATGTGAATTGATGTTATGCCAAGTAAATAGATACCTAACATGTCATGATTTAAAATTGCATCTGCCCGTGTAATGGCGGAAAACTTTGGTGTTTAAAATTCTCCATAGGTGAAGCTTTAAATGCCTTTACAGGTTACCAGTTAAGAGTTGCGCAGGAGGTCTGGTGCTAAAATGATTGCTCTCGCTCTGACCTTCGCGACAATACTTCACATGTGTGGTAAGATTGCTGTTTACATTTGTGTGCAGGAGTACCATATGCGTTTGCATGTGCATGTAAGCACGGTGGGATGGGGGTGCTTTAAAAAAAAATCCCATTTATTTATTTATTACAAAAATATTTTTTTTACACTTTTTTTTGTTGTTAACTTTATTGCTATCACAAGGGATGAACAACATCCCTTGTGATAGACACAGATCGGTCTAATTGGCTACTTAACTGACCATTGCCAGGTAAACAAAGGGGCAGAACTGTAAGTGACAAACTGCTCCTCGCTCCTGGTTTCCAGGGTTTCAGAGAGAGGGGAAAAATGTCAGTTCCTCTCTCTCTATACAGGGCTGCCATCACTGCCGGCTGCATTGCTCCTGGCCTCCACAATGAGACTGGAGAGCATGGGAGAAGTGACAGCGGTGGGAGGGGGGTCGGAAAGAGGCCCTTGTACCCATCAACATGGGGACAAGGTGCTTTGGGAGGGCAGAGTATCCCCTGCCCCAAAGCACCCACCCCCCATGTTGAGGGCATGTGGCCTGGTATGGTTCAGGAGGGGGGTGCTCGCTCGCCCCCTCCCCTTTCCTGACCTGCTGGGCTACATGCTCAGATAACGTCTGGTATGGATTTTGGGGGGCCTACCAGTTTTTTTTTACATTTTGGCATGGGGGTTACCCTTATAATTGAAGGATTTGGTATTATATGGTTTGGTATGGACTGGGAAGGACCCCATGCCATTTTCTTTCTTTAACTTTTCAATAGCCGGGTGCGGCAATTGCAACTGTGATTAATTTTAAATGGGATTTGACTCATTTTTGTTTTTCTTTAAAAATTTCATTTTTGCTGTAGCATGTTATATGCATGCTACAGATGTGCCACTTAAAGATACCCCCTGGCACTATATTTAAATGAATTTTACATTTTTATTGTTGCACTTTGAGCATAATTAACCGGTTAAGCCCCGGGCCTTTAGGCAGCTAAATGCCCAAGCCAGGTTTTGCGATTCGGCACTGCGTCGCTTTAACAGACAATTGCGCGGTCGTGCGACGTGGCTCCCAAACAAAATTGGCGTCCTTTTTTCCCCACAAATAGAGCTTTCTTTTGGTGGTATTTGATCACCTCTGCGGTTTTTATTTTTTGCGCTATAAACAAAAATAGAGCGACAATTTTGAAAAAAATGCAATATTTTTTACTTTTTGCTGTAAAAAATATCACCCAAAAACATATATAAAAATATTTTTTTTCCTCAGTTTAGTCCGATACGTATTCTTCTACATATTTTTGGTAAAAAAAATCGCTATAAGCGTTTATCGATTGGTTTGCGCAAAATTTATAGCGTTTACAAAATAGGGGATATTTTTATTGCATTTTTATTATTTTTTTTTTTTTTACTACTAATGGCGGCGATCAGCGATTTTTTTCCTAACTGCGACATTAGGGCGGACACTTCTGACAATTTTGACACATTTTTGGGATCATTGTCATTTTCACAGCAAAAAATGCATTTAAATTGCATTCTTTATTGTGAAAATGACAGTTGCAGTTTGGGAGTTAACCACAGGGGGCGCTGAAGGAGTTAGGCTTCACCTAGTGTGTGTTTACAACTGTAGGGGGGTGTGGCTGTAGGTCTGACATCATCGATCGAGTCTCCCTATAAAAGGGATGACTCGATCGATACAGCCGCCACATTGAAGCACGGGGAAGCCGTGTTTACACACGGCTCTCCCCGTTCTTCAGCTCCGGGGAGCGATCACGAGGGGGCGGCTAGAAACGAATAGCCGTGCCCTCGTCCCGGATCGCTCCCCGCGGGTTTCTGACCGTCGCATGTACCGGGGGGGGGGGTCCCGATCGGACCCGCGTAAAGGCGGGGACGTACATGTACACCCATATGCCTGTACGTGCCATTCTGTGGACGTACATGTACATGCGGCGGTCGGCAACTGGTTAAAAACACTGCTCCCAGTCCCTGGGTTACAAACAAGATAGGGTCTGTAGGTTTGTTCCTAAGTTGAATGTGTTTGTAAGTCGGTAAAAGTGTAGCTCCTGCCAAAACAATAATTCTTATGTTTTTTTGGATAGCATAGGAATAGTAAGTACATTTGTTTTGCAGTCTGTTTCCCTGTTCAGAAGATTTCACCTCACTTTCTGTTCCTTTTGACAATTGAATTTTGAACATTTTGGGTTGTTGTGAATACAAGGATTAGTGTTACAGCTCCAGTGGAGACACCTTTTCCCCAAGTAAACTCTTTCAGGAGTGAATTTCCCTTTGGGGTAAATTTACTCTCACTTCCTGTTGTCTTCCTCCGTTTGTAAGTAGAGGTCATTTGTAAGTCAGATGTTTGTAAATCTGGACCACCTGTACATGTCCCCCAGGGCAGTACCCAGACCCCCATACCCTTTTTTGGACAATTACTTGCATATAAGCTTTCAAAATGGGCACTTTTGACTTTTCCTGTTTGGCTCCCATAGACTTCAGATGGGGTTCACCATTCAAATTAGAACATTTCCCCACCTCTAAGTTTAACCCAAAGTTAGTTAGCACGATCAATGATATGGTTACTACTGGATACTTTTAACTACTAGCCGACCAGCCACCGTCATTATACGGCGGCAGGTCGGCTCTCCTGGGCGAGAGCCCGTAGCTATACATCCGCTTTTGGAGCGGCCACTAGGGGCGCGTCCGACTCCCGTGTGTGTGCCCGGCAGGCTCGATCGCCGCCGGGCACCCGCGATTGCTCGTTACAGAGCGGGGACCGGGAGCTGTGTGTGTAAACACACAGCTCTCGGTCCTGTCAGCGGGGGAAATGCTGATCTTCTGTTCATACAATGTATGAACAGAGGATCAGTGTTTCCCCTAGTGAGGCCACCCCCCCCCCCAAAGTAAGATAACACACAGGGACATACTTAACCCCTTCCCCGCCCCCTAGTGTTAACCCCTTCACTGCCAGTGGCATTTTTATAGTAATCCAATGCATTTTTATAGCACTGATCGCTATAAAAATGCCAATGGTCCCAAAAATGTGTCAAAAGTGTCCGAAGTGTCCGCCATAATGTCGCAGTACCGAATAAAAATCGCTGATCACCGCCATTACTAGTAAAACAAATATATTAATAAAAATGCCATAAAAATACCCCCTATTTTGTAAATGCTATAACTTTTGCGCAAACCAATCAATAAACGCTTATTGCGATTTTTTTTTACGAAAAATATGTAGAAGAATACGTATCGGCCTAAACTGAGTGAAAACATTTTTTTTTATATATTTTTGGGGGATATTTATTACAGCAAAAAGTAAAAAATATTCATTTTTTTCAAAATTGTCGCTCTATTTTTGTTTATAGCGCAAAAAATAAAAACCGCAGTGGTGATCAAATACCACCAAAAGAAAGCTCTATTTGTGGGAAAAAAAGGACGCCAATTTTGTTTGGGAGCCACGTCGCACGACCGCGCAATTGTCAGTTAAAGCGGCGCAGTCCCAAATCGCAAAAAGTGCTCTGGTCTTTGGGCAGCAATATGGTCCGGGGGTTAAGTGGTTAATAGAAGATCTAGCACCTTGTTTGTCTGTACAGCACAGCCCAAAGGCAGTTAAGGAACCTCAGTGTGAGTGTCTAGACTAAATTCAGCAACAACCAAAATCTAATTTAAAAAATCTATAACAATTAAATTGGCTACATTTCCCCTTTAATGACATGGCATGTATGTTTTACTTTAGTACTTTGGCTCTTCAAGAGCATCATTAGTATTATGTTATATTTTCTCCTTGTTTCTGTTAAAGTTAAATAGTCACCATTTTGTGCTGTATATGAAAATGTAATGAAAGCACAATGATGACCATAGTGAAATTTGAATGCTAAGCATTTTGTTATCAACAAATGCAATTTTTAAAAGCTGTAGACATGTAAATCCAATTGCAATGGTCAACTAATGCTTAATTCTAAAACTGAATTAGTTAAATGAGTTATTTGTGGCTTCCTCCAATGTATTAATATTTTATCAGACTAAACATTTTGGATGGATGATCCTACACATATCATAAATAATAATTGAACTGAAATTTAGTTTAAAATTAATGTTCAATATTGCGCTTTCCAGTAAATGAAACCAAAGGAATGTAATACCAATAATGAATTGAGTAGATTGCCAAAGTTACATAAAACATACACAACTGTAGCAAAACGCGTTATACCCTATCCTACTACTGTAAAGTGCATAGAACTCATTAAGCTTGACTATAATTAACAGAATATGGTACTCTTATTGCCAGGAATATTAGAGTGTACCGGCATGTCCTGACAAAACATATTTTTTTAATGTGTAGAATAGAGTGCAGAAGGTTTAAAGCCCCTGTCAGATTTCACTTGTTTCTGGAGCTCTGTGAGAGAGATTTCTTCTCAATTACTATCACTGTGGCAACAAGTCCTCAACACAGGAAGTGAGGGAAAATAACCAACAGCAACACAGATAGAAATAAAAACGTATTTTCTGTCTGTTTCTGTTGCAGACTTTTCCCTCACTTTCTGCCTGGTATAATTGTTGTCACCATGACAGTAAATCTGGCCATACATGAAGCAAATTTTGTCTGGTTCCTAATGGACCGGCTGGATATAATGGACTTGCTGCTCTGTGGGTAGCCCTGTCAGACACCTCCTGCCAAACATCCCTCAAATGAAAAATCAAAGGAGTTGAAGAATATTGAAAATAACTAATATTCTCGTATCTCAAGGGCATTTCTGGATGAATAGTATTGATATTCAGACTGGCTTAAAAACAAAGTGTGAGTTTATTGTCACACAGTTGGCATCATAAATACAATGTAAAAAGTATAACAGTTCAGTTCAGTGTAGGTAAAAATATACAAAATAGAAGCAATACTTATGAAAAATGTATCAAGCTTGAAATAATGGCTGCTCTGTCATGGCTGTGTATCTTTTTATGTGCTTTTCTTTAATGCTGTCTCGTGTCACCAAGAAGAAGCAGGAAATGACGTTATCTTCGGCTTCTGAGAAAAGTTAGCTGTTCCAATTCATCAAAGGGTATATGAATAGACTTTCATGTCTCCATGTGTCTTAGTGCATGTGCATTTATGCCAGTCTATGTAAGTGAGTGAGAGTTCTTGAATATCGAAGTGTTGGCTTTGTATGTTACATATGAATGTCATAACCTCAAAACTCAGAACCTTGTATGGCACACATTATGCCATCCAAGAGGAGGTACTAACTCAGAGTCATATATGGACCTTGATTGACAAGCCCACATGTGACACTCTATTCTTCTCCTGTAATGTGCTAATCATGTAATGTCATATAACCAAACGTCTACACATATTACCAACTTAAACAACATTAAGTAAATACATATATTTTCAATTATGACTGAGACTACTCTAATATCAACTTAAAGGGGTTATAAAGGTACAGTTTTATTTTCCTAAAAAGCTTCCTTTACCTTAGTGCAGTTCTCCTTCACTTATCTCATCCTTCGATTTTGCTTTTATATGTCCTTATTTCTTCTAAAAAATCCTCACTTTCTGTTCTTCTGTCTGTAACTCCACACAGTAATGCAAGGCTTTCTCCCTGGTGTGGAGTGTCGTGCTCGCCCCCTCCCTTGAACTACAGGGGTGCCAGGACGCCCACTAACACACAGCTCCAGAAATAAGGACATTTAAAAGCAAAAGGATGAGGTAAGTGAAGGAGGACTGCACTAAGGTAAAGGAAGCTATTTAGGAAAAAATTGTACCTTTACAACTCCTTTAACAGTATTTAAACAAATATGCATCTTTCCTCTAATTATATAGATACTAGTCTATTCTCGTCTTCCCATGACATTCTATACCAAGATACCAGATACCTTATAGTTCTCTTCCAGCTAGTTACACCAAACATATCTAGCAATTTACTTACTGAACTTTAGCTGAAGAATCATATCAAATGAGTTGATCAAGGTCATTCACACATTTTAATACTATGATTAATCATAAAACCAAATACATTTTGCAAGTTTTCCATGAATACAATATAACACCTACAAGTGCAGAATAATATTCTAACAGAAGCCGGGTGAAAAATTGTCAGCCTAACCAGGTCTACATCCAATTAAATGTAGGCACTATTCATATATTTTGACAGCTGGAGGGACTGGCTTTCAAAATACAATCGACCTAGTGGGAGATTCCGCCATGCTGCGCTGTGTAGCATGGAACGAGGTATCTGATAGATTCAGGATGTAAAAAATGTACGTGTATGTGTGCATGGCCAGCTTAAAGTGATTGTAAAGCTTGTTTTTTTTTTCTAATAACAAGGGTTTTGCTCAGAGTGGCACGATCCTCCCTTTCTGGGGTCGCCCCCCCCCCTGCGGTTCTCCTGGCTCCTCCTCTTCTTGAGTGCCCCCACAGAGAGCCGCTTTCCATGGGAGAAATTGTGCAAGCACGCTCCCGAGTCCTACTGCTGCATCCATTGATACAGACAGCAGGACTTGGCCCCACCCCTGGCTTCTGTGGCTTCACTGCCCAGTTCCCTACTGCGAATGCACGAGTCGCGCTGTGCCATTACCACTGGTCCCTGTTGTATTTTTGGGAGCCGAGCCAAGTGTTTTTCCAGAACACAACGGGGGGGTGACGCGGAGGGGCCAGACTCCCGCGGGAGTCTCTATCAGGAAGTGGTGACACCGGAGGGGGGGGTTCCAAAAAACAGAGGTTTAATTTTGGGTGAACCTCCGCTTTAATCAATAATATTATATTGAAATGGCACCAAAGTCAATCTGTTAAGTGAGTAAATCTTCTGATGTGAATCCCGTCACCAAATAAGTGAATTACACACTCACCAGAAGATGAACCTCTTGAAAGGAGGTATAATCATGTTGTTGTGACACCAGTGTCAGAATCTCCACTGAAAGCAGGCTACAATAAATCAGATCTTTTCTATAAGGGAGGCTTATCCTGCACAAATGTCAATCACCTTGATCCAGGAATAAGGAGACTTGATTCCACACCATATAAAGGCTATATTAAACAAAGGAAGCAATTTCATAGTGTAGTATGATTTATTAAAACAAAAGCACATAGAACAAATAAAAAGAAGCCAGCTGAAAGTAACTCACATGAGTGCTGCTGCACAAAACGAGAGACAGCGGGATATCACATCAGTACATCTCGATGCTTCTCATCCAGTAGGACATTATTCATACATGATCATACATCAGCATAGAGAGTTGACCTAATAGTATTTCATAATAGTAATCTTAAATATCTACATATAGACCATGCCCCACAATCATCTATGTTTGATTAAATTGTGTGGCACACCTGGCTTGCCTAATATAGGATTTAAGTTTAGAGTAGCAAAGTTAGATGGAGAGATCAGGATAAGAGGAGTGTGAAACAAATATAGAATTTGAGGAAGAACTCACTTTTTATTTACAATAATTATTAGATTAAAAAAAATAATAATAATGAATGAAGACAATATGCATTACAGGTGGAATATCAATATATATATACATATTGATTTAATATATTTGAAAGTGATTACAAATAATAGGTCAAGGCTCATATCTGTCACAGTAATAAGTTGCACATTATATCCAATCAGTCTAGCAATAAAGTATGTTTAAGAAGTAAATTATATGGAATGGAAAACGGTTTAAAAATATGAACAAGAAACAAATTACCTCTGTGCAGTACATTACAAAATGTATATAATTCTAAAGGAATTATATGCCAATTATCCGCACTAATATAGTCGTTTGATGTTAACCCAAATATTCCATGGTTTCCATTGGATTTCACACCTATTAATTCTATCCTTTTGCAAGGCAAGCATTTTCTGATAGCGGGATTGTTCTATAACCTCAGAGTACTTATGATTAAGACCTTTTTTCCAGTGTCTAGTGATAGTTAATCTTGCAGCTAAGAGAATATGGGTAACTAACACCCCGAAGGAGGCAGGAAATCTGTCAATAGCCAGAATCATTGGGCCAGATCCACAAAAGGGATACGCCGGCGTATCTACTGATACGCCGTCGTATCCCTGTTTCTATCTATGCGACTGATTCACAGAATCAGTTACGCATAGATATTCCTAAGATCCGGCAGGTGTAATAGTTTTACACTGTCGGACCTTAGGATGCAGTACCTCGGCCGCCGCTGGGGGCATTTCTCGTTGAAATTCCGCATCGGGTATGCAAATTAGCACTTACGGAGATCCACGAAGCGGTTTCTCTTCGTGAAGTCTCCGTAAGTTGTTAGTTTGCAAACGCAAAATTAGGGCTACTTTTACAAAGTGTAAAGTTAGTACACCATGTAAAAGTAGACCCTTCTTTCCCGCGACGCTGTAAAACATTTTTTTTCCCGTCGCATCTCTTTTTTTCCCCGACGCAACTTTTTTTACTCGGCGCGATTCACAAAACTCGGCGTAACATAACTTCGCACAAAGCACGTTGGGAAAATCGCGTCGGGAGCATGCGCAGTACGTCCGGCGTGGGAGCGCGCCTAATTTAAATGGGACTCGCCCCATTAGATTGGGCACGCCTTGCGCCAGACAGATTTAAGTTACACAGCCGAAAATTTCTAGGTAAGTGCTTTGTTGATCGGGCACTTAGGTAGAAATTTTGCGGCGGTGTAACTTAAATAGGAAGATTTAAGTTAAGCCCGCTGGCTGTGGATCTGGCCCTTTATGCCTAATGCCACGTACACACGATCAGTTCATCTGATGAAAAAGGGCCGATGGATTTTTTCATCCGATATCCGATGAAGCTGACTTTCATCAGTCTTGCCTACACACCATCAGTTAAAAATCCGATTGTGTCCAACGCGGTGACGTAAAACACAACGATGTGCAGAAGAAAATGAAGTTCAATGCTTCCGAGAATGTGTAGACTTGATTCTGAGCATGCATGGATTTTTGACCGATGGATTTCCCCACAGACGATCGTTTTTTTTCTATTGGTTTTTTAACCATTAGAAGATTTTAAAACAGGTTCTATTTTTAAAGACTCTATGACTGGTCAATGCTAGGAGATGGTCCTCTCATCTGTGGAGAGAAGTGGGAAGGTACAGCTAATATTAAAAATCTTGTGAACTCAAAATCCTAAAAATATTAAAATATACAGTATGTGTGGTGGAATGGAATATAATTTTGCTCATGTTTATTTCTGATTAATGGACACATACCTTTTTTCACCACATTTATATGGTGGAATATAAATATTCACTTATTGTCATTATTGAGCGCTGCTATTATTTAATATTTTATCAAGGATCACTAGTGGTCACAAGAATTGAGAAGTGAAGCATTGAAGTTGATATTGTACATGAGCTGGTTTTAGATCAATGAAAAATATTGAAAACAAAACAACAACAAAAACCTGAAGTAGGAAACTAATATTAACCCCCCTGGCAGTATTCCCGAGTCTGACTCGGGGTGAGATTTTTTGGCTACGATCGGTAACCCCGAGTCAGACTCGGGCTCGCCTCGCTGAATCCACAGGCATGGTTTACTTACCTTGTCCCTGGATCCAGCGATGCCACCACGCTGTGTGAGCGAGCGGAACCCCGCTCGATTCACACAGTGTCCTCCTGTGCCACCGATCTCCGTTCCCTGCGACATTACGACGCACGGGAGCGGAGAACGGCGCCAAATTCAAAAAGTGTCCCTTTATGTCAAAAATGGTTTTATAGAGCAACTAGAAAACAGCGATAATAAATTATAATCACTTGCAGAATTGTGCAATATCGATTTGCGGGGAAATTCGTCATAAAAAAATAAAAGTAATAACAGCGACAATTCTGCAACTGAGCAAATTTCAGTGATTTTGAGTTGATTACATTATTGAATAATTTTTATTATAATTATATTATTATTTGTTATAATTATTTATAATTATTTATTATATTATAATTTATAATTTTTTTTTTTTTTTTTCATACCCGGGATGCCTACTAGACTCTTGTTTGGTCAGATTTAAATGAGTTATTCCTAAGAATTACTGGCCTACAGTATAAAACACCAAATTTCCTTGAAAATAATGGTACCGCTTTCAGCACTTTTTTTCTGAAATAATCATACTTCCAGGGAGGTTAAACAGTGGACCTATGAAAAAGTCAGTGTGCAGTACTGTACAGGTTTGCACAATATCAGTGCAGGAAAACAAGACAAGATAATGCACCTCTTTAAAGTGTCAGATCTTGAGAAAGTCAATTTACCTAGGCCCAGTTCAAACTTTTTATCTGTGCTTGTCAGGCCTCGTACACACGACCGAGTTTCTCGGCAAAAACCAGCAAGAAACTTGCTGGGAGATATTTTTTGCAGAGGAAACCGGTCGTATGTACATTTTCGTCGAGGAAACTGTCGAGAAACTCGACGAGCCAAAAAGAGAGCAAGTTCTCTATTTCCTCGACGGGAATGGAGAAACTTGCCTTGTCGAGTTCCTCGACAGCCTAACAAGGAACTCGACAAGGAAAACTATGTGTTCCTCGGTCGTGTGTACAAGGCTTAAGTCATGATTTTCCACTACGGAGAGATTCTACCAGAGGTGGATACAAGTAAGGGGTCAAGTATGGTATTCCAGGTTTAGGGTAGTCTTCCTCAAATGTAGTGAGAGTCTAAGTAGAGCCAATTGTGTGAGGATTAGCTTAGTTTGGTAACCCTAATGGTGTGCAACGTTATGGTTTTTCATGCCCTAAGTAATAGACTGTCGCTTCTTCCTAAAAGATAGAGCATTTATGTATTTCTTAGGGAAATACGCAGATTTTCCAGCTGATTCTGGAAGTTTTTCCTTCAGTTGATAAAAGTTAACACACATTAGGACAACCCATAGGCTTTTTCATCTGAAAGATATTGGGGTTTTGAGAGGCAATGGTTCCTGTCTACAATCAGTTCTGAGATAGGAGAACAGACCAGAACAGATCTTTCACATATAATTGCATATCAGCCTGCAAGTTTAGACCCCTTTCAGACAGAGTAGAATCCATCAAGCAGATCCACCTACTCGAAATCTCTCCGCTGAGCTATGAACAGCAGACCAGGGTTCAGTCCGCTGTTCACTATGGGGCAGTCTGATAGAAACGGACTGCCTGTCCATTTCATCCAATTGCCATCCAATCCATTGGACAAGAGGGTACCGGAGAGCCTGAAAGAGAAAGGCACCTGTGGCTGTTGGTTGTCCTGGGGTGGTGTAAGGAGAGGAACTGCCAGGTGAAGCAGGAGAGGAAGCACCTGCACCATTTTACCTGCACTACTAAGCTGCTGTGGCCTGCATTCTTCATTTTGTTTATAAGACATGGCTCACTAGGCTGTGTGACTATGTGCAGAACACAAGGTGTGATGTATCTCCTGGGGCTGCACATTGTGATGATTTAGTGTTGCTCTGGACTCCGAGCACAAGAATGTTGCAGCCGTTCCTTGTGTACATGCTGACCATGTCCCCCCCCCCAGCTAACAATTTATAGTAGTTATAGTAAGAGATTTTTTTTCTCTTGATAAATAGGTTGAAACCAAATAAGTAAAAGCTGAAAAACTGTAAGAACTACTGGTACAGGCAAAACAACTAAGGCATAAGGATTTAGAAGAAACAGAAAATGCTATGTTGATGATTTTGTCACAATTCCGTAAATGTGGGGTTTTATCATTTGCCCATCAGTCTACTCTAAAAATAAATAAATTTGAAGCTTGTTGGTACTATGCATATTTTTTCTAGGATAATAGCAAATATGCTGTATGTGGTAAATACCATTCAAGTTTTAGTAACACGGTTCCTAAATGTGCTATATTCATCATGAATCATATTGCACTTTAACAAAACACAACTGTACAATTACTGTGAATAATCATGTAATAGTCACCTATAAGTGTTACATCGGTAATCAGAAAACTGTGAAAAATAATCATGTTATAATTATGTTTGAAGTCCACCACTGTGAATTATTAATGTACAATTCAGTCTGAACCCAGCTGAAAAGAATCCCTTGATGGAAATGAAAATAAAATGTGATAGTTAATAGTGCATAGATCCATTGACATCCGTCCAAGTCCCTCAAAGGGAATTCACAATCTAATATCCCTACCACATGCACACTAGGTGCAATTTTAATAGGATGTCAATTAATCTTTCAATATGTTTTTTTGAAATGACACACTTGCTAACATGGGGAATGCATATAAATGCCTAGGAGACAGTATCCCCAGAGAGGTTTAAAATCAGAAATGCAAGGCAAGTGATGTTCATATTCCTACAGAGTCTGATAACTTATAAACCTTAAAGTGAACCAATCAGAATTTGCAATGTTTTAAAATAACATGGTTAAAGACAGCAAACATTATGTTCCTGCAATATACATTTTTCCAATTTGGAATGCAAACCTCGCCAGGGCTGTATTTCTCAATAGACACTATAGGCATATGCCTACAGACACTTTCCTGGGGGGGGGGCGCCTGTCTATCTAGGGGGGTTCTTGGGTGGGCTGTGCCCCCCAGATTTTAGTTGTGGCCCCCAACGCTGTCCCCCTCATGAACATTGTACACACACCTGCTGCAAGTCCAGACAGGAGAATTGTCAGCAAGAAGAGAGCTAGGAGGGGGGTGTGGGCTTTCTGTGCTCTCCCTACTCCTGTCAGTGGAGCACTTCTCCATAATCACATGGTACATGGCATGATTACCCGCCCTTTACTCACCTTTCCCGGGAGATGAGCAGTCCTTGGAGGACAGATTATTAAGCCATGAACCATCCAATTTAAAAGGATCTTATGTTATCTTGTATCGAGGAGCTCTGTTATCCCAGCTCTCTCCTTTCTGACACTCCTCCTGTCTTGACTTGCAGCGGGCGTGGGTACAATGTTCATGTTCTCCTATAGGGATTGGGGAAGGGACTGTTTGGGCTAGGAGGGAAAGGTTAATGGGGGAAATTGTGTTAGAAGGAGGATTTGGGGAGGGGGGAATGTATGTGTAAGGGGGCAGAATTGGGAAAGATGTGTGCTAGGAGGGAAGAATTGGGGGGCTAGGAATTGTGCTTTTAAGAGTAATTTGGAGGGGGTTGTTCTAAGAGGTTGGATTGGAGGGGATTTGTGCTAAAAGGGGAGATTTGAGGGGACAGATAAGAATTATAGGCTCCTGAGATGTAAATCCAGCCCTGACCCTCGCTATCTATTCCAGTCATCCAATCAATGACAGCAACTATCACCTTAAATAAACATTATTTTTCCAGCAGCTGGATTATGGAGCAAGCACAGTTGCTATGAATTGGCTTATTTTTATTCTTTTAAACTGTCAGAATTACATTGAACATTTCTAGCAGAGAAACAGTGTTTAGGCCAGCAGTGCTTGCAACTAGTGATACGTGAATAGAATAAAAATCCAAGAAAATTGGTTAGCAAATTCAGATTTATTTATTTTTTTGCCTGAATATATGCACACAGAATCAAAATAATTGTTAATTGCTGATCCTCCTGTTTCCAGCATTATTGCTACATCTGCCTCTCAGGAGCAGATTAGTACATTTCTGCCCTAGCATTTTTCCATAATATACAGCTGTAGGGATGAGGTTCAGGTTTACCATGGTTTTTACAGTTAATTCCCAGTGATTGCTAATGCAAACTTTTGCTTGAAAACTTTGGAGATTTGAAAGGAAAAGCCAATGGCAGAGGTCGAACAGATGCCCCTTTCCTTATAATATTAACTACTTTGCCATCCCAAATCCTGTCTGTTCGTGAACCTGCCAAGAACTAGACCACACCACAGTTTGGACACAAAGGGGCCATAGTAGCCTCTTATAGAGAAGTATGGGATTTTTTTTCCATACAATAATCATACTTACCTAGGTGGATGCAGCATCGTTCTGATGCTGCATCTGTCCCCGCCGCTTCTCTTTCACTGAGAACCGAGCCATCGAACACTGCCGATGACTCAGTTCTCTCACCTCCCCGAGCGGAGAGCTGAGGCCTGTCAATGAACAACTCTCCTGCTCTGCTCATTCACCCTCGCTGGAGCCCTGAGCTGCGGAGGGGCGGCTCGCTGAGAGGCTGAGACAGCAATCAGTCCAGGTACCTGCCGGATCCAGACTTCCAGAGTCAGGATGACATAGGGCTTGGACTGATTATGGTGATGTCATCAGAGAACGGACTTCAGACCACTCTCTGCTGAAAATGGGTCACAGGAGTGCAAAACGTATTGCACTCCTGTGACCCATAGGAGAAGCTTAGCCAAATAAGTTCCGACTGGACTTCTCTTTTAATTAAAATGTAACAATAAAAACAAATTTGCTTTAAAACAGAAATGTATATTAAGGTTGCTGATCTTTGATGGCACTAAACCTAAATATGTTTAATTGTATCTGTGGAACAATAAGCCCCCAGTCGCAACATATCTGCTCAGGGACAATAACCAGTCTATCTACAGAGACCTCTATTTCCCCAATTCTCATTAAACCCATTGTTAACTGGAATGCACCCGAGGATGTCATACCACCACTGTATTTTACCGCCTCCAAAAACAACAACTGCCAGGCTGCTGTGACTTCAAGCTTCAAAACAAAAACAGGGAGGGTGGGTGGGCAGTTCTCTCTCCCTCCGATGACCACCGACTGAGGTATCCATCTCTCCTCCTCTTCCTGTCCTTTGCCAAAGCCCACCTGGACCCATGCTCCCACTAATTTTGTTAGTGCATGCACCATACCAACCATGCCTTAACTCTTTCCCAATGTATCTCTCTTTATCGCCTAGTCGTGTATGCCCTTTGCTTATTTCTTTTGCTTTCGGCCTACTTTAATGTATTGCATACCTTTGGCCCTAGTCAGAGTTACTACATTCAAAACATTTGAAGGAATGATAACTAGGCCCCCTCACTATAAAATGGTGGGCTCACAACCACATATGTTAGCATGTGTTGTTGTTGTTGTTGGTGAGAGTTGACAATGCTATGTAGGGATAAATAATGTGTTATACTATATTTTACATTTTGGTATTGATACCTGTCCTAAATGAAATTTTCCAGTTTCCAATGCCTTTTGTTTGACAATTGAATGGATAGAATTGAATAATAATATTTTCCTCCCCACAGGCTTTATTAAGGTTTGCTGTAAAGTTTGCAAATGTCAAACGTAGTGTAATATTCAGGCAATTGTTCATAAGTCAAACCTGGGCAGATTGGCAAATCACTACTGTCTCTATGAAACCAAGAACTGAATTTTAAAAGGTGTTCATTCATATTAAAGCGACAGAATAGCCTTACAGGTTATGATGAGAAGGGACTATATAATCAAAAGGCCCCCCAATCAAATTATCTTACCTAAAACAGAAGGTTCATTTAAACTATGAGGCCCTGTACACACAAGGAGACATGTCCGATGTCCGCGGACCGTTTTCATCGGACATGTCTCCTGGGATATTTTGGTCTGATGTGTGTACACACCATCAGACCAAAATCCCCACCGACAGAAAACGCGGTGACGTGGCGGTGACGGTGACGCGGCGACGTGCGCAAACCAGGAAGTTCAATGCTTCCACGCATGCGTCGAATCAATTCGACGCATGCGCGGGATTTCGGTCCACTGGTTAGATGTACTAACCAGTGGACATGTCCGACAGACAGGTTTCCAGCAGACAAGTTTCTAAGCATGCTAAGAAACTTTTGTCTGCTGGAAAACGGTCCGATAGGCCGTACACACGACCGAACATGTTCGATGAAACTGGTCCGCGGACCAGTTTCATCGGACATGTTTGGTTGTGTGTACGGGGCCTAACTAATGCCCAAAAAAATCTCTGCTTTGAATGAAGTAGTGTAGCACGGTACTTACGGTAGCTGGCAGGAAAGGAGAAGCTGCAGTCTTACTCTGACACAGTTATAACAGAGACTCTTACTGTGAAACTGTTACAATCAGTGTTATGTAATCCCTCCATCCACTAGAGGATGGATTACAAGAGACTCTGAGAAAAAGTGTGTAAGATTGTGGGAAGTGCAGTTTGCTGAAAAGACAAGCTATTACCACAGGTTTGATGGACTACAATTCCCAAGACAGGGAAATTAAAGGGGAGGAGCTGGTGTAGTTTTCCCAGGCTGAAAGAGTAAGAAGGTCCTCTTTCTGTGGGGAGACCAGAACTGAGACAGACTGTAACCCACCTGAACGCAGTCAGGACAGTGAGTGAGTTGTCCCCATCTGGCAGCAGAGGAGGCATAGGAGATGCTATTCCAGAGCCTTGTAGTGCAACTTGTACAGTGGAAAGCTTGCTGTGCAAGGCAGGATTCCGAAGACACCATCAGAGAGATGAACCCTTTTTCTTACACAGGACTGGTGAGTGGCCACTGGGCACCCATACAGTACAGCTTACTAGCAGAAGGACTGATCTCTTTATCTATTTCTCTCTTGCTCTCTCTAATGCCCTGTATGCACGACCGGTTCATCCGATGGGAATGGTCCGACGGACCGTTTTCATCGGTCCACTGCTGAAGTGGCCTGATGGTCTGATGTGTGTACACACCATCAGTTCAAAAACCGATCGGGTCAGAACGCGGTGACGTAAAACACACGACGTGCTGAAAAAAACGAAGTTCAATGCTTCCAAGCATGCGTCGACTTGATTCCAAGCATGCGCGGGTTTTGAACCAATGCTTTTGTGTACTAACCATCGTTTTGGCCCGATCAGTCAGCGGTCCATCGGTTCGATTTTAAAGCAAGTTTTAAAATTTTGGTCCGAAGGACATAAGGCTGATGGGCCATACACACGGTTTGGACCGATGAAACTGAACCTCGGTCCATTCTCATCAGTTTTGACCGGTCGTGTGTACGCGGCCTTAGATGTTCACAGACACATCAAGTGCCACCTTCAGTGTTAAATGATATACAGTAGAGAAGGGTTAAATTCTCTGTTGGGTTTGTTTGTGCCATTTGTGTTTTTTGGGGAGGATGTTTTTCTTCCAAATAATTTGTATTGAAAAATGTTTTCAATTAATACACAAGGTGGTACAAAATACAATGGTGTAGAAGTCATGACAATAAAGAGTATAAAAGGGTACAAACGTATAGAAAAGGACATAAATAGACTTTATGGGTGGAGGCAAGCAAGACCTGTCTCTATTGAGATTGTACCTTACTTTCTGTCTTGTAGACACAACAGGCATGGATAGAAAGTCTTTCCAAAGTGAGAAAAATGCCCACACTGAACAACAATAAAAATTTGACAGCAGTCCTAACATTTCACCTTGAGATCCACAAATTAAATTTAGGGAAAAATAAGGATTGGGCTCTAGAAACACTTTAGGTGATGTGTAGATCTGGTCTTGCCAAATAAACTGCTAATGGTTTGGTACATTAACAGCCCAACCTATAATACTATATATATACATACAGTAACTATCATAATCAGTGAGGATTGTTTACCTGGGTTTGAATCATTGGTCAGAATGATGGATTCTGATCATCTTGCTTCACTCGACTAATGAATAATATAAGGTAAAAAAATGGCATCTGGAGTTACTCAAGGCAACCAATAAAAACTGGGTAAATGGGAAAGCTAAGAAAAATGTATTTCTGATTGGCTACCCTGAGACAGCTTAGACCACTTTAGTTTTTAAAAACATCTACTGATAGTATGTTAAAGAATGAAAGCACAGCAAACAATCATCTAATTAATCAAGTTTATTAAAAATGCACACTGTCTACAAAACTTTTATTTACCATTTGCCTCTTAAACTTTTATCTACAACTATTACTGGAAAAAAACGATATTTGCCTCTATAGAAGACAAGACCTTTGATTCCACATCTGTTGTTCATATTCTACTCTGGAGAACTTTTAAGGTTTGTGAGAAAAATGCAGGAAGAAAAAGAAAAACAATGGAGCCTAGCATGCCAGTAAATTATTTAATACCAGCAAGGACGAAAAAAAAGAGATACATTGGAGAGGTATGTTGATGCCTGGAGCAATTTTCAATTCTTTTGCCACCATGGGTCAAAAGTGAGAGACAGAAATCATACATTGCAGTCAGTGACTGAGGCTGGCTTTTGACAGCTTGATGTACTTTGGTCCATAAGGAGATAAAGGGAAAAAAAAGAGAATAGTTTTCATCTTGTTAATTTGTGACACCTTGAAATTGCTTCAAAAACTGCAGCAGGCTCAGTGTAATGGAAGAAGCATGTGCTACTCACCTCCGCACTTTGTTAATCAGTCTCAAGAGAGAAACACAAAGGAAATGAATAATGTGAACAAAAAGTCCTTTCTATTTGTTCCTGCAGTTCAGAAAAACAAGTTGATGTAAATTGAACTAAACCTGTATTATCAGAAGTCTGCGCTCTTAGATGTTCTCAGACAAAAGTTTCCTCATATCAAGCTTTTCATAGATTTTGCGAATGAGTCAGTTATTCCAAAGCAAACAATCACTTCTAAAAAATATTGTTATAAATGATTTTTTCCCCTTGAAGTCTGGTTGTTTCAGATCCATCGTTCTGCTCTTCCTTTGAATAGTTTGGTATGTAACTAAAATGTAAAATCTGGGAATGCTAATGCTTCATAATTAGCTTTAATTGTAGCTGCTCTCTTCTGGCTTCCATGTTAAATAAAAGCAGTGGGGCAAAGACTTCGGGGCAGATCCACAAAAGAACTACGCCAGCGTATCTATTGATATGCCACGTAATTTTAAATTTCCTGCGTCATATCTTTGTTTTGTATCTACAAAACAAGATACGACTGCATCTCGGGTCGATCCGACAGGCGTACGTCTTAGTACGCCGTCGGATCTTAGGTGCATTTTTTCCGCCGGCCGCTAGGTGGCGTTTCCGTCGAATCCCGCGTCGAGTATGCAAATTAGCTAGTTACGGCGATCCACGAGCGTACGTCCGGCCGGCGCATTTTTTATGTCGTTTGCGTTCGGCTTTTTCCCGCGTATAGTTAAAGCTGCTATTATGAGGTGTACTCAATGTTAAGTATGGCCGTCGTTCCTGCGTCGAATTTTGAATTTTTTACATTGTTTGCGTAAGTCGTTCGCGAATAGGAATTTGCGTAGAATGACGTCACCGTCGTAAGCATTGGCTGGTTCCGGTTTAATTTCGAGCATGCGCACTGGGATACCCCCACGGACGGCGCATGCGCCGTAAAAAAAAACTTTGTTTACGTTGGGTCACAACGTATTTACATAAAACACGCCCCCATTACATCCATTTGAATTCCGCGCCCTTACGCCGCCAAAGCTACACTACGCCGCCGTAACTTACGGCACAAATTCTTTGAGGATTCGGAAAAAAAAATAAGTTACGGCGGCGTAGTGTATCTTAGATACACTGCGCCCGGCGGAAAGATGCGCGGAGGTACGTGAATCTCCCCCTTCATGTCCAGTGAAGTTAAAAAGGATCCGATTCCCAGCCTTTAAAATGTATAGTAATTGTTGGGTTTGCAATGTATGTTGCATGTTTGGTAAATTGCAGTAATATATAGTGGCAATTGAATATGCGTGTGTGTTTCAATTGTCAATATATACAAAGGTTCTTCACAACATTTTTGCACTTTTTTTAAACTAAGTTATGCAAATAAAAGTGTTGAAACTTTTTGAAGACCCCTCGTATATGTATACACACACATTGTATATAAAAGAAAAGTTCAGCAAACTTTTAAGCTAGCCATCTAAGACCTTAGGCTTGGTTCACATATCAGGCATATGCGGCTCACAGCAGGGGCGTTTAAAATTTAAATGAGGCGCGCTCCCGCGCCGGCCGTACTGCGCATGCGTGTGACGTCATTTTCCCGACGTGCAGCGCGCGAACGTAATTGACGCCGGGCGGCTTTGAGAATTGCGACGGGACACTAAAGTTGCGACGGGTGAAAAAAAATATACGCGCCGGGAAAACAAATAATTTAAAAAAAAATGACAGCGTCGCTCAGCATGCATTCCTGAGAGGGAGAACTCCATGCCAATTTTCAAAGAAAAAACCGGCATGGGTTCCCCCCCCCAGGAGCATACCAGGCCCTTAGGTCTGGTATGGGTTGTAAGGAGACCCCCCCTACAATCCATACCAGACCCGTATCCAAAGCACGCTACCCGGCCGGTCAGGAAGGGAGTGGGGACGAGCGAGCGCCCCCCCCCCTCCTGAGCCGTGCCAGGCCGCATGCCCTCAACATGGGGGGGTTGGGTGCTCTGGGGCAGGGGGGCGCACTGCGGGCCCCCCCACCCCAGAGCACCCTGTCCCCATGTTGATGAGGACAGGACCTCTTCCCGACAACCCTTGCCGTTGGTTGTCGGGGTCTGCGGGCGGGGGCTTATCGGAATCTGGGAGTCCCCTCAAATAAGGGGGCCCCCAGATACCGGCCCCCCACCCTAAGTGAATGGATATGGGGTACATCGTACCCCTACCCATTCACCTGGAGGCAAAAAGTAAAAGTTAGTAAACACTGATGGAAGCGCGCCTTGCATCCCATTTATATAGGCATCACCGCCCCATCATGCTCCGGCAGGTACCCACGTGGTGGGTGCCTACCCACGTGCACCCACCACGTGGGTACCTATCGGAGCATGATGGGACGGTGATGCCTATATAAATGGGATGCAAGGCGCGCTTCCATCATTACAGTGACAAGAGGCGACGAGGCAACATCGGAAGAGGGGAGAAGAACAGAAGAGAAGAAGGTGACGTCACAGAAGACCGCGCCGGCTGCCTGTTACTAATTGAGCTAACACACAAAGATAGCAGGCAGCCAGCGCTGAAGAAGAAGGCACCGGACAGCTGGAGAAGAACCGGGGTTCGCCGAGTCAACAGTGGAGAGCGGCGAAGAGAGATGAAGACCCCCGGAGAGCGGAGAAGAAACCCCCCCGGAGAGTGGAAGAAGACCCCCGGAGAGTGGAAGAAGACCCCCGGAGAGTGGAAGAAGAAGCCCCCCCCTGGTAATAGAGCTAATAAAGAAGACAGGGGGGCCTCCGGAGCAGAATAATAAATTATTTTAAAAACCCTTGTGTTGTGTGTTTACTAACTTTTACTTTTTGCCTCCAGGTGAATGGGTAGGGGTACGATGTACCCCATATCCATTCACTTAGGGTGGGGGGCCGGTATCTGGGGGCCCCCTTATTTGAGGGGACTCCCAGATTCCGATAAGCCCCCGCCCGTAGACCCCGACAACCAACGGCAATGGTTGTCGGGAAGAGGTCCTGTCCTCATCAACATGGGGACAGGGTGCTCTGGGGTGGGGGGGCCCGCAGTGCGCCCCCCTGCCCCAGAGCACCCAACCCCCCCATGTTGAGGGCATGCGGCCTGGCACGGCTCAGGAGGGGGGGGGGGCGCTCGCTCGTCCCCACTCCCTTCCTGACCGGCCGGGTAGCGTGCTTTGGATACGGGTCTGGTATGGATTGTAGGGGGACCCCCTACGTCGATTTTTCGGCGTAGGGGGGGTCTCCTTACAACCCATACCAGACCTAAGGGCCTGGTATGCTCCTGGGGGGGGAACCCATGCCGGTTTTGAATTTAAAAATTGCCGTGGAGTTCTCCCACAGGAATGCATACCAAATGCCGTCACTTGAATGGGCCTTTACATGGTGTGACTAACTTTACACATTGTAAAACCAGCCCTAGTTTTGCGCAAGCAAAATCGGAACTTACGCAGAAATCACAATGCTGAAATGCTTTGAGAATCTGCTTAAGTCCTCATTTGCATACTCAAAGCTGCATTTCAATGAGAAATGCCCCCAGTGGCGGATGCGGTACTGCATCCTAAGATCTGACCGTGTAAGTGTCTTACACATGTCAGATTTTCTGCCTAACTTTGGAAAAAGCCTTTTGAGAATCGTTTCCAAAGTTAGGCACAGACTGAACAGCAGTTAAGTCTGCGTATCTCTTTTGGGAATCAGGCCCACAGATTTTTACATGTACAGTATGTGAAACATGCCAGAAAAAGGCCTGTTCTTAAGTGGTTATACAATAATTATACCACATGAATAGTGAATACTAATAGACCATTTTTCTCATTCATCCCTTTTGGGGAGAGTATATCCAATTTATAGATCCAGAATATTTCTCTCTGTAACGTTAGATAAACTAAGTCACCACCTCTTTTGGGAGTATTAACTCCTTCAATAACTGCACCCAAGTTGATTGATCGATCAACTTGGGTACAACCAGTTTGTCTGATTTTTCTACATACAGTTAGTTCCAGTGGCTATAGGTGGAGCTGTGGTGGAAGGCAAGAAAATCATATCATCTATGGCCAGCCTTAATGAGGTAAATGATGTTCTGACTAAAACAGTTTAACCACTTCCATGCAGGGCACTTATACACCTTCCTGCCCAGACCAATTTTTAGCTTTCAGTGCTGTTGCACTTTGAATGACAATTGCGCGGTGATGCTACACTCTACCCAAACTAAATTTTTATCATTTTGTACCCACAAATAGAGCTTTCTTTTGGTGGTTTTTGATCACCTCTGGGATATTTATTTTCTGCAAAAAAAATAAAAAAATGACCGAAAATGTAGAATTTTTTTTGTTTCTGTTATAAAACATTGTAAATAAGTAAGTTTTCTGTGTCGTACTCATCCCTGGTGGTCTAGGGTGGCATCCTTTATTTTTTATTTTTTTTATTTCTGGTGGTCTATATGGCCATCCCTGGTAGTCCAGTGGGCATCCTCGGGGGGGCTGTGCTGATGATCGATCAGGACAAACCCCCCCTGTCACAGGAGCAGCCGATCGGCTCTCCTCTACTCGCGTCTGACAGACGCGAGTGAGAAAAAGCCGATTACCGGCTTTTCCTATTTACATCGTGATCAGCCGTGATTGGACACGGCTGGTCGGTGTTGCGGGGTGTCAGACTGAAATTCCAACACCGCGATCGACGTCCAGTCAGGATTCTACAACCACTTTGCCGCCGTCAATATGTCATTGGCGAGCGGCAAGTGGTTAAAAAAGACTTGATGGGAAATCTCTTACCCATATGTAGGTGTGCAAAGGGATTACCCCACATTACAAAAGTACAGTGACACGTAGTGACTGATAGCTCATAAGCCAATTGGTATTAGCATTAGGTCTAGCTTTACAGTCTGTGACCTCTTATGAGCAAATATGGTGGGTTCTCTGAATACCGAATAAATAAATGAAATGGATGAGTTGGGGGATGGGAATTAGTTTAAGGAAAAACTATAGAATTTAGATAAGAGGGTTACTATTAGTAGCAGTAATTGACCATGAGACTTGATTAGAAATATATCAAAATATTAGATTTATTTAGCACTATTCGTGCAATTAAAAAGTTATCAGATATAAAATCTAATTGGTATTTAAAGTTCCTGTACACATGTAACAAGACAGACAAGACTAACAAAGACTACAATTAACGGCGCCCGTCTGCGCACGCTGAAAGTTCACACATCAGTGACATGCATCATAGGAGTGTAACAATTTTTAAATAGCCCGGTCATGAATCATGGGGACTATATGTTAGGTGATCATATGTGGGAAGCCAAAAAGGTCTCACCACGTTAATGACACTATAATGTCGAATTGATGCATTACCTGGTGGGTGAACCTGTGGTTAGGGAGATAGGGAGAGGGGGGAAGTGTGTGGTGTACCTTGTGTTTGTCAATACCCAGAATTGTTTAAAAATATAGTACAATGTTATTTACAAATTTGATGAAAGTCCATAAATAATTTTAAGCCAAAAAATGATGGATTTGATACTGGATAGCTATTGAAAGTTCTGGCTGTATTAGTATCATATAAATCAAAAATGACAATGATACTTTGTTGGTATACTTGGTATTGATTAAATAACCAGTATCAATATTGGTTGATCAAGCAAGAAGATCTTATAAGTATTGCTAGGAGTATCCGTTGGATTTTCGTTTGTAAATTGATTTCTGGTAATACAATAGTATTGTTAGTATCGTTTAAATGACAGGCAAAAAATCAGGCATCATAGGGAACTGCTGTTCATAGCGTATATTGAGGTATCAGTACAATTATACTGCTTGCTGTTATATTTCCATTCGTTACCTTAACATAGATGCAATTTGGTCTTTGATCATCCGATCTTATATAGGTAAAATTACCGACCTGTGTTTGTTGTTCATCTAGTTTGTAACGACATCCATGGCTATATTGTAGCAAGTTTACCAGCAGGATTCAATTGGTCCGGATGGTCATTGCTGACCTTGATGCGCTGATTGCGGTGATTCCCCGAGATGTTTTTTTCTCTCAGTGTGTTATTGAGGAGGCTGCACAGTAGGCACTAGATGACATGTGTGCTTTGAGGCAAACTTGCAGATAGTTTGTCTATCGCAGGACGTCTCCTCGGTTCATCGGCTTGTAAGCTGTTCTTTCAAAAAAGCCGTTCCCTCGTTCTCCCGTCAGCCGGCTGAACGCCGGTATAGGCGTAGCGGGCGTCGAGCTGTGACGTCGACGCGTTTCGCCGTGCTTAATGGCGTAGCTTCTTCCTGGACGTGCTGCACAATTAGTCAATGGGTGTTTTATGTTGATGTCTTGATTGGTGTCACGCTACAATGGCGATCATTCTCAAGTTTGTATCAATGATTAGCGCAATGCGATACACCAATGTGAAGGAACTTTGGATTTTAGATGGGACAGTCTATAGTATAGATTTGCACTACTGAATCGAAGTTATGAATGTCTGGTGTGTAGCCGTCAGTGCTGACTATGTTATCAGACATTATCATTTTTAAATGGTAGTTTTTTTCTTCAAAAAAAAATATATAAAAATATATATATGATAATAAATAGTAAATTGTGCCTTAAATATCGTACTGAAGCAAAAGTTAAGGAATATAGTATCTTGACTCTTTATTATAGTTCTTACTGGAGATGAAGCAAAAACAAAAGCAAAAATAGACGATAAAGTTGTTAATTATAAGGCGCAAAATAGAAACTATTGTGTTGGTAAAGATGATTATCTTGTTAATGAGTGTTAGTATTAGAAGATACAATAGGAAATAAACACCAAGAAACAATAGACATAGAGTGAGATAGTGCAGTTGTTTGTACTATCTTTTAGAAAAGGAACTAGAAGGAACTATTGTTATGATACTTAAGAAATAGTGTCAACTGGATCATTGGATGACCGGTAAATTTGGACATTATTCAGATTTCGCAAGGAAGTAATTAGATGTTACGTTTTTAGTTTTAAGCAGGCTTATAGTTGATGAACTATGGATTCAAGAAGACCTGTAAATTTAATTCTGTGTTTAAGCCGGCCGGCATGAGCGATTTTAAACGATAAATCCAGAGTTTTTCTTTTTGTAACAATATTTTGTCAAAATCACCACGTCGGCTCGATAATTTTAGCTGATAAATGCCTTTTACTGTTAGTCCTCGCGAATCGCGGTTATGGAATTGGGCGAAGTGTTTTGATAGGGGCTTTTCTGGAATTTTTTCTTTCTCATTTATTTCCCTCAAATGCTCGCCAATTCGTATCTTCAGAGGACGTTTCGTTTTCCCAATGTAAATTTTATTACAAGGGCATGTGATCATATAGATCACACGTTCCGTAAGGCAATTAATTAGGCCCTTGATCTCAAAAGATTTCTCTCCCATAGAGTCCTCGAATCTGGACGTTCGATCGACATATGGGCAAATGTGGCACTTGGTGCAGGGGAACATACCATGGGAACGAGGGTAATTTGTAAGCCATGTGGGATCAGGGACCCGTATGTATTCTGATCTAATTAGCCTATCGCCAATGTTTTGGGCTCTGCGTGCCACGAGCTTTGGTTTGTCACTCACTATTTTTGCCAGTAGTGGGGCATTGGTTAGAATGCCCCAATGTTTTTCGAGGACAGTTCTTACTTCCTCCCACTGTATTCCAAAAGGAGTAATAATCCGTATAGGTTGAATGGAGTTTTGGGGTAATTTGTCTGTTGGATCACTTTTAATTGTAAGTAATTCATTGCGCTCCCTATTTGCTGCTTTTTTGCGGGCATTTTTTATTTGTCTGTGTGAGTACCCACGTTCTCGAAATCTATTGTAAAGGTCCTGACTTTCGCGATAGTAATCGCTTGGTTTGGAGCAATTGCGCTTGATGCGCAGAAATTGTCCTATTGGAATGCCATTTTTGAGCGAGGCGGGATGGTGGCTTGTGGCATGGAGCAGCGTGTTCGCGGCTGTGTCCTTGCGGTAGGTGCTGGTATTAATTTGTCCCTCCTCTAATCTGATTTTCAAATTGAGGAACGACAATTCATGTGTGTGCGAGGTGTATGTCAAGCGTATATTGCGTTGATTATCATTCAGTTCACACATGAACAGCCGAAGCTGCTCAGTAGTGCCTCGCCACAGCATGAGCACATCGTCGATGTACCGCCACCAGGTAAGTACATGGCGGCGGTACATCGACGTCGTGTAAACGTCCTCTGCCTCCCAGAGCCCCAAGTGCAGGCAAGCGTAAGCGGGTGCCCATGCTGCGCCCATGGACGTGCCTCTTATTTGGCGATAATATGTGCTCATGAATTGGAAGTTGTTATTGTTCAGAGCAAACTCCAGCATCTCGGTGATGAACTCATTTTGAGGGCCTGCCGATGGGTAGGTTTCATCCAAAAAAGTCTGTACCGCCGTAATTCCTATTTCATGTGGTATCGAGGTATACAATGATTCCACATCGACACTAACAAGAAGTGTACTTGGCGGTATTGGTTCAACACTGAGGTCCTGGAGCTTTGCCTACAACTTCAGATCACTAACCAGAACTCCCCAGTGTTTCCGAATATTATGCTTAAAATTAAGGGATTGCATTGAATAGGCAAATACAGGAATATGTTGATTAAACTTTTGTGTTACACTAAGCAAGGATTTCCCACTCTGTAAAAAGCTTTATTAAGCTCTATTCCTGGGAACTATAGGCCTGTCAGTCTAATGTCAGTAGTTTGTAAATGATTTGAAGGGATGATAAGGGAACATATCCAAGAATTTGCTGATGAAAACAGTATAATTATGATTAATCAGCATGGGTTTACCAAAGGTCACTCTTGCCAAACCAACCTATTAACATTCTACGAGGAAGTGAGCTCCCATCTGGACAAAGGTAGGCCAGTGTATGTGGTGTATCCTTATTTTACAAAAGCATTTGATACAGAGCCCCAAAAACGCTTAATCTGCAATCTGAGGTTTGTAGTCATGCACCATAGGGTATGTACCTGGAAAGAAAACTAGTTACGGGGGCATGTCCAAATGGTCATGATAAATAAGGTGTACTCAGCATGGTCTAGAGTGGTCGGCGGGGTACCCCAGGGCTCTGTCCTAGGAACAAT